>NC_042984.1:34095084-34695084 GCF_901001165.1 Salmo trutta
ATCGGCTCTACTGTAACCATTGTACTCAGTTGAAGAGGGCTAAATCTGATTGAAATGTTAAGTTTAACCACATTGTTAAAGTTGTATAACCTCCTGACCTCCACATCTTCTGTATGTTGTTGTAGTTTGTTACGCAAACCGTTTTTATGATGCAAAGAACATTTCTGCCAAAATAGACAAAATGCCTTTTTAAATCTTCTTTGCCAATAATGATTATTTTTCCTATGACTATTTAAGCTGTTTAATGTTGGTTACTTTCTAAATGTAATCCGTTAGTTACCTGGCCAAATTCGGAATCAGTAATATAACGTTTGGATTACCCAAACTCTAATATAATCTGATTACTTTTAGTTATTTTAAATGGTGTTCCCCTAAAGAGGTATTAGAAGATGTTTGTAGGAATATTACCAATTGAATGACATTATTGTAGGATAAATCAATGTTAGAGTTTACATAGCTGGCCATAAATGGATGTTGCGTTTTACTTATGGGTTGGTTATGTACAGTTGAAGTCGGACGTTTAAATACACTTAGGTTGGAGTCATTTAACTTGTTTTTCAACCACTCCACAAATTTCTTGTTAACAAACTATAGTTTTGGCAAGTCGGTTTAAGACAACTACTTTGTGCATGACACAAGTCATTTTTCCAACAATTGTTTACAGACAGATTATTTCGCTTATAATTCACTGTATCACAATTCCAGGGGGTCAAAAGTTTACATACACTAAGTTGACTGTGCATTTAAACAGCTTGGAAAATTCCTGAAAATGATGTCATGGCTTTAGAAGCTTCTAGCTAATTGACATAATTTGAGTCAATTGGAGATGTACCTGTGGATGTATTTCAAGGCCTTCCTTCAAACTCAGTGCCTTTTTGCTTGACATCATTGGAAAATTAAAAGAAATCAGCCAAGACCTCAGAAAAAGAATTGTAGACATCCACAAGTCTGGTTCATCTTTGGGAGCAAAATCCAAATGCCTGAAGGTACCACGTTCATCTGTACAAACAATAGTACGCAAGTATAAACACTATGGGATCACGCAGCCGTCATACCGCTCAGGAAGGAGACGCGTTCTGTCTCCTAGAGATGAACATTCTTTGGTGCGAAAAGTGCAAATCAATCCCAGAGCAACAGCAACGGACATTGTGAAGATGCTGGAGGAAACAGGTACAAAAGTATCTATATCCACAGTAAAACGAGTCCTATATTGACATAACCTGAAAGGCCGCTCAGCAAGGAAAAAGCCACTGCTCCAAAACCGCCATAAAGAAGCCAGACTACGGTTTGCAACTGCACATGGGGACAAAGATTGTACTTTTTGGAGAAATGTCCTCTGGTCTGATGAAACAAAAATATAACTGTTTTGCCATAATGACCATCATTATGTTTGGAGGAAAAAGGGGGAGGCTTGCAAGCTGAAGAACACCATCCCAACCGTGAAGCACAGGGGTGGCAGCATCATGTTGTGGGGGTGCTTTGCTGCAGGAGGGACTGGTGCACTTAGCAAAATAGATGGCATCATGAGGAGGGACATTTATGTGGATATATTGAAGCAACATCTCAAGACATCAGTCGGGAAGTTAAAGCTTGGTTGCAAATGGGTCTTCCAAATGGAGAATGACCCAAAGCATACTTCCAAAGTTGTGTCAAAATGGCTTAAAGACAACAAAGTCAAGATGTTAGAGTGGCCACCACAAAGCCCTGACCTCAATCCTATAGAAGATTTGTGGGCAGAACTGAAAAAGCTTGTGCAAGCAAGGAGGCCTACAAACCTGACTCAGTTACACCAGCTCTGTCAGGAGGAATGGGACAAAATTCAACCAACTTACTGTGGGAAGCTTGTGAAAGGCTACCCGGGAACATTTGACCCAAGTTAAACAGTTTAAAGGCAATGCTACCAAATACTAATTGAGTGTATATAAACTTCTGACCCACTGGGAATGTGATGAAAGAAATAAAAGCTGAAATAAATCACTCTACTATTATTCTGACATTTCACATTCTTAAAATAAAGTGGTGATCCTAACTGACCTAAGACAGGGAATTTTTTACTAGGATTAAATGTCAGGAATTGTGAAAAATTGAGTTTAAATGTATTTGGCTAAGGTGTATGTAAACTTCCGACTTCAAATCTAGGCTTCTTCTAACCAATTTCTTTCTACCACAGATAATACGATTAGGCTAGATTTTTACATTAAAAAGTCTGTCAGATTTCCAGTCATTCCAATTCATTTAATACCCCTTAATCTTCAAGAATACGACTTAGAAATATGGAAATATAGATTAGCCAAATTGTTTTACCTGAGCATAATTTATTAGCCTACTCTGTTGTTTATGATTTTGTTGTCATGGAGAACTGATTGGGCTCATTGCTTTGAGTTGAAAAATAAAGGCTGCTGTCATGGAATGGCATGCTTTGAGCACTACCGAAAAGTGCTATTTGCATGTGAAAAAGGTACGGCATAAGCTGCATTTGCTATAGGCTTATTGTTTATGTTTTAGTTGGTGACACCATAGGATTAGGAATTAGAATACCTAATTATTTTAAACACATTTTTTTTATTGTCACATACACCAGATTGCTGCAGTGAAATGTGTTGTTTTACAGGGTCAGTCATAGAAGTAGGTCACTCCTGGAGCACATTTGGGTTAAGTGCCTTGCTCAAAGGCACGTGAACAGATTTTTCACCTTGTCGGCTCAGGTATTCGAACCAGCGACCTTTCGGTTACTGGCCCAACACTCTAACCGCTAGGCTACCTGACGCCCAGGATCTAAGGATTTAATACGATCTCTATTGGTGACACTTTGATATCTCGATAATTTGCAGTCTATCAAAAGTGTGCGAGTTTGAGCATGTGTCCATTAGGCCTATGGATTATTTTATTTATCAGCATGAATTACATTGCGCAATAAAAGCCCCACTCGTGGTCTTTGTAAATGAAACTAGTATGGAGCACAATACCACGGAGGTGTTGGGAAGAACATTTTTCACTGGCTGTCCACTGGTCTCAAAAACAAGGATTTATAGGCAGCTTAAACTTTTTAAAATCAACCATTATTGGGTTAAAATACAGAAATACATTTGTGATGAGCCATCCACAACAACCACAATCCGTAAGGCGCAAATAGCTAAACGAGAGAGCAGCAGTGTGATTCACATCAATGCGCTATGTAGATATCAATAATAAGTGATATCCGTATCGCCCGTAGGCTACACCACTGCTGTCACCCTTACCTCCAAGCGTTTATTCAAATTGGATAATCTTTGGATGCAGACAGCAGTCACACCATTGAAAGACATAGCTTGGACTGTAGCCTATAAACGTCTATTCCTGCTCTTTTCCCCGCGATCCATCAAACGCATTTGACGCATTCGCTCAGGCGGAACAAACTTAAACTGATTTGAATGTAATTGAGAAATCAAAAAGGTGTTTTTCTTTTTGACAACCACCTTTAAAAGTAAAAGTGAATTTAAAAGTAATCCTAGAAGTAATCATCTGGTTTTTCAAAAGTATCTGTAATCTGATTACAATATCTTTGCTGGTAACGTAATGGATTACCCTTTTTTTTGGTACATGTAATCCGTTATTCCCTAACCCTGTAAATCAAATAGAGCAATTATATGGAGCAGTTCCTCAACAAAAAGTTAGGAATGATTTAGCTAAGAAAATAACAATAACACTTTACTTAGGTATGCCGGTATGATGCTTTGTAACTTGTTATAAGCAGGTATGATCCTTTATAATGTCTTCTATAATTTATAACTAAACAAGCCACAGTAATTTAACACTCACAGAGAGGTTGAGAGAGGCAGAGGTCTGTGGCTGAACTTTTACTTCCTGGTGTTACTGCTGTTCCCAGAGGTACTTGGGTTCTTGATGTTCAGGTTCTCATACACAGCGGACGGGTCGTCGTTTGTCACCCTGCATCACACAAAAATGGACACACGCACGCACGCACGCACGCAGGCACACACACACACAGACAAAACATGGTGAGATGAAATTCCGATTCATGTTCATTCGGACAATGTTCATTGAATTTGGATGGAATGATATAGATGACAGCGGTAGTGTGTATTTAGAGAGAATAAAACAGTGTTTGCCTGTGTACTATATGAGCAGTGTGTATTTGCAGGGCTACTCACACAGAGGAGGAGCGTGACACACAGGTCATGTTGGGTTTTGACCGAGCGTTGGTCATCTGGGGGTATTTGATATTGGAGTACTCCCTCTCCTTTGTCTTATTCCTCTGCAATGAAAGCAGCCACAATAAACCATATTCTTTTAGCTTGAAAAATAAGATTATCATTGAAACATTGAGGCAAGATAACATAACAGGCACCTGGCCAACTTGCTTAGCTGGTTGACACCATGAAATGTACTACCTGTATCTCGGGTTTATCTTGATTGTTCCTTTGAATGAAGCTATCATATAATGCTTGGGGCTCCAACTGTAAGGCAGTCACTTTTGAAAACATGTACTGCGATAATACTGTTAGTGTGTGTGGTAGTTACTGGTACCTTTCAAATTAAACTACTACTGTAGTGGCAATATTATAGGAGAACTACTTCCACTACTCCTACTACTGTGTTTGGTAGGTACCTGCTCCTCCTCCAGTCTCTTCTGTGCCGTGTCAATGTACTGCTGGACAGCCATGTAGATGAACTTATACTGGGCCTCTGTCTGCACCATGCCTGACCGCTGCTGACGAACCCTCTGGATGGTCTTAGGGATGTCGATGTCACAGTCTAATCCTGAAACACACCCAAGCACAAAAGGTCAAAAGGCAGCATATTTAGCACGGATACACTAATACCTACTACATGCAGATCGATCCCAAGACTGGATCTCAGAGCAGTAACGTTTAGATAGGACTGATATCAAAGTTATAACATTAGGATACGACTGATATCAGAGCTGAAACATTTGGATAGGACTGATTTTATTAGCGGTAACGTTTGGATAGGACTGATGTCAGAACCATCATGTTTGGATAGGACTGATGTCAGAACCGTCATGTTTGGATAGGACTGATGTCAGAACCGTCATGTTTGGATAGGACTGATGTCAGAGCCGGTATGTTTGGATAGGACTGATGTCAGAACCATCATGTTTGGATAGGACTGATATCAGAACCGGCATGTTTGGATAGGACTGATGTCAGAACCGTCATGTTTGGATAGGACTGATATCAGAACCGGCATGTTTGGATAGGACTGATGTCAGAACCGTCATATTTGGATAGGACTGATATCAGAACCGGCATGTTTGGATAGGACTGATGTCAGAACCGTCATGTTTGGATAGGACTGATGTCAGAACCATCATGTTTGAAAGTTCAACATTCTCTTACCTTGTCTGTTGATGATGTCAATGAGAATATCAATGACAATGATGGTGCCTGTTCGCCCGATTCCTGCACTAGAAAGACAAAGGAGACAATATGGTGTCATTTTCATAACAGACACACTGCTATTCCGCTAAAGTTCCAAGTAGAATTTTGGGCATGTGTTCCTGAGGACTCCTACACTAATAATAAGTTACACTTCTAAATATGAACAAATCTATATGAAAGACAGTTCAGCTTATGCTTGTGAAAATAAAATATATAACTTAAACGTTAAAATGTTTAAACAAAATTGGGATCCTTAACATTAAGACAAATCCCTATTCAAAAAAACTGTTTTTTTGCCCACAAAATATAAATCACAGTGCAGTTAACAAAAAACATATTATTTTCCGTGTTATAGCCTAACTAGACAATAAGCTATGAAGGCCTGGGGAAAGTTGTGTCATTTAATTAAAGCTAAAACGATAAGAAGCAGAAAGTAAACAGCATAGTGAGTGGGTCAATTTCTGCAACAACTAAGTGTTGAAGCGAGAGGCTGAACTTCTCCACTGTTTTGGTGCCCTACACATGGGCAGATACTGGGTGTGACTGTGAGAGTAAAGTGTTGCATCTTACTCATCTCAATATCCTAGCCTATTAATTGATGATAGGCCCTGCTTTACTGAAGTTGCGAGACATTGCAAGCCAAGAAATTGCGAGATACAACATTCCATTTGGTACAGCTTTTTTGTATTGATGATAGATACGCCCAGTGCACAGTTCTGACTCTGTCTGTCTGGTGGCCAACCTGCCTATACTGTGCCCCTACCCTCTCTCTCTGTCCCTCACTAGCTCGCTATGAAAGATGCTAGCGGTCATGTTCTCAGAAGAACGGTAACTAATCCCTCTCCTCCTTTCCAAAAATACAGAATCTTAGGAGTCGATTCCTAGTGGAACTGAATCTTGACACTCAGAAATGGGAGTCGACACGGAGTCGAAGAATACATTATTTTGGAGTCGACTCTCCACCACTACATCATCGTTGTTAACAGTTGCAAAAATGGCAGAGAAAGGCAAGTGACAGCAGGTAAATGAGAAGGAAAGGCAAGCTTTGCGAAGTGGAATTGAGGTACAGTATTAGCAGTACCAGTGCAATGCTTAAAGCTGTTAGTTATAGATCTGTTAGTTATAGATTGTCAATGTCATTGAAAGCAAGTCTAAGAAGAGGTAGTTATGTTCTATGTGCACTTTTTCTATGCTTCCCGTTCTCTAGGCCTAAGCCTATTTAACTGCTTTTCAGTGACTGCTGCAACTAAAACACGAGGCTATTTGGTAGGCTATTCGCCATGAGTGTACTTAAAACAATCCACAGATCATTTTTAAAAGAAGCTAATGATCCTCTGTGGCCAAATCACGCTATCTGGTGTAGTATTTTGAACTATTTCATTTATTTCTGTAAAGGATTGAGTCATTATATAGCAATTTTCTTTTGCAAATGTAATTCAATTTATTTTAAGGGAAGCTTATCTTCCCCTAGCCTATTGCACACAGGCTTACAAGGCCGAGTTCAAATGCCGACATCAAATTCAAAGCAAATCGGCCCACTCCCTAAGTGGCTGACGAGCAAAGTACATTCTCAGGCACTGTCTCTGCAAGAAAGGTGCGCAGCTTGGCATCCTCTCTCTGAGCGATGCTCCGCATGGTCCTAAAGACAGCCATTCAAACAATATGCTAAAACAGCCGTTCCGTTTTAATCGGGATTGGAATGATTTTAGTGTACTTTTTTGTAGCATACTTTTACATTTATGGTCTTGAGCTAGGGTATGGTGACTGCCCTGCCATACCCAACTGATGCCCCTGGACCCTTGTAGACTGTCCTAGACAACTACACCTATAATTCTAGCTTCATGTTCTGCCAAACATAACAAATAAGAATGGTCATGTCAAACAGCCCCGGTCACCGTGGTGCAGGCATTTAGGCGTTTGTTATGACTGATGATATGTCAATAGGGCTTGGAGAGGTGTTGTGTCTGATACATGCTGTCTGTCACAATGTGTGCACCCTGTGTGTTTTACCTGCAGTGGACCACAATGGGCCCGGTGTCTCGAATGGTGCTCTGCGTGCGGTTGACCTGCTCCAGGAAGCTGAGCACGCCCCCAGGCTCGTTGGGAACACCGTGGTCAGGCCAGCTCAGGTACTGGTAGTGCCAGATATACCTCATCGGCTCCCTCTGCAGATTGGGAGAGTTAGCGCTACAGTTTACAGGCCTATTCCAGCATGTGTTTTACCTGGTATTTGCTAGGTCTTGGTAAGACACTCTGTGATAAAAACAGGTGCTTTATGGCTCTAACTTCAATTAACAAAAAAATTATTATTTAACTATGTTATTGTTATGTAAAAAATTCACCATACTACCTTACAATTTCTACGAAAATATCAGGTAAAGTGGGCTGCAAAATAATGCATAACTCCAATTTAAACAGCGGGCAATCAGAAATGGCCCATGTGATACCTGTCCATTATAAATTCAATTTCATACAACCAGAAAGTTATACTTAAATCAAGCCCCCAGCAGAAGTGGGCTTATTGTGAAAGAATGTGCCATACTAAAACAGACTACTTTTATAAAGATCCTCCTTTGATTTATGTGGTCACTACAAGGGGCTGTCTTACCCTGTCCAAACGCGTCACCTCCAGTTCCCTCAGGATGTAGTCCTGAGCTGGACGCTCCTCCACGTTCTTCACACACACTTTCCCAAACTCCTTAGTGGCATTGAGGTCAGGCCAGTAGCGCACACACTTGTTCTGACGAGGACAAAGTGGAGCATTAGACAATCTAGAAGGCCCAACTTTACAATCACCTTAGCTGTCATACTATCCGGGTAATCCTGACCCCCACCTCCCCAATTGCTCACCTCCACTCCTAGAATAAAAAATACAAAAAATATACATACTGAACAAAAATATAAATGCAATATGTAAAGTGTTGGTCCCATGTTTCATGAACTGAAATAAAAGATCCCAGACATTTTTCAAACACACAAAAAAGCTTATTTATCTCACATTTTGTGCACAAATGTGTTTACATCCCTAGCAGTGAGCATTTTTCCTTTGCCAAGATAATCCATCCACCTGACAGTTACGGCATATCAAGAAGCTAATTGAACAGCATGATCATTACACAGGTGCACCTTGTGCTGGGGACAATAAAAGGCCACTCTAAAAGGGGCAGTTTTGTCACACAACACAATTCCACAGATGTCTCAAGTTTTGAGGGAGCATGTAATTGGCATGCTGACTGCAGGAATGTCCCCCAGAGCTGTTGCCAGAGAATTGAATGTTCATTTCTTTTCCATAAGCCGCCTCCAAAGTCGTTTTAGAGAATTTGGCAGTACGTCCAACCGGCCTCACAATCGCAGACCACGTGTAACCACGCCAGCCCAGGACCTCCACATCCGGCTTCTTCACCTGTGGGATTGTCTGAGACCAGTCACCAAAAAACTGATGAAACTTAGAAGTATTTCTGTCTGTAATAAAGCACTTTTGTGGGGAAAATTCCACTTGGATTGGCTGGGCCTGGCTCCCAAGTGGGTGGGCCTGCCCAGTCATGTGAAATCCATAAATTAGGGCTTAATTTATTTATTTCAAATGACTGATATCCTTATATGAACTGTAACTCAGTAAAATAATTGTAATTATTGCATGTAAAATATAAACTTTTAAGCTGCCTCCCACATCATTTTAGCAGTACGTCCAACCGGCCTCACAATCACAGATCACGTGTAACCACGCCAGCCCAGGACCTCCACATCCGGGCTTATTCACCTGCAGGATCATCTGAGACCAGCCACCCGGAAAGTTGATAAAACTGTGGATTTGCACAACCGAAGAATTTGTCATCCTCATCAGGATCTTGACCTGACAGCAGTTCGGTGTCGTAACCGACTTCAGTGGGCAAATGCTCACTTTCAATGGCCACTGGCATGCTGGAAGTGCTCTTCACAGATGAATCCCGGTTTCAACTGTACCGGGCAGATGGTAGAAAGCGTGTATGGCGTTGTGTGCCCCGTGGTGGTGGGGTTATGGTATGGACAGGCATAAACTACAGACAACGAACACAACTGCATTTTATCGATGGCAATTTCAGTGCACAGGGATACCATGACGAGACCCTGAGGCCCGTTGTCGTGCCATTCATCCGCCACCATCACCTCATGTTTCAGCATAATAATGCACATCCCCATGTCGCATGGATCTGTACACAATTCCTGGAAGCTGAAAATTGCAGAGTTCTCCCATGGCCTGCATACTCACCAGACATGTCACCCATTGAGCATGTTTGGGATGCTCTGGATCGACGTGGACAACAGCATGTTCCAGTTCCCTCCCATATCCAGCAACTTCGCCAAGCCATTGAGGAGAAGTGGGACAACATTCCACAGGCCACAATCAACAGCCTGAACAGCTCTATGCGAAGGAGATGAGTCACGCTGCAAGAGGCAAATGGTGGTCACACCAGATACTGGTCTGGTTTTCTGATCCACACCCCTAACTTTTTTTAAGGTATCTGTGACCAACAGATGCATATCTGTATTCCCAGTCATGTGAATGAATTTATTTCAATTGACTGATTTCCTTATATGAACTGTAACTCAGTAAAATTGTTGCATGTTGCGTTTTTGTTCAGTGTAGTATTACATTATACTGACTTGAATAGGAACGCCTGATCTAGTAATTATATTTTGTTCTCTGAACATTTTTTTTGTTGAAAAGAGCAAACGGATCCACACCACAGGGGAATGTAAGTGGTTCCATAGACGAGACCGATATCGGCCGTTCTACATTCTATTTCTATGACCTCACCCGTCCTCTCTCCATCTCCTTGGTGGTCATGACAATGACATGCGTGTTCTCCTGGTAGACCATCTTCCAGAAGTCCACCACAGTGTTCTGTAGGCAGCCCTGGGTGGCGATGAACACCTTGCCCTCCTCCACGTGACACCCCTCTTCATGCATACTCTGGGGGAGAGAAACATATTTAATTCATTCATTCATTCATTCCATGTCTTCATTGGTGAGGAACATATAAAACATTGATAGCCTGGTGGTGGTTCAGTCTGTTGGTGCTTTAGCCAACTCCTCACTGTGTTAGTTCATTTTCATGCCAAACATGGGAAGAGTTGGCTGCGACAGCGCATAGGCTACAGTATAGGACCCAGACAAAACTTTAGGGCCTGTCTGTGACAATATGTACGGATACGTTACTAGAGACATTGTGAGAAACTTCTAGTTTCCAGTGCTCAGATCGATTTCAAGTTACGTCACTGACGTGGTCTTCCTGTCTGGGTTGGCGCCCCCCCCCCCCCCCGGGTTGTGCCGTGGCGGAGATCTCTGTGGGCTATACTCGGCCTTGTCTTAGGACGGTAAGTTGGTGGTTGGAGACATCCCTCTAGTGGTGTGGGGGCTGTGCTTTGGCAAAGTGGGTGGGGTTATATCCTGCCTGTTTGGCCCTGTCCGGGGGTATCATCGGATGGGGCCACAGTGTCTTCTGATCCCTCCTGTCTCAGCCTCCAGTATTTATGCTGCAGTAGTTTGTGTGTCGGGGGGCTAGGGTCAGTCTGTTACATCTGGAGTATTTATCTTGTCTTATCCGGTGTCCTGTGTGAATTTAAATATGCTCTCTCTAATTCTCTCTTTCTCTCTTTTTCTTTCTTTCTCTCGGAGGACCTGAGCCCTAGGACCATGCCTCAGGACTACCTGGCATGATGACTCCTTGCTGTCCCCAGTCCACCTGGCCATGCTGCTGCTCCAGTTTCAACTGTTCTGCCTGCGGCTATGGAACCCTGACCTGTTCACCAGACGTGCTTGTTGCACCCTCGACAACTACTATGATTATTATTATTTGACCATGCTGGTCATTTATGAACATTTTAACATCTTGACCATGTTCTGTTATAATATCCACCTGGCACAGCCAGAAGAGGACTGGCCACCCCTCATAGCCTGGTTCCTCTCTAGGTTTCTTCCTAGGTTTTTGGCCTTTCTAGGGAGTTTTTCCTAGCCACCGTGCTTCTTTCACATACATTGCTTGCTGTTTGGGGTTTTAGGCTGGGTTTCTGTACAGCACTTTGAGATATCAGCTGATGTACGAAGGGCTATATAAATACATTTGATTTGATCAGAATATGGCCATCGATGAACATGCATCTCATTCTGCATTTCTAACAGTTGTTTATTATGGTGCTTTAATATTTAATTGTAAGGGGCGAATCAAATTCAAGCCACATTTTCATTTAGTCATGCATTGATGAAGTGGAAGTTAGGATTCGCCCCTAAGTGCCATGTAAATTATTCCACTCAGCAATAGACAGGTTGGTTGTTTAGCAACAAAACCGATGCATGCGCAACTATGGGGCAAAACAGACAGGGTTTTGTCGACAACATGTAAACTATATTTCGTCGCGAATGTTTATTGAAAACATAAATAGCCCTTGTTGTCTCTCAAATACATCATTACAGCTGTTGGTTAGCTAGCTAGCGAATTTTAGCTATATTAGCATTGACGTGACATCAATCAAAACACCTCAGAACAAGACATGGTATCAAGAACAAGATAAAACGAGCCACCTATGATTCCCTACATGGCAGCTTCTTGTCACTGTTGCTGGCTATCTGACCATCCAGAATCACAACACGTGGACTTCTGCCCCATTGAAGAGCACGCAACGTTTTTGTGACCTCGTCAGATAACTCATCTATAAAGTGCATCACTAAATTCTTGATTCTATCATTCATCTCCAGAACTCACTCTGATGTAGTTGGCATTGATGTAGTCTGAGCCAGGCACATCTGCGTCTGCTTCCCTGATCTCCACCCGCGTAGTGTCGACTGGAACATAGATACACAGGGACTAGGGTCTTTAGTCTCGCACGCACACAGTTTTGTAGACAGGATGTACAGGTCGGTATTTCACTCACAAGGGAGGATGTTCTTGTATCTGTTTTTACTCTTGTTCTCTGCTGTCTGTCCTTCTTTCCTGGGGTAGAGGAGCTTACACTCCTGCTGCTGTAGTACCTGGGAGAAGACAGGAGAAAGAAGAGAAGAACAAAAAGAGATTAGAAAAAAATGAAAGGTTAAAGAGAAAGAAGAGATACAATAAAATCATACAGAGGCAGCATCTGAAATGGCATTCCTTCCATCTAGTGCACAACTTTTGACCAGGGCCGTAGGGAGCTATTTTTGACTCCCCCGTGTGAAGAGCCCGACGTGAGCCACAGACAACCCAACTTATGATTTAACTATTCCACTAAGAACATCGGTCTGACATGAAAGGTAAATATGATGAAATCATAAGCTAGTTCAGTTTGTTTTAGGACCGCTTTTTGTGTGTTTGGCCACACATACAGTAGGGGTCACTATGGAGAAGATGAAAATCAAATCATGGAGATCAAAACTCTGCTAGAAAACAGGAGGCTGAAAGTTAAATCTCTCACCACAAGAGGTCACAATGAGACAAATCCCTTAGATCCAGGTTATGTCCTAAATGGCACCATACTCCCTAGTGTCCTACCTTTGACCAGGGCCATTAACCAGACCATGACAGAAACCAGTGGTGTCCGTCTTAGAGTTAACAATAATGTTCTTTGGGTTGTCCCTCAGAAAATGCCTCATGAACATACTGGATTTCCATTCCCCTGGTCTTGACTTTCGTGTTTTGGAATATGAGATGATATATGTGATCTAGAATAATTGAAACACACTGGTGGTGGTGTTGACATCACCCCCCTTGTACCTCAAACTCTTCCCAGAACCCTTGTTTGGGCTTCTCGGAGTTGTCCGCCACTTTGTTGAGCTCCTTTACCCTGTTCTCAATGTTGGCGGCATTTATTCTGGTGGCATTGAAGGGCTTTCGTTGGAAAAAGGGAAGAGAAATACATTCATAAAGTAATTCCATGGATTATCATATGATCCACCATTCACATTCAAGTATATGTTATAAAATGTGCAGCTCTACATCTGATTTTCAGAGTAGATGTTCTGGAAACAACGTGGCTTCCATTTCTTTTACAAGGACATTGTTTTATTGTTTTATGTGCGTCTGTCTGAACGCACTGGTCCAGTCTCTCACCTGTTTGAGGTGAACAACAATTCCACTCTTCTCCACCATGGGGTTCTTCTTGTAGTGATCCACCAGGTCAGCTAGCGTGTCAAACCTCTCTCCTCCGCCCACGTCATACTTCCCATCCTGCTGGAGCCACACAGAAACTCTGTTAGTAGGGATGGAGAACATTCAGCCTGCTGCACAGTCAATATGGAAGCTCTAGTCTACAGTGCCTGGCATTGCCTTATGTCAGATGGCATGCAATGCCCGGCTAAAGAAGAAGCTTTTTTAAACTCTCTCCATAGTTGAAATAGTTGCAATTTTTTGAAAAATCTATGAGTGTGCTTTATTAACTATCATCCTAAATCGAAATATTGAATCATTTTGACAAATGTAATTTTATACTACGCAAATGTCGTCTAAGGTTGACTGAACATCTTACTACATTACACAGACTAAAGTTATTACCACAAAATAATTACAAGAAATACACATCCTGTTTACCTCAGATTGGTGATGTTAGTGTAAAAGTTTATAGTCATTACGATCTCACAACATCAATTGCTTAAAACATATCAATATCTTTGGTTTAGTAAATATGTTTTTGTCATAGTGCGCCAGATCGTAGTGGAACTGAAAACACAGCTGCTTATAAATGTCTCTGACCTGACATGAATTCACAGATTTTATGGTTAGCTATCACTCAAATGAAAGCCAACCTCTGTCGCTATTTAGAAACCGATGTGAGGTGGTGATTCGTTGAAATTATCCAGTCAAGAAAAGTGTTAACTTTTTCGTATTAGCCATCTACCGGGAAAAAAAATCTTAGAGATATAAGTTGATAAATGGCTACTACAGGTTTTCATCTACCGACTGGTGTATGTAGTATACCCAAGATCTTTGAGGTTTGTCTCTTAGAAGAGTTTAAAAGGGACATGTCGCCATAGTTATTTTTCCAGTTCCATTGATTTCAATACAATATTGATTTGAGTGATTCATTTTGCTCGCTATTGATTACAGTAGAACAAGGCCGCTTGGTAAATATTGGTGCGTGTGCACTTTTAAGGTACTAATTAAACAAAATACAAGTAATCTGTGAGATGTATGTTTAGAGACAAATGTTTATGTTTTGGTGTTCAAAATATCATGACATATTTCAGCATATTGATTATGAGTTTGGACATTTAAAACCTGTGTTTTGACACTAGGCTTTTAATTAAAAAATCCATGACAACAAGAAGCAGAAAAAAGTATCATTTACAATTTATAAGTAGAAATGTTACTTTTAACAATATTTTTCAATGGGATTCTGCTTAATCAGGAAAAAACCTTAACTGAATGATCCCAAAAAACCTGCTATGATTTATTGATTTTGATGTCATTGGTGAAATCATGAAAATGTGTTTCTTGCCTTCTGTTAGCGCTGTTTGCTACCCCTACTAGCCTGCTAGCCCCCACTATCCTGCTAGCCTTACAAGCCTGCTTTCCCTACGAGCCTGCTAGCCCTGCCAGATAGCGGCTACAAGCATGCTAGTTCATACTAGCCTGCCAGCTAGCTTGTTAGCCCTACAAGCCTGCTAGTCCCTATATTCCTAGCTGCCCTACTGGTCTTCTAGCCCTGCCAGGTAACCTGCTAGACCCTAAGCCAAAGGCCTTTCTATAATAAAAGCTAGCCTGTAAGAGTTAGCCTAGTGCTAGCTAGGCCTGTTTTCAACTAATCAAGCCCCTGCTAATTTGAATCAGGTGTGCTTGTGTTAGGATATATGGGATAATGGTTGGGCCCACGACAGATTGAGAAAAGCTGCTCTAGCTCTTAGTCTAGTAGTCTAAACAATGAAGTCTATCAAAATATGTGGTGCTCTACAAATTGCTTACCAGGGTGTTTTATGCAAAGATGGTATATTATAAGAGTAACGATTGCAGTGCCATCCGGCTCACAGAAGGCGCAGGGTAGCGAGTACCTGTCAGGTGAGCCAGAAGCGATGACCCTCATTGTATTTTTTATATTCCCTTCTGGAGACATAGTGACGACTAGGAAAGACTAGTTGACAACCATGGAAGTATGGGTGACAGCTAGGAAAGACTGCTGATATCTGGGAAAGACCAGAGACGGGGAGTGGAGGCTTGGCAGGCTGAAGCACGACTTTTACAAGGAAGTACCCACTATCAATCACCATGGAAAGATATATAATAACATACCCCCAAGGTCGGACGAGAGTGGGGTAGGATGATCGACCTACAGGACAGACCACTGTTATGATCAGCCCATGACGGGCAACAGATGACGGAACAGCTAAGCGATTTATCTTGGGTCTGCAGATGTGGGAAGATCTGCAAAAGCGAGAAGGGTCTGAAGATACATCAGGCAAAGATGAAGTGTACACTACCCAAAAGTGATGTGCAACACACAGGGCAAGCTGGTGAGACGGGGGAGATTCCGGGGCAGGAGCCAAACCACAGTCCCCAAAATCTCCATACGCAACATCACTGATGCATCAGGGGAGACAGACGACCAACAGGAGACAAGGCAATCTGTATTGAACACCAACACAGGAGAGACCAGGAAGCAACCTGTAGAATGGACTGCCGCATCAGCAAAGAAGGAATAGGAGATGTTCGATTGAGATGTGGACCAAGTGCTGGAGGTAACCCTCGCAGGAGATGTAGGGAAGAAAATCTGAGCAATGTCAACTATCATCTGGATCATAGGTGCTGACTGCTTTGGAAAGGAGGAGAGGAAATCCAAGGCAAACATCAAGCCAAAAGAAAACCGACGTCTGAAGGACATAACCCTAAGAGGCGACTTGCGGAGGCTTATGGAGGCTTTTCAAAAACCAAGGGAGGAAGAGAAACTAGCATTGAAGAACATCCATGACAACCTGAGAGAGTGCATTCAGACTTTGTGGCGAGCTGAGTACCATCACAGGGCCAGAAGGAGGCTGATGAAGGAGAGGAGAGACTTTACAAAGAACCCCTTCCAGTATCTATCAAAACTCCTGGGGGACAAAATATCAGGAGAGCTGAAAGCAATGAAGGAAGAGGTGGAGGAACACCTTCGTGGAGTGCACAGTGACCTCAGACGTAGGGATGTCAGAAGCCAGCTGGTGGAGGTGAATGACTTTCTCAAAAAGGCCAGGGGAAGATCAAAGCCAGGGCCTAATGGTATTCCATACAAGGTGTACAAATAATGCAAGAGGCTCAGGAAGAGAGTCTGGAGGCTGCTGAAAGTGGCATGGAGGAAAAACTATCTTGCAGAAAGCTGGCTAGTTGCTGAGGGGTGTTTCATTCCAAATGAAGAAAACTCCACAAACATCAAGCAATTCCGAACCATCTCACTCCTCAAGCGGAGACTTTACCACTACATGGGAGAGGCTGGAGATGGGCATCGTGACCGGGTGCACTCTCTCAGTCATTGTTTTTTCTGCAGCGATGAACTTCCTTGTGAAATCAGCAGAGAAGCTAAGACGGGGTGCGATACTGGCAAGCGGCGTTCATGGATGATCTGACGATAACAGCTAAGTCAGTCACGGAAGGCATATCGATTTTGGAGGATCTGGAAGAGCTCACCAAATGGGCCAGAACGGAGTTCAAAATCAAGAAGTCTAGTCCTGAAAAAGATGTGTCCAGGAACAGTACTGATTCATAACCGGAGAGGAAACCATCTCCACCATCAGAGAGAAGCCTGTGAAGAGCCTGGGGAAGTGGTACAGGGCAGAGCTCAATGACAGAGAGAGTGCGCTCAATGACATCTACGTGTGCAGGCCAACACGTAGATGACATCTGTGGATAAGAGCGGCCTACCAGGCAAGTGTAAGGCATGGGGCTACCAACACGGGGTACTTCCCAGACTCCTTTGGCCACTGCTTGTCTATGTGGAGGCACTAGAGAGGAAACTTAACAACTTCCTCAGGAGATGGCTAGCGGTCCCAAGAAGCTTCTGCTCCATCGGTCTGTACAGCACAGGCGGCAAGCTGCAGCTGCCAATAACATCTGTGGTAGAGGAGTTCAAGGCAACAAAAGCATGTCAAGCCATGATGCTTCGGGACAGCAAGGATGAAATGGTTTGCCAGGTACTTCCACAGGTCAGGAGAGAGTGCAGCAAAGAGAACAAGGAACAAAGGGATAGTTGCCACAGCAGGCAACTGGGAGATGCAGGCAGACCTCAAGAAGCAGCTGCTCTCCCAGAGGAGATAGTCAGCACAAGTCTAAGACCAGATATAGTCCTCTGATCTAGAAGCACCAACCAGGTGGTCCTCATCGAGCTTACAGTGCCCTGGGAGGAGAGAATGGAAGCTCAATAAATACCGGTCCCTCATCCTTGAGTCAGCAAAATGGATGGAGCCTGGAATCTACCACTTGAGGTCGGCTGAAGGGCCTTCGCAGGCAAATCACTCTGGAGAACCCTGGGGCTGCTCAGCATTGAAGGAGTGGCAATGAAGAAGCTGGTGGCTGATATCAGCAAGCAGGCAGAAGAGGCATCTCGTTGGATCTGGCTGAAGAGGAATGAACGGTGGCAGAGTCAAGCAGGCATTAAGGAGGCTGAGTTGAGTGGTGGGATCGAGGGGGTAATTCCAGAATGCTGGTTCTGCCGCCGAGGCCCCCCGAAGTGTCATGTGCTTATCGACGAAACACCAGTTAAGGGGGGTACCACACTTGAGAAGTCCCACTCCAGTTACGTGTGGAGCGCCTAGAAGGAGGAAGAATGAGTAGCGATTGCAGTGCCATCCGGCTCACAGTAGGTGCAGGGTAGCGAGTACCTGTCAGGTAAGCCGGCAGTGATGACACTCATCGTATTTTGATATACCACAACTAGTTCAGCGAACAGTCTGCAATGTTGGCATCAAACAATGTTAATAACCGTGTTATGACCCGCCTAAAACGTTTGGTGCCAACATGGCACCCATTAAAAGTCTACATCTCAAACATTGCTTGCCAAACTATATGCATAGCTCTGGCTCAGTCTAGGCCCTAGTTGATCTTACCTGATATCGGATCATGACGTGTTACCTGGTATCGGATCGTGACGTGTTACCTGGTATCGGATCGTGACGTGCTACCTGGTATCGGATCGTGCCGTGCTACCTGGTATCGGATCATGCCGTGCTACCTGGTATCGGATCATGCCGTGCTACCTGGTATCGGATCATGCCGTGCTACCTGGTATCGGATCATGACGTGCTACCTGGTATCGGATCATGACGTGCTACCTGGTATCGGATCATGACGTGTTACCTGGTATCGGATCATGACGTGTTACCTGGTATTGAATCATGACGTGTTACCTGGTATTGGATCATGACGTGTTACCTGGTATTGGATCATGACGTGTTACCTGGTATCGGATCATGACGTGGGTAACCTTGGTCTTGCGGTCCACGTTTTCATGCTTCTCCTCGTTGGTGAGGACAGAGAGCACGAAGTCACCTGGTTTACTCTGGCTCTCGCGTACCAGGAAACTGCCAGGCTTTCCCTTGTCCGTAAGCAGCTTCTCAGCGTCGCGCCCAGAGAGGTGCCCGTGGTACCACCTAGGGTAGATTGGTAGATGTAGAGTCAGACAATTTATGGCATGACAATTACGTTTGAATATACTTATACCATTGAAAAGGAATGAGGACTGAAATGAAAGTCACCCCAACCCTGCCGTAGATATTGAATTGTTAACTTAAGAAATCGAAAAGTGTGTTTGTTTCTGAGTTGTGAACACGTGATGGTTTTACAAAGAAACCTAAATAGTGTGTGCCTCTGCATGTCTGTGTCTGTATGAGAGCTTGCATATGTGAATGTGTAGGAGGTTCTAACAAGGTCTCAGCAGGTGTTTCATGGAGAAGCCACAGAAACCATGCTTGACAGAGATCACACATTGTTCTTAGAAATAGATACAAACTGATACATTGTACGTCACAATGTGCAGAGAGACAGATATGCCAGTGTGTGTGTGTGTGTGTGTGTGTGTGTGTGTGTGTGTGTGTGTGTGTGTGTGTGTGTGTGTGTGTGTGTGTGTATGCGTGAACATGTGTGCATGTATTGGATTGTAAATGCTGTCTGTGGTTGTTCATTTCTGTGTGTGTGCGTACCTCTCGGAGGTGGGGTCTTTGCAGTTGAGTGGGTACTTGAGCTCGATGACGTCTCCATTCCTCTCTCTGAGGAGGTCGTGCTGCTCTGTGTAGTACTGCACCAGCTCTGCCAGCGTGGCAAACTTCTCCCCTCCATAGAGGTCGTAGTAGTCCCCTGAATTCTGGATCTTAATATGGGTGACCTCATCACTCCGCCTGACACACACACACACACACACACACACGGAAGAGAGTCAGGGTTAGTCACAGTGCACATGGTTCAAATAGGTAACTATATATTAGGTAACTGGTTTACCCTGCAGTATGTAGCAGAGGTTAGGTTAATTAGTCCCTTCAGGATCTCGCAGGGATTTCTTTGTGTTTTTGCGGGGCAATATGCTATGAATTTCTAACATTTGACGCGAAAATGCGCTGATGAGGACAAACGTCTGTTGACTTCTGGCTTGATTGAACCATATTATGTGGTAAATGTTTGGTTGAAATTGCGAACCCTCTTTCTGCACTACGGTGATGGGTCAGTTGTATGCGATAATATTGCGATGCTTTGACTATGAGGTAATTATGCAGTGAGTGGTCAAATTTGCAAGCCTTCGCATAATATTTGGGAAATTGTTGATTTTGGTAAAAATGGGGCCATCGCAGAATCCTGTAGGGTTGGTTAATAGAGGTTAGAGATACCACTGTTCTGTGTGTGTGTGTGTGTGTGTGTGTGTGAACAGAGCAAGACAAAATACCACAAAAACCTGCATGAAAGTAACAGGTTGATTTGATCAGTGGTACAGTGAATACCCAAATCATTTCTGAACAATAGGAAACCGTTTATTCAACAAATCTGTACAGAAATAAGACTGTTTTCCTTCTAGAAAAAAACCTCATCAGACAATATTATCCCTCTGTAATACCATTTTTATTTTATATGAAAAGCCTTAAAAGAGATTTTATTTGAAGTGAGTATTTGAAGGAAACTGGTTTTCATTAAATGCCGGTGACTAGAGAGCACAGCTCAGACAAGGTCATAAAACAGTCACTGCCACTTTACAAGATACACAGCCACAAAGAGACAGTGTCACACACACACACACACACACGCAAGCATGCAAATGCATGCACGCATTCAAACACACACACGGCATTCTAAACCCGAAACATTCTTATCAGTATGGAAACAAGTCAGACTACTACAAGTCAGACTACTTCTTTTTCCATTTTTCCATTGCAGTAAAAATATCAGAGCACCATTTTTCTGCAGCAACAAGCCAAACCAACCTTCAAACATACGCTTTGTTGTCTAAGTACACCTACACATTCAGAAGATCGTTTTTGAGCATGCAGCCAACCACAACTCCCACTCCACACACTTTTACAAAAAATATCAGAGCTAGCGATCTAACACAGGCAATTAGAAAAGTGACAACACTGCACATTATGCTATCTGATATCTAGTTTGAATGTAATTAGCAAGCCTTCGCTCTGCAAATTGATGATCAAGTAACAGTCATAAAAAGTGTAGCTAATCATATCTCCCTCCCTCCCTCTCTGTCACTCCCTTTCTCACTGCTTCCCATCACTCTCTCTCTCCACTTCTCTCTCCATCCATCTCTATCTTGCCTATAAACCTGCACTCCCTCCTTCCCTGTAATTGTGTTATGAATGTTTGAGTGGAGTAGTATGCCTCCCTGTCTGTGGCTACTAATGGCCAGTGACGGCTGCAATGCGCGCGCGTGCGTGTGTGGCAGGCTGTTTGTGGGAATTTAACACGATTAATGACATCGCAATGAGCCAAAAACATCCAACTAGATTTTACTCTGCAGATGGGCTTGGTCTGTTGCAGACTTGGAGACATAGCACACATTATCAATGTGCCATACTGCATCCTTGAATCTGCTAGATACTTGCTCCTGTACCTGATTATGACAACTGCAATATCAAGTAATACTGTTGGACAGGGTTGTGTTTTTTTTTGGGGGGGGGGGCATAGGTCAGAGACCAACTCCGATATTTTACGTTAAAATGTACAGTCGTGGCCAAAGGTTTTGAGAATGACACAAATATACATTTCCACATAGTTTGCTGCTTCAGTGTCTTTAGATATTTTTGTCAGATGTTACTATGGAATACTGAAGTATAATTACAAGCATTTCATAAGTGTCAAAGGCTTTTATTGACAATTACATGACATTGATGCAAAGAGTCAATATTTGCAGTGTTGACCCTTCTTTTTCAAGACCTCTGCAATCCGACCTGGCATGCTGTCAATTAATTTCTGGGCCACATCCTGACTGATGGCAGCCCATTCTTGCATAATCAATGCTTGGAGTTTGTCAGAATTTGTGGGGTTTTGTTTGTCCACCCGCCTCTTGAGGATTGACCACAAGTTCTCAATGGGATTAAGGTCTGGGGAGTTTCCTGGCCATGGAACCAAAATATCGATGTTTTGTTCCCCGAGCCACTTAGTTATCACTTTTTCCTTATGGCAAGGTGCTCCATCATGCTGGAAAAGGCATTGTTTGTCACCAAACTGTTCCCGGATGGTTGGGAGAAGTTGCTCTCGGAGGATGTGTTGGTACCATTCTTTATTCATGGCTGTGTTCTTTGGCAAAATTGTGAGTGAGCCCACTCCCTTGGCTGAGAAGCAACCCCACACATGAATGACCTCAGGACTGATGGTAGCGCTCACCTTGTCTTCTCCGGACAAGCTCCGATAAATGGTTGATTTAGGTGCAATCTTACTGCCAGCAATATCCTTGCCTGTGAAGCCCTTTTTGTGCAAAGCAATGATGACGGCACGTGTTTCTTTGCAGGTAACCATGGTTGACAGAGGAAGAACAATGATTTCAAGCACCACCCTCCTTTTGAAGCTTCCAGTCTGTTATTCGAACTCAATCAGCATGACAGAGTGATCTCCAGACTTGTCCTCGTCAACACTCACACCTGTGTTAACGAGAGAATCACTGACATGATGTCAGCTGGTCCTTTTGTGGCAGGGCAGAAATGCAGTGGAAATGTTTTTTTGTGATTCAGTTCATTTGCATGGCAAAGAGGGACTTTGCAATTAATTGCAATTCATCTGATCACTCTTCATAACACTCTGGAGTATATGCAAATTGCCATCATACAAACTAAGGCAGCAGACTTTGAAAATGTATATTTGTGTCATTCTCAAAACTTTTGGCCACGACTGTATACCAAACAAAAACCATTGATTTCAAAGTTTAACAAACCATACAATTCTATGCACAAGGACTACTTTTAACAACAACATTTACAGGAAGAACTTTCCAGATACAAAGTATTATTTATAAAATTGTTACTGTGTAAATGATTAAAGGCCGAATTTGGGCAAAAGCGCACAAATAATGGCTTTTAAATGTATAAGTGATCAATGGACCATTACACCAGGTCATTTAATGCTTAAAAATGAAAGCAAAAATGGACGAATAAGATATTTTGCTATAGAAACACTGTATTTGGCTCCATTCATTGTGCACTCTACAGTCCGCAAAAATAATACAGTTTAACTATAGTAATACTACAGTATTTAATTTGCTTATACCATGCCCATTCCCTTCCCCCATATCCAAATTTGTGCCACCCATAAGTGAGAAACCTACATATCAAGTAAAGGTACTTGTACAAAATAAGGGCTGTTACTAAGGGCTGTGAAAACTTATGCAAATAAGATATTTCTGTATATTGATTTCAACCCCAAAAAATTCTAAAAACATTTTTTCACTTTGTAATTATGGGGTATTTCTTGTAGCTGGGTGAGAGATTATAATTTTTTTAATCCATCTTGAATTTGGGGCGACAGGTAGCCTAGTGGTTAGAGTGTTGAACTAGAATCCCCGAGCTGACAAGGTAAAAAAAAAATGTCCTTCTGCCCCTGAACAAGGCAGTTAACCCACTGTTCCTAGGCCGTCATTGAAAATAAGAATGTGTTCTTAACTGACTTGCCTAGTTAAATAAAGGTAAAACAAATATAGAATAATTCAGGCTGTAACCCAACAAAACTCAAACTGTTGTAATATCTGAGCTGTAAAGGTCTAACCCATAACAACTGGTCTCACTAGCTATGTTCCATTAAGTTGTCCGGTGATATTTTTTGTCGACAATTAGAAAGTTTGCATAGAAAATAGATGTGACAATTGACTGCTACAGTGTATTTAAATTGTCTTGGTGTCGATAAAAACCGCTGCCTGGAAGTAATGAAATCACCCAAAAATTATAATAGAAAATAAATAGCTGGTGTCGAATAATAATGGGAGCTGAAGCGTTTCCATTATCCATTTAGGTAAACTGTGCATTAATAGATAGGTGAGGAAATATGGATTGTTGCCAATCTGTTTCATGTCTCAGGTAGCCCGCAGAAGCCAGTATGGAGAGAATGGAAGTAAGTCGTCTAATAATTCTAAAGTGCCAATATTTTTTTGTCATGGTGGATTCAATTTAGATGTTTTGTCACTGACCTACACACAATACCCCATAATGTCAAATTGGAATTATATTTTCTAAATGTGTACAAATTAATAAAAAATGAAAAGCTGAATTGTCTTGAGTCAATAAGTATTCAACCCCTTTGTTATGGCAAGCCTAAATTAGTTCAGGAGTAAACATTTGCTTAACATAAGTTGCAAGGACTCACTCTGTGTGCAATAATAGTGTTTAACATGATTTTTGAATGATTACCTCATCTCTGTACCCCACACATACAATTATCTGTAAAGGCCCTCAGTCGAGCAGTGAATTTCAAACAAAGATTCAACAACAAAGACCAGGGAAGTTTTGCAATGCCTCGCAAAGGGCACCTATTGGTAGATGGGTAAGAATAAAAAAAAGCAGACAATGAATATTCCTTTGAGCATGGAGAAGTTATTAATTACACTTCGGATGGTGTATCAATACACCCAGTCACTACAAAGATACAGCTGTCCTTCCTAATTCCGTTGCCGGAGAAGCAGGAAACCGCTCAGGAATTTCACCACGAGGCCAATGGTGACTTTAAAACAGTTACAGAGTTGAATGGCTGTGACAGGAGAAAACTGAGAATGGCTCAACAACATTGTAGTTACTCCACCATAATAAACTAATTGACAGAGTGAAAAGAATGAAGACTTTGCAGAACATTTTTTATTCTTAAACATGCCTCCTGTTTGCAACAAGGCACTAAAGTAATACTGCAAAAAAATGTGGCAAAGCAATTAACTTTTTATCCTGAATGCATAGTGGTGGCTGTATCATGTCATGGGTATGCTTGTAATCGTTAAGAACTAGGGAGTTTTTTCAGGATAAAAAAGAAATGGAATGGAGCTAAGCCCAGGCAAAATCTTAGAGCAAAACCTGGTTCAGTCTGCCACCAGACACTGGGAGATGAATTCACCTTTCAGCAGGAAAATAACCTAAAACAAAAGGCCAACTCTACACTGGAGTTGCTTACCAAGAAGACAGTGAATGTTCCTGAGTGGCCGAGTTACAGTTTCAACTTAAATCTACTTGAAAATCTGTCAAGAATTGAAAATGGTTGTCTAGCAATGATCAACAACCAATTTGACAGAGCACAAACAATTTAAAATAATAATAGGCAAATATTGTACAATCTGGGTGTGCAAAGCTCTTAGAGACTTACCCCGAAAGACTCACAGGTGTATAG
Organism: Salmo trutta; assembly: GCF_901001165.1. Classification (NCBI taxonomy): domain Eukaryota; kingdom Metazoa; phylum Chordata; class Actinopteri; order Salmoniformes; family Salmonidae; genus Salmo; species Salmo trutta. The sequence continues at coordinate 34,120,244 of NC_042984.1, forward strand.
ATGCCAAAGGTGCTTCTACAAAGTATTGACTCAGGGGTGTGAATACTTCCTCTCCGTATTTCATTTTCAATACATTTGCAAAAACTTCACTTCGTCATTATGGGGTATTGTGTGTAGACGGGTGAGAGAAAAAAATCTATTTAATCCATTTTGAATTCAGGCTGTAACACAACAAAATGAATAAATCAAGGAGTAGGAATACTTTCTGAAGGCAATGTACATGTCCTCAAAGATGGCAAGCTCAGGTGTGACCATTCTAGCTAACGATAGGGCAGATACACAAAGTTGGCAGAATGCTGATTGCATCAACTTATATCAGTACATTTGTAACAGCCAAAACATTACTAAACTTCTATTCGATCAAATAAGCCTCACATAATTCGACATTCTCTCATAGACTTCCATAAAAAAAGAGCTTATATCACGCAGACAGATTTTGGGCGGAGTAAATCCTCTCGCTTCACCTCTTCCTGTGCTTGCACTCCTGTAGATCTGAAATAATTGGATGGTGAAAATTGCATCCAGACAACCAGATAAGCAAGGCTATCAATTCAGGTATTCTTGAAATTCAAGACAATCCTTGTCCTGCAAAGAAACATTATTTGTATTGTTCAAAAATAGACTTCGCAAGCAGTAGGCATTTAGAATTAAATGTGAAGTGGTGCTTTAGTTACCTTATGACATGCAGTACCAGTCAAAAGTTTGGATGCCTACTCATTCAAAGGCTTTTCTTTAATTTGACTATTTTCTATATGAAATAACACATATGAAATCATGTACTAACCAAAAAAGTTGCCACCTTTTACCTTGATGACAGCTTGCACACTCTTGGCATTCTCTCAACCAGCTTCACCTGCAACGCTTTTCCAACAGTCTTGAAGGAGTTCCCACATATACTGAGCACTTGTTGGCTGCTTTTCCTTCACTTTGCGGTCCAACTCATCCCAAACCATGTCAATTGGTTTGAGGTCGGGGGATTGTGGAGGCCAGGTCATCTGATGGAGCACTCCATCACCCTTCTTGGTCAAATAGCCCTTACACAGCCTGGAGGTGTGTTGGGTCATTGTCCTGTTGAAAAACAAATGATAGTGGGACTAAGCACAAACCAGATGAGATGGCTTATCGCTGCAGAATGCTGTGGAGCCATGCTGGTTAAGTGTGCCTTGAATTCTAAATAAATCACTGACAGTGTCACCAGCAAAGCACCCCCACACCATCACACCTCCTCCTCCATGCTTCACGGTGGGGAATCACGCATGCGGACATCATCCGTTCACCTACTCTGCATCTCAAAAAGACACTGCGGTTGGAACCAAAAATCTCAAATTTGGACTCATCAGACCAAAGGACAGATTTCCACCGGTTTAATGTCCATTGCTCGTGTTTCTTGGACCAAGCAAGTCTCTTTGTATTATTGGTGTCCCTTAGTAGTGGTTTCTTTGCAGCAATTCAACCATGAAGGCCTGATTCACACAGTCTCCTCTGAAAAGTTCATGTTGAGATGTGTCTGCTACTTGAACTCTGTGAAGCATTTATTTGGGCTGCAATCTGAGGTGCAGTTAACTCTAATGAACTTATCCTCTGCAGCAGAGGTAACTCTGGGTCTTCCTTTCCTGTGGTGGTCCTCATGAGAGACAGTTTCATCATAGCGCTTGATGTTTGTCCCCAACTACACTTGAAGAAACTTTCAAAGTTATTGAAATTTTCCGGATTGACTTAAAGTAATGATGGGCTGTTGTTTCTTTGCTTATTTGAGCTGTTCTTGCCATAATATGGACTTGGTCTTTTACCAAATAGGGCTATCTTCTGTATACCACCCCTACCTTGTCACAACACAACTGATTGGCTCAAACGCATTAAGGAGGAAAGAAATTCCACAAATTAACTTTTTACAAGGCACACCTGTTAATTGAAATGCATTCCAGGTGACTACCTCATGAAGCTGGTTGAGAGATTGCCAAGAGTGTGCAAAGCTGTCATCAAGGCAAAGGGTGGCTACTTTGAAGCATCTTAAATATAAAATATATTTTGATTTGTTGAACACTTTTTTGATTACTACATGTTTCCATGTGTTATATCATAGTTTTGATGTCTTCACTATTATTCTACAATGTAGAAAATAGTAAAAATAAAGAAAAACCCTGAAATGAGGTGTGTCCAAACTTTTGACTGGTGCACTCATAATTTATTTGAAAAACAGTTTCCATCCTCATTTGTCACAATAAAAGAAAGTTAGACAAAATAAAAATCCACCCCTGTCGAACGGATAACGTTTTTGTCGATCTTTAGAAAATGTCTCCTATATCAGCCGTTTTTACATTACACATCGCAAAGATTTTTTTTGTGACATTACTTTTGTCAAATAAACCTGGGTCAATGGAAACCAGCCTACTTAAATACACATTACTCTAGAAGGGTCTCTGACTCCGGACCCTACTGAAACAGTTAACATCACAATGTTTAACCTTCCCCATCCCCCCACTACCACCCCATGGCCTCCCCCTTCCATCCAGCCCCCTGACCGGGCCAGGAAAGAAGGGAGAGATAAGCAAAAGGAAAAGCAGGGAGAATGAGACAACACAGCCCAGTGGAGTCCCAGGACGTCCATTACAACGAGAGAGAGACGAGCTGGATTTCCCTCATCTAACATCTATTATAAACTGGGTGGGTTGAGCCCTGAATGCTGATTGGCTGAGAGCCGTGGTATATCAGATCGTATACCACGAGTATGACAAAACATTTATTTTTACTGCTCCAATTATGTTGGTAACCAGTTTATGTAGCATTAAGGCATCTCGGGGGTTTGTGATATATGGCCAGTATACAACGGCTAAGGGCTGTGCGTTGCGTCGTGCATAAGAACAGCCCTTAGCCGTGGTATATTGGCCATATACCACACCCCCTCGGGTCTTATTGCTTAAAACCTCGTAAGGATCGTAACCTTTTTTTAAAAATGTTTTGCCTAAAATGACATACCCACATCTAACTGCCTGTAGCTCAGGACCTGAAGCAAGGATATGCATATTCACTATACTAATAACTACTACTAATAACTTGTTAATTACTCTCTCATTGAGTGTGTCTGTGAGAGTGTGTGAGAGAGTGAGCGTGTCTGTGATACGTGATTGTGTGTGAGTATATACAATTGAGAGAGTGTGTTATATGCAAGTGTGTGAGAGTGTGTGTGTGATATGAGTGTGTGTGAGATATGAGAGTGTGTGAGATATGAGAGTGTGAGAGTGTGTGTGATGTGAGTGTGTGTGTGATATGAGACTGTGTGTGATATGAGAGTGTGTGAGATATGAGAGTGTGAGAGTGTGTGTGTGATATGAGACTGAGATATGAGGGTGTGTGTGTGATATGAGAGTGTGTGAGATATGAGAGTGTGAGAGTGTGTGTGATGTGAGTGTGTGTGTGATATGAGAGTATGAGAGTGTGTGTGATGTGAGAGTGCATGTGATATGAGAGTTTGTGAGAGTGTGTGTGATGTGAGAGTGCATGTGATATGAGAGTTTGTGAGAGTGTGTGTGTGATATGAGAGTGTGTGAGATAAGAGTATGAGAGTGTGAGAGTGTGTGTGATGTGAGAGTGCGCGTGATATGAGAGTTTGTGAGTGTGTGTGTGTGATATGAGAGTGTGTGAGATATGATTACACAAGTAAGAGACAGTTAGCTTGGTCACAGGGTAAGGCATCCCTGAATAGTCACAAAGAAAACAAAGTGCAAAGAACTGTGCTTAAAAGGACATAGCTCTCATCAGTTCATTTAAAAGGACTTTTATCCGTTCATGATAACTTAATAAGTATGGCTTTTTTCACTATCAAACAGGATAATTTGGTATAATCTCTCAAGTAAATAAATGTGTTCGAAAATGTAATCTTATCCATTGATGTCGGTGCAGAGCCTACTTTCAATAGCAAAACAGTGCAGACACAAAATAAGGCTGACAATTCTCAATTACACCACACACACACACACACACACACACACACACACACACACACACACACACACACACACACACACACACACACACACACACACACACACACACACACACACACACACACACACACACACACACCAAAGTCACCACATAGCCACAGGCATCAGCCAGGTCAGACCTCGACATGGACCCCCAGCCTTAATGTTATTAAGAGCTACTGCCTGGCCTGCCACACTCACCACTCACTGCTGCTGCCAGCCCAACTGCTCTCTCCCCGTCTCTCTCTCTCTCTCTCTCTCTCTCTGCTAAAGAGCGGTGCGCTAAAGGACGACGCTGGACCTTTTCCAGGAGCTTTTTCCAACGCATGAGCCTCTTAAAAGCTTCCGTTGCCAAAGCAGAGCCACTCTCTCTCTCCTCGCGCTGCAGGAAGTCACAGAGGCCTGCTGTTTACCAGAACTCCACACTTCTCTTTTGTATTCAGCTCTCCAAATACAGAACTGTTCTACAACTGTTCTACTATAACTGTTCATAATTCAGTGAAATGTAATGTCATGGGACAGGGTTAGACTTGATGATTTCATACATGGAGGTCAAAAGAGGTCATATTCCTCAAAGGGCTGTTGTGGCGTAAAGGTCGTTCTATATGAATTCAATCACTTTCTGACTGCACTCCTTTTGAGTTGAATGAAACCTTCCATACATGCTTGCTCATGGTAGAAGTGTTCAGAAATACCAATTTCAGACAGAAGCTATGGTAAGTTTATATGACCTCCTTTCAAACAGCCCCTTATTTACAGGTACACCCCTTTTATACATACCAGTGGGTGACTGGCAAATTGGGAGGGGTGGGGAGTGTTGTTAAACCATGGCAGCTGTTTGCAGTTCAAATTAGAGAGGTGTTAAACAATGGAAGTATTAATGAATTTACCTGCAGAAAAGAAGAGAACCATTCACACAGACCCCATAACTGTATTTTGGTTACAGGGTCTGTGGAAATGCAGGAATCAAGACTAAGTCTTTAGGTGGCTTTTATTTTCTATGCCTTTTACCCCCCTACCCCTTTCAGATATACAAAATAGCTGGTATAAAATGCAAGCATGTTAAATTAGTGGGATTTTGGTCTGTGTATGAATGGGATAAATATCCTTTTATGAGCGCTTGGCTCTGAAGTCAATTTGCCGTTGCTGCCACATAATTATGGACACTCCCATCCTGCACACGCTTAGAAACACACTCACACACTCTCTCGCTCACGCACACACTCCCTATACCCCTACGCACCCTTCTAAACAACAATTACAGACTTCCAAAGCCAACTCTATAATGTGCGTTTGTCTGATTGGAAGAAGTACATAGTAGTGGGGACGTGGTGGTGTGGTGTCACGTTGAGAGGTGACATGTGGCACTGGAGATAACATCTCGGGACAGATTGGAGAGGCCATCTGGAGGTCTGGATGAGTGTCCGCAGTGAAAGGGATCAGTGGGACAGGGTGAGCTGTCAGAGATCTGGAAGGTTCCACTATGATACAGGCCTAAGTCTGACGGTGATGTAAGGGTAAATCCATTTGAATTCAATCAGTTTTTGCCGGCATCCCTTTTAATTTAAACAAAACTTTCCATACATGTTTTGCCCATGGAAGAAGTGGTCAGAAAGTTACTTTTTGGACCGGAATCAGGAGATAGAGGTGCTCAAAGTTGACCCATTTTGCATACCCCACCCTACCAAAATACATCCATGTCTTAATCACTGAAAACGATAAACGGTTGAGTTTGATATCATTTGAAAGCTTACAACAGGTCTGCCAGGGTTATGATTTCAGGTCCAAAAGTCACTTTCTGACCACTTCTACCTTGGGCAAACACGTATGGTTACCTTATGTATGGTAAGGTTTCGTTCCAATTAGAAAGGGGTACAGTCAAAAAGGGATTTAAATCATATGTGAATTCTTATCTTACACCAGTTTTATACTTTTTTTTCAACCGAGGGGGGAAACAAACGTTCTCCGTTTCCTAAAAACTCGGGAGAGCAACAAAGAAGGCATATTTCAAGCTCGTATTCCCACAAGCTGCGACTGTTCACCCAAAGGCAAGGCTCTCATTCGCTCGCTAGCTTGCTAATTGAGGAGCGATTATTTCCCATTTCAGCTTGGCCAACTGTGCACAGATGACATGCGGCTTGACTCCTGCCTTCATTAAAATCGCTCAGCCGGCCCCAGGAGACAATACACCCGAGTTTGGTTGTCGCTGATGGTTGACATCAGCGACAATGTTGTGGTGCATAGCGTTAGGCTAAAGCACTAGGCTAAAGCGCTAGGAGAGAACAATGCTGTTCTCCTTTGGTTATTGAACAAATAACTTTCCCACAACATTCTGGGAAACAAAATGTGACATGCTGGTAACATGGATGCTGCTACCTGACAGAGAGAGTAAAATCCCCCGGATTGCTCTTGCTCGGCCGGGCTAGGAAACTGCCGTGGACCCCCCGTGTCAACAGGAGCTGCTCTGCCTCAATGCCGGTGATGTTGGGGTGGAACCACCTTGAAGAACAGAGAGAGTGAGAGAGAGAAAGAGAGAGAATAGTTTTGAACACAAAAGCCAAATCCAGAGTCACCAGTGTTTCTCTATACATCCCTAAGGGACTTTCAGGCGTATACAGAACGTTAGTTAATTACCTTCAAATAACCTACCATTTCCATTCTCAGAACGTTAATAAAACCTCCAGGAAAACTGTTAGAACCTCCCTGCAACCTAAACATTTACATTCCCAGAACAGGCAAAACCTTTTTAAAAACTTAACATTTTACCGGTCAGGAAACTTATGGCTTTGGTCCCAGAACCATTGGGAAACCCACAACTTCCATAGAACTAAATGTGCTTGCTGGGTCAGTTTGGTGACAGTAGTTAGATACACATAAAAAGTGAGATATAAACTTTTGAAAAGCAGAACACCAATATTTACAGAACTTAATATAACTGGCAAATGTTTACTTCCTGTGTTATATAACCAAGTGGAGAGTAAAAGATAACATTTACTCCATCCAGCTCACATTTTGATAAACCCTATCGTCCACTATCAACCATTACAAATTTGGATGTTACACTGTCCACCAACCTAAAATAATATAGAGAAATACACACTAGCATAATTGAAAAGTATGGCTCTGGTCTGTGCCCTTCTATCACCATCTCCCCCTACATATATCCCTACTGTTCTGTCGTAAAAAAATAACAAAATCAATACAAAATTTGTGGCTCCTCTTCATAGCAAAAGATCTATAGATGTCTGAGAAATACAAGTTGTGTGGTTATGCTAAGAAATGCAACATGGAATAATGTTTTTTCCTCTTCATAAAGTGTGTTTTTCATCATTGTTAGTATACTAAAGTAGTAAAGCAGAAAGCATGTCAGTGAGTCAGTTGTTTGGAGTTGATGTTCATGGTTCAGTTAGTTCACAGGGTTAAAACCTCTAACTCAGGGGTCTCCAACCTCTTCTAGCATGAGAGCTAGTGTCATCTGTTCGTTCACCCGCACCCGGACGCATTTGCTTATAACCCATCTGCAACCGCACGACTATATGTGATGAAGTGAAAACCTTACGCACGCACCCGATACTAACCCATAAACATAGAAAATGCGCTCTACAGTCAGAGATAGCGGGATTCATTTTTGACAGGCCTTTTTAGATATTAGCCTGTTTCTGCTTACAATTTCCAACCATTTGACAGTGGTGTAAAGTACTTAAGTAAAATTACTCTAAAGTACTACTTAAGTTGTTTTTTGGGGTATCTGTTCTTTACTATTTATGTCAACTTTTACTTCACTACATTCCTATAGAAAATACTGTACTTTTTACTCCCATACATTTTCCCTGACACCCAAAAGTACTCGTTACATTTTGAATTCTTAGCAGGACAGGAAAATGGTCCAATACAAGCACTTGTCAAGAGAACATCCCTGGTCATCTCTACTGTCTCTGCTTTGGCGAGCTCACTAAACACACATGCTTCGTTTGTAAATTATGTCTGAGTGTTGGAGTGTGCCCCTGGCTATCCGTACATTTAAATAACAAGAAAATGGTACAGTCTGGTTTGCTTAATATAAGGAATTTGAAATTATTTATTCTTTTACTTTTGATATTTAAGTATATTTTAGCAATGACATTTACTTTTGATACTTAAGTATATTTAAAACCAAATACTTTTAGTATTTTTCTCAAGTAGTATTTTACTGGGTGACTTTCACTTTTACTTCAGTAATTTTCTATTAAGGTATCTTGACTTTATGTCAACTGGGTACTTTTTCCACCACTGCAATTTGGTAGGCTATTTGTTAGTCAACTTGACTATCATTAGATACATACAGCTTCTTTTCTGTCATTACTTGTTGCCCTATAAGACTAAATAAAGCCTTGCTCACAAGAATAATGTCGTGCAGCAAAGATGTTTAAGAACCTAGGAGAAAATGCTATAAAGATTTTCCGCGCAAAATTTCCAAATGGCATCAGTTAGACCGGTTTGAAGGAAATGAAAAGCTGTTACAATGACCCAACATGTTTTTGTTAAGATTTCAGTTCGGCTTGGATGCATATTTTATGTGGTTGAAATACTATCATCTTTTATGATGCTGATAAAGAGAGCACCTTTCCAGACAGTCCCTAACCGCACATTCATTCTCTTAAGATGCTGAAAGAAATAAAACATTTTTCTCCTCTCCCGTTCCCGAGTCAAAATTGACATTTGGTGTATAATTTTACTGCAAGAAATACTTAATTCTGCAGGAGTTAATATTATATTAGGCTATGTGAGATATTATAGACCTACGGTCAGTAGCTAGGTTTCCATCCAATTGGTGACAGATTTTCCTGCGAATATTCAAAAATCGCATAAAACAATCTGTGCATTTTCCCACCAGTGATGTTTCCATCAAATTGACTTGCTGCAGATAAAAGGCTGTGCGTGATGACATAGTGCACATACAAATACCTTTTGCAGTTAAATTCCTATGTACCATGGCATTTTCAACTCCACTGATAGTTTTCTCACAAAAAATGTTGCGTTATATTGCGAGTGTGCCCACTGCGCACTGTTGGCTACAGCACACATATAGCTAATGGACAAAATAACGACATTATTTTTACTTGTCAAACGGCAGCCAAGCATCGATTATCATGTCACCGGAATAAGACCCTCAATATTTATTAGATAGGAGCATCAAGCTCATCACCTTGCACTTTCACCACCCTGTAAAATTCATTTATTTAATCTGTAACCTAATAAACTGCATGCTTTCCCGATGAGTCATAGTAGGAGGACCACACATGTCACCGCGTGACTCCAAGTTACCTTCAATATGATGGTAATTATATCAATATTTACACATCATTCTTGCATAATTCATTTTAAAAGACTAAAACATCCCACCTAGAAGTCCCCATCGTATAACTGTCTAATTTGTATAGCACCTCAAAAACATAACATAGCCGACACTGCCATCGTCCTCTTTCACCACATCTACTGTTCTGTTCATCCCTTCTATATATTTTCAACTCTCCATTTTGCAGCTTTTCTCTTCTTGAATTCATCTCCATTGTTCATTTTGCCTCAATGGATCAACGTTAACTTTTTCTGCCCAAGTTTCCAAAAGCATTTTGCAATTGATGTGTATTGGTGCGCTATTGTTAGCCCTAAAGTTTAGGCTTAGGCTACGCACTAACGGCAGATTAACATAATGAAAAATATATATCTATTCAACCTGACCGCCACCCACCCGCCCCGCGGATATAACCGTGCGGACTGCGGGTTATAATTCAACTCGCACATCACTAATGAGAGCTACTTTTATTTATGAAACATGTCACGAGCAACTCATTAATTTCTTCCTAGCTTTCAAATAAGCACTTGTATTTTCCCGAATGTAGCTTTCTTATTTATTTATACATTTTATTTTATTTATTTTTTTACAAATTACAATTATTAGTAGAGAAACAATTACAATTGATGTTCTAAGTCCATGCCAATGCTTAAATCACATGACAAGACCATTCTTGAGGGTAAACGATTTGAGTGTAATACCCCTTTAATTGAGAATTTTAGGAGCGAAGAATCTGCTGGTCTAGCAATGTTTTTGCTTCTGCATATGTCATGACAGAGTTTGCTAAACAAAAGCCCACCCGATTGATACTGTACAAAGAATCCTGATATACACCGAGTGTACAAAACATTAAGAACACCTTTTCCCTCAGAACAGACTCAATTCGTCAGGGCAAGACTCTATAAGGTGTCGAAAGCGTTCCACTGGGATGCTGACCCATGTTGTCTCCAATGGTTCCCACAGTTGTGTCAAGTTCTTGACAAACCGGTGCGCCTGGCACCTACTACCATACCCCGTTCAAGGGCACTTAAATATTTTGTCTTGCCCATTCACCCTCTGAATGGCACACATTCACAATCCATGTTGCAATTGTCACAAGGCTTAAAAATCCTTATTTAACCTGTCTCCTCCCTTTCATCTACACTGATTGAAGTGGATTTAACAAGTGACATCAATAAGGGATCATAGCTTTCACCTGGATTCACATAGTCAGTCTACGTCATGGAAATAGCAGGTGTTCTTGATGTTTTGTACACTCAGTGTAATTCTGCCAAGTATGCCTACTTCGCAGTTAACATTTAATCGTGAAGGTTTTGGGAAAGTCTGTCTACTCAAAAGACAGTTATAGTTATCGCTAACTGGCCACACGAAGTGAACGATAAACAGAATCGCACACCACACAGACATACAGAGGCAATATTCCTAGAAATGAATTGGCAGCTATCGTGTTACGTTTGGCTTTTTAAGCCAATTGTGTCTAACCAGGGGTGGGACAATGTCAATTTAATGATATAGTATCTGGGAGCTTGCGGTGTCTGATACTTGTGAGATTTGTTTATGACAGATTGCGGTGGAGCGTGTGAAAAATACATGCACTTTCTGAATTATTTGGCAAGCTACTCATACAGTAGGTGGGCTGAGAGTTACTGGTAGTCCACAATCAAACTGTTGGAGACCCCTGCTTTAACTACTGTGAGGCTAATCTATTACTTATTAGCGTCGCAAGGCCCCTTTCCACAAGTGGTTGCTATGGCCAATGAATTCACTATTGTGGCTTTTCAAGTCTTGTGAAAGTGCACAACTGTGAAGCCATTTGCATTAAGCATAATGAATAAGGCCTACACGACACTAAAACGACAGCTAACGTTGATTGAGCCCATTGCAATGATGTTGTGAATGGAAAAGAGAGCTCACGGTCCGTTTTGTAGATGCACGAGTGTGGGTTGAGAATTTCCACAAAACACTGTGTTGAATATGGTTGGATACTTCTCTTAGATGAATATAGTGCAATGTTCTGGTATCAGACTTAAAGGTGCAATCTGTAGCTTCTTTGTCTGCTGTGGCCACGAGACAGGTTGCACCCATTGTTGATGCTTAAACAAACTCATACACTCTCCAAAAAAAAATCTTTGTTCAATTTAATCCAATCAGTGCACACAGAATCCTCACAAAGGCCCTCGTCCTTAGTCCTGACAGGTCAATAAATGACAGAAAACAAACTAAAGATGAGCTGTCAAAACAACAATAGCCTATGAATATTAAAAACACACCTACTGGTGTTGTGACACTGTCAATAGTCTGGTTACGCCTTAAAACAGCCAAAGCCAAACCTCAAGACCTAGTTCACTGCTTTACCAATATCACCCTTTCCTTCAACTGCTTGCTGCTGCACATCTCGATCAGTTGCTTCAGAATCAAAACCATTCGGTGAGCAACAGCACAATATCTAAAGGTGCGTCCTATTCGCCACACTTTCCTTAAAGTATGCATTTGCACATTCCCCGTCGTGGATTTACAAGCATTGTATAGGTACTGTGTAAGCTTTGGGTGGGGGTAGTTTCCGACATTGTTAAATCCATGACTGCGAGTGTGCAAGTGCACACTTTAGGAGAAGTGTGAAGAATCAGGTCGTAGCTACAGTGAATGTAGTGGTGGTGTAAATACAGCAATACTTTCAGAACACTGTTTACAATGTGTTAAGAAAAACACTGCAGGGGACTTTTGAAGATGACTTAATACAAAATATCAGCAATAAGAGGGGGATTTTGGTAAATGCCAGTGATTCAACACGAGTGGGAAAAGAATAGATTTTGACACTAACATTGAGAGAAACAGTGAGTCACATAGCCCATTCATTTCCACAGCAAAATATTGCTTTCCTTGCCCCACGCTTCCCAAAGAAGTATGGACAGTGATACATGCAGCGAGCACAACAACAAGAGATCCTTTTATTAAACTCCACATAGAAACTTGATCTGGTAAAGAGTGTATGCCCTGGCACAGTAGTGAGTATTTGGGTATTTTCTTGTTCATATTTAGGACAAAAAAACCAATGACCAGTGTCAGAAAAAATAAATGTTATTTTTTTTTCTCTTAAGGGACTGTATTCATAAGATAAGGACATCAACAGACATGTTAACACTAGATCTACTTACAAGCCTTGCGAGACTTTCGTACAGCCTTCAAGCAGCCGTGAAACACACATCCTTTCATATTTCTGTTTGATGGCAAAACTATGGATCCAATTTAACCGGACTCGTGGGGAGCTTGAGCTCAACCGCTGGGCAAACATCTAAATCAATAAAGTCCCTACAACGTCAAACGAGTAAACCCAGTCCTTGGAATGGTGGGTCGTTGTCCTGTGCCTTCGCTCCGAACCTCCGGTGGAATTACACTCAGATCAGGATGAATCACGCCTTATTGACAGCTTGTCATTCACAAAGCAGATTCACATGAGAGAAAAAAGAGAGACAAAGGGAGAAACAGAGAGAGAGAGAAAGAGGGAAAGAGAGAGGGACAGAGAGAGAGAGAGAGAGAGAGAGATGCCAATAGTAGACAGTAGTGGAGCTGAGGGAAGAGGGAACAGACGGGGCCAAAGCCACAGGAAGCTGCAGACATCTGGGGACTGACACTGGCCCAGATTGCACCTGACCCCCTCATCCACCCAGGCACCATGCTTTTTCTCATTCCAAGCCCAGGAGATTACTGAGGAACTTTTCAAACAGCAGCAGCAAATCATAACCGATTACCACTGGCATTCACCAAGGGATTAGACACAAATACATGGCAGGGGGGGAATGAACAAGGCTCTCTCTGATATCATCAAAGGCCCATGCTGTGGCATTAACAATGGACTGGGATATATAGCAATGAAGGGATCATTTGCCAAAGTAGATTTTTTTTTTTTAACGTGTGGAGACTCAGAAACACACCTGATGTACTGTAGAATAGGGATCACTGTGATCCACCTGGTTCAAAAACAGGCAGTCAGTAGGAGATAAGAGGAATTACAAGTACATGACTGTTACCAGTACAATACATTGTATTGCTGTAGTAGCAAGATGATAGCAATGTAGTATTTTATTCATTTTTTCTATTCAGTCTTTTTATGTGAGTTGTTGAGCACGTTTGACATTTCTAACAGTCAACTTTTTCTCTGTTTGAAATTTCTGCAGCACCACGCTCTGTCTACCAAGCTATAATAACTATAAATCCCATTCTCAGAGCCAAAATCAATGTTTCTGTCAAGGTTGGAGAGGCACACCAAACACTTTCCATCCTGTGCATTACCACAGGCCTCAATGTTCCATGACTGCCATGACCTCAAGACAAACCAAACCAAATAGCAGGGTCGTATTTACTAGGCACCAAACGGAAGAAAACAGACTGAAACAGGGAGGGACTACATGGATTTGTTGAATAAGATACACTTGTTTTTGTTTTCCTTTGTTAAAATGTTTTGCTACAGTGTGCACAAATGAATACGACCCAATATGTGTGAAAACGTAACATAAAAAGGCGTTACAGGTCCTTGTTTCAATCATAGCGGGCAAGAATCAAGCTCATCTCTACTAAGCAGTAGAGCCTTATGTGCCAGTCTTCTAGATTATCCTACGATACAATGAGAGTATGGCGTCAGGCTTTTCAAAACCTAACTATGCATTCAGAGAATACCATACGGCAGAGGTTGGACATAGCTACATAAAACTGTTGTGTCTTCTATAATACTCTACTTTGTATGACAGTACCTTTAACATTGAAGAAATCCGTTTTGTACTATTCTACAGAAGGCTATGTGGCTTAGCTGTGCAGAAGAGGGAACTATTGTTCAGTACAGGGGGAGGAAGAGGAAAATAAAAAAGAAATGTAAAGGAGAAATACTGTAGCGCACATTTTTATGTCTATTAGATTTCTGCTGTACAACCAGTCATTTCATAATTATATATAGTATTATAATTATACTATTACATAATGTGGTAATAAAAAAAGAGGCAAATGTAAATAAACAACAAGCACCACATCCTCCTGATCACACTGCTGCCCACCAGTTGTTACTTGCACTATGAGTATGTGCAACATTCCATGTACAGTACCAGTCAAAAGTTTGAACACACCTACTCATTCATGGGTTTTTCTTCATTTTTACTATTTTCTACATTGTAGAATAATAGTGAAGACCTCAAAACGACAAAATAACACATATGGAATCATGTAGTAAGCAAAAAAAGTGTTAAACAAAACATATTTTATATTTGAGATTTTTTAAAGTAGACACCCTTTGCCTTGATGACAGCATTGCACACTCTTGGCAAAACATTGAAAAAGTTATCCTTTTTAGATAAAACTACAGAATAAATGATTCATATGTTCACCAAATAATGGATTAAAACACACGGTTTTGCAATGAAGGTCTACAGTAGCCTCAACAGCACTCTGTAGGGTAGCAACATGGTGTATCTGGAGGACAGCTAGCTTAAGTCCTCTTCTGGGTACATTGACTTCAATACAAAACCTAGGAGGCTCATAGTCTCACCCCCTTCCATAGACTTACAGAGTAATTATGACAACTTCCGGAGGACATCCTCCAACCTATCAGAGCTCTTGAAGCATGAAACAAACATTATTGGGCACAGATAACAGCACAAAGGGCAAGAAGGTAGAGACAACAATACATCACGCAAAGCAGCCACAACTGTCAGTAAGAGAGAGAGATTGAGATAAGAGATTGAGATAAAACTGTCCAGTTTGAGCGTTTGTTGCAGCTCGTTCCAGTCGTTAGCTGCAGCGAACTGAAAAGACGAGCAACCCAGGGATGTGCGCTTTCGGGACCTTTAACAGAATGTGACTGGCAGAACGGGTGTTGTATGTGGAGGATGATGGCTGCAGTAGATATCTCAGATAGGGAGGAGTGAGGCCTAAAAGGGTTTTCTAAATAAGTTGATGCGAGAAGGAATGCAATGTGGCTGCTATGAAAGTGAACTGTGTTTACTCGTGATCAGGGGTGTATTCATTCCACCGATTCTGTTGAAAAACACTTCTTAAATGGAAGCAAACGGAACAAAACTGGGATAAACATACCTGAATTTGTCCAATGGAAACTCTCGTTTGCAACTGTTGGCCTAATGATTTCACCCTAGATCAGCTAGATGCAGGCAAGAGTGTGCAAGGCCGTCACCTCAAATTTATCTCTCGACCTGTGTGCACCTACATTGTAAACTTTCATTCATAGGCTAGGTTGTAGCAACCTCATGATGGGTATAGGGAACATCTGAGTTTCATGTAGTAGCCCAAACCTATCAATGTTTAATTGAACTGGGTGAATGGAATATGAATGACAGCCATCCAATATGCTGTAATAGAAATAAGGCCATGCTCATTAAAAAAATGTGTCCTCCCTCATCTTAAACGGCACCGACCACCACTGGGACATACAGTATATGGTATTCTGGGGTGCTACCATCTTGAATACACAGTCCTGTAGAGTAGAGTACACCACTCGGGTTGTATTGTGTTGACTGGGGTCCAGACTAGACTTCATTTTGTTATTAATCTGAATTTTTTTACTGGGTCATGGAGAAAAAAATGTCTACCAATCAGGAAAGAATGCCATGTGTTACTATAGTAATCCCAGACAAGCAGCTTTTTAAGTCAGCCCAGCATTGCTGTCAGTCATTTCAACTGATGAAACAATGGCAGCCAACTCAGACCATGTAGTCTCTGAACCCGTTCAAGCATAAAACATTCACACTGGTTCACCCTGTGAAAATCACCATTGCTCTGTAATAACAACTAACAACTAACATTGCAACATTACCGGTATCTTTTCTGCACAATTTATACAACAGATTTTGGAGTGAATCACATTTTTTGTATTTTATTAGGATCCCCCATTAGCTGTGGCAAAAGCAGCAGCTACTCTTCCTGGGGTCCACACAAAACATGAAACATGACATAATACAGAACATTAACAGACAAGAACAGCTGAAGTACAGAACTACATTAAAAAAAGTTTTAAAGACACACGTAGCCTACATATAAATACATACACACAAACTATCTAGGTCAAACAGGGGAGAGGCGTTGTGCCGTGATGTGTTGCTATATCTGGGTTTTTTAAACCAGGTTTGCTGTTTACTTGAGCAATATGAGATGGAACGGAATTCCATGCAAAAATGGCTCTATATAATATTGTATGCTTTCTTGAATATTTTCTGGATTTGGAGACTGTGAAAAGACCCCTGGTGGCATGTCAGGTGGGATAAGTGTGTGTGTCAGAGTTGTGTGAAAGTTGACTATGCAAACAATTTGGGATTTTCAACACATTGTTTCTTATAAAAAGAAGTGATGCAGTCAGTCTCTCCTCAACTCTTAGCAAAGAGA
This sequence comes from Salmo trutta, assembly GCF_901001165.1. NCBI lineage: Eukaryota > Metazoa > Chordata > Actinopteri > Salmoniformes > Salmonidae > Salmo > Salmo trutta. The sequence continues at coordinate 34,136,939 of NC_042984.1, forward strand.
GACACGCATAGAATTTATATCAGCCCTTTGAATAAAATAAAGAGCAAGATGTGCTGCTCTGTTCTGGGCCGCCTGCAGCTCAACTAGGTCTTTCCTTGCAGCACTCGACCACACGACTGGACAATAATCAAGTTAAGACAAAACTAGAGCCTGCAGAACTTGCTTTTTGGAGTGTGCTGTCAAAAAAGCAGAGCATCTCTTTATTACAGACAGACCTCTCCTCATATTTACAACCATTGAATTTTTGACCATGACAGTTTGCAATCTAAGGTAACGTCAAGTAATTGAGTCTCCTCAACTAGTTCAACAGCCACACAATACATTTCCCTAGAACTGAGGGAATGATTTGTACCAAATTCAATGCTCTTAGTTTTAGAGTTGTTCAGGACCAGTTTATCACTGGCCACCCATTCCAAAACACATGCAACAATGTTCAGAGAGCTTTGTTTTGTTTGTTTTGATATTGAAACAAATGCCCGACAAAGTGGCCGACGCCTTGTGTCCATTGCAGGTCAACGGGCAAGAGAGAGCGGTCAGTATCCTTTTCTGTTTTGGGCTTTAGTCCATCTAGTCTGCAACCCCCACCCCAATGCACTTAAACACACACGCACACATACACTCGCAGGCCTGCTAATGAGGATCAGGCAGGAGTTCACCCCTTGTTTGACCCCTGACCCCTCAATAGAACAAAGAGCACTTCTCACCAATTACTGCACTAATCCTCCCCTTTCTCGCTCTCTCCCTGGCCTGACCTACTCTGAGAGGGACCACACTGCCCAGGTCTATCCCCAAACACTTAACAGTTAGCAGGCTCACTTCCCTCAGAAAGCTCTAACACGGACCACACGTCAACAAATAAGCACACCCACTCAGTCCACTCCAGCCAGACCCTCCAAAATGCACATAAGGTTATGAACTGTCAACCATCGAAGCATGAGACCAACTTGATCAAGTGCGTTACACTAGCAACATAACAGCAGCAATCTACTGGTAAGACCCAATGCATGTGGGTAGAAAAAAAAGAGGCTGTTAATGAATGTCAGGAAGTGAATGAGAGTTTTCTCCCCCTACCTAACCATTCTGGTCGGAGCTTGTCAGAGCCCCCCGGTTCAGTTGCCTCAGAGCTTAGTAATCCAGCCCGGCACAGTTACACAAGGAGGGGAAGGGAGGGAGGAACGAGGGGGGAGGGCAGGGACTTGTAGGAGTGCTGCCTCTGCGGGTTGAAGCAAGAGAGGCGGGGGCGTTTAATCTGGGATTTGGATGAGTGCAAAGGGCCCTGATAGGATCATCGGAGCGGCTATCAGGCCGTCCCTCTGGGGACCTACATGACACGGCACCGTCTCCACGCCAACTGAAGACCCCTGCTCCTAATTCAGCCTTCCTTCCTTGTGGTTGCCAGTTCCCAAAGCAAGGCCCCTAAGGTCTAGTCTACATGCGCAGTAGAACATTACTGACCTCCTTGCCTAGTAAGGATGTATAACATATAAAACTATGTAAAGTCTCTATGCTCTCTACTGGCATATTGGAGTCTGTGTTGCTGTTATGTGGGAGATAATGGTGGACATACAGTACTGGTGGATACAGTAGTACTGGTGGATACAGTAGCTGGCCTACATGAGTTAGTTCTGGCATTTCCGAATGATGCTGATGCCTGATGAAATGCTTAAATTACATTGCAACACAATATTAAATGCATTTTCACCACCAATTAAACATTCAGGAAAAAAATGGAACAGTGAAACAAATGGAGAATATCTTGAAATGATCCAGAAATTTATCAAATCGGATAGAAGATGAAAGCACTGAAATTAGACATGCCAATGATTGCACTCTTTTGAGAATGGCAAGATATAGTGCTTTCGGAAAGTATTCAGACCCCTTGACTTTTTCCACATTTTGTTAGGTTACAGACTTAGTCTAAAAAAAAAAAAAAAAAAATTAAATCCTCAAATCTACACACAATACCCGATAATGTCAAAGCAAAAACAGGTTAAGAATTAAAAATGAAAAAAAAATATTCAGTATTCATACCCTTTACTCAGTACTTTGTTGAAGAAACTTTTGCAGTGATTACAGCCTCGAGTCTTCTTGGGTATGGCGCTACAAGCTTGGCACACCTGTATTTGGGGAGTTTATCCCATTCTTTTCTGCAGATCCTCGCAAGCTCTACCATGTTGGATGGGAGCATTGCTGCACAGCTATTTTCAGGTCTCTTCAGAGATATTCGATCGGCTTCAAGTCCGGGCTCTGGCTGGGCTACCCAAGGACATGGGTAGCCCAGCTTGTCCCAAAGCCACTCCTGTGTTGTCTTGGCTGTGTGCTTAGGGTCGTTGTCCTGTTGGAAGGTGAACCTTTGCCCCATTCTAAGGTCCTGAGCACACTGGAGCAGGTTTTCATCAAGGATCTCTCTGTACTATGTTCAGTTCATCTTTGCCTCAATCCTGACTAGTCTCCCAGTCCCTGCCGCTGAAAAACATCCCCACAGCATGATGCTGCCACCACCACCATGCTTCACCCTATGGATGGTGCCAGGTTTCCTCCAGACGTGACACTTGGCATTCAGTCCAAGGAGTTCAAGCTTGGTTTCATCAGACCAGAGAATCTTGTTTCTCATGGCCTGAGAGTCTTTAGGTGCCTTTTGGCAAACTCCAAGTGGGCTGTCATGTGCCTTTTACTGAGAAGTGGCTTCCGTCTGGCCACTCTACCATAAGGGCCTGATTGACAGAGTGCTGCAGAGATGGTTGTACTTCTGGAAGGTTCTCCCATCTCCACAGAGGAACTCCGGAGCCCTGTCAGAGTGACCATCGGTTCTTGGTCACCTCCCTGATGAAGGCCCTTCTCCCGATTGCTCAATTTGGCCCGGGCGGCCAGCTCTAGGAAGAGTCTTGGTGGTTCCAAATTTCTTCCATTTAACAATGATGGAGGCCACTGTGTTCTTGGGGACCTTCAATGCTGCAGACATTTTTTGGTACCCTTCCCCAGATCTGTGCCTTGACACAATCCTGTCTCGGAGCTCTACGGACAATTCCTTTGACCTCATGGCTTGGTTTTTGCTCTGACATGCACTGTCAACTGTGGGACCTTATATAGACAGGTGTGTGCCTTTCCAAATCATGTCCAATCAATTGAATTTACCACAGGTGGACTCCGATCATGTTATAGAAAAGTCTCAAGGATGATCAGCGGAAACAGATTGCACCTGAGCTCAATTTTGAGTCTCATAGCAAATTGTCTGAATACTTATGTAAATAAGGTATTTCTGTTTTTTATTTTAATACATTTGCAAAAATTCTAATAACCTGCTTTTGCTATGTCATTATGGGGCATTGTGCGTAGACTGCTGATTTTTTTTTTTTAAATCCATTTTTAGGTTAAGGCTGTAACGTAACAAAATGTGGGAAAAGTCTAGGGGTCTGAATACTTTCCGAAGACACTGTATATGATTACTTACATTTGAGAGGAATAATCACTATGGAGAATTGCTACTGCATGTCAAGCAAGACATGGTGGATGAATAAAGATAGACATGACGCTGACAAGGACAAAACCAAACATTTTAAATTTGAGCAGCGTTCAATGCTCAGCCATGCCATCTACTTCGCCAATAAATAAAGAATAAATAAATAAAGAATATACATTATAGGTCACACTGAAGTCAAGAAACCAGTAGACTTTCCCCAGAAAGCTCACGTCACTAGCAGCCTGTGCCCAGACATGACACCTTGAGGCCAGGCCAGTTTATTAAGAGTTTCCCATTTTAAACCCTGTGCTTAAGCTTGATCCAGCCCCAGGGGTCCTATTCAGTCTGCCATGAAGACGCTAATGGTTAACAAGTTCACCCTCATTGGCATTGGTGCATAAAGAGACATTATAAGCATTGTTCTAAGAAATTATAAAGGCTAATACATGTTTATAACAAGTTATAAAGCATTATACCTGAACGCTTTAGCTAAAATGTTACAATGGTATTCATACAATAAACCAATGTGATGGGGTGTGAGTGGACAGCCCTTCCGTGTACCTTTTCGCTGAAAACCAGAATGGGATTTTTTTGTCAAACTATGATTTGGTTGGTTGTTGTGTAAGTCTGGGGCAAATGTGTTTGCCCTTTCACTTTTTCTGTATGCAGAGTTGAATGATTAACTGGTAGTATCCATGCTTGCCCCATCTCTCACTGAGAAATCGCTTTCAGAAATAGATAAAATTGTAAAGATGTGCGCCACCAAAGTGGAAAATCTTGTTTCTCATTTTGTTTACCCATTTAGACAACTTGACTTACTGTACTATAAATTACACAAGTTAAAAATACAATTAGAAATATAAAAAGACATGAAGTATGCCCTTTCTGTGGTGTCCTCATGCTACAAGTATCATAGTTATCTCCACAGAACATGACTGCAGGAGTGACTCAGGGCTTTCCAAGAATAGGTTTTCCTTGACAACTACCAGGCGCTTCACTTCCTTGTATTATGCATTGAGCACTGGGAGGGAGGGAGAGAGAAAGAGAGCGAGAGAGAGAGAGAGAAAGAGGAGAGAGAAATAAAACTGTCATTGAGAGACTTGAATAAAATACGATAGAGCGAGAGGTAGAGTGAGAGAGAAGGGTAGAAGAAGGGAAAGAGAGGAAGGGAGAGCAACACAGTCAGAGCCATGGCTCAGCGGGCAAACATAGCACAGAGCAGAGCGCTAGCTTGCTCAGACAGACAGGGGAAACAGAGGCCCCACGTGCATCTAGCACGCCAGGCTCTCTATCCTCTTACATAATGTCTCAAGTTCAATACAGCCGTGGCTATTTAAAGCACTGGCTAGGCCTGGTGACAAAAAGGTGATATACTTAGTGCCCCGAATGCTGCATGAAAGCCCCGTTAGGGCTATATCGGTCACAGACAAGACCTGGGGTGTGGATTTTGGTCATGCTGCTGGTATTTTTAGAACAGCTGATGATCTTGGGGTATTTACAGTACATGCAGTGCAAACCCACCCTCAGCGGATAGATGCCTCACATCAGTATGTAGCCAGCTAGCGTCTAGAAGCTAGTAGTTAACGTAGCGCTTTCATGTTGCGCATGATAGCCATATAAGTATTTGAGGGATATTATGGACTAACCCCATCCGTTTTTCATGGGATGGCTAACTAATCTGCCCGATTGTGTGCGCTGATATTGGAAATCATGGGAAAAGAGGGCTTTTACACTTAATTAAAGGACAATCCATTTAACTTGCATGAGCAAGCTAGCACAGGCTATGCACACACAGTTTTAAAAGCGCAAATCATGCTACTCTGGTTACATGGAGCTACAGGTTCAACTATGGCCAGACAAGGAGTGTAGCATTGGTGTTTTAATATAACCTGACCATTATACATTGTCTGAGAGTGTACATTGTCATGGCCCATGCCTTGATAACCACCAGTGCATATTTGTTGAAGCAAACAGGTTGATCAGTCATAATTTAGAAGAAAGCAGATATGAAAAACTAACTGTTAAAAATAACCATAGAAGGCCTAGACTGCTCCCTCTTAAAAATGCAACTTTAGCCCCTGGTTGTTAAAATGTATGTTATTGTAGTTCCAATTGGAGCAATATTATGAAGTCAGAAATGTACACATTTAAAGGGATAGTTTTTCATATTTCAAACTTTGTTTTTGGGCAGTTGTGAGCTGCCCCTTTAAATGGTATTAGGTGGTCATTAGCCAGTAACAGTGACTTCCTTTTTTCTCTGACCTAAACCTGTTGTCTTTTTTCACCACGCCCACTCAAAAGTCCAAAGCTGCATAGAAAAACTGCATAGACTTTGAATCCTACAAATAACAGAAGAAACACATTTCCAACCAAACCTACCAACGAAATGACAAACTGGCACATACATTTGAGAGTGCTGTGTTCATGCATCAAACAGGTGCTGGAAATGATATCAAAATGTGATAACCTAAATCAAACACAGCAGGAGGGAAGATTAAAGGATTTGATTGCATTGGTAATTATAGCAGCTCTTATCGTGAATTACTGGCGACGAGAGAAAGGGCTTCACAGAGTGTCGGAAACATGAGTACTGCTAGTGCTAACGAGAACGTCAATTTGGTGCAAAAGAAGGGCGCATATTCGACGGTATGGCAGTATTTCGGCTACAGGTAAACTGATGTCAACCAAATGCAAGTGTTATGCAAAAAGTGCCTCAGAGTTGTGGCATCAACAAGAGGCAACCCAACACATTTATTGAACCATTTGAAGAAGAACCAGCCCTTACTTTACGCCAATTGCATGGTCAAAAAAAGACAGCAGCAAACACCCTCAGCCATAGCCAGCCACCTGCGTTAAACAGACATTGATTGCCAATGCGTTTTCAAGTGTAACGCTCTACAAAAAAAACATTGAAATCACAGAGGCTATCGCCGATCTATCACATAGTGTCAATAAGAATCATGTCTTTGGCTGTCAGCAAAGACGGCTTCAACAAGATGACAAACAAGCTGGACAGGAGACTAAAGATTCCATCTCACACATACAGTGCTTTCAGAAAGTATTCGCACCCCTTGACTTTTTCCACATTTTGTTGCGTTACAAGGTGGGATTAAAATGCCCTCAGAACAGCCTCAATTCGTCGTCGGCATGGACTCTACAAGGGGTCGAAAGCGTTCCACAAGGATGCTAGCCCGTGTTGACTCCAATGCTTCCCACAGTTGTGTCAAGTTGGCTGGATGTCCTTTGGATGGTGGACCATTCTTGATACACACGGGAAACTGTGAAATTTGATTTGAAACCCAGCAGCACAGTATTTTTTTTAACTGCACTGTAGGGGCTCGTAAGTAAGCATTTCACTGTAAGGTCTACACCTGTTGTATTCGGCGCATGTGACTAATAAAACTTGATTTCATTTGATTCTTGACACAAACTGGTGCTCCTGGCACCTACTACCATACCCTTTTTTCCCCCATTCACCTTCTGAATGGCACACACACAAAATCCATGTCTCAATTGTCTCAAGGCTTAAAAATCCTTCTTTAACCTGTCTCCCCCCTTCATCTATACTGATTGAAGAGGATTTAACAGGTGACATCAATAAGGGATCATAGCTTCCAACTGGATTCACCTAGTCAGTCTATTCAGTGTTTCCCAAACTCGGTCCTGGGGACCCCAATGTGTAGTACTAGTGCAAAAACCAAAACGTGAACCCCTGTGGGTCCCCAGGACTAAGTTTGGGAAACACTGCTATGTCATGGAAAGAGCATTCAACCTCCTGAGTCAATGTTAGAAGCACCTTTGGTAGCGATTACAGCTTTAAGTCTTTCTGGGTAAGTCTCTAAGAGCTTTGCACCTGTATTGTACAATATTTGCACATTATTCTTTAAATTCTTCAAGCTCTGTCAAGTTGGTTGTAGATCATTGCTATGCAGCCATTTTCAAGTCTTGCCATTGATTTTCGAGCTGATTTAAGTCAAACCTGTAACTCGGCCACTCAGGAACATACAATGCCGTCTCGGTAAGCAACTCCAGTGTATATTTGGCCTTGTGTTTTAGGTTATTGTCCTGCTGAAAGGATTTGTGAATTTGTCTCCTAGTATCTGTTGGAAAGCAGACTGAACAAGGTTTTCCTCTAGGATTTTACCTGTGCTTAGCTCTATTCTGTTTCTTTTTAACCCAAAAACTCCATAGTCCTTGCCGATGACAAGCATACACGATGCAGCAACCTCCATGCTTAAAAATATGAAGAGTGGTACTCAGTGATGTGTTGTGTTGGATTTGACCAAAACATAACGCTTTGTATTCAGGACATAAAGTTCATTTCTTTGCCATATTTTTTGCAGTTTGACTGCAGGGTGCATGTTTTTGAATATTTTTTATTCTGTACAGGCTTCCTTCTTTCACTCCGTCAGTTAGGTTAGTATTGTCGTCAATTAGGTTAGTATTGTGGAGTAACTACAATGTTGTTGATCCATCCTCAGTTTTCTCCTATCACAGCCATTAAACTATGTAATTGTTTTAAAGTCACCATTGGCCTCATGGTGAAATCCCTGAGCGGTTTCCTTCCTCTCCGGCAACTGAGTTAGGAAGGATGCCTGTATCTGTGTTGTGACTGGGTGTAACATCCAAAGTGTAATTAATAACTTCACCATGCTCAAAGGGATATTCAATGTCTGCTTTTTTATACCCATCTACCAGTAAGTGCCCTTCTATGCGAGGCATTGGAAAACCTCCTTGGTCTTTGAGGTTAACTCTGTGTTTGAAATTCACTGCTCAACTGAGGGGCTTACAGATCATTTTATTTGTGGGTTACAAAATCATGTTAAACACTTTTATTGCACACAGAGTGAGTCCATGCACTTAATCCATGCACCTGAACTTATTTAGGCTTGCCATAACAGAGGGGTTGAATACTTATTGACTCAAGACATTTCCGCTTTTCATTTTTGATTAATTAGTCAAAAAAACACAAAAAAACGTAAAGCATAATTCCACTTTGACATTGAGTTTTGTGTGTAGGTCAGTGACACACAACCTCAATTTTAATCAATCTAAAATTCAGTCTGTAACACAACAAAATGTGGAAAAAGTCAAGGAGTGAGAATATTTTTTAAAGACAATTTCCCAAATTGTCATCCCAACACTGTATAAACAAAATTAAGCGAGAAGTTGAAACTCACACGTTGATTATTACCTTTGGTCTAGTAAAACAACCAAGCCCTACATTAGTTTGAAAGTACACTTTATTGATGAGAAGTTTACACTGAATTGTTGGTGCTTGCAAACACCTATAGGCTACTTCACTGGAGATCAACATGGGAGAAAACAAGGGTCTGGGGTTGAGAGACGCTTTAGCTGCCTGGGGCCTGAATGAGGAGCAGCAAGTGTGAATAACGATAACGCCGCAAACGTGGACCAGACTGGACCAGACTCCAATGTTTTGGACACAGGCTGCACCTTTGCAATTGGTAGGCTACGTGTTACATGTTAAGGCACTTTGACTTCAATTTGAATTATAATAATGATTAAAACTACTTATACATAATTACACAATCATACGCTTCCTATTCCATCTGCAGCCTATGGTGCCCGACTAAATAATTAACTTATTCATGTTATTAATACATTTTGTGCTGCTCTTATAGCACACGATATTTTGATGATCATGTTAAAAATGTATGTTTGTTTTGTTAATATTCACGTGTAATAATCCTATCTATTAGCATATGCATAACAATGGTATTTCAATTGGTTTTGTATTCATTCATATGATCTCATTTTAGAAGCGACATTATCTAACCTGACACTTGTCTGATGGAATTAGCCAGTTTTCCCCCAAGTGCTTGAAAATCTCAATTCATAATCACGATTGCAATATCTGGCAAAATAATCGCAATTAGATATTTTGTCCAAATCGTGCAGCCATACGATCTCGATTAAGAAAGCAAAAATCAAGCTCTTTTTAAGCTCCATCTCTGACTGCTGGTGATCCATAAAAAAAGTAAATGCACTGAAGCATACAAACTCCTCTTCTACCCTGGCTAAGAAAGTTCTGACTGACTCTGGCATCCTAACTGAGAAGAATAAACTCATCACTTATGCCAATCAGCATTTATTCTCGGCAGACTTTTTTTGGGAGAAAAAACGTGATTTAATTGACCCTGGTCAGCCAAACGGCTGCTCTTCCCTCTGCCATCCTCTAGCTGACTCGACGGTTAACCCGTCACGTTCTAGTGACTCTTTGTTTATATTTCAACTATTTACTTCCTGTGATGTGCAAGATGCCTTCCTTAAAAGTGGAACTGACAGCGTTTTAACTACTTTGCAGATATGAAACAAACAGACAATCGTAATATCAGTAAAAAATATATATAAAATTCCCAACTTTATAGGTTTTAAAAATAGGTTCTATTTGACTCAAAATTCCATGACGTACAGTAAGGCATTGTTAGGATAATAGATGTATGCAGGTGGATGGATGCAGTTCAATGCATGATTAATATAATTCACCAATACATTTCTTGGTAGTTAAAAAAAATATTGCTATCAGGTTGTAAATTACAGCTGGCCTGGTACATTTTTTGCTGCCTCCACCCATACAGGACGCACTGTTTGAGTTTCAATAATTTTGAACAAAAAACCTGACAATTTTAACTAAGGCTGTAAATGTCAATACAATCAACTATTAGTACATGTACATGTGTGTGTACTGACATGTGTGTATAATTGATAGATGCGCACACACACGCTACATGTTAATGTTTTTAAATGTATGTAAATGGTAAAGTCTTTTGTCTGTAATTAATTTCTCGTTATATGTCAGACCCCAGTAATACTAGCTGTCGCCACTGGCGTCAGCTAATGGGGATCCTAATAAACCAAATCAAAAGCCAGTCATAACGTGGCTAATAGGCTAGCACACTGTCACAGAAATCTTCGTCGTCAGACGATATAGCGAAATCATCGTCGGAGAACGTGGACCAATACGCAGAGGAGTTAGTGATCATCATCTTAATTTATTAAATGAATGTGAACACGGAGGAAAAACAAGAAAACGAAATAAGACTAGTGACAGTTTTACAGGCATAATAAACGCAGTGCAAAATACAACTACCCACAACCTACCAAACAAACACACACCTACTTATAGGACTCCCAATCAGAGGCAACTAGAAACACCTGCCTCCAACTGAGAGTCCAGCACCCAAAACTACACATAGAAAAACAAACCTAGAGCCTATACCAAAACTAACACACCCCACTACACCACACACAAAACCCCACAATACGAAACAAATATACCTTGGCCACGTCCTGACCAAATATAATACAAATAATACCTAAATATTGGTCAGGACGTGACACACACATATCAAACACAAGGCCCGCGGGCTTAATAGGACACACAAGCAAGTATAAATGAGTCAATAGTTGAGTCATGTACTTTCTGAAATGACAGCCTGATGCGCTCGTATCGGTGAATTCAACTCGTATCGCTGCTTTCCGGTCTCCTGTTAACCGCACGCAGCAGAGGGAAAGTGTACACACACATGCCACAGTCCAAGCTAGACTACTAAAATGTTGCAGTCTGGCTTCAGTTTTTAAAGATTGACAATGAATAACCCAAAAACTAAACCTGCGACAAAACACCATGCAGAGGACAAATATGTAGGCCTATTACAGCAACATTTGAGCAGTAGCCTAGGCTGACTTCTCAAGTACAATACAATTGGAGTGCACCATAAAGCAAGTCTGCATTCAACCGCAATGGGGATCCATGCAGTTCAAAACAGCTACCACTTCAATAAAGCCATTAGATGCGGTTCATCATAGCGGACTGTGCTTTATTACAGGCGACAATTTTAGTACTCATCACTGCATTATCTACCAGAAAGTTGGTTGGCCCTCTTTGAAGTCACGTAGGTTGATACATTGCTATGTTTTCATTTATAACAAAAACATTTTTTACAAAAACTCCCACAGTGCCTATCATTACTTAACTTTAGAGGTATGAGTTACCACGCTCAGTCTCAGGAGTGGCTAACTGGAAATTCCTTCAGTCTCTACTGTGTTAACTAAAAGCTGATTTACCTTTCTTGCACCTTATTTGTGAAACAATCTTCAAAATGTTCTTAAATTTGATGTTCTGGTGCTTCAAGGGCAATTCAGAAAGCTGATTGAGCACCTCATTACTGATGAATGTGTTTGTTTTTCTTTCTGCTTGCATTTTGTATTTATACTGTGTGCAAAACATTATGAACACCTGCTCTTTCCATGACATAGACTGACCAGGTGAATCCAGGTGAAGGCTATGATCCCTTATTGATGTCATCTGTTAAATCCACTTCAATCAGTGTAGATGAAGGGAAGGAGACGAGTTAAAGAAGGATTTTTAAGCCTTGAGACAATTAAGACAAGGATTTTTCATGTGTGCCATTCAGAGGGTGAATGGGCAAGACAAAATATTTAAGTGCATTTGAACAGGGTATGGTAGGTACCAGGCACTGCAACGCTGCTGGGTTTTTCACGTTCAACCGTTTCCTGTGTGTATCAAGAATGGTCAACCACCCAAAGGACATCCAGCCAACTTGACACAACTGTGGGAAGCATTGGAGTCAATATGGGCCAGCATCCCTGTGGAACACTTTTGACACCTTTATAGAGTCCATGCCCCAACGAATTGAGGCTGTTTTTAGGGCAAAAGCTGGTGCAACGCAATATTAGGAAGGTGTTCCTAATGTTCTGTACGCTCAGTGTATATTTTCATGTGTATTTTCTATAGATCAGGGCTCATCTGTAAAAAAAAGAGACATTGGTCTCAGTATGACTCCCTGATAAAATAAAGGTTAAATAAAATATACACCACCGGCTTTAGAACATTTGGGATGTGCTTTACTGAAAATGATACCATTCATTGAACTCAATGTCACTAATAGTTATGAATGACTTTGCATTTCATAACAAAAAGGTAATAGAGGAGGAACACGATAACTATTGGTTGATCTGAAGTGAAAACTGAGACTCAAAAGTTTTGACTGCTAAATGGTAAGTTCGGTCTTTCCAAGATGGCACCCAGGCTATTGTTCAGATGAATGTGTCAGAAACTGCTATCCTGTGGCTCACAGGAGCAGGAAGTACTGAGCCTCACGCTAAACAGAACAGATGACAAAGGATGGAAAAACACCCACTAACCAACTAGGTTATCACAATACCAGCATTATGATTTCCAGAAACATAATGGAAAGGAAAACGAAATCTTGAGATAAACTGTCCTAATGTTACTCAGTCCCATTGCTTATTTTCCGAGCTATAGAGGACTATAAAGGTTGGTCTGACTAATGTTTTCCTTTTTTTTTTGCCATCGGAAATACCAGTATCAAAATAATAATGATACTGTATCGTGACAACCTATAAACAACTAACTCCAATTCAATACTACTACTGTTTCCCCTACCATTACTTAGATGAGGAAGTCTCTCTGCCTATATCAACTGCCAGAATAAATGCACAGAAGCTAACGCCACATCCAGGCAGGATTAATGATGCAAAGCTGTTATTTTTGCCTAACTGTGCCACTGTGCCATAAATTACACCACTTTGTTCTCAAAGAACAGAAACATAAGCCTTTGTATGTTCTCACAAGGACTGCATTGCTAAATGACATTGTTGTTATCTAACATCCATTCATTTGTTTTCACGGCTTTACTTCTACCATACCGTGGCAATCACCGCTTTTGGAAACGTTGATGTGATGCATCTCTCTCACTCAGAGCGTACTCTTATAGGGGTGTCTATGTACACTGTCAACCCGTAGGATTGCTGACGTGGTGGATTTTGAGTCCATACTCTTCATAATAAACATCTCTTTGTCCACAGACTCCGCAGGACATTGGAAAATGCTGCCCAAGACAACATTTGCGGGCAAATCTCAAACCAACTTCTGGACGCCTTCATCTGTATCAATCCAGAATAGCCCTATACCCTCCTCTATTATTTTACTGTTATTATATTACTGTACAACTGGTTACAAACACCAACCTCATGGTTTGTTTCGTATTTTGTCAAATATTTGATGTTTATGAATGTTATTTTGTGTACTGTGGGCCAATTCGGCTTGCAACTACCCACCTTTAGACTAGATGTCAACAAAGGCATTACCAGAGATGTGCATATAATGACGATATAATGTCTCCACCCTAACAATGGGATTCATTGTCCACGGAGCAGAACGGCGGGCTTTCAAGCTCCTGCCTATTCCTCTCTTTGGATTGGTGGATACACCTCGTTAATTGAATAAGTTTGGGAATATTTGATGAGGGGTTTTGACGTCAATCGCCTGTACTCAATGCAGAGTGAGATGATATGCTAGCCTCATGAATATGCATATACAGTCTCGAATTTCACTTCTATTAGAATATGCCTCAAATATCAAAATAGCAATTCATGTTTATCTTGACTAAATTGGACACTCTCATTGCTCCACATACAAAAAAATCCTCACCTGCTTAATAATTAAGGGTATGCTTAATGCTCATGAATCGACTTCTGTGTGGACAGATTTTGGGCAGAGATAGGGCTCTCGGTTCTCTCTGGCATAACATAACCACACAGAAGTAGATTTCTGAGTAAAGTTACACACTTCCCTCAAAAAGCATAATATACATATGGTATGATGGTTTGACCTTGTACAGAAAATGTAACAAAAATGTCTTGATTGATATTGCAACAAACAGCCTTTGCTGAACTCAAACACATCCTGCAGTTGTGGCACTTAAGTGGTTGTGCTACAGTTAAAGGCCCAGCAGGCAGCTTTTTGGGGCGACCCCTGACAGGAAGAGGAGAAGCGAAAGGTTTCACTCTTGCCAGAATCTGTCCAAAAAGAATTGCCCAATGCGTTTCTATGAGTTTATTTTGGACCTAAGCTTGTCGCCTGCCTTCCTGCCTTTGGGACAACGACTCCCATTGTTAAGGCATGAGCATCTCATCATTATACAGATCTCTGGCGACCCGACCAAATTCACGTAGAAATGTGAGTTATAGATCTGTCACTCATATTGAAAGCAAGTCTGAGAATCAGATCTGTGGTGGCTACATTCAGATCATTTCTGCATTTTCTAATGAGGCGACTGACACTACCCACTGGACACAGAAATCAAGTCAACATCTATTCCAACGTTGATCAACCAGTGCATGTCCACTGGGTACATTTAAACATGTCTTATTTACTGACATTAATAAGATATGAGGGGACACATTTCAGTTAATAATTGAACAACTTTGTTGCATTCCAACTACAAATACAGAGCACTCTGCAAAAGCCAAACCATGCACCTTGATATCAAAGGCCAACTTCTGCCCATTTCCTACACAGCAGAGAGAGAGAGAGAGAGAGAGCGCACTGGGGCTATAGCAAATAAGACCCTCGTTTAAAGAAGACCCATCCACCCAATGAACATTCGCTTTTATATCAATCTATTATTCAACGGCACATTCGTTTTGCGATGTCCCATAGCTTACAAACGTAAAATGATCAGAGGAAAGTAATTGCGTATTCCACCTAATTGCCAATGACAGTTCTATTGCAACTCTGAACTCACATTAAATAACTTTTGTCACACAAATAGGCTACAAGATGCCGACAAAAGCGAAAAATACCCCTAATTGAAGCAACCATTGTGCGTTTTAAAGGGTCGGAGAAAATGCATAGTACTTTTGCTCGTAAGCGGAAGGTCCCACACATGTCCTGTAATAAGTCATGAAACGCTGTTTATAATGGGTGAAAGGCCTATTCCCGGTTCGTTCCATGGTTTTCGATAAAGCCCGTCTTACCTGCGAGACGTCATAGCAGTCTTAGAAAGCTGTCTTCGAATGAGAAGGGAAAGTCAAATAAAGTGAGCGTTCCCTTTACGTCTTCGCCGTGTCGCTGTTGGACAGCGTGCACTCAGGAGGGAGTTTATTGAACAATGTTCAACTCCAAAGACAAATTATCGCAGCACACCCCGCCTCCAAAGCAGCGGCGGTTCTAGACCATTTCAACGAGGGGGGGGGCAAGCTGGGGCCAGTTGTACTGTTAGAGTGGCCAGTTACATTAGACGTTATTGTTGTCATATCGTTTTCTTCACTGCATTGCAGGCATTAACAGGCAAAAGACCATATTCATAATCATCATCGTTGCCACCAAAGCCCACAGTCATATTCATTGTACCACGCGGTCCCTGCAGCTAAAACATAGACTGAAAGTGTGTAGCTTATTCCAGGGGCGCAACTTTAGTTTTAGAAGTGGGGGGGGCATAACTTGATGGGGGGTCTGGGGTTCCTCCCATTTTTAGGGGCATCCATGGCCCTTCTAGCCTTCTCTATTTAGAACAACATAAAGTCAGCAAAAATGCCCAGTCATCATGCTAGTTAAGAGATCATTATTAAATATGTTTAAGTGATTGATAAGACTGAACTAGATCATTGATAATTCAATAATCAATATTATATTGTGTTGCACCTCTTTTTACTTGCACACAATCTAGCTGGGTCACCAGGTCCTGCCCCTAGGGGTCCACGGCCCTGCAGCATCCCAACCCAACACACCCCACTCAGCTTTAGGATCTTAGTGAAACATTTATTATTGGTTTCAGGTGTGTTAGGCCAAGCCCAGAGTGTCAACCAACAGTATGACAGAGCCCCAGGGCAACGACTGAGCCACCCAGCAGCTAGGGACTGCCTAAATATGTATCTCCCCTGACGTGTGCATGTACTGTATTCCATATAAGGCAGACAGACCTTATGAAAGTTGCACAGTATACCCTTAATCTATTGATATATAATTTGACATTCCTTCCATCCATTGTGGGAGGATAACCAACCTTCCAATTAATGACAATGCATTTCTCAGCCGGTATAAATTCTTTCTTCTGATAACAGTCTCCAGTATCAACATTTTCAATAAAAGTCTGGAAATCAACTTTAGAGGTTTGTCAGACTGCCTTAAAATAGTTTCAATCTTTGAAGCTTGTTGCTTGTCCAGTGTTTGCAGCACAGAGAAAATATAGTGTTGTGTCTGCAAAAATTCACCTCAGCTCCATCACAGACTGGTCTTCCCTGGCTCCCGGACCCTGATGAGACCCCTGTCACCATCTGATCCTGCTCAGATGAGGCATGACAAAGAATTACATTGGTGTACATTTATACATTATATTACTCAAGAATAGAATCAATAAATCAACCATTGAAATTACCATTATTCCCAGATCCCAGACTGTTGTAGGTTGCAGAGAGAGAGAGAGGGAGAGAGAGAGGGGGGGAGAGAGAAAGAGAGAGATGTCAACCTGGAAATCAAGCAATCCGCCATCCTTAACACAACGTGAAAATCGAATGATTTATTATTGAAATGTTGAAATAGCATGGGCGACCGAGAAAAACGAATTGGTAGGCTACAAGAAGGCCATGCGTCAAACAATAATGCAGACACTAGGGATGGGTTTGAGCATGTGGGTCTGGGCAGATTAAATGTAGTTGTTCGTGTGCTTATGTACAGTGCCTTCGGGAAAGTATTCAGACCCTTGACTTTTGAATCAATGGATCAATTGAAATGACCATTATTCCCAGATCCCAGACTGTGGCCTACCCATCAACTCAATTCGGAACTTTGTATCCATTCACTGATTGTTATACTACACTGGAAATTTCACCTGAGCTCTGTAGACTGGTCTTCCCTGGCTGTCTGATCCTGCAGGGACACCTGTCACCATCTGATCCTGCTAAGACATGATGAGCATAGTGTTGTGTACTGACTGTGCACCATGACAGTGAAGCCTGTAGAGCTGTTTATACTGTGTCAGTGTGAAAAGTAGGGCATTAGCTACGGAAAATGACAGATCAATACATTGCTATACTGACTAATAAAAACCCACATCGCACTGAAAAGGTAGCCTAGTGGTTAGAGTGTTGGGACAGTAACCGAAGGGATGCTGGATTGAATCCCCAAACTGACAAGGTAAAAATCTGTCATTCTGCCCCTGAACAAGGCAGTTCCTAGGCTGTCATTGTAAACAAGAATGTGTTCTTAACTGACTTGCCTAGGAAAATGAAAACAGCTAGAGGCTATCTGAGCTGGCAGCTAGTTAACTACTGTAGTTGCTAGTAGATCCTTCAGGTGAGAGGGGATGAATCATTAGTTAGTTACACTACTAGCTCAGTGCTGGGAGTAATTTTTTTCTTCTTCTGTCAAACAGCAGTTACCTTGCCAGCTAGATCAGTCAACTAAAGAGTAGCCAGTTTCTGCTCTGCTTGCTTTTACAAATCAGAGAAAAAGCGCAACACAGACAGCAGCTGCCTCTGTTCATCTCTCCTGTGCTGGTCCTGTACACCAGCCTTTCAGAAGCTTTGCCTTCACACAGCTTGTCTGCATGCTCTGTGGTGTCTGTGTGGTCCTCCGCATTGTCCAAAATCACACTGGAGCTGCATTTTCTATCACAGTGCAATCATAAAATTGTGTGGGGGGGGGGGGGGGGGGAGTTGCACCCATGGCTTATTCTTTAGTACGGTGTCCATAGCAACTTGGTTCATGTCAGATTGCTTACAGGTGGAATCGCAGACAACCATGAAGAATAGACTGGAAAGGAGCATGCTTATAGGCCTATCAAACATTTGCTAGTATTCTCTATAAGTGAATTCCATTTTAGTACACAGCCTCTAAAACCAAAAGGGAGGGCAATGCAAGTTGAATCCAGTTCTAGATCACAACTCCATCACACATCATATAAGTGCAGTTCATGAGAGGGTAACTGAACGAACGTTCGGTATGCTACATAGGCTACTGCCTATTTTCGTATTAAAATAGGTCTACATGATTACACATGTCTTGATTAGAAAATAGTCATCCGCGATCTCCCTGTTATTTATAGCAGCAATGCAATTAATGGACGTCATTATGAAATGTTTTGCTCCGCTATTGTCTCGCAAAGGAGGATAATGGAAAATCTATTTAAATCTTCTTGCCTCCGTTCACGTCATCTTCCCATGAACGCAAATTGTGGGTTGCAGAGAGAGAGGGAGAAAGAGTAGCCTTGAAAAACGTATAGTAAAAACCTGCAAATCAAGCAATCTGCCATCATTAACACAATGTGAGAATCTAATGATTTATTATTGAAACATTGAAATAGCATGGGAGACCGAGAGAAACGAATTGGTTGCCTGCAAATTAAGGCCACGTGTCAAACAATAATGCAGCCACTAGGGATGGGTTTGAGCATGTGGGTCTGGGCAGATTAAATGTAGTTGTTCGTGTGCTTATGTACAGTGCCTTCGGAAAGTATTCAGACCCCTTGACTTTTTTTCACATGTTGTTACGTTACAGCCATATTCTAAAATCTATTATATATATATCCTCGGCAATCTACACACAATACCCCAAAATGACAAAGCGAAAACCGGTTTTTAGACATTTTTGCAAATGTATTAAAAAGAAAAAAACGGAAAAAAACGTATTTATTTATTCAGACCCTTTGCTATGTGATTGGAAATTGAGCTCAGGTGCATCCTGTTTCCATTGATCATCCTTGAGATGTTTCTATAACTTGATTGGAGTCCACCTGTGGTCAATTCAATTGATTGGACATGATTTGGAAAGGCACACACCTGTCTATACTGTATGTCCCACAGATGCTGCATTAAATTTTGCGCAAATCACTATGAAGGCGATGGGTCAGAACAGAGTTGCTTCCATGGCTGCAGTATTGACGTCATCGGGCTGTGTGGTTATCAGCAGAAGTTAATCTGCCGGGGTATGGGGTTATGCAATATCTGAGGCCACAGGGCTTTTTCTCTATGGATTTGCTTTGCACTGATAAAGTTTGACCTGCCGGGCCACTGTAGTGCAACTGTAATGTGGTCCTGTATGGCTAATTTGGAATGAGCATGGTGCTTGCAATGCCAAAGGATGTGGGTTTGATTCCTGCTGGGGCCACCCATATGTAAGATGTATACACATGACTATACATTGCTTTGGATAAAAGTGTCTGTTAAATGGTATATATTAATATTAACGTGACTAGTAATGACATGTTTTTGAAGGCACTAACTCCGCCATGGCTCGTAGAGCAAAGCCTATAGGAAAATTGAGTTTTTATAGGGTTTTTCGATAAACGCTGAAAATAAGGTCTGTGGTAAATACAGGCTTAGGTTCTTATACGTTTTGTTCTATGAGATAATCTTCATCAGCTGATGTCACTTTTTGTGAAATTTTAAGCACTTATGTAATGATAAAAAACATAAAGATGTAAGAAGAATCAACTTGTCACGTCCTGGCCAGGTAAAAGGGTCATTTGCCATAGTAGAATGGTCAGGGCGTGGCAGGGGGGTTGTTTTGTGTGTTTTGGGGTTTGTTGGTTTCTAGGGGAATGTGTTCTAGTTTTCATTTTCTATGTTTCGTTTTCTAGGTTTGGCCGAGTATGGTTTCCAATCAGAGGCAGGTGTCTTTCGTTGTCTCTGATTGGAAGCCATACTTAGGCAGCCTGTTTTCCTTTGGGTTTTGTGGGTGGTTGTTTTCCGTTAAGTTGTGAGTACCTGACGGAACTGTCTGCTGTCATTTTTGTTTAATTTGTAAGTGTTCATTCTTTCATTAAACATCAAGATGAACATATTCCGCGCTGCACCTTGGTCTACTCATTTTGACGCCTGTGACACAACTACCTTTATCAACCTTTATCTGACAGAAAGAGAGAGGAAAAAACAACAAAGTGATGACACATTCGACATGTTATGTTTATGTAATACTAAACGTGTATCACAAACAGGGCTCCAACACCAGCAAAAACATAAGCAATACAACACATCTTCACAAATCTATCAGTTCACAGCCAACTTGCATGTGTGTGTGTTTCTGTTCAACCAAACAAGATTATCTGGTTTATCTTCAAGAAGACTGCGTTCCAGAGAGGTGGTCATTTGGTTTCTCAAGACTGATGACAGTTGTCTACTGACAGAGAATATTCTCTCCACTAACACTTGGGATGCAGGGGCAGAAACCAGATCCAGTGCCACATGGCACAGCTTTGGACAAAAAGCCATCCTTGCCTGCCAGAACTGAAGAGGTGACTTGGTAAACATGCCCCCCTTTACCTCTTCCAGGTATTGTCGCAGCTCACACAGGGCACTTATTGCCTTGCCAGGTTGACCTTCCGGCTGGACAGGTCAACCTGGACCTCAGACATAATCTTTGATGCGAGAATGCTATATTTCTGAAGCACTGTGGTCGAGATGCTTGCTGAATTCATCGTCCTGGCATCTTCCTGGGGTCCTGCTGCTCCATGGCTGTACTCTCTGATTTGCTGAAGTACAACATACTCTGCTTCCCTCATCAATGGCTTGATCTCTGTTGAGCACTTTGGTCCATCAGGCAATCAGCTGCAGGGGTTGGATCGAATTTGGCTGCCAGAGGATTCAGTATGCATGTGAAGCACTCATGCAGTGACTTCAGGAGGACTTGTGCAATCTGTTTTGCAACAGTAGTTGACTGAATGTGTGCGCCAAGGTTGAGAAGGCACGGCACCACATCAGACAGTGACTTGCTGTCATTTTGAAGTTGGTTGGTGTGCATTGCAAACGGCTCCAGCAACTTCTCAAGCTGTTCTAGCTTGGCCCAGTCACGCTCTGGACTCGCCCTCTGATTTATTCCGTTAGCTAGGGATAGCTAGTGATGCACAATGTAGGCCTATTTGAAACATCGGCATCTACTGGCAGTATTTACCCGAAAGTATTTACCCATTCGACTTTTGACCAAAGTTTAGAAAGAAAAAACTAAAACGTAACAATTTGTTTTTTGTTTGTTTTGCAGTCAAAGATAGTTACATTTTTTCACATTTACTATTTTTTCTTCAGTTTACTAAATTGTTTTTCCAATTGAGTTTTATTTTTATTTCAGTTGTCGTTTACTATAATAACCTTGCCATGGAGAAATGTTTTTATCTAGACACAAGGCGAGACCCAGATGCAGACACAGGAGGCAGATGGTTGGAGTCTTACAATATTTATTAATCCAAATGGGGTAGCCAAGAGCATGATCATGGACAGGCAAAAAGGTCAAAACCAGATCAGAGTCCAGGAGGTACAGAGTGGCAGACAGGCTTGTGGTCAAGGCAGGCAGGTACAAAGTCCAGAAACAAGCAAGGGTCAAAACCGGGAGGACTAGAAAAAGGAGAATGCAAAAAGCAGGAGAACGGGAAAACCGCTGGTTGACTTGGAAACATACAAGACGAACTGGCACAGAGAGACAGGAAACACAGGGATAAATACACTGGGGAAAATCAGCAACACCTGGAGGGGGTGGAGACAATCACAAGGACAGGTGAAACAGATCAGGGCGTGACATTTTCACTGCACAGAATATGCTGTTTAAATGTTTGAGGTCGAATTTACTTACAGAGTGTTGAGTATGTATAGAGGACACTGTCATGCAGACCATGGCTGTGACCACATACTCTGAAATGGTTTCCTTTTACCATTTCCACTCCCTCCCTCATAGTTTAACTGATAGATCCACTAAAATGGACTGTAACGGAATAAGTAGATTAATTCCTATGGGACATGCCATTGACTGAAATGTGTGGTGGCGGGGAATGAGAAGTGCCAGATTCCAGACCATTCGTTGGAGTGTGAAGAAATACTGTAATTCAATTGGGAAACATGAAGGCTTTTCACACTACTGAGCTGAATGGAGCCGAGCCAAACCAAGCTGCATTGAGCTGGCCTGGATACACATCAACCCTAGTTGATGGAACCATGCAAATCATGCCCTGTTTGGTTTGGGTCGGCACGATAGTGTGAAAAAAATAGTGGATCCCCAATGGGAAGTCCTGAAAATGTCTCCATCACAGTGCATTTTTGGCAGGGAACAATAGACAAATGGCAAGGCTGGACAGATACACTCATATTTTCCTCCCTTTCATGAGGGACATGGAAACAAAAAGGACATACAGTGCATTTGGGAAAGGATTCAGACCCCTTGACTTTATTCACATTTTGTTATGTTACAGCCTTAATCTAAAATCAATTAAATTGTTTCTTTACTCAGTACTTTGTTGAAGAACCTTTAGCAGTGATTACAGCCTCAAGTCTTCTTGGGTATGACGCTACAAGTTTGGCACACCTGTAATTTGGGAGCTCATCCCGATCTTCTCTGCAGATCTTCTCAAGCTCTGTCAGGTTGGATGGGGAGCGTCACTGCACAGCTGTTTTCAGGTCTCTCCAGAGATGTTCGATCGGGTTAAAGTCCGGGCTCTGGCTGGGCCACTCAAGGACATTCAGAGACTTGTCCTGAAGCCACTCCTGCGTTGTCTTGGCTGTGTGCTTAGGGTCGTTGTCTTGTTGGAAGGTGAACCTTCGCCCCAGCCTGAGGTCCTGAGCGCTATGGAGCAGCAAAGGGTCTCAGTTCTTAATTACTTTTTACTACATTTGCTAAACTTTCCAAAAACTTGTTTTTGCTTTGTCATTATGGGGTATTGTGAGGAGATTGCTGAGGGGGAAAAAAACAATTTAATCAATTTTAGATTAAGGCTGTAACGTAACAAAATGTGAATGAAGTCAAGGGGTCTGGACACTTTCCAAATGCACTGTAGGAGAGTGTGAACAACGATTGCGACACAACCTATAAAAAGGACAGCAAACTAGTCCATGAAAAAGGATTGGAACACAACCTCTAAAAAGGACAACAAACTAGTTTAAAAGGAGAGCAAACTATTGCATGAAAAGGGGTTTGGACACAACCTGGGATGGGATGGGGGTGTTTGCCGACTCAAGTTCAAGCTCAGCATAAAACGGTTCCCTAGAACCAGGCCAAAACCGAAAAAGAAGACCCTGTTTAGTGTCCTCTCACTCTCTGTTCCCTCTCTGTCCCGAGGTGATTGGTTCCAGGCTGACCTTTTGACATTTTCGCCCGAAGACTTAAGAGTCCTCTGGTCCAAAATAAAATCCCAGGAAGAGAA
Source organism: Salmo trutta (assembly GCF_901001165.1). NCBI lineage: Eukaryota > Metazoa > Chordata > Actinopteri > Salmoniformes > Salmonidae > Salmo > Salmo trutta. The sequence continues at coordinate 34,160,372 of NC_042984.1, forward strand.
ACAAAGGGGACTCACATCGAATCCTATGGAGCAGGACAGCGAGGGCCTTGTTATGGACAGAAAAATAGAGCCTTTATTGCAGCCAACCAGGGCCTAGCTAGTAACCCCCCTTCCCAAAAGAAAAGAGCCCTCTCATCCAAGCTCCGATCACTTCATCATTATTTCACATTGGGCCGCAGAAATCAAACCCAGTGCGTTTGATTTTTGCAGATATAAGTCATGAGAAAAGCTCATGGATGCGTTTTTTTTCTCCAGGCTAGCCGCCTCGCCTCTGCTGCTCTGAAGATCTGCTGATGACCTTTCAGTTGGAAAAGGCCTGGCATTGTTGCATAATTCATAAATCCACTTTGACCTTTGTAAAAAATATAATTGAAAGTAACTGCCCAGTGAAAACCTCACTGTTAAAGGTTCATATTTTGTTAACTTGTATCCAAATAATGTTGACTCGTCCTATACTCGTATGTGGGCCGTTCTATCTAAAAAAGCACAAGAAAGAGGATTTCGACTCCCACCATCCCAGATTGTTCTGAAATTGTTTCTGTAGTTAGTAACACATACGATTAGCATTTCTGAAACATTATTTTGTTGAAATATCATTTGATCTCTGAGAAATTAAGCTAATTGATTGCACCCAAATTGGCCATTTTAATTTATAGGATTCAGATCATATTCAATAAATATAGTACCCAACATCTGATTTGGACCAAAATTCTTCTGGAGAAGCAATACTCCAAGCCACAGCTTCAAACTACTTGTCAAACATAGTGAACTGATACTATATACTGGCTGTTGGGGTGGGATTGGCATGTGGTGTGAGGCATCTGTAGGTGGCTTTTGAAATTGTTTGTGATTCCTTATGTCTTACTCATTGGTAGAAAGAAGTTTGGTCCAAATTGGATGTTGGGTAATATATTTACTGAATCGTATAAATGAATATCAATTAGTTACATTTTTCAGAGATAAAATAAAATGTCAATAAAATAATGTTTCAGGAATGCCAATCCTATCTGTTTCTAACTACAGATTTTATTTTTAGAACAATCTGAGATGGTGGGTGAAATGCTGAAATGCTGAAATGACATGGAACGACTCAAGTGGTCAGAGCATAAACTGGAGAAAAAAACAATTAAAATAACCCACCTCAAACTTGTATCTCAAAAAGGCCATTTTAAAAATGCTTGCTATTTCCTCATAGAACATGATGTCATCTCCCTGAGAAGGGTGAGCTGGCCAATCAGCGGTCTAAAGGAGAATGAGCTGGCCAATCAGCGGTCTACTTGCGTGAATATTTTTAATGACCATATACACCAACACACCATTCTGTTGTTGGGGTACGCCCACACCATTCCATCACAGAAAATGTTTTTTTAAATAAACTGCCCTGGGCAGTTACTTTAAAACTGTATTCCCCAGCATGTTTAAAAATAACTAATCTTGAAATGTTCTTAGCACTGGCTGCTGGCTGGAGGCTTTGAGTTGAATGAGAATGGCATCACATTAACATTCCATCTTTATATTAGTTGTCTTGAACCCATGATTATCTGTGAGGGTATACTTGCAAGAACCTATAATCAATGAGTAAATTGTCTACATGTAGTATGTTGGAATGTGTGTCCTGTGTAAATACTTATTTCACTATAGTTGAATTGTGTATGTGTATAAATTCATTTTGCACAGAAACTTGTATACTTTATATAATTAAACCATCCAAGAGAAACGACCTAAAGTTTGTGGAGAACGCTTAACACTTTAATACGCACGAGTAAACACATTTTGTCCTTATTGACTTACTGTGAACAGTAGGAATCTATCAGTGCTTAGGTAATGCCGTTATGCATTGCTTACGAAGGTGTTAAGTAGTCATTATGTCGTTTCATTCAACTGGAAGGGGATTAATTTCACGGAGACAGGTGACAGAGTCAGGTCTGTTTGTTTGACACTTTATTTCATGGTGGTAGGAACACAAGACAAAGGTAATAAAGTTAGTAATGATCAGGTCATGCCACTCTTACTCGGTGCACTGCCCTTCAGGAGTGTCTCAATCAAACAGTAGTTTACAGAGGCCAGACGGAATCCACATGAAGACATAAATAAGGAACAGAAAATAGATTCAAACAGTAAATAGTATATTTTATGTAAAGCCAGAGGTCGACCATTTGTGCGTCCCTCTGAGGATTTGTATGAGAATGATTAATATAATTATTATGTATTAATTTACATGAAGATGATGAGGCTAGTATGCTGGCCAAAGTAAGAGCACAGAACAGTATGGACAACGACTTTGTCAACCTGTAGGCCGCTGACCTGTTTTAAGGCAATTCATAGACAGTTTTGACCATCCTGACATTAGCTCGTGTCGTCTCACTCTTGAGCCTGCGCCACTTGTCTTCTGAGTGCCACTAACACAGGAACCCACTGTTAATGAACTACTACTGGAATAGGTCAAATTCAACAGTAATACAACATGTAAATACAGTGGTGTACACACCCACACCCAGGGTTCCTGGTCTTGGATTGGACACTAGTCCTTGATTACACTCAAAAGCCATATGCTTCGATGCTCTTCCCCTCCTCATTGACATAGGAACATCATTATTGTGTGCAGTGAACAGACAAGTCAGACCTATTTCCAGTGTATAGCACTAAAAACATAACCTCTACAGTTTTACACATTGCAAAATTTTCACTTACAAATTTCAGGGCTGTACAAAATGGGCGTTTTTGTATCGCGAGGGGAAAATAATGAAGAACTTAAACAAACTAGTACAATACCACTGATACTCAACCTTGAACAAGCATTTGTTTTCTCTTATAATATACTTGGCAATCTTATATATCAAAACAGAGTGGGTTTATGTCAGTCATTGCAGTTTAGTTTTTGCATTGCATTATGAGTTTTTGGATGTTACAGAATTCATCTTGACAATACAAACCCATGCATAAGTACGTTTATTAGTAATTGCGATTATGTTTGCTATTTTTTCCCTCATTTTGCTGACAACTGTCCCAACTCATCACATTATCACTTTTCCAACAGCAAGAGATGGATCACTCTTAATACAAGAGAAAGTATAACCCAGTCTTCATTCCAATTTGATTTAAAAAAATGGACTTTGAAGTTTGAAAGACTGAAGAATTGTGTTGACGACTGAACATTCCATGACTGAGCATTTGAGGGTCCTGTTGCCTCCTATGGTATGATACATTATCTCGCCTCTTCCTCTTGGTCGGTCCTCTCTTCATCCTGAGCTTACAGCACTCCCACCAGGCCAGTTGCGGTAACAACAACAACTTGTCCTTTCGAGCCATTCCAAGTCCAGCAAAACAAACTCCAATAGAAAAACAAGTGCTCAAAAAAAGGACGACCACCAAAATGAAATAGTTATCCTAGCTCAGTGAAATCAGATAGTTGAACCATTTTGTAAAACACAACGCATGTTTGCGACAGGTAACCCACTTGGCCGGCAACACAGTGAAACCAAAACAAAACAAAATCAACACTGCAGAAACTGCATGCAACTAGTGCTCATCCTGATTGTAAAATAGAATGCACGATACATGAGATTCACAATTCTTGAGAAGAGAACCAATCTTACATATTCACAGTCTCAGGTATTTATATAGTCTATATTTATTACATTTATTTAAGTCAATTATTATTACATTTCTCGATTGATGCATGTTGTGGAATGATGATATGTGTGTTGCTGTTGAATGCAGGGCACTTTGTCTTTGTTCAGCTCTGGGGGTTTGTGAATAGCGAAGTATTTCAAAATGCAGTCGTTGATTGAGAGGCAATGTAGAGCATTTGCACTGTTTGAGGAGTTCATTCTGAGCAGCCCTACTGGTAGCAAGCAGAGGGTTGTAGGACATCATTGTCCTGTTCATTAGACACCAAACGGAAGAAAACAGACACGCCCAATAAGACATGCCCGTTTTCATTTTCCGTTGCAAAATGTTTTGAAAAACGTTTTGTAACAGTGTGCTCTAATGACCATGACCAAGGAAACAGCAGTATGTCTCTACTGCATTTATCTCACAGGGGAATGTTTGTATGTATGTATTTCTATAGGCTGTGTTGTGTGGTAGTGAATGATATGGCATCAAAACAAGGAAATAATAGAGAGCACCAATGTGATTCACCAGTGTTCAAGTAATGAGCGAAGGAGAGGATTTGTTCCTGTTTGTTTTAAAACAACAAAACAACACAATGAATACAGCTTACACTTGTCTCGCGACGTCACACAAAAGTACGCGTATATGTACGGTATGTACACCTGCGTTTCAGGGCGGTAATAATGAATGAACAGGAGGCGCAGAAAACAAAAAAAATATATATATAAAAAAAAAAAAAATTAAAACAACGTATTCTTTTTATTTTCAATATAAAAAGCAATGAAAAGTATACAAAAATATAAAATAATTACAGCAGTAGACATGGCGTTTATGGAGGGAGTGATTTTAGCCAGGCTATTTTCGGGCCGTGGCGGCTGTGCCAGAGGCGGGACAGTGTAATATTTTGGGGCTGTTCAGGGCGTCCTCCACCAGGTGGAGCTCCACGCCGTCCACCGCGACCTCCTTTACACAGCCCACGAAGCCTGTGCTGTAGGCCTTAGGCAGTCTGCGGGCCACAGCCAACTCCTCCAAGCCACCTGTGAGAATAAGAGGGGGGGGGGGGGGGATTTAGAACTTATGAAAAGAGGAGACCCACAGTGTCTGAGGTGCACGGAGAGACAGACACCACACACACACACACACACACACACACACAGGTCACACCCCTTGCATCTCCCTACAAGCGAACTTGTTTCATGCCACAAAGGGTAACTGACTGCTGTGTGATGTGAGGATTTGTGATGTTGACACTGGCAGTAGATGAAGAGAGAAAGACACAAGTAGCTCTGGTGAACAGGGACATCAAACAGGTGGTTCTCTCTGGAGGAGTGCTCTAGGACAATCACTGGAACCTACCTCGCTTTCATTTTCAAGGGGAGTCGTCCTTATGATAGGTCACCTGTATTACTCTCTCTCTCGCTCTCTCTCTCATTCCCTCTTTCTACCTGCTCTCCTGCTTCTCGTTTAATCCGCCGCGCCGCGAGTTTGCCTCTCCGTCGAGCTCTTTCCCCACCTTCCCTCTCTTCTCTCTGTCCCCTCTAATCGGATTGCGTGCCTCTGAATCGGGGATCGACAGGGCTAATTTCATGCGAGTTACAGATGAATTAATGATGAGTGGTGAAAGAGGGGGATTTAAGAGAGCAGCCGCTTGATGTACGGCCTGCTGAAAGGATAATGTATTCTAGCCGCGGGGTGTGCTCAGCACCTGTTTGGAGCCACAGCAGTGCACTTGTGTGGTGTGTCATTAGTGTGTGCCTGTGTGTGTGTGTGTGTGTGTGTGTGTGTGTGTGTGTGTGTGTGTGTGAGTGAGAGAGAGAGATAGTGTGTGTATGTGTGTCATGGCTCTCCTCGCTCAAACATACACCTTCCCACCACACTGCACGACCACATGCATTTGAAAGGAATTTTTTTCTATTTCCTCAGAACGTTCCATCTAGACACAGCGGGTGCTCTTTCAGAAGCCATTTCTCTGAGCGAAGTTCAGGCCAAATGGAACTCAAAAAGATAACGGGACGACTTTGGTCGTTTCAAATTCCCGAGAGCAGAGAACCTTTGAGTTTAGTCAGACCGTTTAATATCACAAATCAACACCTGAATAGAGAGGGACAATCCTTTTCATGCCCAGTGAGCTCTCCGCCATCCATTGCAATGCAGAGTGCATTCCTCATTTCTGCCACACTTCACCATCGTTACAGCTGGAGATGTGTGAGCTGGATTTCAGGTTATGTGGTGCTCGGCGGTACCTCGGCCGCTACCCCATGTTCTATACACTGTCAGAGGAATGCTAGACGTGCTCTGGTAAGCATTTCCTCACTAAAAACAGCATTTTATTGTCTGACCTATTTGATATATTCAGAACCAACCAAACCAGAGGAGTGTGTCTGTGTTTCTGTCTGTCTGCGTGTGTAAACCCCAAGACGCAAGCTCATTAGTCCACCTACCCAACCAGAGGGCTCCGTCTGTGTCCAGCTGAGTGGCTGCCAGGGGCGACGACCCCGTGACCGCCGCCTCGTTGCCCACCTGGAGAGAGCCGTCCCTAAGTGCTCTGAGAGAGGGGGAGGAGGAAGAGAGAGGTTGGAGATAGACAGGAAAGAGATAGGGGAGATGGAGAAAGAGAGGTAGAGGGAGGGGAGTGAGAGAGAAGGGGGGAGGTAGAGCGAGAGAGGGGATAGATATAGGCAGGGGGAGAGAGAGAGAAACAGAAGGAGATGGGGGGGAGAACATTTGTTTACAGCCTGTCTGCTACATCATTTTACATTCCACTTCAACTGGCATGTAGCAGACATCAAGCCTTCAATGAGAGTAATCAAGTCTTCACTGCTCTGATGATTGTGTGCTTAGCAGTTGATTGAGGGAATGGGAGAGAGAACTTGCATCCCAAATGGCACCCTATTCCCTATAAAAGTTTTGACGAGAAAAGTAGTGTACTTTATAGTGAATAGGGTGGCATTTCAGACAGCAGTCTGCCAATTACAGAGACCAACTTCCATGGATTCAAAGGAATCAAATCTCCACTATGTGGTAAGTAAGCACTTATGTCATAGGACGATGCAGGTAGGTAGCACTCAGTGTGTTTTGAGCAGAAGAGATGTCAGACAAAGTAATAACATTCATAACACATGACCTCAGACTTCAAGGAAAAATGCATTTTTGGGACAGTATTAACAGTGGACTAATGAGAAAAAAAATACCCAAAAATATTTTGAGAGGATTTTTCTTTTAAATGCTGTGGCATAAAAGCTAACCAAAAGATAGCTTGTCAGTTTGCTTACAAGCAGACTGAAATTGAAGGCGAATATGAAAACCATATGCTGTGTATGGTTTGTAACACTGTAACATTTCATAAACTTTGTTCCACTCTTTGGTCATTTTCTATCACTAAATTATTACTAACATGAATATTAATTTAGGGGTGAATCCTAGAATTTACACTTAAGTCAAATGTTAACTTTTCAAGGCAAGTGTGGATTTGACCCGAATACAACATTTTACCAATACAGGCTATCCTACACTTCAACAACAACAACGTTCATGGAACCACCGGTGTACCATGAGTGAACCACACGGTCACGTTCGACACCGTCTTACCTGCTGGCCTTGATGCGGATCCAGCGGTTGGTGTTGACGCGGACCGTCGAGCGCAGCACCACAGGCTTGGAGCCCAGGTCGTAGGTCATCTGCACACGGCCGTCCACCACTGCCAGGGCGATGTAGTCAGATCGCTCCACGCCCTTACCACTCCACAGCACCAGGCCCTGGGTGGCCTCGGTCTTAATGCTCAGTTCAAACTTGTTCACCAGCAGGGCCTTCTCACTGCGGGGGAGGGGGAGGAGAGTTACAATGGCTTATGTTAGTGAAGTGAAGAGGAAGATAGGTGATCGTGAAATTTGCACGTTTGCATACTGGCTGAGGTAACTCAGGGTTGATAGTGACAGGGTGCATCCAAAATGGTAGCGGCCGTAGATGGCTCTGTCCTGATACACTACTGGCTTCCTAGTTCCTTGTCTAGATTCCTTCATGACTACTGATCTGAAAGCACTTGACAGGGTCATGGTGGGAATCCTCTAAGGTCCTTTAACCTGCCGCTGCCTATGGGGCAGAGGAGAAGATGACAGTGAAAGGAAGATTAGGTAAAGACCATATTGGATCAGCTATGATGTTTTCACCTCATCCTGGGTATCTCTCTCTCTCTCTCTCCAGTAGCTCTCCTCTGTTCTTCCTGTGAGATGGTGGTTGTTGTGAGGGGGGGGGGGGGGGGGGGGCAGGATGCAGGGGCTTTGGAGCTAGCTGTCTGAAGTGGTGTTTGATCATAGTCTCTTGACTGCCAGTGCTAAGGGGGAGTCAGGGATCTGGGGACAGGGGTGGAGACCCGGGGACATCCTGGCTTGTCCTATGGAGGAGTGCTCTGTGTCACTGTCACAGCTGTGTCTGCTCTGGGAGAGTGGGGCTCCTGCTCAAAGCCTGACTGGAGCTGAGGTGGTTTGCACACACACACACACGTTCATGCACGCGTGTGCGCGTATGCACACACACACACACACACACACAGCTCCATTTGGTACAGACCTCAAACACTCCTGAAGGGATGCTATTTTTAAAAATAGCTCCTTTGTTCTCCACTGTTCCCCGTGTGTGTGTGTGTGTGTGTGTCACCAATCGGTATCGCTGTAATGTATTGTGATGCCGACTAGGCTCAACTACTTTCACAGTTTTCAAAAGGATCTTAAACAAAAAACGGAGACAAACACAGGCAAAGCACACAACACAACACAGAACAGAACGACACAGGAACACAAGACACAGATCACACGAGACAGACATGACACGTACACGAAACGAGTCAGCACAGCAAACAGACAGAGAGGCTCATGGGAGCACAGGGGGTTATACACAGGACATGAGGAGAGGAGGAGGTAAAGAGAAAATGACAGCAGACTACGCCTAAATCGATCCACTTTAAATAAAGTTGGATTTGATTATGTCATCAGGCCGGCCAAAAACGGGGCTACTGGCAATGAGCTAACAGGAGTGAGGAGATTGGACTGATTGTTTAATTAAGGTTTCTAATTTGGTTTCTGCTCAGGTATGGCCAACAGGGGTGTGACACATGTACAGTATTCGACCCAGCAGAGAGGAAGGAGTGCAAAGTGGAATTGGATGCGTCTCTTAATACACCGCAACCACATTTGGGTTTCAGACTTCCAAGGGAAACCGTTCCTTTCTAAAAAAGACTGGAGCACAAACAAAACAGAGTGACTAATGAATGAAGTGCCATAGAAACCCCCTGGACACAAACGGTCAGTAGACAAACGCATACAATATTTGGACTCCTTTCCCTAGGTCTAACCCTCACAGTACCCAGGGGCCCCAAATAAATCATAAACTGTGTCCGAAATGGCACCCTATTCCCTATATAGTGCACTACTTTTGAACAGAGCCCTATATGAACCGTGGTCAAAAGTAGAGCACTATAAGGGGCGGCAGGTAGCCTAGTGGTTAGAGCGTTGGACCAGTAACCGAAAGGATGTTAATCCCTGAGCTGACAAGGTAAAAAATCTGTCATTCTGCCCCTGAACAAGGCAGTTAACCCACTGTTCCTAGGCTGTCATTGTAAATAAGAATTTGTTCTTAACTGACTTGCCTAGTTAAATAAAATATAGGAAATAATTTCTGGCAAAGCCATAGTGTTACACATCAAACTTCTATGGCAATAGCCTACGGACAAGGTTCAATAAAATCTCACCAGGATGGATTGTCAGGAATAATAAGGCCCCGGTCATCAAAATAAGGATATATTATATTATACTATACTATACTTATTATGCGCTGGACCCTGCAGGGACAAAGTTTAAAATGAATTAAGTGTGAAACAAGGCAGGTATTTTAAATGCTATCAAGGTGGCTTCCTTACTGGATTAATAATAGATCATGCGTATTTTATTCCTCATTGATTGAAGTAAATAAAAAAAGGCTTAGAATGCTATGCACCCCATCGCCTCTAGATGGCAGTAGTAATTAGAGCATTGCTAAGCTTGTACGGAGAACATTGCATAGCGAGGCTGGATGCTGTTTTGGCTGCTAGTGCTGTAGATTATTGGTACCACTGAGCTACTCTGTCTTAATAGACCCTGGGTGCCATTGCAACAGCTAATGGGGATCCAGAATAACAAATAAATAAGTGGGGCCATAGAATACTGTCTCTATAAGTGGCCCAGTTTATAGAGTAGCGTGGCCCTCCAATGCTTTCTCTATGGGGCCCAGTGTACAGATTAGTGTGGCCCTTTAACACTTCTCTCTATGGGGGCCCAGAGTATTGAATAGTGTGGCTCTCCAATACTGTTTCTATGGGTCATTCTCCAACACTGTTTACTTGGGCTGTGAGAGGTTAGGCTGCAACCTGCGGGTGGTTATGTCAGGTGGGTGGGGATGGATGGGGAGGCAGCATGCTAGCGGTTGGTTGGACAGCGCTGGCTACAGGCTCCAGGCTGCAGGGGACACTCACCTTTGCTCTGATGGGTTCTCCAGTGACTCTGGACTTTAAGGGAGCAGGGGAGAGAATGTAAGGGCATGCGATAAGCGCAAGAAGGGGGGCGGGAAGAGGACCCACGAGGACCCTTACAGGGTGACGCATGGTCACCCCAGCATAGAGAGGAGCTTCGTAGACAAGGATGCGTGGCGAACTGAGCAAGGTATTTGCTCGAGAGCTGGGAAAGCAGGGTGACTAGGTTCTCATGACCATACTAGCATACTGCTTAAAATGCATGCCCAATGCATTACTACATTCCAAGTAATATGGTAGTATGGATATACTACGAAGTACTAGGAGCTTTACTGTGATCAGAGATACAGTACTGCAGATCTATTGCGATCACGGTTCAGAAGCAACAGCAACATAATGGGGTCCTCAGAGGAGGACGACAACCACACCACCACTCAGACTCCAAGTCAATGCCCAAGATGTGTCTTAAGGGGAGAGTTGGGCAACAATGTAATGATTTTCTTTAATAACTTGATGCAAAACCAATTTTCCCTTAGGGATAATAAAGTTTTCCACTGCTACTACTACTACTGAGTCCGATGACAGTGTCGTGTGTGTGTGTGTGTAGCCTTCTTGAGTGAAGGAAGCACCAAATTAGAAAAATTGGGTAATCAACAAAAACGGGGTCAAATATCGTATTACCAGAGATGGAGCCCTATATCATTGGTCACTCCAATAATGATGCGTGAGAGAATCGACCCAAGGTTTCAAAAGAGGAGAAATCAGCCAATGAAGACTGATCTTGGCTGCTGTAAATAGTAACAGCAACATTAGCCCAGGGTGGTCTGTGTGTTGTAATCACGTTGTAATAACGTTCCTCTGAGGAATTCATTCATTCATTTGTTAATTCACTCATTAATCTCTGTTCCAACACCAGATAATGTTGAATCGATGCCACTCGCTTGGAGAGAGTGCCGGCAAGCTCTGGTTTGGCCTAGATTGGCCGCTAATCGCGCCCCTCACCCTTACAGGAAGTGACAACTAATAAAGCTCTGGCCAGTCCAGCTGGAAGGACCATGATCATCGCCCTAACGGATATCGATGCCCTCTCAGCCTCAATTTGAGGTCTTTCTTTTAAATCATTTTTCAAAGCAGAAATAACTCTTTGATTAACACGTCAGTCGTCCTTTTTCTCCGCCGCCGCCGACTCGATAATTCTTCATAATTGCAGTTGGAAATTGGATTAAGCGGAAATGACAGGGGCTTGAATCTGTATACCGAATTATCTGGTGAATCTGCTTGGCATAAATCAACCTAAATCCAACTTCCCTGCTTTCTGTTGTTCTTTCAGGAGGTTACTTACCAAGCTAAGAACAGCGAAGAGGAAACTAATAACAAACTAAGATCAAATTGTTACCCAAGAGGAGTCAGTCTCCCAAGAGGAGTCAGTTAAATAATCGATGCGGGACTCGCAGCAAAACTGAGGAAGTGGAACATTTTGGTCCATAATCTTGCAGTTAAGAAGGGGTCTCATTCATTTCAACATGACAGTTAATACCATCCAATATAAGATGTGTGGATATATTTCTGGTTGTGGCGAATGTAGTTACAACCATGCATACAGTATAGCACCTGCTTTCTGTGGATTCATGCAGTCATGCGTTCATTTAGACTGGAGTGTGATGAGGAATTTGGAATGAGAAAAAAATCTAATCCAATTATGGGCATGGAGTTTTGAAGGTAAAATCCTATAGGCCTATTTAAATATAATACACATGATAGCTATCTGCATAGAGTAAGATGATGAAGATGACATAGAAGGAACATAAAGATATCATCTGTCACTTTGTGTTAACTATCGTAATGTATTAGTCTGGCTTTGTATTAGTTAGGTTAGTCTGGCTTTGGATTAGTTAGGTTAGTCTGGCTTTGACTAAACCTGGGAATGTTGAGGACTCCTTGGAGTGTACTTACTCCGGAATCTCATTGGTCAGTTGGCTTGAGTGCAGCAGGACAGACAAGGAACACTCATATGAGACGGACAGACAAAGAGACAGAAGAAGACAGACGCACAGATGGACGGCAGCACAGACATCTGACAGCCTTAACGAGGACAACAGACAGAGGATAAAAACAGACCTTAAAATTCTCTCTCACAACTCGCCCTGTGTGTGTGTGTGAGCGTCTGTGTGCGTGAGTGCATGCACATGTGCTCTGTGTGTGTGCACATAAGACCACAAATTAACTGTCGGTTTCTCCCATTTTCACGCCTTGGAATGTTGTGCGAAGACTTGTGAAGGATCTGGATGGGCAGCCTTATGTTCCATGTCTTTCAGGTTCATCGTCACAAACATTTCATGCGTGCCAACCTGCAGGCGGGTGTGCCAGCATGGAAGACGTAGAAGGATGGTAGAGGACCAAATGTATAAGTGGCCGCCTGGAAGGCAGGAAACGTTTTTCTCTCTTCCACACCCGGTATAGAAACCATTTACACCTACAGCATCCGGCTATTCCTGTTATAGCTGGTGTGTGTTTAAAAATGGCCACAGACACTTTGGGACTGCTAATTTGAAGGACACAGTCACACATACTGTAAGTCTAAAAGAAGATTAAATTAAACCCCATTTTAACAAAAGCCTATGATGATGCCATGCTGGTATAGTATGGTGTGTGTGTGTGTGTGTGCGTATAAGTGTGTGTCGGCTCAGTCCGCCTCGGCGCACAGCGAGCGAGGGGGGTGCTCGGGGCGATGCCGTAATTGTTCGCCGTGCCGCTAATTACCAAAATTCAGTCAAAACCAGAGACAGTGCAGGGGAAGTGGTTGAACTATTAGCTAACGCCCGGTTCACTACGAAGCCCCTAATGGGCCTGGAATAATCAACCCTGTCACCACCACTTACTGCAGTGGAATATGAATGGGGAGGCCATTAGCCATTTCGCAACTTCCGGTTAGCGTTAACATCGGAGGCAATTTCGCTCAACCCAATTAGCATTAGCATCAGAGGCCATTAGCATTAGAATTGATGGACAAGATGGCCTCTACTTTACCTCTTGGTGACGGCGTTGTGGTACTCAATGAATGTCCGGCCGTCAAAGGCGATGGACTCCGTTTCCCCGGCGGACTTCTCGAAGATGGCTGCGAGGGAGAGGACAAGGAGGAAGACGAACATTGAATGTGATCACATGAATCAACAGGAAAACATGGCTCCTTTAATTGGAGTCAGGCAGTGGATGGTGATGATCTGGGATGAGCGTTCATGCGCTTACGGTTTGAAGAAACGGTAGGGCATACGGCCAAGGTTAATGGGGTTGGTAAAGTGTATGTGTGTGTAGTATGCACGTGTGTGTGTAGCATGTATGTCTGTCTGTGTGCGCTTGTGTGAAAATGATGAAACAGAGGGGTAACTCTAACCTTCAAAAGGGGGACACTAAGACTAGCATGACATCGATATTACTGACAAAAAGTTTCACTGAGTTCAGGATTGTTGTTCGCTTACTGTTCTGACAGTGTGTGCCTGTGAAGCCGAGGAGGCACACACACTCATAGCTCTCCAGCAGGGGGTTGCAGCGACCCCCGTTGTGGCAGGGCTCACGGCTGCAGGGGTGGCCCTCGAACATGGCCACGTCACTGGAGTGCAGCGCGTTCTCCTGCCGGAGGATGGGCGTGCCCATCAGGGTGATCTGACAGGGAGAATAGAGAGGGAGGGGACTTAGACCTGTCATAATGCACTGCGTGGCCTTGATTTACCTCAGGTCCGAGGTCTGAATCAGTCCTTGATTAGAAGGAAACAGTGAAAAGCAGCAGGGCTATGGCCCTCGAGGACTGTAATTAAATAGCCATGACAAGTCGATGCAGCATACATACCGCATACAAAACATTACACATTTCAACTCCCCTCGTCTCAAACTCGAGACACATGAATAACAACTTTACAAGTCACTTACTAATTAATTCAGCAAATAACTGCTAAAACATACTTTTAGACTGAGCTTTGATTAACTTGGCGCTTTCAAAGGAAAGTTTTCTAAGAGAAAGAGCTAATGACATGTTGACGCTAGCTAGCATTAAGTAACATCCTGCCTTTGTTGGAAGGCCATTTTTGGCACTCAAAGACGAGCCTTTTGCTGCGGAGGAGAACAAACAAGCTGGAAAGTTGTCAGGGAAAAGATCTGAGCTGAGAAACATGGAGGGACATCAAATGTGTTCTATTCTATTATTAGTACAGTAAGCCAAAAGAAAAGGAGCCACCGTCAGCACTGATAAACTAGCTAACCTTTGACCTTACAATGGTTAAAGTCACTGTAAAGGTCTGCCATCAAGTGTAGGCAGCTGACGTTCTTGTCCATCACTAAATCGTGTTCAAATATAGCTATCCATGTATAAGGTAGATTCAAAATTGTGTCACAGTTAAATGTCAAACACCTATTTTATTTTATTTTTTTAAATGTAATCGATAGTTGTTGATAATTTACAGAATTGATAGAAACTTTTGCCAAACCTTCTGAACAGGGTGTGTGGCTAAACATATCTGCTGAGGATTGTGTGTGCGGACAGGACACTCACCTTCTGAATGGTCCCCTTGAAGCCATCTTTGAGCGAGGCGGCCCTCGCAAGCCGGCTGAAATCAGGAGCACCACCCACAAACAGAGACTCCTTCAGGTTGAGAGCGGTGTGTTGGTTCTGGAGAGAGACAATGGGTTAGAACCCTATATAACAGGGTCTAGAACCCTACCACAGGGTCTAGAACCCTACCACAAGGACTAGAACCCTACCAGAGACCAAAACTCTAATAATAGGCACTAGAACCCTATAGCAGGTACAATGGAGGCTGCTGAGGGGAGGACAGCTCACAATAATGGCTGGAACGGAGCAAATGGAATGGCATCAAACACATGGAAACCATGTGTTTGATGTTGTTGATACCTTTCCACCTATTCTGCTCCAGCCATTACCACGTGTCCGTCCTCCCCAATTAAGGTGCCACCAACCTCCTGTGAACAGGGACTAGAAAGACACCTGACCAACACAAATGCTTTCTGTTTTTTGTTCAGTTTTTTTTAGCCATAGCACGATGACTAATAACAGTGAAAAATATTTCTCCTTTGAAAGATAAATCTGCATAGTGCAGGGCTATAAAGTACACTTCTTGTTTTCATCCTCTCCTAATCAGGGACTGACTCAGACCTGGGACACCAGGTCAGTGCAATTAACTACCATGTAGAAACTAAAACCAGAAGTGCTTTGGCCCTCCAGGACCGGAATTAAACAGCCTTGATATAGTGCAGGACAATTCGCTATAACTAGACTACTTCCTTTTCCACATCAATAAACTTGATATATTACAAAACATAATTGATTTATGTGCCACTCTCCGAACAGTCAATTATTCGTTATCTAGTACAAAACACAAGAAAAGGGCTACAAAGAGAGTCGCCTGGTGCGGCTGGAGAGACGATATGGATGGTGTTTTCTTTATGAAAGTCTCTCTAATGAATGGCTGATTATACCGGCGACCTTTCCGGCGCCGAGCGAGCCGCGGCCTTTAATTGGCCGTTCATTTGCGCAGCAGACGATCATGAAATCAGGCCCTTGCTCCATCCAGAAAGGTGCAGGAGAGCTGCCTCCAATTACGACAGCATTCCTTCTGCGCAGGAAGCACAGGCCCACTTTTAGGGAGGAATTACGGATCTTTATGTTTATGTAGGGCAGTAATTGCCAGAGGGAAAAGCCGAGGTAATTGGTGGAAAAATAATGAAAGGGGCCAAGTAAACATGGGTTATGTGTGACGAGAGCTGGCATGGGGTCCTGCTTTTATTTGAGATGGGAGCTGGAGGGTGGAGGGTATAGGCCAGTGGGGCTTTGCTGTGTGGTGCGCCTGGAGTGAGCTCTGACAGAAAGGAAGACCCGGGCCAAGGCCTCCAGCCCAGTCGAGTGGGTCACCTGTGGCTGCCTGGGGATAACAAAGTGCCGAAATGGGCCCAGTTTCCTATAATCCCTAACACTTTAGCTAAAGGGGATGCGCAAGTGAAGAGTAACAGTTGGGATCAACTCTATTTTGATTCAGGATTAAAGTTGACATGCGATTCTCCCCGTTATAATGTAAACAACTTGAAGCATTTTAAAAATGGATATATAAATCCAATCCATTAATATTGAGTTCTATAAAAAAATATAAATAACATGGTTTCTATCAAATTCAAATGGTCTTATTGGATTCTGAATAGGAGTGAATTGGACGCTGCTAACAGGCCAGTCTAACAGAATGGACGTTGTCAGTGCTGTTGTGTGCGGTTATGAGTGAACGAGTGAGTGAGTGAGTGAGTGAGTGAATGATCGAGTGACTTCATGATATGGAGAGTTTTGTTTCTCTTTCGTAAAAGAAAGTACATGACAAAAGAACAGCCTGGCTTGGCTTGGCACCCCACTCTCTCTTTACTTTATTCTCGCTCTCGACTGCTACACGGCACAGGAGAGAAATCCCCGCCCACCAGAGACTAATGAACACGTTTCATTGTTGCGAGGAACAATGGCGGTCAGAAAGATAACCGACTCCCCTCCTCCCTCCCTCCGCCTACGCAGCAGATGGACTGAGGTGAAAGCCAAACCGAGTTCTTTAACAAATGTCTCTACTTCGGTACTGTGTATGAAATGGTAGCACTAAATACAGACCCTTTTCTCCTGTCAGTTCTATAGTCTAATAACTGTCGTATGGTGGCGCATGGGAATGAGAAGTGGCGAATGAAATTGAAGCTGAAAGTGGAGAAATGAAATATGTCTAAGGTGGATGGGACTTATTACCTTCCGTGATTTCTTAGTTTCCAGACAGCACACAGTAAGAGAAAAGGAGGGAAAAAAGGTTATCAGAAGAGAGAGCGAACAACGGATGTCGGTGTGCGGAGAGTCATGCAACACACACACACACATCGAACCAACATAAAACCGCACAACACAAACTGTGAAGCCCGAAGGTCAGAAGGCTGCCACGCAAAATAAATGAAAAAGAGAAATTGACATTAAGGAGGTTGCAGCTTGATCTAGAACCACTGTGGCTCAGACAGAATTCAGATCCACCATATAGCCACTGCAGACAGTGTTTTTTTCTGTTTGTGTGAGAAAGCATGCATGGATTTGTGGCAAAAATGTTCTGTTTAAAGATATCCTGCAATACTGAAACTACCATCCCAGGTATAATGACTTTATATAAGATATCTATATCAAAGACGCTCTCGGAGTGCAGCGGGACACCCTGGCTCCCCTCGTCATTGTAAACGCAGAAGTAGGAGAGAATTAGCTGCCAGCTAAATCCTGCATGGAGCCTCTTCGCCTTGAGCGCCTCCATCACTAGCCTTCGCTCATCCCCCCCTCTTTTTTCCCTTCTCCCTGTTCTACTCTTTTAATATGATTTTCTGCCCATGTTGCTGGAGTGAAACATGATTACCATACGAAGAACAGGAAGAAAAAAGAGAGCAAAAAGGAGACAGCGGAGCATCTTGCATGAGGCGGCTTTGGAGTTGACATGCGTGCGGGTGTACATGTTCCTAATCACAAATTACACTGTTTAATATAATTGGATGACTTGCGGACACATCCAGCTATTAGATTTCTCTCACTTAGGCCCATGTATCTGGTTTATTGCTTGGGTATCATTATTTATTTTCTCCATCTTTCCATCTATATACAGTATCTCCAAAGAACGCTATTGAAGGTCTTCGCTTCACTCGGAGCTCAAAGGTATCAGTTAAGTCATACTAACGGGTGTATACCACCCGGCCATAGAGGTTATCTTTCGTGAATGCAACAAATAGGAAGAAGATTGTACTACTGTTTTTGGCATTTCAGCAGAGTCAAATATGGCAGATAAAAAGGATTAAAAAAAAGAAAAGGGAGGAGTCATTTCCAGATAAGAGACAAACTGTCAAACGTGCCCTCTACGTCTCGAACAAACTAATTTCTCACCTTGACGAGCTGTCAGAAGACAGTGGAATGTGTTTTCAAACACAATCCTGGTAGTGTGTATGCCCTTATCGAGGTCCTCAACTAGGGAAATGTTTTTGCCGAATCAGCTCTGGTGTATCATCAACAGTGAACTCTGGGAGTATACAGGTCATTAAGTTGAACGCATCCTTTGATAAGGGCATATCACAGGAGGCTGCTGAGGGGAGGACGGCTCATAACAATGGCTGCAATGGAGCAAATGGAATGGCATCAAACAGCGGAATGGTTTCCATGCTTTTGATGTATTTGATACCATTCCACTAATTCCGCTCCAGCCATTACCACAAGCCCATCCTCCCCAGTAGCGCAGGCTGCATATTGCCTTGTATGATAGCATACTCATAGCCGGTTTGCCTTGCATGCTAATAGCTAGGCTAATCATAAAGACGTCTGATAAGCCTAGCATGCTAACTCTCTCTGTCTGTCTCACCGGCGACTCTCCTCTGACTGGGTCCTTTCCGTTGATGTTAATCTCTCCCTTTCGATTGGCCCGCTCCAGGTTCACTGTGTTCCACACGCCCATCTTGATCTTATCTTTACTCCTGCATGAGAGGAATACACACAAACGAGTCAAGAGGTTAGGGACGTCTCAAAACAACACACACAAGTACAATCTAAAATCAAAAGAGACTACAATAACCCAGCTAACAAGGAGTCCAGACTATGTTCTACAGTCACTATGGGGTTCAAAAGTCATTATAGGGTTCTTTACTAAAGTTGCTACGGGTTTCTTTACTCGTCACTATGGAGTTCTAAACTAGAGTAACCATGGGGCTCTAGATTAGTCGCTATGCAATTTTAAACTTGAGTACTATGGGATTCTAGACTAGAGTCACTATGGGGTTCTAGAGTAAATTTACTGTGGGGTTCTAGACTAGAGTCACTATGGGGTTCTAGAGTAAAATTACTGTGGGGTTCTAGACTAGAGTCACTATGGGGTTGTAGTGCGGTGCCCACCTGATGACAGCGGGGCCCTTGCCCAGGTCATAGCGGAACTCCAGGATGCCGTCGTTGAGGGAGAGGGAGATGAAGTCACCTTTGCCGTCCGTCTTCTGGCCGCTGTAGAAGATCATGCCGTTGGAGTCATTGGCCATGAGCACCACCGTCATGCTGACCTTTTGGCTGCAGACAAAACACAAACAACAATGGTAAACAACCAGGGAAAGACAAAACACAAACATCACGACTAAACAAACGCCAGACAAAAGACAAACAACAGTAAACAAACACCGCACTGAACGGAGGCCAGACTTGGTATTAACCACTGGTCTACGGTGCTTGTCTGTATGTCAAATGTTCTGTCTATCTGACCTTTTCACAATGTGACACTACAGTGCCTTCAGAAAGTATTCACACCCTTTCTTCTTCTTCCACATTTTGTAGTGTTACAGCCTGAATTCAAAACGGATTAAAAAAAAGTATAATAATCTTACCCATCTACACAGAATACCCCATAATGACAAAGTGAAAACTAGTTTTTAGAAATTTCTGCAAAAGTATTGTAAATGAAATACAGAAAAATCTAATTTACATAAGTATTCACACCCCTGAGTCAATACATGTTAGAATCCCCTTTGGCATCTATACACCTGTGAGTCTTTCGGGGTAAGTCTCTAAGAGCTTTACACACCCAGATTGTACAATATTTGCCTATTATTATTTAAAATGATTTGTGCTCTGTCAAATTGGTTGTTGATCATTGCTAGACAACCATTTTCAATTCTTGACAGATTTTCAAGTAGATTTAAGTCGAAACTGTAACTCGGCCACTCAGGAACATCCACTGTCTTCTTGGTAAGCAACTCCAGTGTAGATTTGGTCTTGTGCTTCAGGTTATTGTCCTGCTGAAAGGTGAATTAATCTCCCAGTGTCTGGTGGAAAGCAGACTGAACCAGATTTTCCTTTAGGATTTTGCCTGTGCTTAGCTCCATTCCGTTTCTTTTATATCCAGAAAAACTCCCCAGTCCTTAACGATTACAAGCATACCCATAACATGATGCAGCCACCACTATTATTGAAAATATGGAGAGTGGTACTCAGTAATGTGTTGTATTGGATTTGCCCCAAACATAACACTTTGTATTCAGGACAAAACTTTTTTTTTGCAGTATTACTTTAGTACTTTGTTGCAAAGAGGATGCATGTTTTGCATGAATATTTGTATTCTGTACAGTCTCTGTCAATCAGGTAAGTATTATGGAGTAACTACAATGTCGTTGATCCATCCTCAGTTTTCTCCTATCACAGCCATTTTAAACTCTAACTGTTTTAAAGTCACCATTTCCTTCCTTTCTGTCAACTGAGTTAAGAAGGACGCCTGTATCTTTGTAGTGACTGGGTGCATTGATACATCATCTAAAGTGCAATTAATAACTTCACCATGCTCAAAGGGATATTCAGTGCCTGCTTTTTTTTACCCATCTACCAGGTGACCTTCTTGCGAGGCATTGGGAAACCTCCCTGGTCTTTGTGGTTGAATCTGTGTTTGAAATTCACTGCTCGACTGACGGACCTCAGATAATGGTATGTGTGTGGTGTAGAGACGAGGTAATCATTCAAAAATCATATTAAACACTATTATTGCACAAAGAGTGAGTCCATTCATCTTATTGTGTGACTTGTTAAGCAATGTTTTACTCCTGAACTTATTGCCATGGACTCCAGCCACCCTAGTCATAGACTGTTCTCTCTGCTACCGCACGGCAAGCGGTATCGGAGCGCCAAGTCTAGGACAAAAAGGCTTCTTAACAGCTTCTACCCCCAAGCCATAAGACTCTTGAACAGTTAATCAAATAGCTACCCGGACTATTTGCATTGTCCCCACCCCCCATTTTGACGCTGCTGCTACTCTCTGTTTATTATCCATGCATAGTCACTTTACTTCTACCTACATGTCCAGTTGAAGTCAGAAGTATACATACACTTAGGTTGGAGTCATTAAAACTCGTTTTACAACCACTCCACAAATGTATTGTCAACAAACTATAGTTTTGGCAAGTCAGTTAGGACATCTACTTTGTGCATGACAAGTCATTTTTCCAACAATTGTTGACAGACAGATTATTTCACTTATAATTCACTGTATCAAAATTCCAGTGGGTCAGAAATGTACATACGCTAAGTTGACTGTACCTTTAAACAGCTTGGAAAATTCCAGAAAATAATGTCATGGCTTTAGAAGGTTCTGATAGGCTAATTGACATCATTTGAGTCAATTGGAGGTGTACCTGTGGATGTATTTCAAGGCCTACCTTCAAACTCAGTGCCTCTTTGCTTGACATCATTGGAAAATCAAAAGAAATCAGCCAAGACCTCAGAAAAATAATTGTAGACCTCCACAAGTCTTGTTCATCCTTGGGAGCAATTTTCAAACACCTGAAAGTACCACGTTCATCTGTACAAACAATAGTACGCAAGTATAAACACCATGGGACCACGCAGCTGTCATACCACTCAGGAAGGAGACGTATTCTGTCTCCTAGAGATGAACGTACTTTGGTGCGAAAAGTGCAAATCAATCCTGGAACAACAGCAAAGGACCTTGTGAAGATTCTGGAGGAAACAGGTACAAAAGTATCTATATCCACAGTAAAACGAGTCCTATATCGACATAACCTGAAAGGCCGCTCAGCAAGGAAGAAGCCACTGCTCCAAAACCACGATAAAAAAAAGACAAACTACGGTTTGTAACTGCACATGGGGACAAAGATCGTACTTATTGGAGAAATGTCCTCTGGTCTGATGAAACAAAAATAGAACTGTTTGGCCATAATGACCATCGTTATGGGAGAAGGGAGGGGCTTGCTAGCCGAAGAACACCATCCCGACCGTGAAGCACAGGGGTGGCAGCATCATGTTGTGGGGTGCTTTGCTGCAGGAGGGACTGGTGCACTTCATAAAATAGATAGCATTATGAGGCAGGAAAATTATGTGGATAGATTGAAGCAAGACATCTCAAGACATCAGTCAGGAAGTTAAAGCTTGGTCGCAAATGGGTCTTCCAAATGGACAATGACCCCAAGCATACTTCCAAAGTTGTGGCAAAATGGCTTAAGGACAACAAAGTCAAGGTATTGGAGTGGCCATCACAAAGCCCTGACCTCAATCCCATAGTAAATGTGTGGGCAGAACTGAAAAAGTGTGTGCAAGCAAGGAGGCCTACAAACCTGACTCAGTTACACCAGCTCTGTCAGGAGGAATGGGCCAAAATTCACCGAACTTATTGTGAGAGCTTGTGGAAGGCTACCCGAAACATTTGACCCAAGTGAAACAATTTAAAGGCAATGCTACCAAATACTAATTGAGTGTATGTAAATCTTCTGACCCACTGGGAATGTGATGAAAGAAGAAAAAAGCTGAAATAAATCTCTACTATTATTCTAACATTTCACATTCTTAAAAAAAAGTGGTGATCCTAACTGACATAAGACAGGGAATTTTTACTGGGATTAAATGTCAGGAAATGTGAAAAACTGAGTTTAAATGTATTTGGCCAAGGTATATGTAAATTTCTGACTTCAACTGTACATATTACCTCAATTACCTCGACTAACCACTGCCCCCGCACATTGACTCTGTACCGGAACAGAGTATATAGCCTCGCTACTGTTATTTTATTAAATGTGTAAAAGGTCAAGGGGTGTGAATACCTTCTCAAGACACTGTACATCCTCTATGTGAGTGTAACTGTACTCGTGTGTTCCCTTGTGTGACCAACACAAGACTGACAAGGATTCCCACCATAGACGACAACATACAAAATGTAATGAAGTACTTTATATTTTTATAGAATTCTGTTTCTATGGAGGACGATTATCTGTTCTGTTCCATTTAATTCTATTCTACTCTATCCACCATAGGACTGTTCTGCCCAAGGCACAGCTTAAAGTATCTATCTGCAGCTACATCAATTCACAGCTCTTCAGTACCAACTCCGGTAGATCATGTGGAACATGCTGTCGTGTATGTAATTCGTAGAGTCTGTGTAGTGAAAAAAAGCGTTTGACTTACTGGAGATCGTGACCGTAGGTGTGCAATCCCTTCAGCTCCAGGTAAGAGTCTCCGCTAAAGAATGGCATGTAGGCCCCTTTCTTCTCCGACACTGAAACATTTTTTTGGGGGGAAAACGGAATGCATTACAACAGGCATTATGTCATCCTTACGACAGCACTATGCATGTGTACGGCAATAATATGGCTTATGCAGCAAGTCAGGGGGACATTGGGTGAACTCAGTGTTACCCACCCAGGGGGTCCGTTTTAGATAACAAGGATTGCCTAGTCTTCATCCACCCAGACTGTGTGCGACACACAGTTTGGGGCTGCAAGGCTCTTTTCATTGGTAATTAGGCAGGATTAGCTCGCTGAGTCAGGGTGGGGAAGGGAGGCAGACGGAGATGAGAAAGCTAATTAGCCATTGCGCAGGAGACGACTAACAACGCTCACAGAGGAGAGGAGAATAGGAGCACCGCTGCAGAAAAACTGTCAAACCGGCTGTCATAATAAGGAAAGAGCTACCTTGGAACTCAGCCAGTTTACAGAGTGGAGGGGGAAAGGATTTCAGTTCCTTGAGCTACACACACACACACACACACACACACACACACACACACACACACACACACACACACACACACACACTACATAGGCTTCGTCGCAAGAAAATGTCCAGGTACTCAGATAAGTGCGTGACATCCGATCCTTGTTGTATTTTATTGAACCTTTATTAATGGTGAGACCACGGTCTCTTTCGCAGATGAGCCCTGCATTAAACTTCTTATGGATGGTGGCAGTATTGAGTCGCTTGGATGACTGACGTGCCCAGAGGAAACTGCCTCCTACTCACTCCCAGAAACTAAGATATGCATATTATTAGTAGATGTGGATAGAAAACACTCTGAAGTTTCTAAAACTGTTTGAATGATGTCTGTGAGTATAACAGAACTCATATGGCAGGCAAAAACCTGAGAAAAAATCCAACCAGGAAGTGAGTTGTAGTTCTTCTATCTAATCCCTATTCAAACTACAGTGTCTGTGGGGTCATTTTGCACTTCCTAAGGCTTCCATTGGCTGTCAACAGCCTTTAGAAACTTGTTTCATGCGTCTCCTGTTACTGGGCAGAGAATAGGAGCTCAGTCTATCAGTGGACTGCCTGGGACCAGTGAGTTGTTTACTGCGCGGGCACGTTTGGCGCGCAGCTCCTTCTTTTTCTTCTGTAATGAATACGCTATTGTCCGGTTGGAATATTATCGGCGTTTTATGTTAAAAAGACCCTAAGGATTGATTGTAAACATCGTTTAACATGTTTCTACGAACGGTAATGGAAGTATTTGACTTTTCGTCTCTTGTTTTACGCTCACGCGTTATGCCTTTGGATAGTGATCTGTACGCACAAACAAAACAGAGGTATTTGGACATAAATATGGAGTATTTCGAACAAAAATAACATTTCTTGTGGAAGTAGGAGTCCTGGTAGTGCATTCCGACCAAGATCAAAGGTAAGGGAAGATTTATAATACTAATTCTGAGTTTAGTTGACTCCAGAACTTTGCTGGTATCTGTATAGCTTGCTTTGATGGTTGAGCTCTGTACTCAGAATATTGAAAAATGTGCTTTCGCCGAAAAGCTATTTTAAAATCTGACACACAGCGATTGCATTAAGGAGTAGTATATCTATAATTCTTTCAATAACTGTTGTAAATTTTATCAATGTTTATGATGAGTATTTGTGTAAATTGATGTGCTCATTCACCGGAAGTTTAGGTGGGAATACATTTTCTGACCATCACGCACCAATGTAAAATGGGGTTTATGGATATAAATATGAACTTTATCGAACAAAACATACATGGATTTTGTAACATTGAGTCCTGGGAGTGTCATCTAATGAAGATCATCAAAGGTTAGTAATTCATTTTAGCTGACTTTCTGGTTTTTGTGATGCCTCTCCTTGCTTGGAAAATGGCTGTGTGGTTTTTCTTGTTTAGGTGCTGTCCTAACATAATCTAATCTTTTGCTTTCGTCGTAAAGCCTTTTCGAAATCGGACACTGTGGTTAGATTAAGGAGAATCTTATCTTTAAAATGGTGTATAATACTTGTATGTTTGAGAAATTTTAATTATGAGATTGTTGTTGTTTTGAATTTGCCTTCGTGCACTTTCACTGGCTGTCGTCATATCAATCCCGCTAACGGGATTCAAGCCATAAGAAGTTTTAAGACATCAACAAACAACAAGCACACTATACACTCATCAACTACACAATACACAAAAAGCAAGCCACAATCATATGAAACAATCACATTGTTTCGTTAAAAAAAAGGAAGATTGGTGAGTGACAAGGTAAAGGGAGGTAAGGAAAGTAGACCAATAGACAGTTTGAACAGAGAATCTCACATGGAGTTCCAGTAAAACAGCTCTGTGTGGTTGAATGGTGGTCTGCAGACAAATACTAGGGAGGAGCACTCTTATACTTATCAATACAACGATGTCTACCCAGGGCTTCCCTTGAGTAGGCCGTTGACCACACCACCTGTCTTTAAATGTTCCCAGTACAGCCTTTAAAGCATTCGCGCCTAATAATTTTTTTCATATCTGATCTGAGGGATCCTTTCTTTAAAGGATACATTTTTATGTCTGTGTCCAGTACAAAGAAAGCTAGAGGTAGTTTCGCGAGCCAATGCTAAATAGCATTAGAGCAATGCCTGGAAGTCTATGGGTATCTACTAGCATGCTACCTCTAACTTCCTTCATACTGGACACAGAGACATAAAAATGGTATCCACGAGTTCGTCGGACTTAGGGGAAGTAGATAAAGGGCTTCATTGCCAAAATCTCGAAGTATCCCTTTAACTGTTCTCAGCACAGCCCTTAACATAAGCCGCTGAAAGAGGGCTTCTTATCTGATCCAAAACCTGTGTTGGCCAGACACTCAGGCTGAGTGACTTCTTCATTAATCACCACAGGCAGAGAATTGATGCCATTAGTCATCTCATTGATTTCATCGAAGCCCTCAGCGCGTGAGACGCTCTTCCCCGCAGTGATTTTCAGTTCCCCCCAATTTATTTTAATCACCTGCTAACTGGGAGTTGTGACCCAGTGGGGCTTGGAGTATGTGTCTTTGTGTGCGTGTGTGTGAATGTATGAGCGAGCGTATTTGTCTATGCCTGTGTGTCTAAGTACGAATAAATAGACTTCACTTTTGAACACCAAACTTCATTTTTCATTCAGTCTTTTCAATCTTTTATATTCTGAAAACATCTGAGAATTTGGTGGATGTGGTGGGGGGAAAAAGAGAGCAAAAAAAACTGTTGCAAACATAAATCGCTGAAAGCGCTTTTGCTAAACTTCAAACGCAGCTCCGGTGTGTTAGGATCTCCTCCCAAGCTGCGGCCCAGCGCTTCAACCTGCTTCCCCGTGGAGCGAAGTAGAGGCGAACGCATTTCAACACAACACCTGTGGGCGGGAGAGAGGACGGAGAACGGCTATGGTAAAACTCGCAAACAACCGAAACCGAGACGATTGCGCTAACAGCCCGACTGGCCAATTGCGGCGCTCCGCTGTGCACCGGAGACCCTGGAGGCGGTGGCCCGTCTCTCTGCATTTGATATCCCTCAGGATGCAGGATGGAGAAACGGAGCGTCACGACACGGAGAGAAAAAGAGACGGGGGGAAAAGAGGGAAATTTGGGTCGATTTTCCACCGTGAATCCTGACCGGAACACTGAAGCAGGATGATATGCGAGGGGGGCCATGCTAGCATGCAGCGCTGGAGAACTGATGAATTGAGAACAGATAATCAAATTGATGTGCTGTACCAAAGGTTGTGTTATCGTAAGCAAATGTTGTTGTTTTCCGCTTCTGGTGTTTCCTTTATGTTGTTCAGGTAGGGCTGATATGACATTAAAATGTAAAATCAGATATACACACGCACACGCTAGGTTATACTTATTTTAAAGATGGTGGCAGTACCTTTCTCGCAGTGGCGTCCCTCGCGACCCATAGGACACTCGCACTTGTACCCTCCCTCCGGCTGCACCTGGCACTGGGACGAGGGGTGGCATCTGTTGGGCTCGCACGGGTTGTGGGTGTCGGCGCACGTCGGACCTGGAGTTCGCCATCACCAGAAAAAAATCCAACCTCAAATTAGAACTCAAACCAGGGTTGTATTCGTTAGGCACCAACGTGAAGAAATGGACTGAAACTACCTGAACTTATCCAATAAGAAACGCTCTTTTTCATTTCCCATTATGAAACGCTTTACTATGGTATGCCCTAATAAATACAAGCCAATCTTTTCAGACCATTTTGCCTCCATTCCGTGTGAGAAGAGGATGATGATGGATTTCCTTAGTAAAAGAGGTCATTTTCTAATAGGATTTAGAAATATTAAATGTGCAGATTAAGGAAAGACCCAAGCATCCTTTGCTGCCTTTCTGCTATGCTTATGGAGCCTTAGTTCCTGGATGTGGGAGAGGTGGCTTGAATGGCTCCCGGACGGCTGAAATGGCTTTGCACTACACTAGCCAGGACACATCCCAATTCAGCCATCATTATTTCCGAAGCCAGAGCCGCCTGAGGCGAGGAGAATGCTGTAATGAACCCCTCCCACAGTTCTGAAGAAAGGCTCTCTCCCATAGCCATCTATTACACTATCTATCCATTTCTATCTCCCCCATCTCTGTTACTCTACCTCTCACACACACTCTCTCTACCTCTCGTCTTTCCCTCTTTGCATACATACCCAGTCTTAGCATTACCAAGTTCATAAATAGGCTAATCATTAAGCCACAAAGCCCCCGTATTTCTCCTCTCAAACTGGTTCCTAGTCTGTGTGTGTGTGGAGTGTGCTGCTGGAGGCAGAGAGCAGCAGCATCATTTAACCTCTACGGGCCACGGGGGCAGTATTGAGAATTTTGAAAGAAATATGTGCCCATTTTTAACTGCCTCCTACACCAACTCAGAAGCTAGGATATGCATATTATTAACACATTCGGATAGAAAACACTCTGAATTTTCTAAAACAGTTTGAATGGTGTCTGTAAGTATAACAAAACTCATATTGCAGGCAAAAACCTGTGAAAAATAGATTAAAAAAAATGAGAATTTTGTGACTGTACTATTTAGTGTCATTGTTTTAAAGATACCACAGTGAGAAAGGATTCAGTTCGCAACTCCTACTGCTTCCACTAGATGTCAACGATCTTTAGAAAGTTGTTGGAAGCATCTGTCATGAATACAGACCGAATTAGAAAGCTTACAAGTTGACACGTCATCACTTCATTTTTTGCGCCTGCGCATGAATCTGAGAAGAGTGCCTTTGTCATTATCGTTTATTCTAGACACTTGATAGGTTGTGTGAAAATATTACTGATGTTTACTGATGTTTCACGTTAAAAATGGAACAAAAGATTAGTGCTAAACAACGTTTGACATGTTTAAACAAACGTAAATAGATTATTTACTAGGTTTTCTTTAGCTTTTCGACGTGACTTTACACTGCCCACCTCATTTTGTGGGAGCCTACTGAACGCTAACTATTTGGACATAAATTATGAACTTTGTCAAAAGAAACCACATTTGTTCTGGACCTGGGATCTCTGGCAGCGCCTTCTGATGGAGATAATCAAAGGTAAGGGGATATTTAGAATGTTATTATCGATATTAGATGATGCTAATGCTAACGGTATAGCTTAGCTTAGCTTAGCATATAGCTTATTGTTGTTAGCATAGTACCCAGTTTATGCAAAATGTGATTTCCCAGTAAAGTTATTTTGAGATCTGGCCATTCGGTAGCAATTACGAGATGATAATATATTATTCTTTGAATGACAATATTATAATTTACCAATGTTTTCGAATAGTAATTCCGTGATTTGTAATGCTGGATTCACTGGGTGCATTCGAGCCGAAAAAAATTCTGAATTTCACCGCGACTGTAAATGCTGTTTTTGGATATAAATATGAACTTGATGGAACTAAAAATGCATGTATTGTATAACATAATGTCCTATGAGTGTCATCTGATGCAGATTGTCAAAGGTAAGTGCATAATTCTAGCTAGTTTTCTGTCTGTTGATGCCCTTCTTTGAATTGGCTAAACATTACACGCAGCTATTGTCAATGTACTCTCCTCACATAACCTAACTTTATGCATTCTCCGTAATGCCTCTGAAAATCGGACAGCGTGGTTAGATTTAGGAGATATATCTTTCAAATGGAGGAAAATAGTTGATTATTTGATTTTTTGAAATGATTACTCTTGCAGTTTTGAATTCCCCGCCATGGTCACATGACAATGAATCCCAATACCGGGATAAGATCGGGATAAGATCCTCAACAGGTTAAAAGCTATAGGGGCCATGCTTCACTAGGCCTGGAGGGTGGCTAGTACCATTTAACAACACTTAGCTTAGACCTAGCGGACTGTGACCACTCTAAAAGAGGCGAGAGGGGCTAAGACCAGGCGAGGGGATTTGGTTATAGTCTTTAATGTTTCTGTACTGCATCACACCTAAAAGTCTTATACAAGATGTAATAGCTAAAACCTGGCAGCGGAGAATTCCCTGGACATGGGTTGAAATAGTATTGGCTTTCTTTCGTATACTTTTGAGCGTTTGTTTGAGCCTGACCGGAGTGCAATAAAGATGGGCGAGGATTGTACTTTGGGGACTATTCCGTTGTTATTGGTTCCATTTCGCCAGCCGGCAAGCTCAATCAAGAGCAGCTAAAGTATTTAAAAGAAAACAAATCCTATTTGATCCCAGACATATAGGTGAACTGGAGGTCCGTTGTTAGAAACAGAAAATGTTTGGCTCACCGGAGTAGCCGTTGATGCACTTGCAGTGGAACATCTCGGCCTCCTTGACCTGGCATGGAGCGCCATTCTTGCAAGGGTTAGGCTGGCACGGATTGTTGCCGCACTCGCCCACGCCGGTGCCGTACAGCACGTTGCCACTCTTCTCCTGCAGGTTGTACACCAGGTTGTTGACGTCCAGCATGCGCACACAGCCCACCAGACCCGTACCGATGGAGGTTCTCTCCTTCACACTGTGGATGGAGGCAGGGAGAGGGAGGGGGAGGCAGGGAGAGGGAGGGGGAGAGAGTGTGTGTGAATGGCAACCATCCGACAGTTATTTAACAGACAGGTGCTCGACAGAAAAAACAAACAAACATATACTGCTCATTGTATGTGCTTCTCAATAAACCACTATGTGAGCACAGGAGAGTTCCTGATGTAACGGTTTTCATATAACTCAACAACTAAAATCTTATTTCTCCATTAATCATCTTTTCTCCAAATATATAAAGGGATAATCAGTGAGGGGCTATGTATTCTATGGGAAATAATTAACGACATGGAAGACGTGTTCCACGATGAGCTAGCGGAGTGGAACTAACCTTCCACAGAGTTGCATTATTTTCCAGAGAACGCATAGAGCCCTGAGTTGATTATCATACCATGGCTATAATTGAACACATTTGCCACTAGAAATGTGTTCCATTTGCTGGAGGAAATGTGTTCAACATCCACTGAAGTAACTAGGAAGTTTACTATATAGCTACAGTAGTTGCCGTGGTAATCAATCAGACTTGCTAGTTTAGCTAACCAGACAGTCTTAGCATGCTATTATGACGTTCAAATTCAGCAAAACCAATGTTTCAATTCGACTTTTGCTTTAAAAAGCAGCTCAAACACGGTATTTCTCCTGTGCCGATATACCGTGCTTTATAGGGAAATAACGCACGCCCTAGAATACCCTTTAAGCCAATAAGAAACAAGTATTCAACAATGCCATGGTATAATAATATATAACCATACATACATAACATTTACTCATGTATATGCTTCAAGTCAGGCCTTACTCTGTCATCATGTCTTCGGGCACCCCTCCGATGAACAGGTGTGTGTCCAGGTTGAGGCCGTCGGTGCCGGGGGGGCTGGCGCCGTCGATGTGGGTCTCATTGTCCACGCTCAGCATGGCGTTGCGCCGGTTCCTTGTCACTACCAGCTGGTGCCAGCGACCCTGCTTAACCTGGACCTTGCTGACCAAGGTGCCTGTGCCCGAACCTGTGTTGAACCTGAGGGTGGGAAGCAAACCATTAGCTTTATACACAGTGTACAAAACATTAAGAACACCTTCCTAATATTGAGTTGCACGCCCCTCCTCCCCTACAAGGTGTCGAAAGTGTTGGACAGAGATGCTGGCCCATGCTGTTCTTGACACAAACCGGTGCGCCTGGCACCTACTACCATACTCCGTTCAAAGGCACTTAAATATTTTGTCTTGCCCATTCACCCTCTGAATGGTACACATTCACAATCCATGTCTCAATTGTCTCAAGTCTTAAAAATCCTTCTTTAACTCGTCTCCTCCCCTTCATCTACACTGATTGAAGTGGATTTAACAGATGACATCAATAAGGAATCATAGCCTTCACCTGGATTCACCTGGTCAGTCTGTGTCATGGAAAGAGCAGGTGTTCATAATGTTTTGTACACTCAGTGTATATGCTCAATGGATAATCTGCAATGAAAAAAGTGCTTTTTAGTCCAGGAATAGGCTTAATGTTGATATGGGAAACTGGATATGGGAAACCCATAATGCACACAAAGGTAGACCTGGAGAAAGGCAACAGTTTAGAGATTAATGGGTGCACAGACACACCTGATTAACTGTCATATTTGTACCTAAAGCTAACTTGGTTGAGAATGTATGGTGTTATATTTCTTTACTTTATTTTTAAGCAAGTTACTGTGATCCTTAGAGCTCGATACTCATTGACATTAACATCATGTTCTAGTCTCTTTTATTTCAAGAAGGATTTGATTTACAGTTGCCAAGAGACGTGTGAAGAGAGAGAGAGAGATTCATGTATTAATAAACATGTGTAAATAGAGAGAGAGAGAGATTCATGTATTAATACACATGTGTGAATAGAGAGAGAGAGAGAGAGATTCATGTATTAATACACGTGTGCATAGAGAGAGAGATTCATGTATTAATACACATGTGTGAATAGAGAGAGAGAGAGAGAGATTCATGTATTAATACACATGTGTGCATAGAGAGAGAGAGAGATTCATGTATTAATACACATGTGTAAATAGAGAGAGAGATTCAAGTATTAATACACATGTGTAAATAGAGAGATTCATGTCTTAATACACATGTGTGAATAGAGAGAGAGAGATTCATGTATTAATACACATGTGTGCATAGAGAGAGAGAGATTCATGTATTAATACACATGTGTGCATAGAGAGAGAGAGATTCATGTATTAATACACATGTGTGAATAGAGAGAGAGAGATTCATGTATTAATACACGTGTGAATAGAGAGAGAGAGATTCATGTATTAATACACGTGTGAATAGAGAGAGAGAGATTCATGTATTAATACACGTGTGAATAGAGAGAGAGATTCATGTATTAATACACATGTGTGAATAGAGAGAGAGAGATTCATGTATTAATACACGTGTGTGAATAGAGAGAGAGATTCATGTATTAATACACCTGTGTGAATAGAGAGAGAGATTCATGTATTAATACACGTGTGAATAGAGAGAGAGATTCATGTATTAATACACCTGTGTGAATAGAGAGAGAGATTCATGTATTAATACACGTGTGAATAGAGAGAGTGTGTGCATGTGTGTGACAAAACCAAGCTTATGTCGTTCTGGGTCCATCTACAGCTCACTGTTTTCACATCCCTGTTAACTGAACCTCTTCCTGGTTTATTACTTTCTGTTTCATCCCCTCCTCCCGTCCACTCACTTGAGCTCCACCTTGCCGTTGACCAGGGTGAGAGACAGGAAGTCCTTCTTGCCGTCCTGGCCGTTGAAGAGGAGGATGCCCGTCATCTCGGCGGCCCTGAATTCCATGGCGATGCGGACCGTGTGGTAAGCCTTCATGGTGTCAAAGGCCAGGTAGGACTTTCCCCCGAACGACGGAATGAAGTACTTGATCACTAAGAAAACAGGGGCGATGGGAGGGTGTCACATACTGAATAAGGTGTAATGTTCGTACCATAGAGTTGGATAGAGGTAAACACGCTAACCACAAAGCCTGTGGCAGAAGCGACAATGGCAAAGATAAGGGGTGGGCCCTCTTTCCAACTCTATGGTCGGTACACGTTAAACAGTTGGAGACAACAGCCTGGTTCAGCTATTCTGGCCCAACAAACAGACGGGAGAGAACCCGTGACTAACAGAATGTGTGCTGGTTTGTATCGTCAGGTAGGAAAAGACAGCATGATGACGTATTTACGACTTTGTAATCAGACTTTTGTAACACACACACACACACACACACACACACACACACACACACACACACACACGCGCTATTATATCATCATTATCATCCTTTTCGCCAAACTCAACAGACTCCTGAGCCACCTCTCTCCGTCTCGGGAGAATGGTGGTTGATGAAATCCTCTCATCTAACGATTTGATTGATCCAAGGGAGGCTACGGTGTTGTGCCGCAGCCGTCACTTAGCCAATCACACACACTCCGACTCAAACACACACTGATTTCTACCAACTAATCCCTATCAAAGAAATTAGGGTCAATTATGTTAAGATGCAGCTGTGTGAGGTGGTTCCTTATCAGAGACCACCAAAGGGGAGAAACGAAGGGAAAAAGCTCAGAGTGCTCCGACGGCACTCCAAGCTTGATTTCGTGGCTCGGCGCAGCAGACGCTGATTTGATATGAGTTTACTTTACCGTTGATTGGTAAAGTGCTCAGTGGTCGCTAACCTCATTGGTTATTTAGATAGCGGGTATAGGGACTTTGGTAGATGCTGGATGTCTATTGAGTCAAATAGATTGGAATCTAATATAAGCTGTATGGATTTGAGTTTTGTCTTTAATGCATGGTAGGGGGTCAGTTCTAGCTCAGCACTGTCAGTTCAGGACATCAATAGGAACCTAATGTTCTCTTATGGGATTGTGTTGAACTTTATGCATTTCATTCCAACTCTTTTTCAAAGATCATTAATGGCACTGACCCAAACTCTGAAGAGAAACTACCTAGGGTGTGTGTCTGTATGTGTGTGTGTGTGTGTGTGTCTGCGTGTGTGTGTGGGTCAAAGGAAGGAAGGAGGGGGGCTCCACACTCACGTTTCTCGCAGACGGCGCCCCCTCTCCCGGCGGGGCAGATGCAGGTGAAGTCGGCACCGTCGTCCTCGCAGGTGCCCCCGTGGCGGCAGGGGTGGGAGTCGCAGGGCCGCTGGGCCTTGGTGTGGTGGGGCACAGGCCTGGTCCTGTGGAGGGGGGTGATGGTAGTAGTGGGGGCCGGGGTGGTCACTGGCGAGGGGGCGGTGGTGGTCCGGCGGCTGGTGTAAGGGCGGCGAGTGGTGCCCGGGGGACGGCTTGTGATGAAGGGGGAGGGGCTGGCAGTGGGGGTGGTGGCTGTGGTAGTGGTGGTTGTGGTGAAGTAGGGGAGGGAGGAGAGGCCTGATGGAGAGAGACATTCAGAGAGACAGCAAATTCAACGACCAAAAAACGTTGAATCATGCCTTCATTTTATTTAATAATTCTTTATACATTTCATCTCCTTATACCACTTCATATTTGCAATTACAGTAAAAAAATCCTGCAGGTGCTTGTCCTACCGTAGTTGGTGAAGCGAATGTTCTCCTCCTCTGGCTTCTTCACCATGATGGCCGTCTCCTTGGCTGCCTTCAGCTGCTTGAGCAGGGCTCCCTCGATGTCCTCCACTGTGTACCTGGTCTCTGTGGCACAACATGGGCGACAAAGTCGTTCACAACAAGACTCAACCAGGACAGCTATTCTATGTGCTCCCATGTATTTAATCTATCGCAGAGCGAGCACACCTGATTCAATTTGTCAACTAATCATCAAACCCTTAATTAATGAATCAGGTGAGGCTAAAACAGAACTGTGAAACGTCTCGTCCCAGAGGAAAGGTTTGAGAAAGACTGAACAAGCAGGCAGAGCAATATCCTAAAACATAGAAAATGAACTCCCCTCTCCTTAGCTCATAACAGTGAATTTATAAGAGAGCGATCGAGGTCGCTATGATACAACAACACACCCAGGGGATCAGTTGTCCTCCAACCGTCCAACAAGGTTCCACTGAGGTTCAGATTAATCGTTCTCATAATGTTTTCCACAGATGGCTGTTTTAACTGGCCAGAGCAGAGCGCCTTTATGGCAGCGTCTCCTGTGCGAATGTAAAAGACGCTGAGCGAAGCCCGTAAAAAGAGAAGAGGAGGGCGAGATTTGTATCTGATAAAATCTGGTAAAAACAGTACTCACTAACAGTACTCTGGGGGGGGGGGGGAGCTGAAATGAAGCCAGCTCCAAATATACAATGCCACCAAGCTCACTCTGAGGATTTGGTTGTTGTTGATGTCGTTTTGTTAGTTTTGTCCCTTTTGGCTCTGACAATAACAAATATATCCCCCTCCGAATAAAAGAAAAAGAAAAACAACAAAGCCAAGGTTTAAAATAACAAAGCCAAGGTTTAAAATTACAATGCCAAGGTTTAAAATAACAATGCCAAAGTGCTTTGTAAAATGTAATGACTTTCAGTGTTGTTGTAACGCGTAGCAATTATGTTAGTGAGGGAGAGATTCATTTGGTATCAAAGGAAAAACAACTATTGAGGGGAAATGATCATTTTTGACACTTTCCATAAAGACCGCAGCCTAAACAGTAACAAAAGTGTCACTAACATTATATATGATGGCATACTATGTGATTATTGAAAAAGGGATTTAGAAACAGGCTTTTTTAAAGAACGTGTACCATTAGCCTTAACAGTACATTTGCCATATAGTAAACAAGTGTGTTTTTATCACGGTTGGGGTCAATTCCATTTGAATTCAGTCAATTCAGGAAGTAAACTGAAATTCCAAAAGGAATTTTCCTCAATACTTTCTTACAGAAATTGTTTGATTTGAAGTTTCCAGGTGTATTATGATGGCGGCCCCATGTACTTACCACAAACGCCTCATTTGCAAAGTTTGCTGTATTGTACAGTGATCTCCGTTATTATTATTTTTGTATGCGCATTAGCACAGTATACATCATCCCAATTTTAGCTCCAAGACGGCAGCAATAAAAATAAAACAAATTAAAAGTTGATTGTGCAGATTTATTGGCACATTGAACCATGTCATGTGCCTTAGTTTAAGAACGAATAGTGCTGAAGCGATGACGTCATATCTGAATTCCTTTATGCACCTTCGGCCACTGAACCCAACTCTTCTTTTTCCCATGATTTTCCCCAAAACTGTCCTGTTCTGTGTTACCTGAGTCAAAGTGGGCCTCGACGAAGGCCAAGATGGAGTTGCTGGGAGCCAGGCTGCGGACGCGGACACTCATGAAGTCCTTCTGCACCTCTGACTTCCGGAACAACTCGTTCAGCTGATCCAGGGAGATAGAAACACACATTGATTAGTACACACCAAAGCAATACATTTTACAAAGGAGAACTATATCAAGCATTTCTTATTGGTAGTCAGGTAGTCTGTTCAGGCCGTTTGTTCCTTTTTGTGCCTAATAAATACCCAGCAATGATCAATGAGCTCTGTGCAGTGGCTCGTTCAATTTGAGTGCAGTGAACTCATTCTCCAGAAGGATGGGGAAGACTATATCTCCATCCCAAATGGGGCTCTATTCCCTACACAGAGCACTACTTTTGGCCAGAGGCCTATGGGCCCTGGTCAAAAGTAATGCACTATATAGAGAGTAGGGTGCCATTTGGGATGCACCTATGTCAGTGGATAGGTCTACAACTGTGTAGAACCCCATTGGGCCTAGTCTGGGTGCACAAATTGACATTTAACTGGAGCTGGGGAATAATTACATGAACATGTTCTTTTTCAGAGACAGTTGTAAATGTCAGGTAAGCATGATGCACGCTGGATGCTGATTGGTTTAGCTTCCGATTCACACTGTATGTGTGTGTCCGTGCTTTCGGTGCCCAAACGAGGTCTAAATCATTGTCAGGAAGGAAATAGCTCAACTGTACACAATCCACATGGCTTCACGCTTCCCTACTAAACAGAGAATAACATTCATAATTTATCTATCTCACTCGACCGACTCAAGTTGATACCTTAAGGGAGACATAAGGTACTGTACCAAGTGCCTGACCTAATTTGAATCAGTGCTTATCGCTGCTAAACCACACTTCAAATGATCTTGAAGCGTACACTTAGTTCTGCTGTTCTCTTCCTCCTCTGTTCACTCAACATTGCTCGTAGGGGGGTGAGAGACAACACTCCCACTCCACTTCTTTTCAAACTGTATTCCATTATCCATAATAGCATGCTGGAATTATTGCACATGGGGGCCCCTGCTGTGTGGAGGATGGAACTGCAGGCAGTGTGGCAAAGCCAATCTGTGTCTACATTCAGTGTGTGTGCGTGTGTCTGCCCATACACAAGCCAGGCCTCTCAAAATCCCCCCACCGGCACACTGACCCAGACACATGGCCACATCTCCCCCTCTCTAGTTTCACCTTAGGTGATATCCACACACAGTCTCTACCAGACACACACACACAGTTTCTACCAGACACACACACACAGTTTCTAACCGGCCACACACAGAGGGCTAGAGGGGGCATTGTGTCGCTATCTAATGCCACAACTGGCCCCTGCGAGGAGTACGATGCACACACACAGACACATAGTGTTGTGAGGCGGTAGATTAAGCCTCGGCGGGGGCCAGTGATACCAATTCAACAGCTGGCGTGGCTGTTGGAGGCGAGTAGCATACATGCATGAGCACAGCCCTAGCTTTGACAAAGTACACTTTCTCCACAGACTGACGATGAACCACTGAATGTAGCCCATCTATGGCTCCTAGTTCTCCTAGTGCTGCTACTCACAGCACTCTCAATGCTCCTGGCCGTCTCCCCAAACAGCTCAGACTTGGGATCCTCCATCTCAGGGGTGTAGAAGACCTCCTGGCCCTCCACCTGGTCTAGGTGCAGGAAGCCGCTGAATCTCATGGTGGCTGGCAGGAAATGGCGTCACATGTTAGAAAAACACTACTTCCCGTGCCTGTGAGGCATGCGGTGCATCCAACCACCCGCCCTCAGCTTCAGACAGTGACCGTTTGGGGTAGTGCCAGTCTGGGGTTAGTGATGGAGTGTGTGTGTGCATATGTGGGAAGGAGGGTTAGTGTGGTCGTTGTTGATTGGTTGGTTGGTTGGTTGGGTGGGTGGGTGGGTGGGTGGGGCTGTAAGGAGTTGGGGTGGAGCCTGTGACTGGCCGCGGTGAAAGTGGAAAGTGTGGATTGTGGGATATGGAGGAGTGAAAGAAGAAGGGAAGAGGAGGAGGAGGAGAAGTGGAAGGGGTGGAGGAATGGACTGGAGTTTACCAGACCGAGACTCGTCCCAAAAGTTGGCAGAGGCACGGAGGACTGAGTAGAGAAAGATCAGTTAGACAGACAACACACATAGTTAAAATGAAGAAACTGTTCAAAGTCCCTGGCTTTGGCAAAGACATTCCCCCATTTGCCCTTAAACATCCCCATTCCCTGTTCAAAACCCATCAACCCCCTATGGCCTCTCGCTTCTGCTCCGCCAACACAGTGCCAGCGACACTGAAGTCAACGTGAAAGAGAAGAGTATAATAAAGCAGAAAGGAGGAGAGAAGGAAAGGGGGAGACACTGATGCTGAGGTTTCATGCCGTGGCTCGCCGAACAAATTGCCCAAATCAATCATGGTGCCTTGCTCGGAGTTTGCCTGGGAAAAAGGGAAGAGCACTTGTATGATTATCGTGACAGATAGCCATAATTGTCTCCTAATGTCGCCAAACCGGTGACTGACATAGGCTGGTTAAAATTGCATGATAACAATGATAAGGACTTGTTTTGGTCGCACATCAGTTCAATTCTAACGGGGCGGCTATCGACAAGGAGAAAATGGGGGAGGTTTGGATGGGAAGGAGGAAAAAGACGGGAGGAGAGAGATAGATCGGATCTAGAAGACAAACATCAGGCGAGCAGGATCCGTGACGGACGAAGAGGGGGATGACTATCAGATCACTTTGAACTGTGAAACTTACAAGGCCTCGTCGGAGTTTAACTCGCCGCTTGCAACTTGCATTGGAAGTGTAGTATTACATGGGAAATCATGCACATGACTTCTTCATTCAAATATATAAAACTTAGCATAACATACAGCACTGCACTTTTCAGATGGTTAAATGATGTGGCAACCCCGGATCAAATCTAGCCCGGATCAAATCTAGCCCGGATCAAATCTACCCCGGATCAAATCTTGCGACTACGCGGATGCATAAATTTTTTTTTGGTGTACTGTGGGGATTCGTACGGTTAACGGAACAAAAACACAATCACTATGTCCATCGGTGCACCACTACAATTTCTCCACACCATTCTGATAACTTCATACCGCCCGATAAACGCTGTCATCTAAGGCTTCAGACGATAGGCGTTAGCGACTAGCGGTTAGCTCCTCTCAGAGAGATCACTGACACTTTGTCAATACAGGAGGAAAATACAGCGAGACGCTCCGCTGACAGATATTGCACCTGGCTGGTCGCCACAGACTTGTCATTTCCATCCTAATGACTGTGATATCTGGGTGACAGGCCTACCCCGGGAGGAGAAATAGGTCCGGCATATTGATTAAGGCGCGAGACGCTCTATTATTGGTAACAGCTTGGCTGAATGAGCTATCGATCGATCGGTGATGGGTGGGTGTGACATCATCATTAGCGCCTTGCCACAGCCGACATGCAAGGATGTTCACGATGCGTTTCATCATTCGTGATGTGGCGTGCTGCAAATGTGGTTTGACATAACGCACCTCATGGACGGTAGTGACTATTTACG
Source organism: Salmo trutta (assembly GCF_901001165.1). Lineage (NCBI taxonomy): Eukaryota > Metazoa > Chordata > Actinopteri > Salmoniformes > Salmonidae > Salmo > Salmo trutta. The sequence goes on from NC_042984.1 coordinate 34,200,312, forward strand.
TTGCCGTTTGCGTGACGAGAACGAAGCAACGCAGCTCCAGATTCAATTTGAGCATATTGTTTCATATTCAAAATGTGTGCCTCCTTACGGAGTTGAAGAAGGGGGGTGGGGAGGTCGGGGAAGGGAGCGGGAGCGGGAGGAGGGGGGAAGAGGAGGGAGCTTTTGGGGTTACTTACGGGGGCAATTGGCTCCCTCAGGGCTGCTGGAGGCCGTCTTGCTGTCGGGACAGCAGCCGAAGGGAGTGTTGTCACACGACGAGCGATCTTCCGCCGTGGGGATGGTGGTGGCCGCGGCTGTGGGGTCTGGGGAGGAGACGATTCATAATGCTTAATAACACTTCACAACGGTTCATAACAATTCATCACGCCCTCTTAACCCCAGCCTCAAATAGCTGCATCTGGAGCTCATCTGCATAATGTGAACCCTCCTGTAGTGGCTACATAATAGTGTGCAGACCGTAATAATGGCACTAAGTACTTTGTGACGAGGGCAGGTAAATAACCACCGAAACAGCTAATCTCTTCCACTGATTGGGCGATCGCTATCGCTAACTTTCTACTGATTGGGCGATGGCTATCTCCAAGTCTTTGTCCCAGAGAACATTGCCTTTGCTGTAAATCTAGGAGCACCCTGGCTGTCTCCAACGGGGTAAAGTGCTACTCTCCCAGTACGTGAGGTAATGACCTGCAACCGTTTCTCTCTTACGGGGCTCGGTGTTCTCCGAGGAGCAGCTTTACGGTCACCCCGAGATTAGAAATGATCGCCGAGCAAAGAACCACGGCTCACTGAATAAGTCGTAAAGATGTCAGGCTGTCTCTTCAACGACTCTCGCCGTCACCCCCGTGAGCAAAACCGAAGCCACCGGGACAGCCGCTGAGTCACTGGAGAAACGACTGTGGAAAAGGAGTTGGAGGGATGGAGGAGGTTAGAATCTACAGGGCATCTTTACGGGTACGGCGATTAAGTTGTGGGGGGGGGGTGGAGAGAGAGGGGTGCTACAGCTCAGAGACTATGTATTGCTTCACTGAGAGTCATGGAACTGGCTAACAAACATCCACCGCAAACCCTCCCCCCAATCACACACACATATACTAAGACACACACACGCACGCACACAGGTCTCCTTTGCAGACAGGCCATGGGCACTCCGGTCCACTGCTGACAAGAGAATAAATCTGCAAGGGGGGTAAGCGACTGAGGAAGTGTAGAGGCTTGTGTTCCATCAATTCAGGAGTGTCACAGCACGCTGTTGGGCGACTGAGGGGTCACAGAGCTTTGGAATGGTAAAAAAACTGATTGTAAAGGGTTCGTCTAGCAGTCTGTGGTGCATCGTGGAGTGGTTTAGCTATAAGGCCAGAATGCGGTAGAGGGATTTTAGTCTGTAGAAAGAGAGTCGTGTTTCCGTATCAGTATGTAGCAATGACAAGGTAAGAGATATTCTTATCAAGCTAACAACTCAGGCTTGAAACAATCCCCCGACATAAGCCAATAACCTCATCAGCTTTTCTGTTTTCCAATTCTACAAAATCAGTTACGTGGTGAGAGAAACTTTTTAAATGTGATTCTGGTATTTCTCTGCCTAACATTTGGATTAGTCCTAACTGAAAGCAAAGGACACTTCTATGGTTGTATAATATCAGATAGTGACCTGTTTAAATGTTTTATGATGTAGCAATGAGACATATCAAACCGTGAGTCAGGTCAGAGGCCCATATTCAATTCTTTCCTCCCACTCTGACCTCTGACCTCCAGCAGAGCAGCATTATGGGTAATGAAGTGAAAGAGCTTTGATTTACCAACTGGCTCCTCTCCGCTCGCCTCCAGAACTCCGGCGCTACCGTATTCCTCATTCTCCTCCTCTTCCGCCACCTGGTCGTCTCCGCTGGGCTCGCCGCTCCCTGAGTCTTCAAAGGCGGTAGGGGAGGAGCCAGGGCTGGTGTGGCCGAGCAGGCGTGGGGTGGTGGAGTGAGGTGGGTGGCGGGGGGTGGTGACGGGGCGGTTGGTGGGGAGCGCGCTCTCCGTGGCCATGGGGGGCGGCAAGGCGTCCACGAAAGAGGCCGTGGACCCATCCGTTTGATCATCGTCCCAGGGAGAGAGTGATGTGTCGTAGTGTGGCGACTTGAGCCTGACGTGGGCGGTGGAGGGGGTGGTGGCGGCGGCGTGGGAGGTGGGGGGGTAAAGAGTGGGTCGGCCGGCCGGCTCTATGATGCTTTCTGCATGGGGAAGGAAGGAAGGGGAGGAGAGGAAGCAAGGAATGGATGAATGGGTAAGCAAAGATGGAAATGCTTCGTTTTTTCTGGCCTTATAGTCCCCATGTACACCTTCAACCCCCCACCCTCTCCATGTTTTTAAATGTTGTGCCCTTTATGGTTCAGCCTTGCGTGTTAAGGTCATGTCAGGCACCTGAGCACCCAATACTGATCTACATACAGGAAGCACAGGCCAGTCTCATTGCAATATGGAATATACACTGAGTATACCAAACACCTTCCTAATATTGAGTTTTACTTAAGTCCTTCACACCACCGCATACTGTTGAATTCAAATGCACTGCAGTCTGCTTGTGTACAGAGAAGAATGACGTGGCCTATATAGGGTTAAGCTGCACTGCAGTTGCACTGGCGCGTGTGTGTGTGTGTGTGTGTGTGTGTGTGTGTGTGTGTGTGTGTGTGTGTGTGTGCGTATGTGCCAGTGTTGGTGTCTGTGGGTATGAATTATGTATCCATATCCACATGTTGCCCTCCTGTAGTGGAGCTTTAATCACAGACAGCCAGGGCCTCTGGTGATGAATGATTGATATAAATGGGGCAGAAAAAGCAGGGTTTTACTTTGGCTTCAAAGACTACAGACTCGGCTCACAGCCGCACAAGCATCCGTCAACTCCGCCGCGTCAGGCAGCCTTGTCAACACAGTCGCACACACCATCCGAAAAAACCACTCTACGAAACCCTTTCCCTGTCGTCAGCAGAGAGAGGGACCCACTTTTTTTTTATTTGAGCTGTGACCGCCATTACCCATGCAAAGCTTTGGTACAAAGACAAACATTTCTCGGCTAGAAGCGATACAAAACATCCCCAGGGGGAGAGGTGAGTCGAGAGCTGGCGGGGATTGAGACACTATGAAGTGTAGCTGCTTGGATGACAGCGAGCCAGCCAGGCATAACGATACTGACGCTCCTACCCCATCCATTGTGTGTGGAGGGGGGAAAGAAAAACCTAATTTGAATTCGGCTAACATTATGAGTAGGATTTAATTGCACACTAATAATCTCTTATTTGATCGGCAATTACGTTGTGAAGTGTGAAATGTGATACCTTGACGAAGCGCTGGATATTATCAACCAGGCACCCCGCTATCTTCCACCCTGCTAGGCTCCAGAGGAGAGGAGGCAGAGGAGCCAGCCTGGAGAGATACAGTATGTCAGCTTAGCCCTGAGAGTGCAGCAGCGATTGCTATTGCCGTGAGCGAGGCGGTGGCACATTTTGCTTTTCCTCTTGGCTACACCTGTCACTCATGTGCCAAGCCTTGCGTCTGGCGGCACCAGGGGAGCGGGTGTCTGGGATACGGCATCCGTTGGCGGTAAATGCGCCAGGATGGGTGGGTAAAAGAAAAAAAAAGAGAAAGGGAGAGAAAGAAAGATGGGAAGAACAACTGGTAGTGTAGTCAGTTCGGTGGAAGCTTTCCTTAATCAGGTTTAACGCTCCATTTGCAGTTTTATCGGCGGGCGGGCGGGAGAAAAATCATTGTCATCTTCACTTGTCTGGGCTATGTAGTTATCTTTGAAAGGCGGTTATTAAGATTGTTTGCAGTGTCTGCCATGATCAGTGGGGAGGAGGAATCTGATATTGGAAAGTCGAGAGGAAATGGAAGAGGGAGAAAAACAGGGGCGGAGGGGGAGAAAGAGAACACGAAAGAGTCCGAGACCGGAACAGAGGAAATAAGTCGAACAAGTTAAGAAGAAGTGACGAGGGAAAGTATGAGGAGAGAGAAAGAGAGAGAGAGAGAGAGAGAGAGAGAGAGAGAAAAGACAAATTAATCTGGGAAAATGGGAGGATTGAGGCAGAGGCGTATAAAACAAGAGAGCCCTGACTAACATTCGGGCAGAAAACTGATGATGCCATATGCTTGTGTTCACTGCCAATTTGCCGCAAAAGTAGAGGTGATGACACCATATGGGAGAACCAGGCCACTGGCCAACTTCTGGATAAGATCGGTGCCAGAAGTTTGTCATTCGTTCAAATACCATCTTTTAATGGCTTGTACCTTTCGCGCTTTCACCGGTTTTCCCCTGGATTGCTTCATCGAGCTCTGAGATGGGCTACATAGCCAGAAGCAGTAATGCTGTGTAGTATAGAGAAGACTCAAAAGTGCCTGAGAGATGGGTCAGATAACAGCAGTAGCCATTTGATGTACTTTCTGCAAAACATGCTTCAGTGTGGAGCCATTAGCCCTGACATACAATACGACGGTAGAGTTACATCAGACCAAGGAGGCTTGTAGCTCGACTATGGTTTCTGTAGGAATGGCATAGGCCCTCAGTAGTGCTTATATGCTGGATGTTAGCATTGAAGTTATTTCTGTAATTCTTACTAAGAGCTGCATCAGATCAGCGGGAGACGAGGGGCGGCGGCGGGAGGAGGGTGGAGCACTGCTAATGCTAATTTGCACCCAGTCACACGTGAAATGAGCTCGCGCTCTAACCCCCAACAGGGGGGCGGCGGAGGAGCCTGCTACCCATGGCGCGACCGCATCCGAGGGAAGAAATGAAAAGAACTGCTGTGACAAGTCGGAGGCCCGTCGTGTTCATCTGGCTTTCCCCTCAGGCTCAGAGAGAGAGAGAGAGAGAGAGAGAGAGAGTTACAACTCTCTGTTACAACTCTTTCTCCCTCCGAATAAGGCTACACACTAGGTAAAGAATTACATACTACATGTCACATGTGTGTGGCAGGTAGCCTAGCGGTTCAGTAACTGAAAGGTCGCTGGTTTGAATCCCTGAGCCGGCAAGGTGGAAAAATCTGCCGTTCTGCCCTTGAGCAAGGCAGTTAATCCCCAACAACAACAACTGACCGATTAAGAGGGGTTGGGTTAAATGCGGAAGACACATTTCGGTTGAATGCATCCAGTTGTGCTGACTAGGTATCCCCTTTCCCTTTCCATCGCCAGGCAACAGAGAACGAGTCGGGAGTGAATTTCACCGGTAACGAATCTCTAATCACCAGATGCTCCGGGCCTATCAAAATGCTGTTGGCCTCTTATAGAGAAAATTACTGTTACTCCTGTGTACCTGCATGTATGAGTCCGCCACACAGCTCTATTTCAGAAGCCTTGGTTAGGGTATTGAGGTGGAGCCTCCGAAGCAATGCACCTACTTTAAGCCTGACAAACCGCACCAAGATCAGCAGGGAGGAAGAGAATTAGTCAAATTGCTGTTTTTTTGCGCACGTCTGATCTGTGGGCACAAGCGATGAGGTGAGCAAACGTTTTCCTGTGCGAGATGCTAGGCACCTGACGCTGGCCCATGGCCAACCTTCCTGTGCCCGGCTGCCAGCGCCTTCCCAGTGCCATGCAGTCCCCGCGGGCCCTGCTGTGACGCTTGTTGGTGCTCGGCTCAACACGTCCATCGTACATGAAAGCCACGGCCTTGGCGCTTGTCCCAGTGCACACTATACCACTCAGTGCAGTGGTGCACTACATCCAGCTAAAATAAGCGACAGGGATCGAAGGATTCCCCACAGAGGTTTTGGGAGCTAAACCTCCCTAATCCGCACAGGGTTGCAGGGTATCAAAGAGTGAAATGTCACTCCTTTCTGGGGAATCTGTGGCTCAGGCTCCATCCAAACAGCAGCATCTCTATCTACAGGGGAGCACCTCATTTCTCTCCCAAGACTTTGTTTTCCCTCTTCCTTGCTCCTCTCTGTCAGCCACAGTGTTGATTTCACTCGCAGTGACACCGCAATCCCAAGCAGGGAGGATAATGGGTAAAGAGCCTCAGCTGTCATCGTGTGCGCTTACAGGTATGTGACGACAAGCCAGCTGTTTGTTATTTCCACAACCGGTGGCCACAGAGAAACCTTGTGCTTTACTGCTAATTATTGGCATATAAAGCCCACACACACACACTACACTATATGCCCACACACGCTACAATAAAAACACTTGATGATGTCTCAAAAACTGTTTTTAAAACAGTTTGATCGTATAAGGGGTTACTACAGTAACGTGTAAAGTAAAGTGTATGTACTTCTAAGCATAACTATGCTTGCTATCCACAGACAAACTGAAACCAGTGAAAGAGACAGTGAAGCAATACGGCACCAAACCCAAAGTGGACCCAACCCATATCCTCTAGTGCCTTGGCTTTGACAAGGAGCCAGATAGAGAGAGAGAGGACAGTTGGTCTTTCCGATGCCTATGGCATTACTCATTATCTTTTGATATGGGCCTGACAACAGGAGTTGGACATCCTCTAGTATGATGTATGGAGGACAAACGGGGCTCACCTGTACACTGGCCAAAGCGTTCCACTGTGATGTGTTTGTCCTGCCTACAGGCAATGGTCCTCAGCTGGCACTGGTCAGCGTAGGTCACCCCATCAGAGCCACACACCTGCTCGGGAAAAATCGAGAACAAAAAGAAGCTAGGATCACAACTTGTTAACTTTCGCGTTGCCTACTACCAACCACCGTCGATACTAAATGCCGAACTGAAGCTTGGTAGTTCCAGGTGCTGGGGTCCGGATTCTGTACAGGACTACTGACAGTATGAACTGATTGGTCATAGAGAAGAGGACTGATTGGACATGGAGAAGAGGATTGATTGGTCATGGAGAAGAGGCCTGATTGGTCATGGAGAAGAGGCCTGATTGGTCATGGAGAAGAGGACTGATTGGTCATGGAGAAGAGGACTGATTGGTCATGGAGATGAGAATGTAGAGGCCCACCTTGGTCTTGTTCTTCTCGTCACAGTCGGGAGAGGGACATTCGCAGTGGGCTTGACCGTTGACCTCGTCACACAACGCGCCAAACTTGCAGTCCAGCTCATCACATGAAGTTGGGGCATCGGCACCTGAGATGGGAATGAGGGGTTGAAATCAACTCATGGGGACAATAGATAGGCAGCTATGGCATCACTGGCTGTTCATCTAATTGGGTATTCCTGGTCCTAATCATGATGCTCACATTAGCATGTGAGCTTGGCGCTCTTAACTGTCCTTTTATCCTAGTTGATAATCGGCATCATATTTGATATGCACAGCACAACTTCCACATATATAAACATGGGTAGGTCATGGATATGAATGAACAGTTATGCTTTCCATACAGATTCTATTAATGATGTGTCTTTAATATAAAGTAAATATGTGGACTCTTTTCAAGACAATAAAAAAAGAAGGATTTGATCTCATTGTCTTGTTTTGGCCGGGCGTCTAATCAGCACTGATCTCTGGTACTTTCACCAAGGAACCTGTTAGAAGCGTTGACACATATCACCACTGGGTTGCATCAGCATCAGCAGCATCACCAGCAGCAGCAGGGGCTTGGGCCAAGAATCCCACCCATGAGCCCCTGAGGCGCCAAGTGTGGGCTCTCTGTGCTGACATAACAGCCGTGCGGAGCACCTCCTCTTGGTTTTCATGTAACCGTTCCACGCCCCCCTTTTTTCATCTGCCGGTACGCCACAGAGCACCACTGCTGGGCTGGGACTATTGACTTCATTAAGCACTTGACTTCCTGTCGATAGCTGACGGTGGGTCTTAATGAGACAGTGCCAGGACGACACAGCAGGGGCTCACCTTCCCTCTCCGCCAACCGGAGCTATGTGTGTATTCATTGGGATAAATTAGAATGGAAGAGGGCGAGGGAAACTACTGATAGTGGACTAAAGTTAAGAATAAATTCTTATTTTACAATGACAAATGACTGGATAAATAGCCAAAATATAAGTGCTTAAATTGATATTTCCCATTCTGATTTGTTTTTCCTTCAGATAACACCATGAAAAAGCTATTTTACTGCAGTTGCTTCTACCGTTTCTGCTACTTCTAAATGCTGCAAAAAAAACGTGGCTTTGACAAAAAACCATTGAGTTCATTAATAGGCTGCTGCAAGGCCGCCCCCTGGACGAGAGGAGTGACAGGGACTGGGCGAGAGCCAAGGGGTTGCCATGCTCGCCACGCTTCATCGATGGCGCGGCGAGTCAGCAGGTGGTACTCGTCAGTAAGCGGGGGCTCCACCTTACCTTTGTCGCAGCCGCTCATACCCATCTTGCTGCCGTCGGGGCACACGTTGCACTTCATGCCCTTCACTCCCGTCTTGCAGGAGCACAGGCCTGACATTTGCTCGCAGTCGTCCCTCACCGAGCCCACCGCGTCGCAGTTACACGCTGGAATACAGGGGGCGAGAAAGAGAGAGAGAAAGAAAGAGAGAGAGAAAGAAAGAAAGGGAGATATGAATAGGGAGAAGAAAGGGATGGAGAGAATGGAATTCATAAAATACAGTGAATAAAAGTCCATATGTTCATCATAATGAAAGACTATCCCTCTAGTCTATCCCTAACACTCTCCAAGATTCTCCATTATGCTTTTTAGTTCAGGAATACACACACACTCTTTCAACACACACACACAAACACACACTCTCTTTCAAACACACACACACACACACACACACACACACACACACACACACACACACACACACACACACACACACACACAAACAGGCCACCTCAGAAGTGACCCCTGGGTTGATGTAAATCTCAGCGCTTCATTGTCGGGGGCTGGGGTCAGAGATAGTTCAGGCCGAGGCCAGCCAGACAACCCTGGGGCAAGATGGGAGAGGGTAGATGGGCCAACAAGATCACAGAGAGCCACCAGCCCGCAAAGGACAACATCAAAACCCATCATGTTCCTGGAATCAATGTTTTTCCTCCTGCTGAACTCTGCACTGATGTGTGTACTGTTTGCTTGTCCGTGAGTAAGCCTCAGGGGGCCAGTGTTGCAGTCAGGAAGGACGCTTTCCCGTGTGCTCAGAGGGCACTTTTGGTACTGCAGTTTAGCTGAAGTCAAGCCCAAAAGGACCATTTTAATAGACGGCCCCATAGATCCCTTTCTGTGTTTACAAACATTGCCGCATGAGTGCATTTCACGCTACTTTTGGATTGTAATTGGATGGTAAGGCTCATATGAATGTCTTGCTTAATATAATGTTTGTGTCATCATCGCAAATCAACTGCATTATACTTAAAAAAACACTTCAACCAGTAAAATGGCTCTATTGGCTAGCTTTTGCTACAACCTATATTAATGAGCGTTAGCATTCTAGTGAACAACTAACTGCTGCGTCCAAAATAGTTATTTTGCAAAGATCACAACCAAATGCAATCTAAGCGTGTGTTCAAGCAAGAATCAAAACATAATTCTAAGCGTACGAGAACACCAAAAAGGTATTTTGTTTAGAAGTTAAAAAAATGTAAATGTATCTAAATGTTGAATGGGTACAGATGGCAATGGCTTTCTTACTGCCGCCAAGAGTCGCTCGCATCTGTGCGTGACGTCGGTGTGTCGTGTACTGGAAAAGGGTTTATAGAAAAGTCCAATTTTAAAATTCCTAAAAAGACACTTTAGCTATCACCTTTGTGCCAAAAATATCCATTGAATAATTCAAGTAATCGTCTTCGAGGCCAATTGTTTTTCCATCACTCACAGCCGAAGATATTAACATTTTATAGTCATCCAATATTTGTCATGTTTGCGGATGACGTGATGATGTCGTCGCTGCTCGTGCTGCTTCCAACGTGCACTGAGTTCTAGTGTGTAGCCGTTATCGGCTCTGTAAAGCAGATGGCAACCACCACGAAATGGTGTATGCGAACGTGAGTGCATTACGTTGAAAACAACGGTCGGCCATCTTGGACGCTGTCTCCAGTTCATATATACCTCAGGTGTAAAACTCACAGGTAAGGCCACAGTGGAGACAGACAGATAGTTCCTGCTGTGGACTGAAAACCTCTGAGGATCTCGTACTGTATTGCCAAGTACTCTTTTCACAAGACTTAGCAGTCACCATCAAAAAGGATTATGCGTGCGCACACACACACACACACACACACACACACACACACACACACACACACACACACAAAGGAATTGAGTCAATGTCTCCATATAGTATAAGCCATCAAGCAGATACTTTAACCCAAAGCGGCTTACAGTATTGCATGCATACATTTTCGTACTACCGGCCCCAGCGGGAATCCTATGATCCTTGAGTTGCAAGCGTCATGGTCTACTAACTCCGCTATACAAGACAATAACTCTTCTGTTTCCTACGTAAGGACAGTTGATGAGAAGAAACGAGATGGAGAAAGAGACAAGAAGGAAGAGGGTCTCTTACGTGTGCAGCCGCTCAAGTTGTCTGTGACGATACCGCGGAAGTTCCAGAAGCTTGGATCGCAGCGGTCGCACTTCTGTCCCCCGACGCCAGGCTTACAGGAGCACTGGCCACTGCCTGGGTCACAAGTCCCCTTGTAGGAGCCGTACGGGTTACACTGGCATGTACCTGGGGGACACACCAATGACATGACTGAATTAATTAGATCATTATGTACAGCTACAACATCAAAGCAACAGCAGACCGTGCCCAGGCTCACCTCTGACCCCTTGTATTATATCCATCACAATGGTATTAACTTATTGACCAGATGCTCACAATCAGCCTATCGTTGAAACTAAACGTACGAAAGAAAGATGATCTCAGTGCTACGATGCTTTTTGGAAACCCAGCCCTGGCCTAGACTTGAATCTGTATCCATACCTTTAGATATCACTTTATATGCAGGTTTTCCTTTTAAAGAATTGTATGCAAGACTGATTGTGAGCATCTGGTCAATAAGTTAATACCATTGTGATGGATATAATACAAGGGGTCAGAGGTGAGAGGTCGGATGTCACGTGAGGGGTCGGCACACTTACTGGGGCATCCGGCAAGTCCCACACCAAGGGCCGCCGTCTTGTTGTCACGGCAACAGCCATAGACTGACAGACTGCAGTGTTCCTGCGCTGTCAGCTTTGTCGGAGAGGTGGCCGAAATCGCTGATGAGGGGACGCAACGGACAAGAAAGGAGAAAAAAAACTTTTCAGAGTGACAGAAGGCTCTTTTAAAAGGAATTAGAAGACACAATCTCTGAACAACATGCAACTTCTTGTGAACAATGAGTTTTGCCTGGCGGGCCAGGGGTGAAGAAGCTGGCATCTGGCTTCCAGATAACAATTCTATTTTCCCAGTCCTGACAATGGCTCAAAATCAGAGGGAGAATTATGCCATTACCTCCAGTGCAGTGAAAACAAACAATGGTGTTCCTAGTGGATTTGCAACAGCTGACATTTGCCTCTTCCTAGGAGGCCTATTCTCTTCATTTGTTCTCCTGTGAAATTGCAGAGCGCGACACAGCGTCACTACAAGCTCGCAGAAGCAGAAAAAAACGAGTCTGCAGCTGAATTTGATGGACTGGGCCAATCTGTGAGCGTATGTGTGTAGTTGTTTTGTCTGTGGGAGCACCAGATTCCACCGCGACGTGACAGCTCGAAAACCGTATACAACACACCCCAAACAAATATCTCCCCCCAACAGAGCACTTGTGTATAACGGAAACGAGAGAGGTATGGAAGGATAGAAGGAAAAGAGGGAGGGGGGGTGTTCAACAGCCAAGGCAATATATTATTGCTTAAACTCTCTTCAGGCCTTGGATCAAAATGGCCGCTAGTGGTAGAGTTGGGAGGAAGAACTCTTCCCCTCGCTCTCTCTTTCTTTCTTCCTCTCTTGTGTTCCTCATTTGGAGTTTGGAGGCTGCAGATACCGGCCCATAAATCACACTGTTACTGGTGTGGATATGAGCCGAAGCCTAATGGTGATGACTTGCTCTCTCTTTTTCTAGTGCTTTTCCACTCCAGCGATGAGCTTTGGACACAGTTCATTAACTTGCCACTTTTCAGCGCTCCCGCTACTATCTGTACTGGGCCTATTAGGACAAGAGAGAACTTTTAATTTCATATGTTCTTCAACCTATTGGTTTTCCCTCTACAGTGACCATTGTCTGGCACAATACAGCTCTCTCTGATGTGAAAGTATTACTCTGTCTCTCGATCGCAAGGTCTGCTGCTGTCACGGCTATGTGCTGCATGTAGCCTTTTGTATTTCTACAAGGGGAGAGTTGAGTGCCCGTGCATGTAGCAACGGTATATACCGCAGGATCTTTTTTAGACGTCATGAAAACTGGGTCAGTGATTCCAGTTTTCTGATAGAAAATGCAAAATAGGACAGCTTGAAAGTTCTTTGAGACAGCTGTCAAAGATCAAAGAACTCAGACAGGCATGATGAAACATTTTCCCAGAGACACAACACGTGAGGTGTTTATAAACCACATAAGACAGTAAAAAACAACAACACAAGGTCGTGTTGAATTCAAAACCCCCTTCGTCAAGTTAAAGAAGTCAGGAGCTCCCCTGAGTTTGAAGGCATGGAGGTCAAACCGCGGTCAAAGACACGTTCCTCCATGCATAGCTAATGAAGAAAGGCCCAATGAGATTCCAATTGATCTGAGCTTTTTGGGAAAAGAAGAGGGCCCAGAGCTCACACACACCAATAGCACTCCACAAGAAAAAAGGGATTGATTCTCTGCGCATGGTGAAGAAGCGTGACAGAAAGCGCCCCAAAGTGGCCAGCTTAGGAAGGACGACTTTACAGGGATGTGAGTGTGAAACCGGGGCGGCGAGCTCTCTCCATCTCTCTCTCTTTCGTTTGCTCCCTTGCTCTTTTTTAGGGCCGCAGGGAATCAAACAGGCTGCAGTGATCACACAGAATATCTTATCTGCCCTTTGCTTCGCTCTGGCCTACTACAGAGGGATGATGGTTTACACTGCCAAGGCAGGGGCCTTGAACAAGACGTAGAACAAGCCTTCCCTACTTTTGCCTAGCATCTGTGGTGGCAGTCTAGAGAACATTTCCTCTGCAATCTACATAATGACAAAGCGAAAACAAGTTTTTAGAAATTTTTGCAAATGTATTAAAAACAAAAACAGAAATACCTTATTTACATAAGTTCAGATCCTTTGCTATAATACTTGAAATTGAGCTCAGGTGCAATCTGTTTCCATTGATCATCCTTGAGATGTTTCTACAACTTGATTGGCGTCCACCTGTGGTAAATTAAATTGATTGGACATGATTTGTAAAGGCACACACCTGTCTATATAAGGTCCCACAGTTGACAGTTCATGTCAGAGCAAAAACCAAGCCATAAGGTCGAATAATTTGTCCGTAGAACTCAGAGATAGGATTATGTCGAGGCACAGATCTGGGGAATGGTACCAAATCATTTATGCAGCATTTAAGATCCACAAGAACACAGTGGCCTCCATCATTCTTAAATGGAAGAAGTTTGGAACCACCAAGACACTTCCTATAGCTGGCCGCCCGGCCAAACTGAGCAATCGGAGGAGAAGGGCCTTGGTCAGGGAGGTGACCAAGAACCCGATGGTCAATCTGACAGAGTTCCTCTGTGGAGATGGGAGAACCTTCCAGAAGGACAACCATCTCTGCAGCACTCCACCAATCAGGCCTTTATAGTAGAGTGGCCAGACGGAAGTCACTCCTCCTTGGAGTTTGCCAACATGCACCTAAATACTTTCAGACCATGAGAAACAAGATTCTCTGGTCTGATGAAACCAAGATTAAACTCTTTGGCCTGAATGCCAAGCGTCACGTCTGGAGGAAACCTGGCACTTCCCAACGGTGAAGCATGGTGGTGGCAGCATCATGCTGTGAGGATGTTTTTCAGCGGCAGGGACTTGGAGACTAGTCAGGATCAAGGCAAAGATGAACGGAGCAAAGTACCGAGAGATCGTTGATGAAAACCTGCTCCAGAGTGCTCAGGACCTCAGACTGGGGCGAAGGTTAACCTTCCAACAGGACAACGACCCTAAGCACACAGCCAAGACAGGAGTAGCTTCGGGATAAGTCTCTGAATGTCCTTGAGTGGCCCATCCAGAGCCCGGATTTGAACCCGATCGAACATCTCTGGAGAGACCTGAAAATAGCTGTGCAGCAACGCTCCCCTTCCAACCTGACAGAGCTTGAGAGGATCTGCAGAGAAGATGGGAGAAACTCCACAAATACAGGTGTGCCAAGCTTGTAACGTCATACCCAAGAAGACACAAGGCTGTAATCGCTGCCAAAGGTGCTTCAACAAAGAAAAGGGTCTGAATACTTATGTAAATATGATATTTCAGATTTTTTAATATTTATAAATGAGCAAAAATGTCTAAAAACCTGTTTTTGCTTTGTCATTATGGGGTATTGTGTGTAGATTGATGAGTAAAAAAAAACTATTTAATACATTTTAGAATAAGGCATGTAACCTAACAGAATGTGGAAAATGTCAAGGGGTCTAAATAGTTTCCAAAGGCACCTTATGTAGGTATCCAATCGGGGGTGGGAAGCTCTCGCTAGTCAGCTTTGGCGCTGTGTTCGATAGGCTACTGTACCAACCAAAGTGGTGTTCAGAAGAAACAAGAGGATTTCTAGCCATTGCTTTATGACAAAGTACTAAGCTGGGTGAATTAAGTAAGAGATGGGTTATTACTCTGGCTGATCTTAGATCAGTTATGGTGGGGTGTTCAGGCTGCTCACCTGTGCAGGGTCCCTGATTCTGGATCAGCAGGTGCTCCTGCTTTTCACACCTAGCCTTCTTCATTTGACACTCGTTGCTGTAGGTCTTCCCATTTGAACCACACACCTGAGGAGAATCGTAGTCATACTCACATGAATGCTGGAATGTATGAGCGTGTGATTTCATTTCAAAGTTACTCTAAGTACCCCATTCCTTTTTAAACCACGTAACATTGCAAGCTCAATCTCAATCTGAAAATGTTATTGCACAAACATTGACTTTGAATGTAAATGTCAGATGTCATGCATTCATTACTTAGGAATTACCTAGACTAGTGGGAAACTGAAAACCACTTCTATTGCAGTAAAACCACATACAGGTTTGTGGTTGTTTGTGGAGGGCTAACTTATGGAGGATAAGGCTTACCGGGTTGCGAGGCACGCGATGGCAGTCGAAGTCACAGACACAGCGGTCGTCCTCTGCGTCCTCGTCCCACGATCCTCCGAACATACGACACCTGTCCTGTTCGCAGCTCTCAATACCTGACCCCGATCCTCCTGAACCACACTCTGCAGAGACCACACACAGAGATTTATTTTTTTATTGTTATTATCGGCCCAGCACAGACACACATAAGAAAACGTAACATTTCGATACACACTTGTAAAAATGCCTTACATCTTTGTCGTCGTCCCCAAAAATTAAAGCCGAGTTCTTGGCAGAGTGTTTATATATTCAGAGTATGCCACCTTTAGGATATTAAAATGTCCTTCACGTTGACGCTGAGATAGAACCAAAGGCGCTGCTGGAAGTACAAGATAATGACCAACCATGGAGAGGACCAGCGATTGACAAAATAAATTAGGCACAACATTGCAGTGCCACCAGTGAGGCATCCTTTACATTTCAATTAAAGCTGAGGATAGTGGGAGGAGGGAAATATTACCCCTTGCATCCCTGCGAGGGGGAATCAATACGAGAGAGCCTGTTTCATTGACACAGATTTCCTGATAGGAGGAAGCCGCTAATTATACGGTGTTCCGTAAGATCCAATTATCAATCCACTCCAGACTTTGTAAAAAAAAAAGTAGTTCAGCCACTTTTTGTACCTGCGACTGTGAAAGGTAAACTTTCGATTTATTTTAAAACGGTACACTTCACTGGATCAAAGAGGTTTTTGAAAATAGCTCTTCGGAGAGCGTTACAAGAGAGTTACAAGGACAAACGACAAGCCATTATTATTTCCGAGGATCGGAGACTTATAAAGCTGAAACATTGAAAAAACATTTTGGAATACAAACTACATAAAGATATACATACAGATAGAACTCACAAGATAATGGGGGGGGAGAGAATGAGATGTAAATAAGAGTGGACACATCCAGCTTGACTGCAATGATTAATTTAATACAAACAAAATGGGAAGGAGTTTGACCATGGAGAAT
Source organism: Salmo trutta (assembly GCF_901001165.1). Classification (NCBI taxonomy): domain Eukaryota; kingdom Metazoa; phylum Chordata; class Actinopteri; order Salmoniformes; family Salmonidae; genus Salmo; species Salmo trutta. The sequence goes on from NC_042984.1 coordinate 34,216,424, forward strand.
GAAAGGGCCCTGCTTTTAATGTTCTGACAGTTCACTTGTTACACTTGCAAGACTCCTGGGGAGAGGCGAGAGAGGGAGAAGGAATGGGGGAGAGAAGGAATGGGGGAGAGAGAGACAGAGAAGGAAAGAGACCAAAAGAGAGAGAGAGAGAGAGAGCAAGAGACAGCGAGGCAGTAGTCCACATGCAGACAGAGGAAGATGTTCAAGTATGGGAAAAAGTAATGTTCATTAGTGTCAAATCTCTTTATCTTGAAAAGTATCCAGTTATGATGCAAATTCTCCTGATGATATTCTCCAGACCAGTTATAATGCAATCTTGTACAACATTAATTAAACAAATATATATGTACTAGGGAGTCCAGATGCTTCCCTCCTCTGTCTCAGTCTCCTTTTTTGACCGTCTGACTCAGTCCCATCTGTATTGACGGGCTGCTTTAGCAAGGCCCCCGCTGGCCCTAATGGGGAAATCGATGTTGTAGTCCTGGAAGTGCCACTTAGCATAACCCATCTCCTTAAGTGGATTATGGGGCAGGTCACACTGTAGCGGGGCGCTGCTGGGTCCAGAGGAGCAGCAGTCCGTCTCATTGCCCTGATATGGGTCATCACCAATGGGCTCTGACAGGCTCGAGGGGTCGATACAGTGGAAGGGCATTCACTTCATTAGGCCCACGCACAGTGAACAATGGAGGAACTCCAGAGGCCGGGAGTATTAAGGAGAGTACACATCAAACTCAAGACAAAGACTGTCTTTTTTTTTTTTTTTTTTACAATAGTGTGCACCAAGGGCTCCCAAACTTTTTCACTCAGGCATTGGGGAACATCCTGCGCCCCACTTTCGCGTGCCCACCACATCTCTTTCTAAGGGCTGTCCACGACACGAACTGTTCACACCCATCTTGTTGGCAGAGAAGAACATTTTGCAGGTTTAAAGCTAATTCTCTTTAAATTCTATACATTTTGCCATGTCTAATGTGTATTCATGTGATAGTTGAGTGACTCAAACATTACAACAAAATCTATGGGCTAAAAAACTTAGCTAAAAACGTTAGCCGACCTTGGCTAGTTGATCTGGACATTTCTGACAAGTTTTAAATTGCTCTCTAAATAGCTCTCTGCGACCCCTCAGTTTGGGAATCACTGCTGTACACAACAATTAAACCCGAATCCAATTGTTCGTATTCGCTATCAATGTAACTGCGGTAAATGGACACGATAGAAAGGAATTGTAAAATGGATTTGATACGACTATATGAGAGGCCATTTTGTGAGTGTTCTAAAGCTGTGACGGTGCAATGCAAAATGTCTGTCAGTACCACATGATGAGCGAACACGGTATCTGATCCCAGACAGCGACATGCCACGATGACGGGTTCCAATGCAAACGCACAAGTCAACTGACTCCAGAGCAGCTGTTAAATAAACAAGGCCCTGGCTTGCCTGGCCACCTGAGTCCATTTATGCAAACTCAGCAGGAGAAGGGAAACGTGGGAGTGAGCCAAGAGAGCATTCGCCACCCAATTAATATTCCGCTCATGCCCCCCTGACTCAAAGAATAAATAAATATAAAAGAAAAAAAAGAAGAACTAAGACATTGAGTAAATAAAAGTGAAGGGAGGGAGGGAGGGGGCACTAATTAGCTGTTGGTTTTTGATGTGGCAGCCACCCGCACTGCCTATGAACCTTTCAATTAGCAGGGAAGATGTCTGCATCAGCTATTCTCTCAGCGCCTGTGTCTGTCTGCTACTTTTACTCAATCATGTCATAACCAGAGTCCATTTAACCAAGGGATCTTCGTTAAGTTGAGCAAATACAGAACGGCGGAGACTCCGGAGAGATGAAGAAAAAAAAAAACAGACGATTTTCGTATTTCCTTTTTTAAAGAGAAGAGCGAGAAATTGTGTGAGGGAATAAAACTGATAGAAGCAATGGAGGAGAAAATGTGTGCTTCTTTTATAGCACGAGGTGATGACCCGATGGAGGGAAGAAGCAGAGAGGATGAGGGTGGGAAATTGGAGGGAAACTAGAGAAAGGTCATTATTTTTTGTTATCTAAAGTTTTTTCTCAATGATTCTGGTGGTTTTTTATGCAAACAAATTCCAAATGTGCTAAAACTGCACCAAAATCTCAGGAAAGGTGCCATGGTATTCATGCCTTCCTTTCCATCTATTCAAATTGTTGACCAGCGCGGCCATTAATGATTAATGGAGAGGGTCAGCATAGAAGTCTCTGCTTTGCCTAGCTTGAAGTAGCTTCATTTGTTGCATTGAGACGACTTCATATTTTGCACATCCGTATTTCCTTAACATGTTGTGTGGGTAAATCTGTGGTAAACTCTGCACATTTTGGCATGTCAACATAATTTGGTGCTCGCATCGAACGAAGCTAGCTAGCTATCAAAAACAACCTGACAAATGGACATTATACTGCACATCAAATAATTTCTCAAGTTGGAATAATGTTACACGCCGTTTGGAGGGTTCGAAGAGCAGAACGTCAACTACAATGAAAGTTAAGACCAGACAGAGCCAGCATACAGGAACTCTACAAGACGTGATGTTATTAATGAAAGGCAACCATCATCTCCCTCACTGCTATCTGTCGGGCAGGCTAACAGTGACTACTGGACTGTCCACTTCTCTGAAACGTCATGACCAATTAATACTTTTTACCCAGACTTTTACACATCTTGGACATTTACTTTTGCTTTGTGGACGTAATGGGAATGGGGCTTCTCATGCCACTCAATGCAGGCCCTAATCTTGTCTTCTACAAAATGGATGCGACTAACTACGACAATTCTACGTGTGTGGCTGCATGGGGGCACACTCACGCTGAAGGATTCTGCTGTCCGACCGGCTGGATGTACAGTAGCTGCCTACCTGTGTGCTGCGTGGGAGAACTGTGCTACCAGCTACTGTTTGTGTGTTTGACTTTTTGTGTCAGTGTGAAAATGGAACCAAAGGAGGCTTTGGGGATGCGTCTCCCACCTGTCCGTGGGCCAGCTGTGTGCCTGCAGAATAAAATAACGGACATGGGTCCAACGCTGTCACTGAGAGGTTTACCCTGACGGTCAGACAAATGAAATGAATTTACTAGTACAGTAGGCCTAAATGCATTTTACATGCAATTTGCAGGTTAGGCTACTGTTGAATGAACATGAGAATAGACAACATCCCTTTGATGCATTTGATTGATGAAGCTAGAGTTTTTTGGGATGAGACACTTTTTGGACGATTTGAACTACAAAAAAGAAGTATGTGGACACCTGCTCGTCGAACGTCTCACTCCAAAATCATGGGCATTAATATGGAGTTGGTCCCCCCTTAGCTGCTATAACAGCCTCCACTCTTCTGGGAAGGCTTTCCACTAGATGTTGGAACATTGTTGCAGGGACTTACGTCCATTCAGCCACAAGAGCATTAGTGCATTGGCGAAAATCTGATATCAACTTTGGAGGGGACAATTACTGAGGGGGACAATTCCTGAGGGGGACACCAAAAGTAGTGCTGTAACACATAGCACATAGCCTACATTGTAATATGGTACATGTATATTGAGGAACCAAAGAAATAAGGTGTTTGCCGTACTCCTAACTACCGGTACCCAAAACTACTCAACTAATCACAACAGCAATACCATTGCCTTTAACAAATCTTAGTTCAGTCACCAGTTTAAGTTGAGAGTGGGGGTATCCATGGCATTTTCCAATTATGTTCCTATTTTACAAGTAAAAAAAATGGAGAACCTTTCATAATGTTGCCAAACAAAGACTCAACAAACTTACCTGAGACTCCCTGTCTCTGCCAGTCTGTCCCTGCATATCTGTCCCCAACTCTGCTGTCTGTGTGCCATCTGTTGCCTGCTCTGCCTAATGACATCATTGTGAAACATTTCCGTTAGAATTTCATTTCTTTCTTATGAACATTTTATCAACTAGTCTTTGAGATATTAGGCTACTAGGGTTTTGGTGTATTGAAAAATACTCTGATGTCCGTCTTTTATTTTTCTGCCATTTTTCTACCTGGCTGGCTGGCTACACACACACACAGTGTGTAGGTTATTTACAGTAGGAGATGGGCTTCTATCATCTTCAATCATTCTATTTGGGCTTCGATCTAAAAGGTAGCTAGCAAATGTGAAACGGATTAAAATGACAAGAGTTGACAGCTGTATGAGTTCACCATTTACACAACATATGCTGCAACCTTTTGTAATTTTAATAGTTTGTTTCATATTGGCTGGCTTCAAACAATAGCTGAATTTGCAAAGCTAGCGAGCACCAATTCAGTTTCAGTGGTGTTTGCTATAATCTTTGCTACCCGGGTTAAATAAAGGTGAAATAAAATAAATAAATAAAAGTTCACTTGCGACAATTTAGCTTTTGCAACGAGACCATTAAATATATTTAAGACAATGGTAGAAGAGAGTGTAGTTCTGTTCAGTTTGGATTTCAGTTTATCGCTAACCTTATCACAGGGACTTTGAAGCACTAACTTACATCATCTGCATGCTGATTCCATCTTTGACGATGCCACATAAATGGAATAGGTACTAGCTAGCTTAATAGTTAATATTTGCGCGCTAGCTCTGCATATTCAGCTAGTGTGTGTGCGATTGACTGGATTAACCTCACGTCAGTTACGTAGCAAGCTAAGGAACTGGCAGTGGATCAAACCATTGTGAGGCAAAGGTTGGGGGGTTGCAATCTTTTGAAACTTAAAAACGCACTATTAAGTGTCTATAATCAGCACAATTGCTTTCATTGCGTATTATTAATATTAATTAAATTACATAGTTATGTTTCAGTGATATATTGGGGGGGACAAATCATATTTTTCCCAGGATGGGGGGGTCGTGTCCCCCCCGGGATTTCCGCCCCTGCATTAGTGAGCTCGGGCACTGATCTTGGGGGATTAGGCCTGGCTTGCAGTCGGAGTTCCAATTAATTCCAAAGGTGTTCGATGGGATTGAGGTCAGGGCTCTGTGCAGGCAAGTCAAGTTCTTCCACACTGATCTAAACAAACCATTTCTGTATGGACCTCGCTTGCTGCACGGGGGCATTGTCATGCTGAAACAGGAAAGGGCCTTCCCCAAACTGTTGCCACAAAGTAAGCACAGAATTGTCTAGAATGTCATTGCATGCTGTAGCGTTAAGATTTCCCTTCACTGGAACTAAGGGCCAAGCCTGAACCATGAAAAACAGCCCCAGACCATTAGTCCTCCTCCACCAAACTTTAAAGTTGGCACTATGCATTCAGGCAGGTAGCGTTCTTCTGGCATCGGTCAATCCCAGATTGGTACGTCAGACTGCCAGATGGTGAAGTGGGATTCATCACTGTCCAATGGCGTTGAAAGTCACTGAGCTCTTCAGTAAGGCCATTCTACTGCCAATGTTTGTCTATGGAGATTGCATGGCTGTGTGCTTATTGGTATTTCCATTTGAAGTTTTTTGTCAATTTCGGCTAATAGCCTATGTCACTCTGGTTGTTGGAGCCATCTGTTGTATGGTGAACTTGGGCTTCATCAAAGTTTATTTGTGAGTAAATCTGGCTTTGATAATAGCCCATGCCTTTTTGAGTAAATCTGGCTTTGATAATAGCCCAGCCACTGACCTCACCGCACGTCATCGGTGTGTGCGGTGAGGTCAGTGGCTGGGCTATTATCAAACCGGCACGTCACCGGTGTGTTTGTGTGTGTATTTGTGTGTGCGTGTGTGTTTTGGAGTTTTTGGAGTTTATTAGGAAGGGATCGAAAACAGCGTGGCTTTGGTAGGCCCAAACACGCAGGTGGCTTGTTGCTCGGAACCTTTTCCTGTTTGTTTTCGCTTCATTTGCCAGCCCCTCAGACAGTCAGCTGTTGAAGGATGTGACAACGCGTTAGTCCAAATAAACCCACCCTACACGAAGAAAGATTGAGCAGTAGGGAGCTCAGAAAAGAGAGAAAGGGAGAGGAGGTTTCTTAGCTAGATAGATAGATAGATAGATAGATAGATAGATAGATAGATAGATAGATAGATAGATAGATCAAAAAGCCACTGATTAGCTTTTGATGAGCTCTTCTCCACCCACCCACCCACCTCCTCTCTGTTGTTCTCTCTCGATATGTATTGGGTAGTGGATAGTGCATTGACTCTGCCGTGTGATATTTTCACCCATAATCCTGTTTAGTAAATGTGTATTCAATTAAAACCGGCCTGGGCCCCAAGGTGATGCACTACGCTCCCCCGCCACTTTGTCAGTGTCGACAAAGGAGCTGAGCCCGGGCCTACCCGAGTGTGAAATTAAACAGGTGATAGATTCCCCCAGTATAGAACACTGTCATTTTTCATTACCCTAAATAAAAGGGGGGAAAAACGCTTCCATTTCACCCTGTGACAAATGAATAAGGTTTTTAAGTCAGGTCTAAATAAACAAATAAATTGTTCAATTGGCCGGAGTTGGAGGATTCAACCAGCACTGTAGACGGGAGAGTGGTGGGTAGGGGTTGTACTGTAGGCAAGTGCCGATCGGAAAGGCTGCAGTTGGTTCAATAGGTTGTGATAGATCAATACATTGACTAGTCCAATGATATAATAGAACTATAGGGTTGGGTCAATTTCATGCACAGGGTTTTAAAGACTTAATAAAAAAAAAAGAAGGAAAACATGTTTTTAAAGACGTATAAATTGGAGTATTTTTACAGAAGAAAGTCGTTTTTCAATCAAGATTTTCCCAAAACATTGGAGGAAAATTCTAACCCTGTTCCTGTTCAAAATATTAAGCTACTACAGCTACCCCATTAAGAATGTCCTAGCTTTTAGCAGTGGGGGGTTGTGCGTCAGTTATCTACTAGAGGGGAAGAGGAATGGTGACAAGGCGTGGAACAAAAAGAAAACTGGACCCGTGTCCCCTGGGGGAGGTTTATCGATCGGACCCGATCCCATCTCTGAAAGCAATGTGATCTTTATGTCAAGAGACAATGCTAGTTTGATGGAGAGAGGGCAACGTGGTGAGACAATAGGGATGGGAGGGGGACAGACAGAGAAAATAAAATACAACATGTTTCTTTTGTTACTGGCTGATGGCTTTCTGAGAACTACAATGAGCAAGCGAGGGAGACAAACGGGGGGTTGTATGCTATCAGAGAGAGAGAGCAAGTGAGAGAGATGGAAGTTGGAGAGACATTGCAATAGAGAGAACAAGTGAGAGAAACAGGAGAGAGGGGAAGAGAAAGAAGAGCTAAAGAGAGGAGAGAGAGAGGAGAAAGAGGAGAGAGAGGAAAGAGAGGAGAGAGAAGAGAGAGGAGAGAGAAGAGAAAGAGAGGAGAGAGAGGAGAGAGAGGAAAGAGAAGAGAAAGAGAGGAGAGAGAGAGGAGAGAGTGAGGAGAGAGAGAGAAGAGAAAGAGTAGAGAAAGAGAGGAGAGAGAAGAGAGAGGAGAAAGAGGAGCGAGAAGAGAGAGAAAGAGGAGAGAAAGTGAGTCACCAGGCTTCACAAATAGATAAATGCCCTTGGGGTGCTATAGAGTAGAGCATCTTTGCCCACTGCCAGACAGCGATATGGGGCACATAGTGAAAGCGTGTGAGTGTGTGTGTGTATATACTGTTTACTACATGTGCAGTGTGTGCGTATAATGATTATACGGGGCACAGTGTGTGTGTGTGTGTGTTTGTGTGTGTGTTTGCGTGTGGTGTCCGAGTGTATGTGTATATAGTATGTGTGGAGTGTGTGTGTATAATGATGATATGGGGCACAGTGTGTGTGTGTGTATGTGTATTAAATCTCCAGTGTGTTTTATATGTGCATTTCTTCATGGTCCACATACAAAAGGTTACTCGACTCAGTCAATGAGTTCAATTGAACAAAACCAGCCGGGCGTTAAGAGCTGGCAGACAGAGCTGGCAGGCAGAGCTGGCTGTATACAGTAGAGTAGACAACGACACAGTGAGAGAGGGAAGGAACAGACACTGGGATGGTAGATGAAAATGATCATTCATGAATACTCTCACCCCTTTACCCCTCCCTCTCTCTGTCCGTCTCGCAGTCTCTCTTTCGCTACCCCTCCCTCCATCTCTCTCTTCCCCCTGTCCATTTCCCCCCTCTCCATCTCTCCTCCACTCCCCACTTCTCCCTCCCCATCGCTCTCATCACCTCGCTCTCTCTCTCTCCTGCTGGCAGGTGAAACCTGCTCTGTTGTTCATGCGTCCTCAGACGATGACGACAGTGACTACGTCTGGCCACAAGGGACTATTGCTGACATCATCTGCATGACAACCGTACGGTGACAAAGATACCCAGAGAGAAAGCTGATTGTCAGAGTAGAGACTCTGGTACCGTGCCAGTAGGAGAGGAGAGCAGCTCCACAAAGAACCTGAGTAAACTAGGCTGCCACTAGTGAAGCAAATCATGATTAAAAAGGCACTGTGTGCCTCGTGGTTGAGACTTCCTCTGCCCTATCAGTGGTATCTAATCCTACCTTCGTCGCAGCTGCCAGGCTTGGCCGCCTCGATCTTCTTTTTGAGGACGCAGGAGGCCACGCCCAGCTCGCAGGTGTTGTCGTAGGTGAAGCCGTCGCTGCCGCACACGGGCGAGAAGGCCTGGCCCTGGCATTGCGGGCACTCGCACTTGTTCTGGACGCAGCGGGCCCCCCAGGCACACACGGCGCTGCCGCACGTCTCTGCAAATGCACACACACAAACATACGGACGATCGTGCGCGCGCACGCACGCATGCACACACACACAGGTGTGTCAGCAACTATTGATTGGAATCATGTAAAAGGAATATGCTTGCTAAAATACAATAGTGAGACATTACTTTAAGACCTACTATTTGTACAACCACACTGTTGGTAGGCGCACACACACACACACACACACACACACACACACACACACACACACACACACACACACACACACACACACACACACACACACTTGGCTGGCATTACTCACTGCATTCTCCCTGGGCGAGCACGCGCAGGTCAAGCTGCTCGGTACAGGCACGCACGTGGAGCTCACACTCGCTGTCGTAGGTGGAGCCGTCGCTGCCGCACACCGGTTGGTGGGACTCCACACACTCCTGCGGACACACACAGCGGCCCGACTGCCCGTCGCAGATCGCCCCAAACGAACAGTTGGCACACGCCTCATCTGGAGGGAGACAGGTAGGAGAGTGTTAGGATTGGAGAGAGTAAATAAACCCGGTATGGGTAACGGGGAGAGAAAGAGAGTGTGTTTGTGTCAGTGAGTTGAGAGAGAGAGGGAGGGCAGATAGAACTGGCTCATCCAAAGCCTGTGTGGGTGGCGTGGCAAAATCCACAGCCGTGACGCCACCATGATGTCATGTGTTTACCTAACCCCCTTCGAAAGGCCAGTCATTTTGAGAGGGCCCCAAACCCAGATGGTGTGCAGACTTCACACAGCTGCAAGTTTCAGTAGGATGATCTGGACTGAGAATACTGTCAAGAATCCTCTATTTTCAGTTGACTCTGATCATTTGCATGTTTTCCATTCAGTGTTGCATTCACTCGGGCTGCCTTGCATAGCCTAGAACCGACATGCTGTGGATATCAATGATTCGTGGCAGCCCGAGTGTAACACAGAGCCAGAGCGGAGATGCGAGGGGTGGGCAGCGCTCCTCGATTGCCAATTACACCTGGAGGATTGCATTAGCAGCGCACGGCCGCTATCACATTCAATTAGTGGCTAGGTAATAACAGCTGCTGATTTATTGCTAATGGCTAACGGAGAGAGCGGGCTACTCAGGCGGAAAACCTCCCCCTCTCCTCCCCTGTGTTATTAACTTGTGTATTACACCTTATTACACCTTAATAAAGTCAGGAAGTCAGCCTGCACCGCACAGGCACTCGCTGTGGACAGCCCAGCCTGGGGGCCTGATTAAAAGCAGGCGGTATAAACAGAAAAATATATGTAGCCGAGGTGGCGGCTGGCAGGGATGGGGAATGCATCACCGTGACAATGACGGTGTTTCGAACCCGGGGGATATAAATCACAGTGAGTGCCGTCCTTTATCAGCGCCGTGTCCCGATAAAGGCCTTCTTTATTTCCCTCCTCTGGCTCTGTCTCGCTCCCCCTGTTCCAGCCAGTGCCGCCGGTCGTTGGCGGCGGCTAATCAGGACACATCTAGCTATCGGACCCAACTGGGCTGCCTTACTGGCTGTAAACACAGAGCCGGGACAGCTAGCACTGAGGCGCTAACAAGGTGGGGGGACTTGTCTGACCGGGGACGGGAGTTGACGGTGAAGGGGGAGGTTGAAGAAATTGGCCTTGAGGAGAGGGCCATTCCGAGTGATGGATACCGAGAGACAGTGGGGAAAAGAAAAGCTAAAGAGCAGTTCCGGCCTCAAAACGCTACACACCATCTCGGAGGAGTAGAATTAGTCAGAGAGACTGGAGCTACGACAAGGGAGAGAAGGAGGAGTAGAATTAGTCAGAGACTGGAGCTACGACAAGGGAGAGAAGGAGGAGTAGAATTAGTCAGAGACTGGAGCTACGACAAGGGAGAGAAGGAGGAGTAGAATTAGTCAGAGACTGGAGCTACGACAAGGGAGAGAAGGAGGAGTAGAATTAGTCAGAGACTGGAGCTACGACAAGGGAGAGAAGGAGGAGTACAATTAGTCAGAGAGACGGTCGCTACGACAAGGGAGAGAAGGAGGAGTAGAATTAGTCAGAGAGACTGGAGCTACGACAAGGGAGAGAAGGAGGAGTAGAATTAGTCAGAGAGACTGGAGCTACGACAAGGGAGAGAAGGAGGAGTAGAATTAGTCAGAGAGACTGGAGCTACGACAAGGGAGAGAAGGAGGAGTAGAATTAGTCAGAGAGATTGGCGCTACGACAAGGGAGAGAAGGAGGAGTAGAATTAGTCAGAGAGACTGGAGCTACGACAAGGGAGAGAAGGAGGAGTAGAATTAGTCAGAGAGACTGGAGCTACGACAAGGGAGAGAAGGAGGAGTAGAATTAGTCAGAGAGACTGGAGCTACGACAAGGGAGAGAAGGAGGAGTTGTTCTTTAACATGATCAGAAAGAGAGACAGTTGTTTAGTGAACGGCTCTGTTAATGTCCCAGACTATAAAAACACTCCCCAGCCGACCCCACTGTGCCTGCTCCATAACTATTCCACCGTCCCTCCTCACCGTCTCTCCTCCCTCTCTCCCCTCCCTCTCTCCCCTATCTTTCCGCTCCTCTGCTCTCTCTCGCTACCTTTTTACAGCAACTGTGCAAAACTCGCAATGTTTATTTCTGTTCTAAATGACTTCTCGTCTCTTGTCTCATCTATTCTGAGGTAAATATATATGAAATTCCTTACGGAGCGATTGATATCGTTCTGTGGTCTATTATCCATGCGTGTCTCTGCTTCTTCCAGCCTGCCAGACACACAAGGTCACCCACCACTCAAACATTGAGAGGAGAAAATACATCAGAATAATAAAAAATGTCACTCATCTCACTATCGGACCGCACCTGAGCCATAAAGATAACCATTTCCCCATGCGCCATTTTTCGATCCCCCCGAGGGGAAGAAAATCTAATTATGACAGCGCACATAGGCCTTGCGAAAAGGTGGCCCCACTCATACACGCACACACTGGTTGTCTCTGCATGCAAACGCACGAGGGACAAAAGGAAACACAAACTTCCCAGCCTCCATCGACACATACACCACACAATGTATGCCAGTGATATGAATTGTGCCGGGATAATTAACAGAGATAATAGTGAAGGTGGAGGGAGGTGAGGTGACTCAGTGGAGTTTGAAGAGGCCTGTGTAAAGCAGTGCAAACAGCCCAGAATAAACCAACCCACATCACCATCATCATTCCTCCGTCGGGCCTTGCCTAGCACTGCCTGCCTGTCGCTTTTATTGCCCTGTTCCGCTGACTTCTGCCTCTGTGGAGACTTGCTGTCATCCATAGTGCTGTATCAGACACATACACACACACACACACACAGCAGGGCCCGCTACCTTGCTCTGCCCGCAACCAGCTCGCCTTTTTAAATAAAGACTATTCATTACGCCCCCGCGGCGCCACGGTGAGAACTGTCTACCTAACGCCGCACGCACGCCGTCTCCAAATTGAGTTTGCTCGCCCGGCTCAAACATTCCTTTTGCTCCATTTCCCATTGGAATACATCTTTATGTGCAGAGATTTCAACTTGGGAAAGGAAAGAGGAAATAACAGTGGAGTCACATCGGCCCCCAAGCCAACAACACTGCAGTGGATTAAACGTCAAACTCCAGTTGAAACAATAGGGCAGGGATCATCAACTAGATTCAGCTGCGGGACGATTCGTTCTTGAGCGGATGGTCGGGGGGCCGGAACAGAATTATAAATCATTTGTAGACTGCAAATTGATCGCAAGAAACCCAAACAGATATGTTTAAAATACACTGCTCAAAAAAATAAAGGGAACACTTAAGCAACACAATGTAACTCCAAGTCAATCACACTTCTGTGAAATCAAACTGTCCACTTAGGAAGCAACACTGATTGACAATAGATTTCACATGCTGTTGTGCAAATGGAATAGACAACAGGTGGAAATGATAGGCAATTAGCAAGACACCCCCAATAAAGGAGTGGTTCTGCAGGTGGGGACCACAGACCACTTCTCAGTTCCTATGCTTCCTGGCTGATGTTTTAGTCACTTTTGAATGCTGGCGGTGCTTTCACTCTAGTGGTAGCATGAGACGGAGTCTACAACCCACACAAGTGGCTCAGGTAGTGCAGCTCATCCAGGATGGCACATCAATGCGAGCTGTGGCAAGAAGGTTTGCTGTGTCTGTCAGCGTAGTGTCCAGAGCATGGAGGCACTACCAGGAGACAGGCCAGTACATCAGGAGATGTGGAGGAGGCCGTAGGAGGGCAACAACCCAGCAGCAGGACCGCTACCTCCGCCTTTGTGCAAGGAGGAGCAGGAGGAGCACTGCCAGAGCCCTGCAAAATGACCTCCAGCAGGCCACAAATGTGCATGTGTCTGCTCAAACGGTCAGAAACAGACTCCATGAGGGTGGTATGAGGGCCCGACGTCCACAGGTGGGGGTTGTGCTTACAGCCCAACACCGTGCAGGACGTTTGGCATTTGCCAGAGAACACCAAGATTGGCAAATTCGCCACTGGCGCCCTGTGCTCTTCACAGATGAAAGCAGGTTCACACTGAGCACATGTGACAGACGTGACAGACTCTGGAGACGCCGTGGAGAACGTTCTGCTGCCTGCAACATCCTCCAGCATGACCGGTTTGGCGGTGGGTCAGTCATGGTGTGGGGTGACATTTCTTTGGGGGGCCGCACAGCCCTCCATGTGCTCGCCAGAGGTAGCCTGACTGCCATTAGGTACCGAGATGAGATCCTCAGACCCCTTGTGAGACCATATGCTGGTGCGGTTGGCCATGGGTTCCTCCTAATGCAAGACAATGCTAGACCTCATGTGGCTGGAGTGTGTCAGCAGTTCCTGCAAGAGGAAGGCATTGATGCTATGGACTGGCCCGCCTGTTCCCCAGACCTGAATCCAATTGAGCACATCTGGGACATCATGTCTCGCTCCATCCACCAACGCCACGTTGCACCACAGACTGTCCAGGAGTTGGCGGATGCTTTAGTCCAGGTCTGGGAGGAGATCCCTCAGGAGACCATCCACCACCTCGTCAGGAGCATGCCCAGGCGTTGTAGGGAGGTCATACAGGCACGTGGAGGCCACACACACTACTGAGCCTCATTTTGACTTGTTTTAAGGACATTACATCAAAGTTGGATCAGCCTGTAGTGTGGTTTTCCACTTTAATTTTGAGTGTGACTCCAAATCCAGACCTCCATGGGTTGATAAATTGGATTTCCATTGATTATTTTTGTGTGATTTTGTTTCAGCACATTCAACTATGTAAAGAAAAAAGTATTTAATAAGATTATTTATTTCATTCAGATCTAGGATGTGTTGTTTATATAATCATTTAAAGCCTTGCTTACATTTGTATAAGATCACACACACACATACATACATACATACATACATACATACATACATACATACATACATACATACATACATACGCGTGTGTGTGTGTGTGTGTGTGTGTGTGTGTGTGTGTGTGTGTGTGTGTGTGTGTGTGTGTGTGTGTGTGTGTGTGTGTATATATACACACACACACATATATATATTTTACTTCAGTTTATTTTAGTAAATACTTTCTTAACACTTATTTTTCTTAAAGCTGCATTGTTGGTGAAGGGCTTGTAAGTAAGCATTTCACTGTAAGGTCTAAACCTGTTGTATTTGGCGCATGTGACAAATACAATTTGATTTGATTTTGATTTGATATATCTCTCTGTTATGCGTGGGAATACTTTGGAACAGATTTTTCCAAAACTTAAATCATTTGGAGATGATTTGCTGGTGTTTTTAAAGTATTTTATGTGCAATAATAACAATATATACAGTGCCTTCAGAAAGTGTTCACACCCCTTGACTTCTTCCACATTTTTGTTTTGAATTTAAAATTGAGATTTTTTTACTGGCACAATACCACATAATGTCAAAGTGGACTAACGTTTTTTTTTTTATGTTTACAAATGAATAACAAATTAAAAGCTGAAATATCTTGAGTCAATAAGTATTCAACCCCTTTGTTATGGCAAGACTAAATAAGTTCAGGAGTACAAATTTGTACCCCACACATACAGATAATTGTAAGGTACCTCAGTCGAGCAGGTAATTTCAAACACAGGTCAACCACAAAGTACAGGGAGGTTTTCCAATGCCTCACAAAGAATGGAACCTGTTGGTAGATGGGTAAAAATAAAAAAGCAGACATTGAATATCCCTTTGAGCAGGTGAAGTTATTAATTACACTTCGGATGGTGTAACAATACACTCAGCCACTACAAAGATACTAACTCAGTTGCCGGAGAGGAAGGAAACTGCTCAGGGATTTCACCATGAGGCCAATGGTGACTTTAAAACAACAGTTACAGAGTTTGATGGCTGTGATAGGAGAAAACTGAGGATGGATCAACAACGTTGTAGTTACTCCACAATACTAACCAAATTGACAGAGCAAAAATAAGAAAACCTGTACAGAAAACAAATATTCCAAAACATGCATCCTGTTTGGCAGAGCTTGAAGAATAAAAAAAGATTTATAGGCAAATGATGCACAATCCAGGTGTGGAAAGCTCTTAGAGAGTTACCCAGAAAGACTCACAGCCGTAATCGTTGCCAACAGTACTTCTACAAAGTATTGACTTGGGGTGTGATTACTTATTAAAATGAGATATATATGTATTTCATTTTCAATACATTTCACTTTGTCATTATGGGGTATTGTGTGTAGATGGGTAAAATATATAATCCATTTTGAATTCAGCCTGTAACACAACAAAATGTGGAATACGTCAAGGGGTATGAATACTTTCTGAAGGCACAGTATATTACATTGTTTTGCTCAGAAAACTTGGGGGGGACAAATAGAATCACCCGCGGGCCGCCAGTTGGGAAACCCTGCAACGGGGTAGAGCTAGCCGAGAGCTAGTGTAAAGGTGCTAAGCTGAGCCAGGCAAATCTCTCGCTGTCTGCTGATGGTAGCAACAGCTAACAGTAAAGCTGGCTAACATTGTTTAAGGTATTAGCATCTTGGATAATGGCAGCTAAATGACTTCAGGCATCTCTATCACTCTACATTATTCGATCATTATATCTATATCACATCTATAAACTGTTACCCATTTAGGACCAAAAGGTTAGCAGGCAATATGGAACTGTGCAAAGTAGCCTACGAGAGAAGAGAAAGGTGGAGAGATAATTTAAACATTTATTTTCCTTTCTTCATGTCTGCTCTGTGCTAAGTTAGTCTACAGAAAACATGATACATACATGTTATTTGTTATACAGATACAGGCATATGGTGTAGCCTACATTTACAGTAGCAGAAAATCTCATTCAAACTCTGACTAAAACGACCAAGCGTCAACTGTGGCTGAGGACTAAGAGCACGGAAAAGACACGGAACGGAAGGCACAGGAGCAAATGGTTCGTCGGTAAAACGAAAATGTTAATCATCGTCATCATCAATTACTCTTCTATGGGAAAATGGGTGCAGGTTAGTGTTGTTCATCATGTATCTTGTTGTGGACGCAGCTCTGCAGAATGGTCACTACCTGGGACACCCACAAAGTCATCAAATCTGATTTTAAACCTAATCATAAACTTAACCTTGATTGATATTATTTTGACGAATACTCCAGATAAATGGGGTGGCAGGTAGCTTGGCGGTAAAGAACGTTGGGCCAGTAAGCGAAAGGTTGCTGGTTTGAATCCCTGAGCCGACTAGGTGAAAAGTCTGTCGATATGCCCTTAAGCAAGGCACATAACCCTAATTGCTCCTATAAGTCGCTTTGGATAAGAGCGTCTGCTAAATGACTAAAATGTAATCATAAACTGGGTGGTTTGAATGCTGATTGGCTGAAAGCTGTGATATATCAGACTGTATAACATGGGTATGATAAAACATGTATTTTTACTGTTCTAATTGCGTTTGTAACCAGTTTCTAATAGAAATAAGGCACCTTGGGGGGGGGGGGGGGGGGGGTTGCATAAGAACAGCCCTTAGCTGTGGTATATTGGCCATATACCACACCCCTCTCAGGCCTTATTGCTTAAATATGTTGATAGCAGCGTTTTCCCACTGGATTTTAGTGACCACTGCCGAGTTGTCTGTGTCAGAGATGTGAGAATACATAAATCTAAGCCTAAGAGGAACTTTAAAGACTTTAGTGAACAGCCTTTTTTACATGATCTTTATTTTAGTGACCTCAGCAATCCTTGAACCTGATTTTGTCACGCCCTGATCTGTTTCACCCCCCTCCAGGTGTCGCCCATCTTCCCCATTATCCCCTGTGTATTTATACCTGTGGTTTCTGTCTGTCAACCAGCATTTTGTCTCAGCTCCTGCTTTTCTCCAGTCTCTCTTCTTCTCGTCCTCCTGGTCTTGACCCTTGCCTGACCTGACCCTTGGCCTGCCTGCCATCCTGTACCTTGGCCCCATTACTCTGGATTACCGACCTCTGCCTGACCTGACCCTTGGCCTGCCTGCCATCCTGTACCTTGGCCCCATTACTCTGGATTATCGACCCCTGCCTGCCTTGACCTGTCATTTACCTGCCCCGGTTGTTACAATAAACATTGTTACTTCAACACAGTCTGCACTTGGGTCTTACCTGAAACCTGATAGATTTAGCTTTAAGCTTTTTTGTAAATGTCTTAAACAATATTGCAGATAATCATGCCCCCTTCAAAACTCAGAGTTAAAGGTAGATCGAATGCCTAATTCACTACTGAATTTTCAAGTCATTCGTAAGAGAAATGTTGCCTGGATCAAGGCCAGGAACACAGACTTAGGCCCGGATTGGCAATATTTTAGGCAACTGAAGAATCAATGTATCAAACTAATCAGAAAGGTTAAATCTGATTATTATGTAATCAATCTTTCTGATTGTAAGGGGAATACGGCAAAAATTCTGGAAAATGGTCAAATCTTGTACTTCCTCCTCTTTACCCCAACAAATAAATTCAGACTCTGGCCCCATTAAGTCAGAATTTCTTGAAGGCCATAAGGGTGTTACGCAGGGGTCGATACTAGGACCTGTTCTTTTCACTATTTATATAAATGCCATTGGTCAATCGTTTCAAAAATGTACATTTCATTCAATATGCGGATCATACTATTATGTACGCAATTGCCCTGGTTGTGACAAGCCTACAGTCCGATTTTGCAGCTTTACAGGAAGCCCTTACTGGGTTTGGCCGGGATAGGCCGTCATTGTCAATAAGGATTTGTTCTTAACTGACTTGCCTAGTTAAATAAAGTTTAAATAAATAAAATACATTTTAAAAACTTGTGCTTAATACGAGAAAAACTAAATACAGCCTTTTTCAAGTTCTCATTAGACTGTTCCAGATGGATTACATCTTCACTCATATGATGGTTCTGCAATCGAACAAGTCCCTGCATACAAATTATTTATATTATTATTTCTATTTCTACTTTGCACTTTCTTCCACTGCAAATCTACCATTCCAGTGTTTTACTTGCTATATTGTATTTACTTCGCCACCATGGCCTTTTTTGCCTTTACCTCCCTTATCTCACCTCATTTGCTCACTTTGTATATAGACTTATTTTTCTACTATATTATTGACTGTAGGTTTGTTTTACTCCATGTGTAACTCTGTGTTGTTGTATGAGTCAAACTGCTTTGCTTTATCTTGGCCAGGTCACAATTGTAAATGAGAACTTGTTCTCAACTTGCCTACATGGTTAAATAAAGGTGAAATAAATAAATGAAATACCTTGGTATTTGGATTGACAATGATTTAACGTTTAAAAAGCATACAAATGCGTTTGTTAAGAAGCTATGATTTAAAGTTGGCTTTTTTGACAGAAACAGATCTTGCCTCTCTCTAGTCAGCAGGAAGCAGATTGCACAGTCAACCTTCCTACCTGTTCTTGATTATGGTGATATTATTTATCAAAGTGCAGCTTCCACTACTCTTAAACCCCTGGATGCTGTTTATTATAGCGCCCGTCGTTTTATCACCGGAGACAGTTTTATTACTCATCACTCTTTACCTAAAGGTTGGCTGGACCTCTTTAAAATCATGTAGATCATATCAGTACGCTCTTTTTGTTTACAAAGCCCTATAAGCTTCAGACTTACCCAACATCACTGTTAAGATTTAAAATGACAAGTTGTCAAACCCGTTCACAGGGTTGGTTCACTTTGGAGACTCCTCTGGTGTCTACAGTGTTCGGTAAATCGGCCTTTCATTTCCTACATTTGTTAATCATCTCCAAAAGACGTCTCGATTGGATGCTTTGATTTTCATAACGAAGAATGTGTTTGTATTTTAATGTGTATATTGTCTATATTTATGCCTATCTATTCTATACTTAGTCTCAATATGATTTCCCTGTTGAAATAAAGGTAAATAAATAAACCTTAACCACACTAACCCTACTGCCTAACCCTAAACTTATATTAATTTAAGTGGCATCCTCAAGTGGATTAACCTTCGGGAAGAAAAAGAAAACAGGCAATGAAATGGGTGCCTGTGGAAGCCGAAATATTGTTTATCCGGGTCCTCGAGAGCAGAGAAAATATACCATTTATTCTTGGTAAGTTAAATGACTGTAGGTCATCCGTACTATAAAAAAAGACTAGGAGTGTTTCCTAACCTAGGGCCTGGAGTTATTGCTGTTTTCCTGTTCAGGTCACATGGTCAGGGAAACTGCTGGCTTAGATGGTACTATATTATAATATAGTACAGTATACATACATAGTATACTTAAGCGATAAGGCACGAGGGGGTGTGATATATGGCCAATATATCACGGCTAAGGGATGTTCTTTCGCCCAACGCAACGCGGAGTGCCAGGATACAGCCCTTAGCCGTGGTATATTGGCCATATACCACAAATCCTAGAGGTGCCTTATTGCTATTATAAACTGGTTACCAACGTAATTAGAACAGTACAAATAAATGTTTTGTCATACCCGTGGTACATGGTCTGATATACCACAGCTGTCATCCAATCATTCAGGGCTCAAACCACCCAGTTCATAATGCAGTATAGTCCGGTACTCACCGCAGGGTCCTCGGTGCTGGATGTGGATCTCCTTCTGCAGGGCGCAGCCCATGGCCTTCATCTCACACTGGCTGCCGTAGCTGTGGCCATCACTGCCGCACACCAGGTCGGGCGTCTGGGGGCAGGCGCCATGGCACTCGCACACGGGCTCGTTGTTCTTCACCACGCACGCGGCCCCGAACTCGCAGGCCTTCCCCAGGCACGGGCTGGGAGTGTGTAGATCTGAGACAGGAGACAAGGGTTAGTGTTGAAGGGGGATGAGGGAGAAGTGGAGAAGGAGAAGTATTGAGGGTGGTGAGTGTGGGGGGGGGACTGAGGGTTAGGGTATTGAAGGTTGGGGGCATAGAGGCAGGGCAGGGTGGGGAACTCGGGATAGGTTAAAAGAGAGTAGAGGTTGATTAGGATCAGAAGGATTTCAAAAAGGGGGTTGCCCGGTCAATGTGGATGCACTATGGTCAAGTCTAAAACATGTACCTGACTCTCATCCATAGTACTTCCTGTATCAATCAACTCCCTCCTGGTAATCTATTTTTGTTGTTGTTGGTAATCTCATTGGCCATAAGTGTCTGACGCCTCTGTATGAGCAGATCAGCAGTGTCTGCTCCTCTGTATGACCCAATCAGCAGTGTCTGACCACCATGTATCAGAGACCCACACCCTAATTTCTATGAGTAGAAACCTTGACCTTGTGTCAATCGATTGGAAACTGGGGATGAACGGTAGAGGATAACATATTTTTCAATTTATAGAGAAGAAAACAGCTGCTGATTAATTGATGTTTCCCAGCATGCCGTTCTTCAAACGCAGCCATTTGCATCTCACGAGAGCCTCAGAGAGAGAGAGAGAGAGAGGGAGAGAGAAAAAGATGATGAAGAGAGCTCTCGCAATGTGGATCGAGAAGAGAGAGGAAGGGAAAACTAGAAACAGAGGAAAAGAGAAAGAGCAGCGTCTGCTTAATAATACACAAAGCCCAGCTCCTGGGCAGTGGGAGAACATCAGAGAAGTGTCTGCATGCTGCTCTGTTCTCCGGCCGCCCCACTACACTGTAACTTCATTAAATTGGTGGCCTTGTTAGAGAAGTGGGTCAGAAACGAGAAAGAAACGCGCAAAGACGACAATGTGAGCCACGGAATTACAGTGTTTCATCATCATGGCATTTATTTTCCTTCATTCCCCCTGATCAATCCTTCATCAGTATTGTCGCCAAGGTTAGGCGTATGTTAGCCGTATTGTAAGGGGGTGGATTGAGTTGGGGATGGGGTGGGTGGGTGGAACAGATTGACAGTTGAATCCCCAAGGCCTCGGAAGACTGTGGTGTACAGTGCAGCCTCGTCAAGCCAAGCGGGCAGGAGAATTATGCAGGGGGCGGCGAAGCCATGCGAAGGAGGCTCATTGGCATGCCTGGAGCGTGGGGGTATTGCGCGGTGGCGCTAAACGCGTCGTGTCTGCCGTTTGGGAGATAGATTCAAATGCAAGTGAATATGAGGACGCATTTTATCTCTGGCTTCCCAGCGAGAGAGATTGTAGATGGGGAAAAGATCGGAGCGGAACTCGGGTATGTCACGGGTGGTAGATGGTGTGGGAGTAGGGTTACAATGCTGAACCCAGGCTACCCCCCTCCTACAACCCCTCCTGTGTCTCCTCCTCTCCCCATGGCAACCAAGGGCGCAGTCATTACCCTGATTATTATGGGATTAGACTAGAATCACGCCGGGCGCTCCGTTTAAGAAGCTGCCGCCGTTTAGTTTCCGAACGCACGGGTGCCTTTAATACTGTTAAAATCCCCCCTGAGCCTCATCTCAGCTCTGGGTAAAATCATCAACATATAAGCAGAAGGTAATTTCCCACTGTGGGTGAGAGAGGAGGGGAACAGATAGGAGTGAAGTGATCTCAGAACCCTGGAAGAGGCTTGATGTAGCAGTTCCGATAGATAGCGTCTAAAATCACAGGACTGTGGTGGAGAAAACATTCATAAGTGTCAAGACGGACGCGGGCATGCTTTCCGGCGCCCCACGGCGTCTGTGTTAGGGGGTAGTAGTTTAGGCTGTAGTGTAGAGGGTCCGCAATCAGCAAGGAACACTGTCAGGTTATTTTATGCGTATTATTTATTCATTCGAACGAGCGCAGAACAAACGTTCAGGCCGCCGTCATTGCGATAGTGTCTCTCCACAGGATGATTCGGCGTTATAAAAAGCCTCACCTGTGTTCTACACCGCTTTACATAAAGAGAGCAGCAGAAGAAACAAGGGGATAAGGCCCTAGCTGATACTAGTGTGGAGGAGGAGCAATCGCCAGGCTACATCTAGTGCCCGTCGGCGAACGTAATTGAACACATCTTTACGGATCCTGAATAAGGATGAGCAAGGAGACAAGGATCTCACTTTTTCTAATGGGAACGTTGCTCTTGATTTCTGTGTTATGGGAAAGCCGGCAGTTTGAAAGAGCTCCGAATTGGCATGTAAATATATATGTGGTGGAACTGTGCCTAATTCATACAGGCTTAAAAAAAACGCTATTCTGCCTGATCTTTTTTCTACACTGTGAGTGTGTGTGTGTGTGTGTGGCGCTGGATACAAAGGGTGATCACCACACACACACTCGTGGCCTTGAGAATGGTTCACGACCCATTTCCCAAGGCCCAGCTCCCTAAAATGCAACTGCAGCCTCCGATAACCTTCAGTCCCTTGTTTCCTTTGTTTCTACCCCCCAAAATAAGGAATGAGAAATAATCCCAAACATTCTCATTCCCCCACTCCTTCTGGAGGCAATGTTTTTCTCCCAGATTTATTCAATCAAAAAAGAGAAGGGGCTGGTGGCGAAACTCCCCAAGTTCTCTGTGAAATAATCTTAGCATGGAGAGAGAGAGTGAGCATACGATGAGAGACTTTGAGAAACCTCCAGCAGCCCTTATACCCGACTTTGGTAATTGAGAAGGCTTGCATATTCTCTCAGTCTGAAAAAAGAATCTCAGGGAACTAAAAGCGTATTTTCTCCCTCAAAGGCAGTGAGGGAGACTTTGAAACAGCAGCCTATCATCCCAGAGGCCTGGGTAGAGATGGTAGCAGTGGCTGTGCTGTTCAAGGACTGGAGCTGCCACAACACACAGACAGACGGACAGACAGACAGACAGACAGACAGACAGACAGACAGACAGACAGAATTACAGACAGACAGACAGACAGACAGACAGACAGACAGACAGACAGACAGACAGACAGACAGACAGACAGACAGACAGACAGACAGACAGACATATGCCTGAGTAGAGGGACAGATACTGGGTCTCAGGCTGCAGCAGTCAGACTCATACACACACACAACAAATGCCCCCTCTGTTTATCAGACGAAAGAGACGAGACGATAGTGACTCACTGTTTGTGTGTGTGTGTGTGTGTGTGTGTGTGTGTGTGTGTGTGTGTGTGTGTGTGTGTGTGTGTGTGTGTGGGATCCAGAGTGCCGCAAGTGCCATCAAAGACGTGAGAGACAGAAAAAGGTGTGTTGGCGAGGGATGTGTGAGCGAGGAGATGAATAACTCTCCTCTGTTCAATAATTCTTCTTCTAGCTGCAGTCAAGAAACTGTTTAGGAGTAGACATCTCATACCAGTCCCTAGAGGCTTCTCTAAGAAAGGACAATGTTTCTGTCCCAGACATGACGACTTGGGAGTCTGAATGCTGCCACCTCTTTCTGCCCTTCTCCCACCAGCCTAGGCCAGGCTCTCTCTCTCTCTCTCCTTCCTTCCTTCCTTCCTTCCTTCCTTCCTTCCTTCCTTCCTTCCTTCCTTCCTTCCTTCCTTCCTTCCTTCCTTCCTTCCTTCCTTCCTTCCTTCCTTCCCTCCCTTCCTTCCCTCCCTTCCTTCCCTCCCTCCCTTCCTTCCCTCCTTCCCTCTTGTTTTTAATCAGTCTGATATTTTATAGCGGCGAGCTCCGAGCTTAAAGGGCAACTCCACCACTTTTCAACCTAATTTGTATTATCTCTAGCACAATACAAGTGTCAACATACTGTATGCTTAGTGTACAAAACATTAGGGACACCTTCCTAATATTGAGTTGCAAACTCTTTTTCCCTCAGAACAGACTCAATTCGTTGGGGCATGGACTCTACAAGGTGTCGAAAGCGTTCCACATGGATGCTGGCCTATGTTGACTCCAATGCTTCCTACAGTTGTGTCAAGTTGGCTGGATGTCCTTTGGGTGGTGGACCATTCTTGATACACACGGAAAACTGTTGAGTGTGAAAAACCCAGCAGCGTTGCAGTTCTTGACACACTCAACCCGGTGCGCCTGGCACCTACTACCATACTCCGTTCAAAGGCACTTACAGTAAATATGTTGTCTTGCCCATTCACCCTCTGAATGGCACACGTACACAATCCATGTCTCAATTGTCTCAAGGCTTAAAAATCCTTCTTTAACCTGTCTCCTCCCCTTCATCTAAACTGATTGAAGTGGATTTAACAGATGACATCAATAAGGGATCATAGCCTTCACCTGGATTCACCTGGTCAGTCTGTGTCATGGAAAGAGCAGTGGTTCCTAATGTTTTGTACACTCAGTGTATGTGAAAAAAGCACATTTCTAAGTTTTGTGGAAAGAAATATAAAGTTAAAACATCAGAAAAAGTTAAAACATTTTAAAAACAGTGATTTTCAAACACTATGATATCCGCAGTGACATGGGGAGCAAGAAAATACCCTCCTTTGGACTAGAAAGGAGGGTAGACTAGAAACCTGTTGCAGGTTTTGAAAATCATAGTCTTTTGCTTTTCATCCTACCCTGTGATGTCACAGAGAAGCCTTTTTTTAAATGACTTTTCTTTTTATCGTTTTGACCACAGATCATAGTAATGCCCTGTTTTCACATACAGTATGTAGACACTGGTTGGTGCTGGAGATGATGAATGAAGCTGAAAAGTGGCGGAAATGCCCTTTAAGACCAGGGAGATTAGAAGTCCCTGTCAGATGAAGTGGGCTGCTGGGGTGCTGCAATGCTACTGCGGGAATGCTAAGAGAACCATAACCGCCACAGACCAAAGTTCTGCTACCTGTCTCCCCCACCAAGAGGCGGAACGACCCTCACTGACAAACGTTCCGCTACCCGTCTTCCCCCTCCCAAGAGAGACGTCGCCTCTTCCCTGTCTCTCACTAAACTGCCACATTAGTCAAGATTTAGAGGCCTTATCTGACAAGCAAATATGGGATTTCTCAAGAGTTGACCTGAGTATTACCTCAGTCAAAGCCTTGTTGAGCTGAACACACTCGGCAGGCGGTCTGTATATAAGCCTGGAGAGATGGAGTGTCATATTCATAGCCGTGTTTGCGTGGGTAATGTTTGCAGTTTAAGCCTGTACATATGGATGTAAATGCAGGGAGATTATTTTATGCAGTAGAGCTTCTCCCTACTCATGCATATGTAGATTGGAATCTTCCCTGCTCCAATTCTGGATTACTCCCAATGTCACTATAAGAATCTAAGAAAACCCATCCCTGTGCTCTAGGTAGCCAATTCGGTGAGGGAGAAGTGGTTGCCGGCGCCGCCCCTGCGTAGAAACAGCCAATGGGAAGCAGAGACAGCGGCACATGTCGCTGTGCGCCCTAACCCAGTTTTGTCGGTGCAGCAGGGGGAGTGCCTGCCTCCCCCCTATGTCTCGCTAGCAGTGAAAACTTTTATGAAACATATTAAAATAGGTACCAGGAACGGGAGAGAAAAGTCTCAATATTAGCATATGGTAAAACGAAGGACCGCGAGCTGTGTTTCCCTCCTTCGGAGCACTTATCACAGAGTAATGGCTGCAAGGGGACAGTCCTCCACTTGACATTTAAAACCCCAAACACACTTATTTCTCTTCTATCAGACGACACAGGGAACACAGATGAAGTGAAATACAGCAAACAGAGGGAGAGAGTGGGTGGGGGGTGGGGCAGAGAAAGACAACAGCGAGGGAACAAAGATGAGCTCCTCCATCGCATGACATGTGTATACTTACAGAGAACAGAGGGAAGAAGAGGGGGAGGAGAGGAAAATTAAAGGCAGGCCACCAAACAGCAGATGGGCATCATTGGCATGGTGGGCCTGGTCCGGGTACACTGACCAGCAGCACACAACACATACACTGTAGGAGAGGAAGAGGGGGAGGAAGCAAGGAGGGGTGCAACAGATGGGGTAAGGGGTGGTTCGCCATAGGAAGAACCTGCTGTACCCATAAGGCCTGGTGACTGCAGCGACTCTGCCACCACCGACACACACACAATCACACACCACCACACACAAATCACACACCACCACCACACACAATCGCTATGGGCCGCTATAATCCTGAACACCACCTTACCACCAACCTACAGTGCCTTCAGAATGTATTCACACCCCTTGAATTTTTCCACATTTTGTTGTGTTACAGCCTGAATTCAAAATGATTTAAATGTAGATTTAATGTCTCTGGCCTACAAAATACTATACCCAATAGTGTCAAAGTGGAATTATGCTTTTCTACATTTTTACAAATTCATTAAAAATGAAAAGCAGAAATGTCTTGAGTCAATAAGTATTCAACTCCTTTGTTATGGCAAGCCTACATAACTTTAGGAGTAAGCATTTGCTTAACAACTCACAAAATAAGTTGCTAAGAAGGAAGACTGTACAGAATACAAATATTCCAAAACATACATCTTGTTTGCAACAAGGCACTAAAGTAATAAAGCAAAAAAATGTGGCAAAGCAATAAGCTTTTTGTCCTGAATACAAAGTGTTATGTTTGGGGCAAATTAAATGAGTACCACTCTTCATATTTTCATCATGTTATGGGTATGCTTGTAATTGTTAAGGACTTGTTTTTCCGGGATAAAAAATAAAACGGAATAGAGCTAAGCACAGGCATAATCCTAGAGGAAAACCTGGTTCAGTCTGCTTTCCAATAGACACAAGTAGATGAATTCACATTTCAGCAGGACAATAACCTAAAACACAAGGCCAAATCTATACTGGAGTTGCTTACCAAGAAGACAGCGAATATTCCTGAGTGGCCGAGTTACAGTTTTGACTTAAATCTGCTTGAAAATCTATGGCAAGACTTGAAAATGGTTTCCTTGTCAACAACCAATTTCACAGAACTTGAATCATTTTGAAAACAATAATGGGCAAATGCTGCACACTCCAGGTGTTTAAAGCTCTTAGAGAATTACCCAGAAAGACTCACAGCTGTAATCGCTGCCAAAGGTGATTCAAACATGTATTGACTCAGGGGGTTGATTACTTATCTAATCAAGATATATTAGTGTTAATTTTAATGAATAAAATACCAAAAGTTCACAATTTTTTTTGCCATTTTGACGTCAGACTATTTTGTGTGGACCGTTGACAAAACATGACAATTCAATTAATTTTAATCTAACTTTGTAACACAACAAAATGTAGAAAAGGTCAAGGGGCGTGAATACATTCTGAATGCACTGTAACTCCCAGAGCAAGTCCATTAATTAGATTCATTACCAAACATCACTGGAGGTCCTCTCTGGGTTCAATGGGTACTCGGCCTATTATTGTTTATGAGTATAATCAAAGCCAGTGACTTGTGTCGTCGCACAGCAGCAGAGATGCTAATCAAATAAACATGCAAATGATAAATATTCACCGGAGAGACTTGTCACCTAAGGCGCACGTTTCAGGTTTTTTTCACCCCAATTTCTCCTCTTTTGCAGAGGCTCTTTGTCAATGACAATGTCTCTCCGGCTGAGTGATTTTCTGTTAACCTCCAGGGGGAAACTGCGTGTGTGAACGTGTGCACGCACACACACACACACACATATGCACACACACACACATATGCACACACACAAACACACACAATCTCGCACCGCTCTTAAATGGCATTCATACCATTTATCTAACTATCTAAGTACTTCACTGTGTGTGTGTGTGTGTGTGTGTGTGTGTGTGTGTGTGTGTGTGTGTGTGTGTCTGCCGGCCTGTATGTCTGTCTGTCTGTCTGTGAACCGCTGTACCATTTTATATGTCCATGTCTCACAGGAGTGAAAGCTTCCTTCCAGCTCTCAGGGTCAAACGAGAGGCATCTTAAACCACTTTGACTTCGTTTTCAGCTGAGCATCCTAGTAATGCTAAGAATTGGCCTCTCGCAATCCACCACTATTTCCTTTTAGCCCCCTATAAAGTGACCATCTCATGAGAGACTGACCACGAACACATTCCTGTGGAACTCGATTGTGGCTTATGGTCAATATAAGACCATATAGGTTATCAATCAAATAGGGCAGCATTGTCTTTCTCAGCATGGCCGACACTGGTGTCTGTATGATTAGGCTAGTCTGTGTCCCCCCCCCATAGGGGACAAGTGGCCCTTTAGGGACATGGAGAGTGAAATGGCAGACGACAGTCACATTAGGGGGGTTGTCACCACACTCACCGCAGGTGACTGAGATTTACAGGCTCATATCTGGAGATTTTCAGCCCTCCTGATGGCTTGTGGCATGATTGATCTAGAAACTAGCACTGTTTCTCACCAAATGTGTGTGTGTGTGTGTGTGTGTGTGTGTGTGTGTGTGTGTGTGTGTGTGTGTGTGTGTGTGTGTGTGTGTGTGTGTGCATCTGGAGGGTGGTGGGGGTAGTGACAGCCATGACACCCCATCATCCCAGTCTTTCACTCCCTATCCACCTCTTGGTTGAAGCTCTAACAGCCATCGGGAAGTGACAAAAGGCTGGCTAATGCCAGGCGGCACACGATGAAGGACTGAACCACTTAAGCTTATGGGGTGCATGGAGAAGACTCTGCACACAGCAGGAATGCCAGGACAGCAGCGGGATAGGAGGACTATAGAATGGTAAAAGACAGCAGGGTCCCTCTCTTCTTCAGTAGTTTGAAGGGTGTGTGTGTGTGTGTGTGTGTGGGTAGGTGTGTGCGTACCTCTGCTTTTGGTCCCTCTAAAATGCTGGTGTGTTTGAGATGTGCCATTGCAGTTAGCAAGGGTGGCCCAGTTAGCATGCCACAACCACGTTCTTTGTGTAG
Source organism: Salmo trutta (assembly GCF_901001165.1). Lineage (NCBI taxonomy): Eukaryota > Metazoa > Chordata > Actinopteri > Salmoniformes > Salmonidae > Salmo > Salmo trutta. The sequence continues at coordinate 34,245,079 of NC_042984.1, forward strand.
TGTTGTTGTTAGGATGAAAGTACAGTGAGAAACAACGGCTGCCACTGTCACAGTGGTAAAAGAGTGTCGCGGGGTGCACGGCCATAACTGGAACTGGTGCTCCGCTCGTGCTATCGACCACGTCGTGACAGAGAGGCCATCTAAACACACAGACACACACACACACCGTCACATACAAACAGCTTGGCACACACAACCAAACAAAACCAATGCACACAAGCTTGCACACACACAACCAAATATACACACACATGCACACACACCCAAAGCCTCACTCGCGCGCACACACGCACCTGCCAGAGGACCTTGTCAGGGCAGTGACTCCTTAAGTCTAGCAGAAAGGAGACTAGCAGTGCTGGGCTCTCTATCTAATCCACACCCGGCCATCCAGACACACAGAGGAAGAAAGACTTACGAATTAGGAGAAGAGGAGGAAGCAAGAGAGGGCGGAAGGAGAGATAGAGAGACGAGAGAGGAGAAGGCGAAGAAACACAGTAATTAAACATCAAACCGTGTGCAGGTGTCTAAAGGTAGGAACACAGTCCCGTCGTCACCCACACTAAACCAACAGCCTCGGTGGGCACCTTGCTTCTCTCCTTTTGATGTTTAATTAAATAGTTGAGCGAGCTGTTTGGCTAAATATGCAAATGTCAATAGAAACGCATTAAAAAACACTGTAACTTGCCACCGGCTAAAACCCGCCGAAAAGGACTGTGACAGTTTACTTTGTCGAAAATAATGAAAAACAACAACAAAAAAAACACATAAGCACCCGGACATTTCGCTTGTTAATTTATGCGTGGCAAAAAGACGGGGGAAGAGACTAGAAAACAATGCTAATGAGTTGCACCGTGATACTGTGGAGTGATGCTTCCGACGTCACCTAGCCGAGACGAATACAACTTAGTATTCAGATAAGCAACCCGAGTGAGACGAGATAGAGATATCTGTCTAAGAAGAACCAGAGGAACGTTGCTACAGAACGCCTGTGGTTTAGCTTGTCTGTCGAGGACAGCCACTCTTCATCGGGGCTAGGCTATCTATACTCCGCAACGGCCATCGCGTCTGCAGGATTTTACTCCGGCCAAACAGGAACACACCCAACTCTACAAAATCAACTAATCGTAGTCTTCGATCGGTGCTTTGATGTGCTGAATCGTATGCGTTACTGCTTGGCTGGAGCAAAAACATGCACCCACGCCGGATGGCCTTGGCAGGGGTATGTTTGCCCACTGCTGCACTAACTCTAAATCTACACATTTTAGTTTTTGCCTTAACGCTAAACACCTGATTCCACTCATCAAAGGTTTGATGAAGAGTTGATTAGTGGGATCAGGTGTGTAATGCTAGGGCAAAAACCTAAACTGGTCCCCAGGACCAGGATTAAGAAACACTGCCTTAGATCAATGTCAGTGCCCAGGTGGCAAGGGATGGATGGCGCATTGGGCAGGGGTTAGGAGAGTCCACATGCAGTCTGCCATGCTGGGGTAGAAGTGTACCAATATAGATTTAGGGTTGAGGGATAAGGGGGTTGGGCAATGGGAAAGGGGTTGACACAAGACAAGACAAAACACAGCGCTGGGAAGAAGAGCTCCCAAACCTCACGGATGGACGCTTTCTTCCCCCCGCAAACACAGTAGGGCTGCATGGAGGGTGCACAGAGGAGGAGAGACAAGAGCAACAGCTTGGAGTGTTGGGAGAGAACATACTACTCCGTTTCAGAGAGATACTGTAGCTAGTTCAAGAGAGAGAGAGAAAGAGAAAGAAAGAGACAGGGGAGGAAGACAAGACAACCATCCCACCACCCCCATGTTTAGTCCAATTGGAGGAGAGTCTGACCCCTCCCAAGTGTCCACCAGAGGGGTCAAAGGTTGTGCTGCAGCGAGTGCTGTGTCCCGAACAGCGGCAGACGTCACACGGACAAAGACAGACAGACTGAGACGCACTGAAACAGAAAGAATACCTGTTTAAAAGGAAGCCACACAGACAAAAAAAGAGACAGACAGAGACAAAGACAGGCGAGCGACAAAACGTTGTGTGTGTTGTGTATAGAGAGAGAGAGAGAGAGAGAGAGAGAGAGGTAGACCCATTGAAGTGGAAGACTGGCACTACCAGAGGGTAGGAGGACATGAATGAAACATGAAGGCCGTTGTGTTTCATGTGTCACATGTGATGGCGGAGCGTGACGGGGATGAGGTAGATGGGGGTGAAGGGAAAAGTGGTGGTCACGGTAAAATTCCTGTCTGTTAGCTTTTTCCCCTCCCACCACAGACTACTGACAAATCAAGAGATAGACAGAGAACCAACACACACACACATTACTTACACAGGACAGGAGGACGTTTCAAAAACACTGTGAGAGGAGGAGTCAACTAGAGGGAGAGAGAGGCTACTCCCCCTTCCTCTTCCTAGGGGTCCCGACTCACCACACGGGCCTTGCTGCTTGACGGGAATATGGGCCTTGGCCTGGCACTCAGCCCGCCGGCGCTCGCAGTCGTTGATGTAGGTGTGGCCGTCCTTGCCGCACAGCGGCTTGTAGGTGCCGTCGCACTGAATGGGCTCGCAGGAGCAGCGCATGCCCAGACGCTCCACCTGGCACACGCCGTTGAACTTGCACTCCTCCCTGCACTCCTCTGCAAAACGGACGAGGGACATTTTAGTTCTTCTTGTTTCTTGCTCTTGTTTAGAATTCGTAATGTTCCTCTGTAAAGTGCGTTGCAATGTTGTGATAATGTTTTTTTTTTTTTTTATCAAATGTGACTTGACATGTGACTGAAAATAAGGCTAACGCAGCAAATCAGCCGACAAATCGAGGCAGTCGTCTACAAAACGTTCTCTCCGGGAGGTCAAGACCCATTCAGAGCTTTCAAATGTACTACGTTCCCGATCAGGGGATCAAATTTGTACAGTAATTCAAATTGGAGCCATTCCTCTCTTTCTCGTAAAGCGGTCACGCTACACTGAAACTTAATTACGGCGCTGCCTTATCTGGGTGTCGAACATTAGAGGGATGTATTGTACGTATGTCATGTTACAAGACAAACCACCGTTCTCGCCTAAACTCAATAAAGAACCTGATTTCATGGATCTGGATTTCAAATGCAAATATTCTCTCCATATCAAAACCTTCCAAAAACAAAAACGTCATTATCACGCTCGTCCATTTTACCTCAGTAAAAGGCAGACAGAGAATGGGTTCCTTTTAACTCGATCCAGACCAACTCATACACAGTACTAACGCTCTTCCTGAGACATTCAAGTCCCCGATGTAGTCGCGTTCTAGCGGCCTATATCTCTACTCAAGCTTGACCACAAACTATAAGGGCAGAAGGGGAGTCTGTAATAGAGTGCATCACACCATGAGCCTCTTTCATTAACTCTATGGGGAGTCTCAGATGTGTGAAGATGAGGTGAGAGGGGAAAAGCTACAGATGCAGTGGAGGTGGTGGCCTATTGAAGCCCCTTTCACGTAACAGGAACATTTGTCATCTGCAGTAAACCTGGCAGTGCAGACTTGGTGTGGCCTAAGACCTCTGTTTTAATAGCCCAGATAACCCTTTGCCAACCGTCTGGTATCACGCATGTAACAACAGAGCCCTGACAGAACATGGTTAGTTATCTATCCGTCAAGGCAGTGGTGTGTGTGTGTGTGTGTGTGTGTGTGTGTGTGTGTGTGTGTGTGTGTGTGTGTGCCGACTCACCTTGTTTCTTGCAGCGGCCCGGGTGGATCTGCTTGAGTTCAATGCCCTTCTGCATGCCCGTCCGCTTCATATGGCACTCGCTCTCATACATCTGCCCGTCGCTGGCACACAGTGGCTCATTGACGGCTGGGCAGGACTCCGGGCGGGGGATATTCAGGGGCTGGTGGGTGCGCGGCTCCACCCGGCATGCAACGTTCAGGTTGTTCTCGAGGCCTTTACATGGGTCTATGGACAGGGGAGAGAGATCGAGAGAGAGAGAGAAAGAGAATGAGAGAGAAAGAGGTTAGTGGTAGGACACAGTTATCCATCACCGGGGATATGCCAGAGATAGGCCTGCTATCAACACAGGTTGCCCTGGAGAGGTTGAGTGGAAAGCTGGGAAGGCCATGGATCTGAGAGGACGACAGGCTCCAAATAGATGGAGAAAGTTTATTTTTGATTGGGCCTCGTTGCACTCCTCTCTGGGGGAAGTCAGGCTGACGGCTGGCGCTGGTGGCCATATCAGCTGTAATCATAAATGAACTGGGGAGAAGCTTATTGAAATAGGAGCCGCTAGCTGCTGCAGCTTCGTCCCATCTCATTCCACTTCTCTTCTTCAGGGCGAGGGGACACAGAAGATTTATGTACCGCTGCGTTGCATTAAAATACTGCCAGGCTGCGAGCGAGTCATTCGAAACACCAGCGAGGAGGATGAGACCAAATTTGTAGAGAAGAAAGGGTCAGGGAGAGGAAGGGAGAAAAAAAGAGGGGAGAAATGGTTTCCAAGGCCCTGGCTCGGAAAACAAACGGCGACAACAGCAACACATAGAAGGGACAATGGTAGCTTGGCTTTGACGGGCTGGGCAAGCAAGACAACAACAGGGCCAACGCCAGCAACGCCATCGCCAAGGTCAGGGATTGTGTATATTAGCACTATGGAATCGCTCACACAGGAGGATATAAAACGTGGGACTGCAACCAATTCAGGGGTTTTATCGTACTATAAAAAGCGCCCGAAGCCAATAACGCAATGATACCACACAAGCCCAGCCATTATCCCCCTTGCAAAAAACATTACCTCCCATTAAGACACCAAAACGGCTTCCCGGAGTCCTGCCCTCCGCAGTCGAGCCCCACCGATGAGGTATCAGACATACAAACAGACAGCAAAGGCTAAGGCTAGCCTAGCCCCAGCTGTATATTTGATTTATTTATTGACCCTTATTTTACCAGCTAAGATGACTGAGAACATATTCTCTTTTACAGCAATGACCTGGGGGAGAGTTACAGGGGGAGGAGAGGGGATGAATGAGCCAATTGGAAGCTGGGGATGATTAGGTGACCTGATGGTATGAGAGCCAGATTGGGAATTTATTCAAGACACCAGCGTTAACACCCCTACTCTTACAATAAGTGCCATGGGATCTATGGTGACCACAGAGAGTCAGGACACCCGTTTTAACGTCCTTTCCGAAAGACGGCAACCTATGCAAGGCAATGTCCCCTTCACTGCCCTGCGGCATTGGGATCTCCTTAGACCAGAGGGAAGAGTGCCCCCTAATGGACCTCCAACACCACTTCCAGCAGCATCTGGTCTCCCATCTAGAGACCGACCAGGACCGATCCTGCTTAGCTTCAGAGGTGAGCCAGTTGAGACAGCAAAGGCTTGGACAGAATCACTCAGGAAGATTTAGGGTCCGCCGGGCCAGCTCTCCTGAGAACCCAGCCTCCCCCCCGGGGAGTATGGCGACATGGAGCCTGGTCTTACCGGGTTAGATATATTACAGCCATCCTCTCGGGGCCTGAGCATTCATCTCCCTTCCCTTTTGTAGCCTCTCAGGCTCCCATCACTTTTGGGAGGCTATTTTGTCTGGCACACTCTGTCTGGCTCTTTCCCTTTCTCCCTTACCTCATAGTCAAAAGTCCTCAGGAGAAAACGCAGACAAAACAACCGTCTTGAACTGGCCAGCTCTAAAAAACAATTGGCTTTGTTTGTCAACAGTGAATAATCCACACCACAGGAAGAGTTAGCATGAAGAAAAAACTGCACAGAATGAGAAAACCAGTAACACGATGTCAGAGAGAAAGAAGACAGTGAAACCCCGGAGTGAGAGAGAGAGGAGAGAGAGAAAGAAAGAAAAAAAAGAAAGAAAAAAAGAGTGAGAAAGAGAAAGGGTAGAGAAAAAGTATACGAGGAGACTCACTGCAGGATCCCTGGCGCTGAAGGCGGATGTTCTTCTTGGTATGGCAGGCCTGCTTGTGGAGCTCACACTCGTTGCGGTAGTCCTGGCCATCGCTGCCACACATCACCTGCTCGGGCTTGCCGTCGCAGCTCAGCGGGCACATGCACTTGGCCGACAGGCCGTCCGATGACTGGATGCAGGTGCTGCCGTAGCTGCAGATCACCTCGCTGCATGGATCCTTCAGGGCTGCAGGGAGGGAGAAGACAGAGGTATTTTAGGGTTTGTGTGTGTATTGCAGGATTGTGTATGGGTTATACAGGAACGCTTGATTTTACTGTCACGACTAGCCTACATCATGTGAAACCTGATGGTCAATTATTGACTGAAACGTTGGTTGAAGATCCAACTGATCCAACTGGTGCATTAAAGAAGGCCAGGAAGCTAGAGTTTCTACCATGAGTAACACAACAATGAAAGCAAATTCCATAGCAGTTTAAGTACAAAATTGCCACATGCCACCTTTTTACATCAGAGTGTCAACCTATTCGAGTGCAAATGGAAAAAGTGCCGTGGATGTGTAACTCTAGACTGAAGAACCTCTTGACAGCCCTGACTAAGGATTCACGGGCGGTCACAGCTGGCTGGCTGTACAAACAAGTTGCATTAAATTTCTGAAGGGCCAATAGAAGGATGCTTTGCATTCACAATACAATCTCAATTGCTATGCTTCAGCATGCTCTTCTACTGGCAGCTGAGTGGACCCCCTGAATATTTACCTTTCTAAAAACTAGAGAGACATTTTCCCTCTAGAGAACTTTGTTTCCAACCCCTTATTAAACAGCCCTGCCACTCCGGAGTGGCTTATTCTGTCGATATGAGTTGGAGGAACTTCTAATTTAGCTTCTGTGACTGAGATATTTTGGTATCTTATAATCTCGACGACGGAGCGCCATCAGATTACAATCAGCGTTATTTTTTCCACTCCCCCTATACATATTTATAGCGGGCATTATAACAAACACTCCCAGAGCGCAAGACCCCGGAGGAGCGGGGTTCCTCCGACAAGCTCTGAGTCTCATTTCCTATGCACCGCCACATTTGGAATAATGTTTATCTGTGTCCAATATCCACCTTTTGTTACGACGCTTTGTCTATGAATTTCATTTCAGGACGGGTGCTACGGTATATTAATCCAACAATCCTTCAGCATACTCTTTGTTTTATCTCCCCTATCGCCAAAATATAAAGTCTTATTCCTGTATTTCAGATCATGTTTGTCTCAGAAGACTGCTCTGCTCCATTTCTTTAGGTTGATCTTGGGGGTACATAACTAGGTAGGTAGCACGCGCGTCACCTTAATGAGAGTCTAGGATCGAGCTACCCAGACTCCTTGCTCCGGCCAAACGCTACGCCACGCCGACGGACGTTAGTTTAGTCTCCACACTGAGTCTGGATCTCAGTACCTCCCCGATCCTTCACTGAATCCGAACACATTCGGAAACGTCTGATTGGGTTGGGCCGGCGCCAGGACACAAGTGGGTAAGGCGGCGAGTTGAAAATTCGCCATTGGCTTTGATACTCCAATTGGTTAGAGACGATCCAATCACTGATGACTTTGTTTTATACTACGCCCCTAGTGCCCCTCCTCACACAAAATACTTCATTGATGGCAGTCTCAGACTAACGTATGTAGTGAACAACTGAGCAGCAGTAGAATTTAGTGTGAGTCGTCAGGCTAGGATAGGCTGGCGAAGAGAAGTGCTTTTGTGTGTCGTCGGATCAAAGCCTCACACATATCTCTCGCTCATTCGCACATCTTGACACATTTCTCTTCTGCCGCTTTCGTCTTCAAAACGTTTCAAGACACGGCGGAGTGGTGTCGCTAACGAATGTGTCTTTGTTTCAGTTTGATTTCAATGCAGTACTGCAAACGGAGCTGGACAACTGGTGACAGTGAATATCAAGCAAAAGATGAGTAAAGGTCTTCTACTGGAGATGCAGGCCCAGAACAGTGCATCATTACACTCCCACATAAAAATCCATCTCGGTATTGCTCTAACCTCAGAAAGACCAGCCAAATTATTACGAGCTAAAAACATGGGTCATAAAATGACTAACGATTTGACTAACAAAAAGAAGATGTACAGCAAACCAAAAGGTCAGTGTAAGTAATAATAATAATATATGCCATTTAGCAGATGCTTTTATCCACAGCGAGTAACCGTCATGCGAGCATGCGTTTTTATGTACGGGTGGCCTTGGGAATCACCATGCTCTACCAATGAACGAAGACTTTATTTAGTATTTCATGTATAGATTATCAATACAAATTCAACTGAGGCATTGACACACCTCTGTGACTGAAACGGATACTAAGCCATTTGAAATCCTTCAACCATGAAACCAATCGACACCACTACCAACTGTAGTAGATTTATGCCGACATTGGTTTGCTTCCCCTTCGTCCATATTCAATATATCCTCACAGAACCCACAGGACCACACTGTCTTTGATGTACCGTTTGTTAGGTGACACCATGGAGGATGAAAACACAGTAGGAGGACATGGTTTGCCTAGCAATGGAAGCCCATTGTCACCCGGGTTTATGGGCCACCATGAAATAATACGCCTTAAGCCACCGCCTTCAGCCTGCAGCCAACGGCTCATCCTTGCCACTTCCCAGAGTGCCTCTGTTTTCTTTGTGACAGTCAACAGAATTCTCCTCGTTGCTTCTCGGACCCATTCAATAATAATAGTCTGAGGGTTTTTCTCCTTGGCTGTAGCAGGCACCTTGACAGGCATGGACGGAAGAGCACGGAAGAACAGAGGGGGTCGACTTGATTTGAATGCTAACGGATCCGTCCAGTTTCGGAGCGTCGCACTTCGCCACTGCGGCGGCGTTAGCACAGATAAGCTTTCCTCTCAGACTCAGACAAGGAGGCAAATTGCCTGGGTGAATGTGACTGGTGTAACAAGCAGAACGCGTCACAAAACAACTTCAGGGACCTCCTGCCTGCATTTTTCGCATTATTATCATTTGAAATGCCGGAGAAGTAGGAAGATGAAAAGTCACCGAGCTACCTTCTAAATTAGAATGCTCCTCACTGCCAATTAGCGTCTCTCCCTGAGCCACAAGGCGGCACTGAAGTGGTAGACAGCAGCAAGGTTAGGCTTGGGATAATAACAAGAGGAATACAGGTAGTAAAGGAAAAGACTACCACAATGCTGAAACATTCACTTTAGTTGAAGAAGAAGACATGGTAGTAGTAGTGGGGAGCAGGAGGAGAACACAACCCTGCACTACAAAAAAACTGAACAGAGAATATATACTACAAAACAGGCAGAGGAGAGGATGGCCAACAAAGAAAGGAGGGTGGGAGTTATCTCCCAGGCAGGGAGGCAGGCAGTCTTTGCGGGCCTTTCTGTGTGTGTCTGCCTTTCTTCTCCCTGTGATACAGTGTTTTGAACTGGGTTTATTAACGCTTCATTAGGATTGGGGAGCTGTCAGCCAGCGCAGTGTAGTGGTGACGGCTCTGCTTGGCGGCACGCGGCCCAGGGGCTTGTGGTGGAACAGGTTTCCCTGTCGTGGTGGTGGCGATAGTTGTTGTGGGGGAAGGAGAGGGGGATTGGGCAGAATACTCTAATGTATTATCCTTTAACATATATATATATATATATATATATATATAATGTGTCCGTATAACCCCTAGCAGGAGAGGAGCTAGACAAAGAGAAAAAGATGAGAGAGAGAGAGCAAGTGATGGAGACAGACAGAGGGAGGTAGAGACAATGGAGAACCCCCCCCCCAGCGCATCCACTCGGCCACACTACCACAGACACACGCAGCAGACCAACCACAAAGCATCGCCCCTCGCCACCACGTCCTCCCTGTACCGCTGCAGTCCGCCCAATAGCTGGGAGATGATTTGCCCGTTTGATGTAGTTCTTCAAAGAGCTTATTTGACTCCAGCTGTCTCTCTCTTTTACATGCTTTAGTGTTACCCTTGAGTCTGGAAAATCGGCCACAAAAACCTCAGTATACACAGGGACTCCTGGTTGTGCTCAAAGGCCGGGGGTTCGGGCATTCTTCTCCTGCCTGTTGACAGAAGAGCCTCCACACTTGTATTGATATTTGTGGGGCGGGCGGGCGGGGGGGGGTACGGGTTGGGACGCTCCTTTTAGAATGATAGACATATTATTTCTTCCTCTAGAGTGACATGGGAATACCAGACAGCATTAAAACGTCTGGATTTGGATTTGTCTTCATGTGAGGATGAGGTGGTGTTCTGAGGTTCACCATTGGTATCTGTAACACTCCACCCACCACTGCGACCTGTATGCTCTCGTCGGCTGGCCCTCGCCGGCTGGCCCTCGCTACATATTCGTCGCCAGACCCCTGGCTCCAGGGCATCTATAAGTCTTTGCTCGGTAAAGCTCCGCCGTATCTCAGCTCACTGGTCATCCCCAAAGCCAACACCACCTTTGGCCACCTTTCCTTCCAGTTCTCTGCTGCCAATGACTGGAACGAATTGCAAAAATCACTGAAGTTGGAGACTTATATCTCCCTCACTAACTTTAAGCATCAGCTATCTGAGCAGCTTACCGATCGCTGCAGCTGTACACAGCCCATCTGTAAATAGCCCATCCAATCTACCTACCTCATCACCATATTGTTTTTATTTACTTTTTTGCTTTTTTGCACACCGGTATTTCTACTTACACATCATCATCTGCACATCTATCACTTAATTTGCTAAATTGTAATTACTTTGCTACTTTGGCCTATTTATTGCCTTACCTACTCACGCCATTTGCACACCCTGTATATAGACTTTCTCTATTATGTTATTGACTGTACGTTTGTTTACTCCACGTGTAACTTTGTGTTGTTGTTTGTGTCGCACTGCTTTGCTTGATCTTGGCCAGGTCGCAGTTGTAAATGAGAACTTGTTCTCAACTGGCCTACTTGGTTAAATAAAGGCGAAATTAAAAATAAAAAAATGTAAAATATGTCCTCTTCTAGAGTAGATAGGCTAACTGCTAACTGGTAATTGCGCGGCATTGTGGTAATTGCGTGGCATTGAAGCTCCATTGTATCATAATTTAGCATTAGCCATATTTAACTGAGATGATGATCCAAAACAATGGGCAGTAATGTGTGCTGGAGCGTTCAATGCTCTGAACTGGCATATGGTATTAAGTGGTTTTAATGAGTAACAGTTGAGTGAATAATATGCTACAAGCTTTTGAACATTTTTAAATGTTAAAGTTGAATAATTCTCGGTTTCTGACTCACACATACACATTCACGCATGTTTTTTGCATGCACAGACACACACACACACACACCCACCCACCCACCCACCCACCCACACACACACACACACACACACACACACACACACACACACACACACGCAGCAGATAAACCTCTTAAATCTACACTTACTTCAGCCCTGTAATATAGTGCCTGTTCAACATGACAAGAACTCTAGCAGCCGTAGTTTTTATAAGCCACTTCATTTTGTGAGCAGACAGAGGAGGGGAACAAGGAGATAGTGGTGAATACATCAATAAACCCAGTGTGGCAAAAAATGATCAGGTAAACAGGAAGCCCGAGTTCCTATAATGGCGGGCCTAATAAATGCAAATAAGTGTTGATATCTGTCTCCATCTCTCTCCATTATGGCCTGGTTATTGCTTGAACTGTAAACAGAGGAGGGGACAGACACGGCATACTAAGGGGATTGCGGGGACTTTGTGTATTATGAGGCATCAAGCTTCCAGTGCTATTACAAGTTGGGGACAAGGTGGTTTTAGAAGGGAGATGGATCAGGAGCGTTTTGGTCTCCGTCTCGCCTCAAGACTGCTGCATGCAGGGAGCTGGGAGTGTGGCTATCTCACAGACAGTATTAACCTGACAGAAACAGGGGGGAGGAGGAGTGGGGGAGGGGGGGAGGCAGAGGGGGAGATTACTGTGAGGAGGATGGGGGCGGAGGGGGGGGTGGTGCTAGAAAGAGGAGGGGGAGAGGGGGATGAAATACAGAGAGAGAGGGAGGAACAATTGAGAGAGAGAGAGGGCAAATGAGAGGGAGAGTCAGGAGTGAGGAAAGTATTAAGCACAGAGAGAGAGAGAGAGAGAGAGAGTCACAAAGAGGTTGATGCGGATAATGCTTCCACATCTCACTAGCAGGAAGAGGGGAAAGATGGAGAGAGAAATACATAGATAGAAAGAGGTGAGGACGGATTACCATCGTTACCCTACCGGCGTCCACTATCCTATCAATCAACCCTAACCCATGAGCATGGCATAGAAGATGATTATGACTACCACCTTATAATTATGGGCCTTTCACTGATTCCCGCTTTGTCTCGACGCCCACGCACACTCCCAGACAAGCCCGTTCACACCCAAACCATGCCACAAACAAATAGTATTGTTTACACTATTGTCACTATTGTGACTATTGTCGTTTCCTCCCTGATATAAATGTACCAATGACTCCCATTGTATCCTTCTATATCCTATGTTATTTTTCACATTGCGTAAGAATAACAACAACAAACCAACCTCAATAGATTATTCAGGGGAGCAGAATGCATAAATACATAAGTAAAGCATGTGTAAAACCAAGCTTCTGTCTGTCATTAGGAGTGTGTGTGTCTGTGTGGCTGTCTGCGTGTGTGTGTGTGTGTGTGTGTGTGTGTGTGTGTGTGTGTGTGTGTGTGTGTGTGTGTGTGTGTGTGTGTGTGTGTGTGTGTGTGTGTGGATGTCTGCATGTGTGTGTGTGTGTGTGTGTGTGTGTGTGTGTGTGTGTGTGTGTGTGTGGATGTCTGCATGTGTGTGTGTGTGTGTGTGTGTGTGTGTGTGTGTGTGTGTGTGTGTGTGTGTGTGTGTGTGTGTGTGTGTGTGTGTGTGCGTGCGTGCATGTGTGTGTGTGGATGTCTGCATGTGTGTGTGTGTGTGTGTGTGTGTGTGTGTGTGTGTGTGTGTGTGTGTGTGTGTGTGTGTGTGTGTGTGTGTGTTGGTTGGTGGGTTATTAATGCGTGAGCTGGCACTATAATCTGTTATCTCTCCAGAGCATGAAGCCCAGGTCCTCATGAGGTGACGGGAGAAAAAGAAAGAGACGAGGAAGAGACAGGGATTTGTTTAACAAGTATCACAAGGCTCAGTACTGGAGGATAGTACTGGAGGATGAGCGGGAGAAGGAGGCAAGGGAGGCGATAGGATTCAAGACACTACCGTTATCATCTGGCGCATGAGGAGGAGAAATGAAGGCTGATTCCTTGTGTTGGTGGGGGATTGTGTGGTAGTGGGCATTTCTGTGCCTGGGTGTGTGTGCCTGTGTGTCTGGACGTGTTTAACTATACTTGTGGGGACCAGAAGTCCCAATAAGAATCGTAAACAAACAAAACTTTGACTAACTGGGGACATTTTGTTAACATCAACACGAGGTCAAATGCATTTTCAAGGGGGTTTAGGGTTAAGGTCAGAATTAGTGTGAAAGTTAGAATTTGGTTTATGATTAGGGCTAGGGTTAGGTTTAGGGTTAGGTTCAGGGTTAGGGACAATAGGATTTTGAATGGGACTGAATTTTGTTTCCCCACAAGGTTAGTTATACAAGACAGTGTGTGTGTGCATGTGTGCTTGTATGTCTGTGAGAGAGCCTGTTTGTTTAGCATATGAGTGTGCGTGTGTAGGGTCAATAAACCATCTTTCGGGTCAATACCGAACCCGAGTGAGACCCTGCAAGGGAATTAGATCTTATTTATTTCTGACGCCCTCTAACCCTCACCTCTCACTGGTGTTCATCACATCACATTTCAGAGAGACGGAGAACAGAGAGAGAGGGAGCGAGACAGGGAGAGAGATGGAGAGATAAAGGTAGAGAGGGAAAGAGAGCGAGAGAGAAAGAAAGAGGGCATCAGTAATCACCCAGAGAGAGAGAGAGAAAAAGTGGATCACATCATAGCAGCTACAGTAGGGGAGCAGAGCAGAAACCTTACTGATGAGGTCAGCAGCCAGGTACACAGGCTGAATGAGGCCCCGCGGAGATGACTAACACCCTATTCACTGAGGGCGATAGAGATCGATGGGGGTGGGGGTGAGAAAGTAAAGAGGGAGTTCAACATCTACAGTATAACCTACCCGATGACAGTTACTGAGCCAAGCCAATGTGTGGCAGCAGTAATGCCACAGTTTCACATCTGAGCTGCAACCTATCCACAATATGGCTATATGCCCATTTAAATGTTATGATCTACCAAAATACCAAAAGGGGGGGGGACATTGATTGACGGCCATTCTTCCAGACTGATATTTTTGGAGAGTGTCTCTAGCTAGCTGATGAGTGAAGTTAAAGTTAGACAGACGGACCCTAGTAGGTTGAGAAGACAGGTGGACACCGTGTCACTGGCATCTCCATGCTGGGAGAGAGAAAAACTAATTTACACCGGCTCTCACCACACTCCACCGCAGTCGCTGCCCGCTGTCGAACTCTATCGCCATGGCGATTTCGCACGCATGCCGACAGAGTAACGAATGACCTGTTGGCTAACAGGAAAGGGGGTGGGGTGGGTGGATGGGGGGGGGGGGGGTGGATTTGCTAGCTTCTCCTTCAGGTTCAGGGGCTTTGGAGTCTCAGGCTTCTTCCCAGCGCTTTATAAGACGGACAGGGATAAATCAGTCTTTCTACGCCCCTAACACCTTAACGACCTCCTAACTAGCACTGGCCATCACAAAAGCGCAGCCGGAGTAAAACTGTCGGATTTGAATTGTAGTCCGCCCGGCAACTGGGCCTGGGAGCAAAATATCAGGGCTTAGGTGTCTGGGAACGCTTTGCTCCACACAAGGCTGTAAGAAAAATATAACTATCCAACAGACTACAGTTTCAAATAACATCCATTCAGTCTGTTCGTGTTGCTTAGGAAGTCTGCGATGTGTCTTCTATGGAAGACCATGGAAGAGAACATTCAGTATTGCCTCTGAGGGGATTGTATATTGTGGGGACTTTCTGCCATGTAGGAATATAGCTCCTCTTCAAGCCTTTCTTTACAGGTTGGAGAGAGAGATTTACATTGTTTTCCATTTCGGGACCAGACACAGAAAGTGGTTGCCACCAGTTTGCTTGAGCAGCAATACAATATCCCACTTTGCAATTGGATACCTGTCAAAGGAACCGGACAGAACCGAAGAGAAGCAAACCAACCGTTCCCTTGGTATTGAAGAATGTAGTTTTAACAGTCAATAAGGGGGAAACAACACAACACATCGATTTCCACATTAACACATTTAATACTTTATACTGACATACAACGGATGTTGCTTCCTCGGTTGCACTAGCAAAGACAGACCACCGGGAAGCCAGCAGACAGGCAAGCAGACAGACAGACAGAGTTCTCTTAGGACTGACTGCCTTGGACCAACTGTGGAGTGAGATTGAGAGGGGGGAGGTTTGAAGGGAGCTGTGAGGTAGATACGCCAGAGTTAGACACACGGCGTACTGAGACGGCCTTTCTTCATGGCTGGAGGGAGTGAAGTGGTGTCTGTTGGCGCTGGAGAGATAAGACAGGCAGGCCTTTCAAACAGCCAGTCAGGCATGCTGTACTGCAGTTACCCACAGAGAAAGGGACAGAGAGGGATAGGAGAAAGAGAGAGAAAAACAGACAGGCAGAGAGAATGGTAGAAGAAATATAGTGACGGGAGTGCGGAAGAGGCAAGGATAAAAGGGAAGGTGACAGAAAGAGGGGAGAGGAAGAAAGAAGTACAGCGGGGGTATGAAAGAAGAGCGGGAGAGAAAGAATGAGAGTCTGAGTGTAGTCTATCAACGGAGCGTGAGGCTCCCGGGCTCCCTCTACACACACACGAAATCGATCTTCCCCATCGATCTGTGCCCACTTTCTCCCCCCGTCGCACCACTACCCTCCTCCCCCCTAAAAAAACTCCACGATTCACAAGACTGCGCTCTCCGGAATGAGTTCTGAGGCACTGGCGCTCGCTGGGCCCCCCTCTCCTCCCCGCTGCAGCGCGCCGCACGGCTGAGTGTTTACCCCTCCCTCTGTGTCGACTCCAAGTTCAATATTAGGAGAGCTAACGCGGCTCTTCATGTTCTACTGAACGGTAACCCTGGTTATGTGCCAGCTGCCTTCTGTCCTCCTCCCCACCCCTCTTTCAATGGCTTTAAAAAAAATATATTTTCCCTAAAAAACACAGTTATCTCACGCTTCAGGGCCAATTTCGACAGATTTAAACAGAGCAGAGCTCCCCCTTTTTTTTTTATTCAAACGGTATCAGTAGACGATAGACGCTGCACAAGTGAACTAACCCACAGAAATGTGACCCCGCTCCCAAATTACCCATTTTATATGCATTTAATATAAAGCGGGAATGAATGAGTTGCTTAGGCTGGAATGTCCATAAAGGTCAGTGCCGGCTGAGTTATGTACATAGTACATTATCTGGAGTGGCCAGAGGCACGATCCAGGTCGCTATCTTACATTGCAAACTTGAACACCGGCTTTGCTTTAATCTGCCACTACATTAATCATTATACATCATCCAAGCACCGTGTCCATTCAACTGGAAGGGCCACCTTAACATGTCATGGAGAAAAGAAAAAAACATTTAGTGCTTATGACGACTTTATGAATGCCCTATGAAGCTTTTATAAGTTGTGGTTTGATTAAAGTTAGAAAAATGTGAACAAATACAATGAAATACTTATAAAACGTATACCCCCTTCCCATTCACTACCCGTCTCCAGCAGACCTCTCCATCACCCCAGACAACAACATCATACCAGGCAGTGTGACCTGCCTGGACCTTCTGCGCTGAATTTATTGAAGGGAGAAATAGAATCTGTCATCCAGTTTTCCCAGAACCTCTGCATCTCGTCCTCCCGTGGCAAGACTGTTATAGTCTGCTCTCTCCATTTTTTGCTCTCTCAATGCGCAATTTATTCTCCTTCAAGCTCCATTGTTTCAGCGCTACGCCTATTTTTACCGGCTGCTCACTTAATGTCGACAAATGTGTTTTGATATTCAAATATTTATTGTGATATTTGTGGCGGAACTGTCAAATGGAACAAGCTCTTTTATACTCAGAAGTACGATGTTTGTCATTTGGGAATTCTACTGCTGTCCAACATTTCTTGTTTTAGGCTTTGAATGCATCTTGAAGGGACTCTAGACAGGAGCATTAAAGTAAGTAGTCACATAGCTTGAATAGTATGATTTCTCCCCACAACTGAATAAGCTCTCATCCTTGATAGCCTCATATTCTCAATTACTGTGTACAGTACATATGCGCTTTACCTATGCTAAGGCAAATGCTAAGACTGAATTCTCACTACTAGAGATGCTCTCGAGGTTTTGATGTACATACGGTGTATATCCGGTGTATATGTGGTGTATATACACGTATAGATTGCATTTGGATTACTGTTACAGTGCTATTTGGGTTGTTCATTGGATTCATTGCGACATTTCTTGATTTCTTGTTGTGTTTTTATTTTCAGTTCTTGTTTTTGTGTGTACTTGTTTGACATTTTACTGTATTGTTATGAGCCAGTAACATAAACATTTCGCTGCACCATCTATAACATCTGCTGAACTGTATACGCGACCAATAACCTTTGATTTGATTTAAATTACCTCTCTCTCCCTCTCGTTCTCCCTTTCTCTCTCTCCCTTCCATCTCTCCCTTCCCTCTCTCTCGCTCCCTTCCCTCTTTCTCTCTCCCTTCCCTTCACTCTCTCTCCCTTCCCCCTCTCTCTCTCTCCCCCTTCCCTCTCTCTCTCTCTCCCCCTTCCCCCTCTCTCTCTCTTTCTCTCTCCCTCCACTATCTGGCAAGCCCTGTAGTCAAACAGGCCGTGCTATTAGCCAGCCCCAGTCGGCACAGCAATCAGCCAATGGATTAGCATTGTAACGATGGCACATGAGAAAAAACCTTGACAGGAAGCCCATTGTAGTGTATTGTGTTCCGCTGGCTTTCAGCCCTGCAAACCCCTCCTGGAGTGGCTGGGGCTGCTATGCTAACGAGTCATGAGGATGAGACATATGCTTCAATGGAGACTGCTGTTATTATACGTTGTCTCGGGACCATGGGATACAGACAGGGCATGCGTCGAGGTGTTTGGTCATCAGGCGCCTGGTACCTTGCCTTCAGAAAGTATTCACACCCCTTGACTTTTTTCACATTTTGTGCTGTTACAGCCTGAATTTAAAATGGATTAAATTGAGATTTTGTGTCACAGGCCTATACTTAATACTCCATACCGTCAAAGTGGAATTACGTTTTTAGAAAATGGTACTAATTAATAAAAAATGAAAAGCTAAATAAGTTCAGGAGTAAACATTTGCTTAACAAGTCACATAATAAGTTGCATGGATTCACTCTTTGTGCCATAACAGTGTTTAACATGATTTTTGAATGACTACCTCATCTCTGTACCCCACACATACAGTTATCTGTAAGGTCCTTCAATCAAGCAGTGAATTTTAAACACAGATTTAACCACAAAGACCAGGGAGGTCTTCCAATGCCTCGCAAAGAAGGGGACCGATTGGTAGATGGGTAAAACATTTAAAAAGCATACATTGAATATCCTTTTGAGCATGGTGAAGTTATTAATTACACTTTGGATGGTGTATCAATACACCCAGTCATTACAAAGATGCAGGCGTCCTTCCTAACTCAGTTGCCGGAGAGGAAGAAAACCGCTCAGGGATTTCACCATGAGGCTAATGGTGACAACAGTTACAGAGTTTAATGGCTGTGATAGGAGAAAACTGAGGATGGATCAACAACACTGTAGTTACTCCACAATACTAACCTAAATGACGGAGTGAAAAGCGGGAAGCCTGTACAGAATACAAAATACAAATATTCCAAAATGTGCATCCTGTTTGCAAAAAGGCACTAAAATATAAAATACATTTACTCTATGTCCTGAATACAAAGCATTATCTTTGGGGCAAATCCAACACATTACTGAGTACCACTCTTCGTATTTTCAAGCATAGTGGTGGATGCATCAGGTTATGGGTATGCTTGTCATCGGCAAGGCCTAAGGAGTTTTTTTATATAAAAAGAAATGGAATAGAGCTAAGCACAGGCAAAATCCTTGAGGAAAACCTGGTTCAGTCTGCTTTCCAACAGACACTGGGAGACAAATTCACCTTTAAGGAGGACACTAACCTAAAACTCAAGGCCAAATATACACTGGAGTTGCTTACCAAGACGACCGAGTAACAGTTTTGACTTAAATCGGCTTGAAAATCTATGGCCAGTCTTCAAATTGGCTCTCGAACAATGATAAACAACCAAATTGATAGAACTTGAAAAAAAATATTTTTTTAAGAATAATGTGCAAATATTGTATAATCCAGGTGTACAAAGCTCTTAGAAACTTACCCAGAAAGACTCACCGCTGTAATCGCTGCCAATGTTATTCTAGCATGTATTGACTCAGGGCTGTGAATACTTATGTAAATGAGATATTTCTGTATTTCATTTTCTATAATTTTGCAAACATTTCTAAATACATGTTTTCACTTTGCCATTATGGAGTATTGTGTGAAGATGGGTGAACCCATGATGAGTTCAGATTTTTTGTGGCCCCCACCCCCATCAAAGTAGCTCATCCCTGATCTAGGCTCTGGATAATGAAGTAACGGCTCGCATTTCCCTTGCGGAGGTACAGAACATACTGTCTTGAATTGTAATGTTTTGTAGTGCAATGCTAAAAGGACTCATTCTGAATGTATGAAAGAGCACAAAGGATCGCAGTGGGCTGAATAGTAGAGTCATGCTAGCTGAGTCACTATACGTCAGGGTACAGTAGTAGTCTTCACAACACTGACTGAAAGAGACTGAATAGTAGCATATTGCTAGCTGGACTCTCCATAGATAAGGAACAAGGTACAGTAGTAGTCTCCACAACACTGACTGAAACAGACTGAATAGTAGCTAGCGTGACGTTAGCTGATCTCACCATACTGTAAATACAATACTTTGTGTTAACACAACACAGACAAACTATAATAGCTAGATAGCGTGACGCTAGCTATCTGGACTCACCACAGGGTCCCTTGCGCAGCACCTTGATGCGTCGCTGCGTGTTGCACTGGGCCTTCTCCAGCTCGCACTCGTTGGAGTAGGTGGAGGAGTCTGAGCCGCACACGGGCGCCACAACCGACGGACAAGCCATCTTCTTGCATACGCACTCCGCCTTAGAGGGGTCAGCCGCTTCACGCTCACACACCGCCCCGAAGCCGCACAGCATACCTCTGCAACCTGCCCAGAGAGAGGAGGGAAACACTGTTACATTTGATCATTTTATTAAAAACATTTGACATTTCATAAAAAAACGTGCAAAGAAGCGTGTCATTTAGAAGGGAGGAAATACCCAACAGGAGGACCCTTTGAAAACACGTATAAGTGACGTTACAGAAAGAGGGCCTTAGCTAACAGTTCACACTTGAGAAACACTATATTTCCATGGGTTACACAACTTTGTTAATATTCCCCATACACGAGAACATACAATATACACCATGTACCTTGAGCTTCATTGACACCTGTAATATACACTATATATACACAAAAGTATGTGGACACCCCTTCAAATGAGTGGATTTGGCTATTTCAGCCACACCCATTGCTGACAGGTGTATAAAATAGGGGCAATACAGCAATGCAATCTACATAGACAAACAATGGCAGTAGAATGGCTTTAGGGAAAAGCTCAGTGACTCTCAACGTGGCACCGTCATAGGATGCCACCTTTACAACAAGTCATTTTGTCAAATTTCTGTCATGCTAGAGCTACCCCAGTCAACTGTAAGTGCTGTTATTGTGAAGTGGAAACATCTGTGGTAGGCTACACAAGTGGAAGGCCACACAAGCTCACAGAATGGGGCCGGCAAGTGCTTAAGCACGTAGCGTGTAAAGAAAAGTCTGTCCTCGGTTACAACACTCACCACCGAGTCCAAACTGCCTCTGGAAGCAACGTTAGCACAATAACTGTCGGGAGATTCATGAAATGGGTTTCCATAGGTTTTTTGGATCCCAGGAGAATGCCCCAATGCATAGTGCCAACTGTTAAGTTTGGTGGAGGAGGAATAATGGTCTGGGGCTGTTTTTCATGGTTCAAGCTAGGCCCCTTAGTTCCAAGAGAGGGAAATCTTAACACTAAAGCATACAATGACATTGTAGACGATTCTCTGCTTCCAACTTTGTGGCAACAGTTTGGGGAAGGCCTTTTCCTGTTTCAGCATGACAATGGCCCTGTGCACAAAGCGAGGTCCATACAGAAATGGTTTGTTGAGATCGGTGTGGAAGAACTTGACTGGCCTGCACAGAGCCCTGACCTCAACTCCATCGAACACTTTTGGGATTAATTGGAACACCAATTGCGAGCCAGGCCTAATCGCCTGACATCAGTGCCCGACCTCATTTCCACTCCTGTGGCTGAATGCAAGCAAGTCCCCACAGCAATGTTCCAACTTCTAGCGGAAAGCCTTCCCAAAAGAGTGGAGGCTGTTGTATCAGCAAAGGGGGGACCAACTCCATTTTAATGCCCATGATTTTGGAATAAGATGGTTGACGAGCAGGTGTCCACATACTTTTGGTCATGTAGTGTAGATGTCAGCGTGGGACCTTAAACATACATTTATCTGGCCAGTGGCCACACATCCATAGTACTACATTACAGCTGCCCAAAACAGATGGCAACTCTCACAGGTAGTGGATTTGAATAGAAATCAATGAGACTGAGGACCAAGCGTACTCCTAGCTAAGCCTTGGTCTGGAAAGTATGATTGGTCTGGAGCGTCTGATGCCCAATGTCAGCACGGCCTCTCCGGCTGCCCCCCCACCCCTCCACCTCCTCTCCAGTCCCCCCTTCCACCGATCGCCCCCAGCTATGTCTTATCGCTGGTTCCCAGGCAAGGGCTAAACGCGAGGGGGCATGTCCACTCGGACTAGCCCGGCAGCTGTCTGGCTTCCTCTCACTCACTCCGGAACACGCACACACAGGCGCGCGCACACACACACACACACACACACACACACACACACACACACACACACACACACACACAAACACACACACACATACACAAACATACATACACACCACTGTTGTGTGTGTGAAAGGAGAGGGAGGCTGCTGTTACAGCATCTGCTTTGGCTGCCAGCTCTCTTTCTCTTAAAGTCTATGTCTACCACGCTCTCCCTCTCTTTCCGAGCGAAACAGTTCAGGAGAGTTTGTGCATATATTATGACGACAGTTCAGGCAAGCAACATTTGTTCTGAAGGCAAGTCAAAGTTCGGAGCCGAAGTCTTCGCCCCTCTGTAGGTGGGGATTTTTCCCTCTGTAGTAGGGATTTTTCAATAAAGTCTTTGTTGTCATTCGACGAGAGACGACTCGTTTTCATGTACATTTTTTCATTGAAAAATACTGAACCAAACATCTTAGTTAGATGTAAAATTACGCAATTAAGAACTCTTCAGCAAAAACGTCAAGATGAATGACAGATTTCTTGAGTTATCTACTTTGAGGAACTGTATACTGGCTATGGCGTCTCAAAATGGACAAACCGTACTATTGCCGCTTTGTTCTCGTTTTTCAAGCGAAGGTCTTTTAATGAAGTATGGGAGAGCACTTGTTTGGTTTGGCTAAAGCATGCTGACGCCTTTACAGCGAGACAAGACAGGTGAGGGCTAAAGTTCCCAGTGGGAGACCACCTGAAGAGCTGGAGCCTGACAGATACCTGAGCTAGTCTCTTTTCTTTGGTTGAAGGGGGGGAAAAGAGAGGGAGAGAGCGAGATAGAGGGAGGGGGTGTGTGTGTGTGTGTGTGTGTGTGTGTGTGTGTGTGTGTGTGTGTGTGTGTGTGTGTGTGTGTGTGTGTGTGTGTGTGTGTGTGTGTGTGTGTGTGTGTGTGTGTGTGTGTGTGTGTGTGTGTGTGGTGTTTTCAACATAGGGCCAGTCACCTGACAGGTGAGAGACAAGATAGGAAGAGACGAGAGATGAGTTGAAATCCAATCTAGCCATGTATGATGCGTAAGGACTTGTATTAACATGTTGACTGAGGCGACAAGTAGAGAAAGGCAGGTAGAGTCAAAAAGCCAAGGGCTACTCTATAACGTTAGTCATTGAACCACAGACATATCTGCTGCCATGGGCTAGCAATCTGAGCTCAAAAAGACATCTCAAGCGAGGTAAGGAACTTAACACTTTACACTCGTCACAATTGGCCTACATAGGGCTAAATTAAAATGTTCCTAACAGAAGAAATATGAAATGCATAACCATGGTAGCAATTGAAAGGGGACAGTTTGGAGACAGTGGTAAAATGATTAGACCAAATGTGAGTACACAACAGTTCACCTGACACAAGACCGAATCCAAACATTACACTGTTGATTTGTGCATTTTACATTTACATTACTTTGTGTCGCATCTTTGAAAACGAAATCTGAAAATACTCCGGATACATTCAGTAACACGATAAGAATATTCCTGGACATGTGGGGTAGGTCGAACATAAGACAAACAAATGGAAAGGCTTTGAGTGTGAGGACTAATATAACGAGTGTGCTGAGAGTCGGGAAGCAAGTTCAGGGAGTGAGTGTTTTAATAAATAAAACAATGAACACAAAACACAAACCGACATGAAACAGAGTCAATAACACCTGAGGAAAGAACCAAGGGGAGTGACAGATATAGGGAAGATAATCAAGGAGGTGATGGAGTCCAGGTGAGCGTCATGAGGCGCAGCTGCGCGAGACGATGGTGACAGGTGTGCGGGATAATCAGCAGCCTGGCGACCTAGAGGCCGGAGAGGGAGTATCCGTGACAACTAAAGAAGAGTCTTCCAACTATAAGGTCCTTTTCGTTTTGTCCTCCTAGCTGTGCCGTTGAGGAACTAGACCAAGCACACTTGTTGTTTTGTGTGGAACACAACCCTGCATCCCCACCATCACACAATTACGGTTGCTGTTTACACAATCCAAACTCGGTCCATTATAAATCAAAATCTGGGTCAGGTGGGCATGATTTGAAAGCTTGTTCTATTACCAACATGAGTAGCTAAGTCATACAGTACAATCTAACAGCGTTAGGCTTTTAGAAGGCAATTCAGAGAAACAGATTGTCATTTTGGAAAGAAGTCGTGTGCTTTCAGGCAGTGTGCCAAGTTGAATTTGCTTCACAATAGACAAACATAGGCTCATTCTGTCCAAAACAACCCACGGTATGACACCATGTCATCTTGTAACTGTTCATCAAACATAGTGATTGTAAACGTTGACACTGCTTTATGATTTCTTTTGGTGGGGGAGGGGGGGTGTGAAGTGTACATTGGGGCTCCCGAGTGGCGCAGTGGTCTAAGACACTATCTCAGTTTACGAGGTGTCACTGCAGTACCTGGTTCGAATCCAGGCTGTATCATATCCGGTCGGACTGGGAGTCCCATAGGGCTTCGCACAATTGGCCCTGTGTCGTCCGGGGTAGGCCATCATTGTAAATAAGAATTTGTTCTTGACTTGCCTAGTTAAATAAATGTTAACATTAGGATTCACAGATGTTTGGCTTGCTTGTACGACATCAAAGCACTATTTATCATAATCCTCAACGTCTCATCATTCAAAATACACAGTCCTCCTAATTGACATGTTTTCCCTCAAGTTGCCTAATTAGCGGAAGGGATGGGGGCAACGTCCTGTCGCACGAGGTGCTCAAGTTCAGAACATCTGTCAGTCAAAACCCATACAGAGCTGTGAAGCGGAGACCCTGAGCTCTGACATCATGTAAAGCTTTTTACTGTACAGCCACTGCATTCAAATGTAGGCGCTTACCAGTGCCCAAATCTGCCATTTTCAACCCGGGTACGAGTGTAAAGGGTTAAGAAAAAGGACCATGGCTGTGGACGGACGAATGACACCTCACACACAGAGAGACGTTTCTCTCACCAGTCACACGCTAGCAACTCCAGTTCTTCATAACCCATCTACGCTAAGAGCTGTAAATGGCCTCACACGCTAGGGAAGTGTAGAGCATTTATCTGAACAGAATGTAAGCCAATCTGCTTTCAGTGCTGAATAACTAGACTAGCAGTTAGCGTGACCTTTTCCTGCACCTTTGTCCTTGTACAAACAGTACACGTTGTCTGTATCTTCTGTTCATTGAAAAAAAAAGGGACAAGGTAAACGTTTAGACATGAACCCGGCTGTAAACTGACCCACAAGGACAGGGGATTATAATATATAGACGGTACAATAACAGGCTGGCCATGCACATCGCTGTACTGGCCAATTGTGTGGAATCTGTATTCAGTGGGTTTTCTATCGGGTGGAGGGAAGAGTGTGAGCGTGTGAGTGTGCGCTTGTGTTTGCATGTGCTTGTGTAAGGTAATCTTTCTTCCCCGAGAGCTAAAAGCTTCATTTACATGCGGGTGGGTCTCTTTCTACCCTCTGGAGGAAATCCCATTTGAGAGAAGGAGCATGCCCAGTATGTGGCTGACATGGAAGGTAATGCCTTGTCCAGGTAATGCTCACAGTGTATTTAGAGAGGTCATCCATAATACATGATTTCATGCTCTCGCTGGTGATAAAGGGATGTTTGGACTGATGGGGATGCGGGTAAGCTAGGTATAGCAGCTCTCACAGAAATGACAAGATAGACACTATTATTATCAGGGGCGTCAAACTCATTCCAAGGAGGGACGAGTGTCTGCTTGTTTTTTTTCCCCCTTTCAATTAAGACCTAGACAACCAGGTGAGGGGAGATCCTTACTCATTTGTGACTTTAATTCATTAATCAAGTACAAGGGTGGAGCGAAATCCCGCAGACACTCGGCCCCTCCGTGGAATGAGTTTGACACAGATGTTAGACGATGCTAGACAGTATTATATAGTTCGAATTGTATAACTTCCACTGTGTGTAACATTAATGATGTGTCTTTATATTCTGGGACCGTAACAGTAAAACTGTGTAATGTCTGAAATTCAATAGAAATAATAATGGGGTATGACTATTTAAACCAGAGATCTGTATATATTGACAAGATGCTCATGTCTCCTCCCTGGCAGTGGGAGTCGTTGTCCCAAAGGCTGCAAGGCAGGCGACAAGTTTAGGTCCAAAATAAAACCATAGAAACGCATTGGGATTATTTTGGACAGATTTTGTCGAGCGTGAAACCTCTCACTTTACCTTTCCTCTCTGCTTAAACGCTTCAAGACTGACTTGACAATTCCAAAATAGCCGATTTGGTAAACATCACACGGTTTCTATTCCACAAGTTCCGTGTTTGGTCAAGAGGATCAGGAGGAAGGAGATTAATAAATACGTGAGAGAGTTATCCCTGAACTTTACACAGGTGCCAAGAATAGCGATTGACTTTTCCTGCGAGATTAAAAAACAAATGGCTCATTATTAAATAAACTCTCCTGGTTTGGCCTATGCTATCTATATTGGATTGAAGCGCAGAGCGTAAGGGGCATATTGGAGTGCAGCCCTTAGTTCAAATACTATTTTAGTTTGACTTATGAAACCAGAAAGTCTACAAAATGCAAACCAGGGAGTGCATGAGTTAACTATGTCCAGGTGTTGTGTGGCTGTTTCCCTGTATCACTGTGCCAAAAGGCTATCGGAACACAGGGAGACGTTGCCATGGAGACTGTCATCCACTTAATGGGCGCGAGGCAGTCATCAAATCTGGTTTCAAAATGGAAACTCCAGACCCATTCACAGGTGACTATTTACACACTCCAGAGCGGCGACTGCACAAATCTTGATAAGTTAAGAAAAGCTGTTTTTCCTTCCATCATTCTGTCGGTGAATGCGTGAGCCCCCGATGCACTTGCTCCTCGATTCCCTTTTGGGTTAGAATAATCTCATTTTGAACATCTAATTTGGTTGAGAAACACTAAAATGACGCACTATATTTGCTCCAGCCCTAGATGTTCTGTCTCTGGCTGAATGCGATCCACTCAGAGGTAGGCAATTGATTCATAGTATGGCAAACTTGAGCGTCGGCCTGCCTCTACATCGATAACGCCATTTACACCAACGCGCCAGAAGGACCGGGAGAGATGCACTATGTCACTTCGAATAAATACTGTCTAGTTGCTCTCGCTGCCTGTAAAATACATCTGCTTAAAACTTCCATTGATCGTCTACTTACAGGCTCCCAGGAGACTGATGGAGTCAATTATTGATTGCGCAGCAATCATAGAAAGAACAGCGAGTAGGTAAACATCTGCTCACAAAGACAAAAACACTGTCACTATTCAATGTGGGAAAATCGCTTTTTTAACACAGCAGTGGGGGGGTAGAAGAGACAGATTTTCATACTTTACAAACAACTTTTTCTTTCTTGTGCTACTTTCTACTATGTCATCCCAACGAACGAAATTAAGATATAGAGGAAAAACAAACACAAAGCGAGTGTGAGGTATTTCTCCTTCATTCCCCTTCTGGTCTAAAATAGTGTGTGTGTGTGTGTGTGTGTGTGTACATGTGGAATGTGAGTGTAGGCTTGTATTTTCTCATTTCCACGTATAAAAGGGCAATCAATTCCCCTCCTGCTCATTGAGCTTCCTGGGCTGAGCCGGGGTTGCCGAGCCGGCTTACACCCGCATCAATTTATTATTTACCGTGCGCGCGCACACACACACACACACACACACACACACACATATCGGCTCAGCTAAACAACAAACATTCCCACAGTGTTTTCCAGACACAGACAGAAAAAGAGAGGGATGGGAGATGTAGTGAGAGGAAGAGGATGGCGAGAGAGGTGGTAATGAGGGAATGAGACAGAATGTGCAAGAGCAGATGAGCAGAGTTGAGAGAGATAAATAGAGAGAGCAAGAGATGATGGAGAGCGGTTAGAGAGAGGGAAGGTGAGAGAGAGGGAAGGCGAGAGAGGTTCGAGAGATGGAAGGAAGGAAAGGAAAGAGGTGGAAGAAGAGAGAGAGCTTAAAGAGAGGGAAGGAGAGTGAGAAAGGTTAGAGAGAGGGAAGGAGAGAGAGGTTATGTTTACTTTTTTAATTGTGACTATGGCAGTCAATTGCAAAGCATTCTAACAGTATTTCTGATTGTATTCTCAACTCACCATCATATACTGTTAATGTGGGGCTATGACAGTCAATTTCAAATGAGTCTGACATAATTGACCTTATCTCACTAACACTAATGAGATGGGTGTGCTTGATGCATGTCCCGTCGGAGGTTCTCAAAGTCAGGGGGCGTGGTCGACAGAGCGCACCTCATCTCTCCTGTCACATCCAACCTGGATCGATGTTTGTTTTTAATACAGACGAGCGCACTGAATCAGCGTACCATCAGTTTTAATGCTCGGAGGTTATTCCCTTTGAGTCAGGAACCAAAACTCCTCCATAATAACCCGTAAATGTGTTGTCTGCAGCATTCGGTCACATGACAGCTCGATAAGCTTTTTCGATTTCACTTACCGGCATGTCAACTGAGCCAGGATCACAGTCAAACGGATCATTTCGCTGGTTCGGTCACGCATCTGTAGATTGTTTTGGTATTTCCCCTGCATGCTTGCGTTCAGTTCCCCAAATATGTATGTTACAAAGACAAGGAGACACCTTTCCTTTTCACTACACAGAAAGTCAATGGTCTGTTTTTTTTACATCCATTGCAAATGACAATAGTTCCTCTCTCAATTCGAAAAATATTTCCAACACTCCACTTCCATAACCACCAAGCCTCGATGTGAAATAGAACACTGTCATGCTCTGATCCCATATCTCCACATAGATTTGCGAACAAGCTTGAGCGAAGTAGTTTACAATCAAAGTTACCTTCTGCGTATCTCTGAGTTCTGCCCTCAACTCTTTTGCTGCCAGTTGCTCTCGGAGTATCCATTATCGCTCAGTGGATGTATGATACAATGCGTCCATATGGCAGAAGGAGACACATTCACAACTAGAGTGCAGAGACCTGCCCGCTGTCCTGTGATAGATGGAGCAGAGCCCCATCTGTGCAAAAGCCCACCATTTGATCCCATGAAATATGTTTTTCGTCAATATAGCCACGCAGCTGAACATCTCCGGGAATTGTGAGACAGAAAAGGCCTGTCTTTGTGAACAGCATCCCCCGACATGTGGAAAACAAAAGTCAATGCATGGGCATCTCGGCCCTCACAGCTAACATCCATTTGGAGAGCATAAACTGGGGAGTTTTTGAGTAGTTCAGTCAGTTTCCTCTTGAGTGCTAGCATCAATTCTTAGTTTCACAGTGTTATCTGACAAAGGCATTGAGGTGAGTTTCTGTGCCTCTGCCTCCCCCACACTGTTTTCACCATATCAATTGCGGCAGGTAATATCAAAGTCTCTGCAAGAGTGTGTGGTTTCGCCTAGTGGTTAGAGTGTTGGGCCAGTAACAGAAAGGTTGCTGGATCTAATCCTCGTGCTGACAAGGTACAAATCTGTCGTTCTGCCCCTGAGTAAGGCTGTTAACCTGTTTAGGATAGGGGGCAGTATTTTCACGGCCGGATAAAAAACGTACCCGATTTAATCTGGTTATTACTCCTGCCCAGAAACTAGAATATACATATAATTGTTTGATTCGGATAGAAAACACCCTAAGGTTTCTAAAACTGTTTGAATGGTGTCTGTGAGTATAACAGAACTCATATGGCAGGCCAAAACCTGAGAAGATTCTATACAGGAAGTGCCCTCTCTGACCATTTCTTGGCCTTCTATAGCCTCTTTATGGAAAACAGAGGATCTCTGCTGTAACGTGACATTTTCTAAGGCTCCCATAGGCTCTCAGAAGGCGCCAGAACGGGGAATGATGACTCTGCAGTTCCTGGGCGAAAAACAGTAGCGCATTTGGATAGTGGTCGATCTGAGAACAATGAAACGGGTGTGCGCGTGCACATGAAGAGTCCATTTCACATTTTCAGTCTTTGAACGAAAACAACGTCTCCTGGTCGGAATATTATCGCTATTTTACGAGAAAAATGTAATAAAAATTGATTTTAAACAGCGTTTGACATGCTTCGAAGTACGGTAATGGAATATTTAGATTTTTTTTGTCACGATACGCGCCGGCGCGTCACCCTTCGGATAGTGTCTTGAACGCAAGAACAAAACGCCACTATTTGGATATAACTATGGTTTATTTGGAACCAAAACAACTTTGGGTGTAAAGTAGAAGTCCTGGGAGTGCATTCTGACGAAGAACAGCAAAGGTAATCCAATTTTTCTTATAGTAAATCTGAGTTTGGTGAGGGCCAAACTTGGTGGGTGTCAAAATAGCTAGCCATGATGGCCTGGCTATCTACTCAGAATATTGCAAAATGTGCTTTCACCGAAAAGCTATTTTAAAATCTGACATAGCGATTGCATAAAGGAGTTCTGTATCTATAATTCTTAAAATAATTGTTATGTTTTTTGTGAACGTTTATCGTGAGTAATTTAGTAAATTCACCGGAAGTTTCGGTGGGTATGCTAGTTCTGAACGTCACATGCTAATGTAAAAAGCTGGTTTTTGATATAAATATGAACTTGATTGAACAAAACATGCATGTATTGTATAACATAATGTCCTAGGAGTGTCATCTGATGAAGATCATCAAAGGTTAGTGCTGCATTTAGCTGTGGTTTTGGTTTTTGTGACATTATATGCTAGCTTGAAAAATGGGTGTGTGATTATTTCTGGCTGGGTACTCTCCTGACATAATGTTTTGCTTTCGTTGTAAAGCCTTTTTGAAATCGGACAATGTGGTTAGATAAAGGAGAGTCTTGTCTTTAAAATGGTGTAAAATAGTCATATGTTTGAAAAATTGAAGTTTTTTGATTTTTGAGGAGTTTGTAATTCGCGCCACGCCCTATCATTGGATATTGGAGCGGTGTTCCGCTAGCGGAACATCTAGATGTAAGAGGTTAACCCACTGTTCCTCGGGCGCCGAAGACGTAGATGTCGATTATGGCAGCCCCCCCACATATCTCTGATTCAGAGTGGTTGGGTTAAATGCAGAAGACACATTTCAGTTGATGGCATTCAGTTGTACAACCGACTAGGTATCCCCCTTTCCACTTTCATAGAGTAGCGGGTTTAGCCATTCATCGCAGGAATGATTCAAATGCAGTGGTCAAGTGCAGCCCTTTCCCACAAGGGTGTTCTCTGGTTGAATATGAACTTTTAGATTGGAATCATTTTCATTTAGATTTTTAAGGTTCACCACATTACAATAATTTTGAGAGACAAAGACAATATTGTAATAAAAAAAAAAAATATATATATATATATCGGTATGATGTTAGTTGACCGTATTTTATGCTTTTGAATAATACAAGTTCTAAATATGCTTCATAAGTAGTGCGTGATCCTAGGGTAACAAATACATTCTAAGTGGTTTTAATGGGTCTTTTTTTCAAGAAATGTATACTGTTCAATTCAACTTCAACCTAAAATAATTTCCCGCATTTCCATACATTTATGCATTTCCTGCACTCATCTCAACACTGCCACGTAAAGCTATACGATATGGGCAAAAAATAACGAGGCCTTATTTTTAACCAAATGTTGCAATTGCGATTTGACTTGCAATTTAGATCAAAACACTTGGGTGAACTGTTGGAATCATGGAAATAGAATGATTTTCTAATTTTATAGTTAGAATATAAATAATAGTGGGCATTTTGAACAGTGTTGTTTGACATGATAACAAATGAAGATGCCAGGGAGGAGTTATTGTGACAGGGTAGGAAGACAAAGTGATGGTCAGTGTTTCCTAGGGGACCCTATAAGATATTCATGCTTAGCCTATTTATTTATTTTTAGATTTAGAAGATACTTTTGCACAAACAACATGCTTATTTAGGCCTACACCAGCACTGGTATCAGGCTGTATTAGCTAGCTACATTTGCTCTGACTCAATAAATTTATTAGCTAGCTAGCCAGTGAACTAGCGATTAGCATTAGCGGCTA
Organism: Salmo trutta; assembly: GCF_901001165.1. NCBI lineage: Eukaryota > Metazoa > Chordata > Actinopteri > Salmoniformes > Salmonidae > Salmo > Salmo trutta. The sequence continues at coordinate 34,276,921 of NC_042984.1, forward strand.
ACACTTGCTAAGAAAAGACAAACTAGCTGTTTGCAGATGCAAGAAACACAAACGAAATAGTGTAATTGTGGATTTATATTAAGAAGCAAAGTGGAAACAACATTGTTGTCATCAACATTGTTGCATGTGCTGCATTGAACATGCAGGCTGAACACAAGTGTCTTGTGGTCAAGCAACAACAAACGACTCCTTGAGTGACGGGTCTGTGTGGAAAGCAGCATGGAGAGAGAGAGAGAGAGAGAGCGGAGTGGGATGACTCAAGTAGCGGTGTAAACTATAAAAATACACGGCATATCACACTTAACAAACCAAACATTCAAATACCGATACAGAAGGTAAAGTAAAAACCCAAACCAGTAAATTCATCAATAGCCGGTATATAGTAAAATACAGTACACTGCCCAGCCCTAGACATAACATAGGTCATAAGCAGTCATAACTGATATGACCGGTTAAGACCAGTGATCCTGTATGCTCTCGTTGGCTGGTCCTGGCTACATATTCGTCGCCAAACCCACTGGCTCCAGGTCATCTATAAGTCTTTGCTAGGTATAGCTCCGCCTTATCTCAGCTCACTGGTCACCATAGCAATACCCACCCATAGCACGCGCTCCAGCAGGTAAATTTCACTGGTCATCCCCAAAGCCAACATTAGCCGCCTTGCCTTACAGTTCTCTGCTGCCAATGACTGAAACAAATTGCAAAAATCACTGAAGTTCAAATCAAATTTATTTATATAGCCCTTCTTACATCAGCTGATATCTCAAAGTGCTGTACAGAAACCCAGCCTAAAACCCCAAACAACAAGCAATGCAGGTGTAGAAGCACGGTGGCTAGGAAAAACTCCCTAGAAAGGCCAAAACCTAGGAAGAAACCTAGAAACCAGGCTATGAGGTGTGGCCAGTCCTCTTCTGGCTGTGCCGGGTGGAGATTATAACAGAACATGGCCAAGATGTTCAAATGTTCATAAATGACCAGCATGGTCAAATAATAATAATCACAGTAGTTGTCGAGGGTGCAACAAGTCAGCACCTCAAGAGTAAATGTCAGTTGGATTTTCATAGCCGATCATTGAGAGTATCTCTACTGCTCCTGCTGTCTCTAGAGAGTTGAAAACAGCAGGTCTGGGACAGGTAGCACGTCCGGTGAACAGGTCAGGGTTCCATAGCCGCAGGCAGAACAGTTGAAGACTTGTTGATATAAGTTGGAGACTTACATGAGGGAGACTTATATCTCCCTCACTAACTTTAAGCGTCAGCTGTCAGAGCAGCTTACCGATCGCTGCAGCTGTACACAGCCCATCTGTAAATAGCCCCTCCAACCAACTACCTACCTCATCCCCATATTTGTTTTTGTTTTACTGCTCTTTTGCACACCAGTATTTCTACTTGCACATCCTCATCTGCACATATATCACTCCAGTGTCAATTGCTAAATTGTAATTACTTCGCTACTATTGGCCTATTTATTGCCTTACCTCCTTACTTCATTTGCACACACTGTATACAGATTTTTCTATTGTGTTATTGACTGTGCGTTTGTTTATCCCATGTGTAACTCTGTGTTGTTGTTGTTTTTGTTCCACTGCTTTGCTTTATCTTGGCCAGGTCGCAGTTGTAAATGAGAACTTGTTCTTAACTGGCCTACCTGGTTAAATAAAGGTGAAATAAAAATACAACATGGCTGTGACACAGATTATGTCAGATTTACTAGGTGTACTTCACTTGAAAATAACTTTATTATTTTACAGTGTAATATCAGAGGAATTGAACACCATCGGTGATAACGCTTGATTAAAATAAGGCAGTTGGGATACTCTGCATCGCTGTGTGCCAGCGAGCTAGAGAAAGAGCAGCGAGTGAGAGAGAGGCAGTGAGAGGAGAGAGAGTGAGATATATAGTTAGAGAGTGGGTGAGGATGAGAGAACGTGTGAGTGAGAGGTGAGGACGAGAGAAAGAAAGGAAGGAAGAGAGGAAGTTGGCTGGACATTTTCCTCATTAACACCTCAGAGACAGCGACAGAGAGACAGAGAAAGAGAGAGAGAGCAGGGGCCCCGGGCCCCCAGTCTAAATAATGGTGATGTGATGACAGGGCCCATAATATTCTGTCACCCTTCATCTCCGCCACAAAGGAAAGAGGAGAGCAGCGTGGCTCTGAAAAGATTACAACTTCCTGCAATATACATGAATATATCACCTGGCGCCTGCCAGTTCCACGCACGCACACACTCGCGCATTCGCACACACACACACACACACACACACACACACACACACACACACACAGCTACGCGAAATTCAATAATTCAACTCATCCAAGAGCTCGTTGGAGAAGAGTGCTGTCTCTCTCTTTCCCTCTCTCACTCAGTTTCTCATTCTCTATCTCTCACCATCTGAATATGACTTTAAGCCCTCCCGAACGAGTCCCCCGGGTTTGGGTGTGTATCCTTTCAGACACACACGTCGTCGTGTTGCTTTGGGGGTTTTGCTTTCGGTGAGATGCACACGTACTCGCGCATGAGCACACACCACAGCCTCACGGAATCTAACGTCATCCCTACACGCTTTCTCTCGCTCGCCGTTTTCCATCTTGCACTTGTGCTCTCGCTCTGTCTCTCTCCCTTTCTCTCTGTCTCTTCACCCGGTATTTCATCATCAAGCTTTTTATTTTAGATGAAAAAAGAGAGAGCGTAGAGAAGAAAAGGCTGAGGAGGAATCTGCCTATCAGTCAGTGTGTCACAGTATGGGGGCCAAAGGCATTCTCCCATCCCCAATAAGACAGCCTCATCTCCTCCATGGCTCCACAACTCCACTCAGTTTCCTACAGAGAAAGGGTTGTGGGAGGAAACTGCTGCTCCATGCTGGCTCTACAATTGTGGGTGGTGAGGGACTTCAGGGGTACTTCCTGGAGAGGGCCCAAGCCAGTGGCAGATGGCGTCACTCTGTACTCTGAGGAACCTGGGGAGAGGATATTGAGTGTGTGTGTGTGTGTGTGTGTGTGTGTGTGTGTGTGTGTGTGTGTGTGTGTGTGTGTGTGTGTGTGTGTGTGTGTGTGTGTGTGTGTGTGTGTGTACTCGTTCAGAGCCAGTATTCTGGAGCCCTATCTGGTGCAAAGGAGTAGTGTCCTCCATATGTTTCTCCATGCTCTTCCTAATCACTGTTGGACAAGAATAGGATAGAGTGATGTTTTTTAGACTCAGGGGAAATTTTGAGGTAGCCTTGCAACACTCAACATTATGTTAGAAGTGAAACAGAACCATCATGCGAGCAGGCTGGTCACACCAGGCTAATTCTACGGTGGTTTGAAGATGCTAAACCCTGTATTGTATTTGTGTTGTTAAACCTTGGCGTTTACTTAGTTAGTTACTTAGTTAGTTAGTTTTTACCACTGAAACAGAAAGGAGAGGAATTCTTGGTAATGAGATAGAAAAAAGCAGATCCATAAAATTGCCCTGATTTGGCGCCCTATAAAGAACCTCCTATAAAGAACCTCCTATAAAGCCCTCTGTCTCCCTCCGCCGCCCGCTCCCCTTCCAGACAAAGCTTTCCATCACTCTCCTCCCCTCCCTCCACGCTCTGATCGATAACCGCGGCCCAGAGATCAATACTTCCACAAATCACTTCATTTTCTATTTTTCTCCCTCTCTCTCTCTCCCTGGCTCTTCTCCCAGCCGGCTGAGGTGGTGAGAGAAAAAGAGTCTGTCATTGTAAAATGCAACCGAGCCCTCTTCCTCCCCTCCTTCGTTCACTCCCGTGCTGCCACAAACCAAAGAGGACTAACACGCATACACATAGACACACACTGAGAAATACACTGAGACACAACAAAGAGGGAGTAAGCGGCAAATAAGGCCCATCAGAAGGAGTCCGGTATTTCAAACGATGTCAAGCCGCCCCCTCTCTTTTTCTCCCTCCCTCTCTTCCCTATCTCTTTCCCATCTCTCTCTCTCCCTCTCTTAATAACCCTGAGAGCTGAATGTAGCACATGATTGTGTTATTTTCAGAGAATCAAAGCAAGCCTCTGCTGCCTATCCATCACCCTGAACTTCTCTCCCTCTCAGCCAGGGAAAGCGAGCTGCAATATGGGGCCGTAAGACTCACAGTCGCACACTCCAGAAAGTGGGAGAGCAGATGGATGTTGGATGGGGGACATATATTCCCATTTATAGGATGTGTACCATGCACCGACGGCTACGTTAGCGATCACGCCCGCTAGCCCGCGAGCAAATTAATTGCCATCAACCCAAAAGTAGAGGAACTGTTCCACGCTTATGTGCTTTTCATTATAGCTCCCACGCCTCAATGGAGGCTTTGTAATATTTCCTGCCAGGATAAAGTGACAGAGGAAAAGAGGATTCGGGGGGAAATGTGTATAATATGTGCTCACCTCACCTTCGCCCTAGTTAGCGCTTCTCTTAATTTGTCTTAATTTGCCCTCTTTGAGGAGCGCTTAGCCCATTCTGAACGATGCACGGTGCTGTGGTTTGCTACGAATGACCAAACACATGGAGGTAAATACAATAGTGAGAGATGCACATATAAACGCACGTGCTGAGAAATACATAACCCATACATACATTTAGCCATGCACCTGCACAAAAACAATGGTTTACTGCAACAACATGTGACAATTAAACGCACTCACGCAGACACTATTCAGTACTATAAAATACAAACATGGAACAAACAAGCACACGCACGCACGTTTATTTTGTGTTCTTGTTTTCCAACTATTTCTTTGGCATGGGCAGACGTGGTTATCAAATTAGAGAACATTCCAGCCAAATCTTTCACATATTTCTTTTATAAGGAGACGGCGTCCACAGCCAAAATGAACTGCTGCCACCACACAAGAACACATGGCCATCACATTAGATACCAAACCAATTCTTTAAAGATATATCTAGCATTGCATATTAAAGCATTACTATGAGTATCACTGCATATCAGATTATTTCTGAGGATCTATATGAAATTGCATATGAAAGCATTAGCATAGCATATTCAACCATTACTATGAGGATCTGCATAGCATACTAAAGTATTTCTATAATAATCCATATATGGCATTGCATATCAAATGATTTACATGATAATCCATATAGCATCGCATATTAAAACATTTCTATGACAATCTATAAAGCATAGCATATAGTGCATTAGTGCATTAGCACTGCACAGTGAAGCATTGAGGATCCATACTGTATAGCTTTGCGTAATAAAGCATTATCATTGAATATCAACCACTTCTAGGAGAATATATGAGGCCTGGGAGGTTGGGTGTGTCAGACCGTGAATGTAATCCAATGGAGACCAATGCTGTGGTGAGAGGAGAGGACAGCATTCGACTACTGGGGGAAGGGCGAGACTGGGGGTGAGGTGGAATTTCAATCTGCAGGGCCCAGTGTAGTGAGAATGGCCTTGATGACACCAATCTCCTGTCCACCAGCTCACCACTGGGTTAATCCAATCCACTGGGGTTACATAGATCCACACACACACACAAACGCATGCACATACACACACACACAGCCACATGAATGAATACACACACACATATACATACATACACACCCTCTGCTCTTCTGTGTCCTGTTCACTAATGAAGGGCCCTCTGAAGGGCTGTAGCGCTGGGGAGTGGAATGGGCTTTGGCTAATGATATCATTAAAGGGAGACAGTGCTGGCCATGGCAAGTTGTGTGTGTGTGTGTGTGTGTGTGTGTGTGTGTGTGTGTGAGTGAGTGAGTGTGTATGTGTGCGTTACTGTATCTGTTCGAAGTAAGAAAATGAACATTGTAGCCTTGCATATAATTGAAGAAAGAGCAAGTATGTTGCGTCACTGTGGCCGTGATCAGTGCTGATTTTTGTTCCTCTTTCTCAGCTGGCCACTTGAAACCATATACCACACTGCCAGCTAGCACGGCTAGGACAGCACTATACTAGCTCCCAGGGACACATCTCTAACCCTTCCTTTGACCCTTTGATGTTTTGCAGATCAGTAAGGAACAACCACAGAGTTTCTAAACCCAGAGGAGCAACATGGCGAGACTTCCGGGAAAGCTTACGAAGCAGACCAAGCAGACCAGGCCGGGGTTTGGGGTTTGAGAAGCCAATGAGAGAAGTGAACATTTCTTCCTTAGTTGTTTATTTTCTGGACTTATAAAGACACAACCTAGATTTGGGCCAACGTCTTAAGTAGGTGAACACGTTATTACTCCAACCTCGTGAAATTGACAAACTGACACATTTTCATTTTCGTCCAAAACAACTTTATAGTGAAGAACTGCCTTTGATTTGACGGCATGAACGTGGTCAGTTCGGCGAGAGACGACCGTTAGATACGATGACATGTTTCTGCGCATGAGCTTAGCTAGCCAACGTCGCCTACAGGCGTGATCGGGGAATTCTATTGGAGAAGCCGTTTCTACTTATCTTCACACTAGACTATCTTTTGACACCAGTCTCAACGTCAACAGTGAAGAGGCGACTCCGGGATGCTGGCCTTTTAGGTGTTGTCTGTGTTCTTTTGCCCATCTTTTCTTTTCATTGGCCAGTCTGAGATATGGCTTTTTCTTTGCAACTCTGCCTAGAAGGCCAGCTTCCCGGAGTCGCCTCTTCACTGTTGACGTTGAGACTGGTGTTTTGCAGGTACTATTTAATGAAGCTGCCAGTTGAGGAAATCAAATCAAATTTTATTTGTCACATGCGCTGAATACAACAGGTTTAGACCTTACTGTGAAATGCTTACTTACAAGCCCTTAACCAACAATGCAGTTTTAAGAAAAATACCTAAAGATAAATAAGAAATAAAAGTAACAAATAATTAAAATAACAATAACGAGGCTATATACAGGGGGTACCGGTACAGTGTCAATGTGTGGGGGCACCAGTTAGTCGATTGAGGTTAGTAATTGAGGTAATATATACATGTAGGTAGAGTTATTCTTTTACTTTAGATTTGTGTGTATTGTTGTGAATTGTTAGATATGACTGCACTGTTGGAGCTAGGAACACAAGCATTTTGCTACACACGCCATAACATCTGATAAATATGTGTATGCGACCAATAACATTTGATTTGACTTGTACGCCATTAAAAAAAACCAACAATAATTGCAACTGCTCGACTAAAGAAATCTCGGTCGATCCACAGTCTATCGACCAAACAATCGCACAGTCAACTAAATGGGTCAGCCCTACCATTCGGACATGCTAACATCGAGGGGATAGGGAGAAAGTGCAAGAGTAAGGAGCGATTTGGGACTGTCTCTATATGTCTCTCTCTCTCCTCCTGTCACAAACACAGAACCCCTATCCCTCTTTTTATCCCTCTTCTCTTCCCTTTCTCGCTCTCATTCACACACGCTATCCACCTCCTCAGTCAATCCCTCATCTCCTTCCGTCTTTCTCCCTTGGCTCTAGCAGGGCCGTGGTGGGGTGGTAGAGGGCTCCGGAGAAGCTGCCAATGGGAGTGCCCCCACTCTCAGACAGGTTTTTCCACAGTGTAGGGAACAGATGGAGCAGCCCCACACACACACACTTACACGCTCACACACACAATCACACTCGCGCATACACGCACTTGCCATTTCCTTCCCCTTCTAGGAGAGAGGACAGAGTGCAGGGGAGAGAGAGAACGAGACAGAAAGAGAGAGAGACAGAGAGCGATAGAGAGAGACAGAGAGCGAGAGAGAGAGACAGAGAGAGAGAGAGAGAGAGAGAGAGAGAGAGAGAGAGAGAAAGAGAGAGAAAGAGAGAGAAAGAGAGAGAGACCCCATGTTAACGACCGAGAGCCATGTAATACGAACTTCCCTTTTTTTAAAGCATTCTCAAGTCAGTTAGATAACAAACTCAAACACACACACAATAATTCAATAATGATGTTACTTGGAAGGTGGAATTCACTCGCGCACACTGTGACGCACACACATACAAACACGGGAGAGGCACTATCGTACATTTTGCTTTGCTCTTTGACAAGCGGAAGAGATGTCAGCCCACAGCATAATTAGCGGGTGCCCTGGTCCCAGGCAGCGTTTCCATGCAGATGCCTCTGAGTGACAGCAATGAGAGAATGAGAGAGCGAGAGAAAGAGAGAGTGAGTGAGAGAGAGAAAGTGAGAAAGAGAGAGGGAGAAAGAGAGAGCAAGAGAGAGAGTGAGATGGAGAGAGTGAGATGGAGAGAGTGAGATGGAGAGAGTGAGATGGAGAGAGTGAGAGGGAGAGAGAGGGAGGGAGAGAGAGGGAGATGGAGAGAGAGAGGGATAGGGAAAGAGAGAGAGAGAGAGAGAGAGGGAGAGAGAGAGACAGAGACAGATACTCTTTCTCATTACCTTCTGTGCTAACAAAGCGCTTCACTTTAAATAAAGCAGGGAGCAGCTATGCAATGGCCTGGAATGAGCAGTTGATAAGGACTGTGTGTTAGTATGTGAGCATAAAGTGTGTGTGTGTGTGTGTGTGTGTCCATGTGTACACAGAGGAAGGATTTCAGTGTAGTGCCAATGGGAGGATGTGGACGCTAGGGTCTTGACAGGATCAACATTGTGTGTAAACACACACACACACACACCCACACATAAATGCAGGGACACGCACAACTGCAAATGTATGTGTGCACAGGCACATACGCAAGCACAAACACACACAGGCTCCTACCCCTACACACACCCCTCCACGGCTAGCTGCTCAGCGGCGAGACAGGATAGTCAAACGTGAACGTTTCCACTGACTACTGGTGTGTGTTAAGAGTCTCAGCTGCAACTCTGACATATTGCACAATGGGGGAACACAACAGCCTGTAGTGTAGCAGAGAGACAGTACTGGGCGCCCAGAACCTTTGTGTGTGTAATGGTATGTTCAGTTAACTGGAACAGAGCCAAAGACCAACCGCTGATCCACCATCCTCCCCAGGATACAAACACTGCATGTTGGTGTGTATGTTTATGTGGGGTGTGTGTGTGTGTGTGTGTGTGTGTGTGTGTGTGTGTGTGTGTGTGTGTGTGTGTGTGTGTGTAGTGTCTTCCTTCTGACACCCTCCTGTGTGTCTGTGTGGTCTCAACTCAGCAGACAGGTGTGAGGCGAGAGATTCAATACGGGATATGGGAAAAACCCCACCCCCCCAAAAAAAAACATTTAAAAAAAATACCCCTCTTCTCTCTCCGTCTCCCCCTCTTCCTCTGAACTCACTGACAAGCCCCTCCACATATCACACCTCTCCCTCCTCCCCCACATCTCCCCTCGGCACGCTACGATCATTAGCCCAAATCACAGGCAACTAAGCCTGATTACTCTAGTATATTATGCTAACTTATCAACAGGGATATCGTCAGGGAGAATTAGACAGACGAGCGCTAACCGCTGCCAATGGCGTTTACAGCGGTGGACTAGCGGCGGCGCTAACTTAACTAATGCGCTACAGATGGAGAATGTCAAAGAGAGTATATAGGCTATGCGCTGATGACGTGGAGTCCATTTGCATTAAGTGTGACATTTTATCACTTTATTGTTGATGAATGGAAGCGGTGGCTGGGGAGAGAGTGAGGAATAGTACTTTGTGTTGGAGTGATTTTCCGTCATGTGCGTTAGCTGAGTCGCATATATAATGTAATCCGTATGCTACTCACATGGTAAGAGGGCTTCTACGTATAGGAAGATTAGCATTGGAGATGGCTGAGGTTCATTATAGTGAAAGGAGATTCTGTATGGCAAGACTGATTGACAGAAAAAGAGAGGGAGGGGGAAGGAGAGAAAGGGAGAGAAATAGAGAGGATTGATAGGTAGGTGGGAAATATAGCAAGCGAGTTGACGTCCTAGTTTTTGAGTGCCCTCGGGGCCTCGCTACCCATAATGCATGCCTTCACCACGACAGCAGGGTGGGTCAGAAACATCTTCTCCGCCTCCACCCCTCCTTCGCTCTTCCCTCGTTATTTCACACTATAATTTCTCTCTTAGTCACTCTCCCTCTTTCAGTCTGTCATTTTCTGATACACTCCCTCTCGTTCTCTGTCCGCCTCTCTCACCTCTCTCTCCTCCCTCTCTCCTCCCTCTTTCCTCCCTCCATCCCTCCGCATCTCTCTCTAACATTCCCTTCTACTCTGGGTCTATTTCTCACCTCCTGCCCCATATAGATAGAGTACACACTACAGATGAAGTGCCTTCACATTGACACTCATTAAACTTTACGAGGTAGGTTGGGCTGCCGTCTGCCATCACTCAGCCATCACTCAGCTAACACGTACAATTCAAGGGGTCAAACTATTCCACATGAGTCAGCGAGGGCCTGACGTCCAGAGAGGGAAAATGTCGCCATGAATACTGGATGAGTGGGTTTTGGGGGTGGAGGTTGCCATGGAGACAGGTTGTCGGGATGGGGGGTCTCCCAGCTTCCCAGCTAGTCCTGCTTGTCTCATGGAGCCCTCAAACTGGCTGGCTGGGAAAGAGTGGGCGGTGGCAGTGGTAATGGAAGATATCAACATATCATGTAACGGACCCAATGAAGGAGGGGGAAGCGGTTTAGGATGGAGGGAGGAAACGTTTGGCGTCACCCTCAACTCTCGGCCTACATATGGAGCCGTGTGCATGTGCTTTACAGCGAGCATGCGAATTCCCACCCGAACGGAACACCATTATCGCACCACCTCCGCAACTCTATTCTCAATGACCAATCCTTACTACGACGTGATTGTAGCCAACACTATAATTAATCAAGAAAGACTTCTCATTCATTTCAATGAGAGTGGTGTCATTCAGCTACATTGCTAACGGCTAATAGATTGCAATGGAACGGTTGCGTTAGGCCGTGTTACTAACCAGACATTACATGATTGCTAAGGCCTCTAGTGTTATAAATAGTCCTGTGTTCCCAGGCTGTTTTTTGTGAGCGTGTGAAGGAACACCTAATAGCTGGGTGGCCACCCGCCTGCACACTTAACACAGTGCGTAATGACAAGGGCGCTATGCGCGGCCACACCAGCCCGTCACTTAGGCTGTCATTAAAATGAATGGGGCGACGGGACCCCGGTGGTCTGCCCTGTGTGTGTGCGGACGGGCGTGTGTGTGTGTGTCAGAAACAATACACAGGCAGTGTGAAAACAGCAAAGGGGCGGCAGAAATTCTCACGACAAGTATATAGACAGCTAGAAGACACACATAAGGGCTAATTAAATTGAATTAAATGGTGTTTACATAGCCGACTGACGTCAACGTAAGTTAGCACTTGCCAGCTAGGACCTCGCTAGACCCTTTCTCCCGCAAAGTGTTGGCCTCCGTCATTATAAGCCACTAGTACAGAGACCGCTGGACTTCTCTTCTCTCTTCACATTCAATAGGAGGGCTGGGGGGGGGGGTTTCTCTCCACAACAACAAAAGCCAGTGACCCATCCTGCACACCTCCGCTGCATTCCTGTCCTCTCTCTCTCTCTCTGACTCTCCCTTTATCTTTCATCTTCCATACCGTTTCACCAAGAGCTCTTCCAGTGGATACACACGCACGCACATGCCCGCTTCAATAATACATCTTTCACCGCTTTGCCTATAAATAGTCTGATCAACACAACCATTACTTTAACAGTGCATAGGGAAGCAGCCATTACAGAGAACACTAGAATTATTCATCCCAAAACCTGGCTCAAGAGATTTCTTCTAATTTTTCAGTCCTGTTGTTTCTGGTTTTCAGAACTGAACGGCTAACTAATGTCCATAGGTAGCACCTTCTTTCTTTCTATTATTTATTTTGCTTTCTTCGCGTAGCCGCCTGTACATGTCAATATACAGGTGTGACAGATCGTCCCATGTGGGCGACATATGACGTTACACCTGCGTTCTTACTAAGGTGGCACTTCCTGTTGTTGCAGCTAGTCATCTGGAGGTGGGGAACATATAGTCTACACACACCATCATGTATGGTGTGTATTTGTTTGTCTAATGCTCATGTCTGAGGCAGAACCCATTACACGCTCTCCGTCCTTCCCTCAGTGGCCATAGTGTCAGTGCAAAACAAACAGCAAACAAATCAACATGGAGGGAAATTGAGGTCCATTACTGCCATTTCGGGCCCATTTTTCGGGCCACCGTGCTTTCAGTCTGGAAAGTGTGAGGGGGGTTACAGTTAAAGCAGATTGTGTTTCGGTGGTTTCAGTGTGTTACGTTAAGTTGATGCTCCCCGCCATTATGGGAATTAGGCTAATTACCCTGTGCAGCGTGTGTGTGTGTGTGTGTGTGTGTGTGTGTGTGTGTGTGTGTGTGTGTGTGTGTGTGTGAGAGAGAGAGACACAGAGAAAGTGTGTGTGTATGTGAGAGAGAGACACAGAGAGTGTGTGTGTATGCGAGAGAGACACATAGAGAAAGTGTATGTGTGTGTGTGTGTGTGTGTGTGTGTGTGTGTGAGAGAGAGACACACAGAGAAAGTGAGTGTGTGTATATGAGAGAGAGAGACACATAGAGAGTGTGTGTGTATGCGAGAGAGACACATAGAGAAAGTGTATGTGTGTGTGTGTGTGTGTGTGTGTGTGTGTGTGTGTGTGTGTGTGTGTGTGTGTGTGTGTGTGTGTGTGTGTGTGTGTGTGTGTGTGAGAGTGTGTGGGAGAGCGAGATGGGGTTAGGAGGCTGGCGGCGAGTGAGTGTGTGGTGTCCCTACAGGCTTCTCCTCTCATTAAAACTTTAATAACAGAGTGTTCGAGTAGACAAACACTTCCAACCACAAAACCACAAAGGAGGCTCGAGGTTTTCAGAATACAGGGCTTAATGCTTCCTAAGTATTATTTGGTGTATATCCCGTTATATAACCCCTGGTCTAGAAACAGTTATGAATGTTTGCTGTCTCCTTGTGACATGGGTGTGTTATGGTAGTTACATATAGATGTGGGAAAGCTTCTCATGGTCTTTGATGGTTTTTCTATCTATAACATGCTTATGCCTGCCTGCCTGCCTGCCTGCGTGTGTGCGTGTGTGCGTTTGTTTTTGAGCACACGCTCGTGTGTGTGTTTGCGCGCGTTTGCCTTTACCAGCATGTCATTTGCCCCCTGCTTTTAGCTATTGTTTTCTTGTGGCAATTGACCTTAGGGCTTTCAAAGACAAGGATTTGCGTCAGAGCTTTGCTGGAGCCTCCGTGGCATTTGAAACAGCTTGAGAATTGAAATGGGTTTGAGAGGAAGATATTGTATAACAATATAACAGATTAGTAGTGTTAACTTAATGGACTTGGGCCTGCTATTGTGGGAATTCAGGCGAGTCCAACCAGGATGTGACAAGCGTATGAAGAAATCGGGTGTTAATCGACGCGAGCAGACGATTGAGACGGCACACGAACGCTGACAGGAATTAACCAGTCGACGACCACGTGAAGACGCATTTGCAGAATGGCGGAGCAATTACACAACTGAAAAGGCATGAAGCGCCTGAAGGAGAAGAAACAATGACAAAACATTCCTGATTGAGATGTTCGAGTTTGACATCCCTATCCTGTCACATGTAGAAAAAAAGGAAATGGTAAGAAATAGTAGCAAGGTGTTGCAGCCGGGCCATACCCCTGTCCAATCGATTTAAACACATTGATAATATTGAGAGCCACAGTCAATATGAGATTAGGCTAATTAATTGCTCTCAGTTGTTTTCCAATAGCAGACATGCATAAAGATTGTCGGTCCCATGTACTTACCACAAATGCCTTGTTTGCTAAGTTCGCCGTATTGTACAGTGTTACTCGTATTGTACCCCGTTACTCTTTTTTTTTGTACGGGCATTACCACAGTACACATGACCACAATTCCAGCTCCGAGACGGCGGCAATAAAAAAATACGAAGAAGTAGATTGTGCTGATTTATTGGCACATTTTAACCTGTGGGTTTTAAAACTATGAGTAGTGCTAAAACAATGACGTCCGCCATATGTGTCATGTCCATTAGGGGAGAGGTGACAATGTAATTAGAGAAGAGAGGGGAGGACCAGAAACAAAAAGAAAAGAAACAGAAAGAAAAGAGGAGCAAGGGAAGATTTTATTTCTCCTTTTTCTCCCGTAAAGAAGAGGTACCACCACTAGTGTCCAAACCATTTCCCCCCAACAACTCTATCTGGCTACCTTGACCTCCACACTGGAGAAGCGGTTCATCTTAGGCCCTGCCCTGGGCAGACAAGCCCTGAGGGCCACGGCAGAGAATAGGGGATGATGAGAGAGGGCAGGAGGGGAAGAGGAGAGGAGGATGGAGGTGATGATGAAAGGGAAGGTTTGGAGAGGGAGGGAGCAGCCGAGTGAGGGGGAATTTCAATTCGGTCAATTCTCCGTCACCGGCATGTGAATACAGACACACTAGTACAGTGAATACGGAAGCATGACATAAACGGTACTGACTGACAGAGCCAGTATGACTGAAGATGTCAGACATCCCGAGCCCATCGCTTGATAAGGAGCTCCTCAGTGAAATAAAGGAAAATATTACCGCTTCTCAATGACTATGTCTCCAATCATGTACAGTGCATTTAGAAAGTATTCAGACGCCTTGACTTTTTCCACATTTTGTTACGTTACAGCCTTATTCTAAAATGGATTAAATCGTTTTTTTTTTGCACTGTCAAATGTGGGACCTTATATAGACAGGTGTGTGCCTTTCCAAATCATGTCCAATCAATTGAATTTACCACAGGTGGACAACAATCAAGCTGTAGAAACATCTCAGGGATGATCAATGGAAACAGGATGAAACCTGAACTCAATTTCGAGTCTCATAGCAAAGAGTCTAAATACATATGTAAATAAAGTATTTCTGTTTTTTATTTTTAATACATTTGCTAAAATATCGAGAAAAAAAATGTTTTTTTTTAACCCATTTTAGAATACATCTGTAGCGTAACAAAATGTGGAAAAAGTGAAGGGGTCCGAATACTTTCCGAATGCACTGTAAATATATAATACTGTTGATTTCTTATCTCACTTTTCTCTCACTCTCTCTCCCCCTTTTAAACACACACACACACACACACACACACAACCAGCGCCCTGGAGTCCTTCCTCAGGTGAGCTCGTTATTTCAGGACCTGCAGACACACCGTTTTGTCCTGCCCTCCCCAGAGCACCTCAGGGGGCCAGGGAGTTCAGCCATGACTAATTGACGGGACTTAAACCCGTGTTCGTTGCTTCGCATTCTACACACACACACACACACACATTAACGAATACGATTACAAACATACACGGTACACACTCATACAAACACTGTGTTTGAAAGACACACACAAACACCAGAGAGAGGGTTCCTCGTTTTCCCCACACACGCAAACACTTTGTGGGTCGTCACAGTGAGAGTGTGACTCCACGGTGCGTGGGAGGTGTCAGGGGTGTGTGTGTGGTGTGTGTGTTGAGACGTGCTCGGAGATAGCTGAGTGAGCTCAGAAAGACAGCTGGAAGAGGTCACTCCTGTCAAGACACCAAGGGATTTCTCATGGCTAATATACTAAACTGCACATGTGTGGTATAGTGTGTGTGTGTGTGTGCGTCTGTAACGAGACACCTTACACAAGAGGCCTTGTTCTTCAGGATTTCCTCTGTACATTTGGATGTTTTATAGTCTATTGCAACATGAGTTTACACTTACATGAAACATTAGCATTGTATGTGTGCTGAGTGTCTGTATGTGGTCTTTCTTACTGTACATGTAGTTTATACCAAGACATCACGTGACAGTGGCTACAGCTCACTAGGGGTAATGTAGGTCAATACTGACAGAGAACCTGACAAAAGGGCATTGTTAGGATGTTGCTAGCTCTGAGGGGTTCGACACAGACTGCGGATGTGCACGATTATTAGAATGTCTCACGTTAGTATTCAAAAACTTGTGAGTAAAAAAAAAGTATAGGCCTATTTTAATACTGAAAAGGCTTTCTCAAAATGAAATGTAAATATCCATGTGACATTGTTACATACAAGGATATACCATGACATCTCAAGTGATGAACTTAATAAAACGTGCGTTTCAATGTCGTTTATATGACGTGACCCCCATGAAAAGACCGGTTGCCTTCACGTGTGTAGCTTGTTGTTAATGTTGGCCATTCAAAGCAGCAAAGGCTCAATGTCAAATCAAACGTTATTAGTCACATGGTTCATAAACCACAGGTGTGGACTACGGCCGTTCCCAACAATGCAGAGAAAATATTAAAATAAGAAAACACGTAATGATACAATTAATAATTGATACACAATGTGCAGCAAGTGGAGTGACAGTTCACTAACGCATGGAATAAAATGACGGAATTAAAAGCTGAGAAGCGGGAAGGAGACTTGTTTTATCTGAATGGGGTTGGGGAGAAAGCACAGCATGTGGTATCAATTAGCCTAGCTTGCTATAGCTGGCTAGCTTCTAGGTTACTCCAGTCAAGAAAGCCACTGTTGTATGGGATGATAATAAATAATATTGTGGCTGCTACAAGTTAGCCAGTCTTGGCTGTAGCCGAGCTGCCTTGGCTGCGTCTCTCTCGCCTCTCCGTCTGCTCGCTCCCATCTGATCACACACCGGCCTCTCCGCAGCTGCAGCAATATAGTGCCAACCTCTCTTCCTCGCGCAGCACTGCTCAGGTAAAAAAAAAACGTTATAAAAAAATGCATGTATTTAGAATATCCGCCTAAAATGAATGATAGTATTTTAAGAGTGAAATTATTTCAAACCCCTATCCCTAACACAGTCACGCGCGCGCACTCACACAAACACCTAGAGGCCATCTTCACAACAGCTGCCCACTCTCACCCGTCAATTGTAAACACTCTCGTACACAAACTCTATAACTACCTACAACACCCCCCCCAAAAAAAATCTCCCTTCGAACTCTCCACCTTTTTCCAGCTGCTCCTCTCTGCACTCTCCCACTGACACCGACAGTCGCTGCTGTCATTATGCATCTGGATGCGAGGTTCTCCGGGAGTCGCATACAAAACAGCCTCTATTTGTTCCATTTCAATTAGACAATACAAGGTATATCATTAAAAGAAAAGAAAAAACAAAATGAGCGAAAAAAAGTACGTAAAAAAAACAGGTGTGAAGAAAAGTAGAAAGAACCCCCCCACTCCACCCACCATATCATCTCCTCTGTCCCTCAAAACATCTTTGCGCTCTTATTTTCTCTCCTCCTATTCTCCTGCTCTCTTATTTCCTCTCTTTCCCCATGTCTCTCGTTTCCTTCCTTGTGATAGGAAGCCTTCTAGCGCCTTAAAACTCATTAAAACCAAGGCAGACGCAGTAGTATCGGCATGCAATATGTTCCACGCACAAGCTATTTGAAAGGGAATCAGTTTCGTTTTTTCCCCATAGTGAAAGTAGAGAAGACATACAGGCAGCTGAAACTTATACATCAGAATCCCCCAGAGGGACAGTGTGTAGGCCTATGTGGGACTGCGGGTGTCTCCAGTGTCACAGAGCCGGCCGGTGTAAAGGGTGTCAGTGGCACGTTGGCTGAGAGCCTTGCATGTTGTAACTGTGTGCAGTGGTGCGGGGAACATATATCAAACAAGCCAATGAAAGGAGGAAGCGGGTTGGGTTGACTATACAAATTAGATGTATTGACCACAAATGGTGTTTGTGTGTGATGTATGTTCGTCAGTTGCAATGTATACACACACACACACACACCTCTACTCATATATAAACTTGACATACAGTAACCACAGAAGAAGATGCCACAGGCTGGCTTTGCTTGGTAAACAATCTCTTTCCTTAGTGTGTGTGAGTGTGGGTCTCTGGGTTACTACTCAGACTAGGATGGGCAGTCTGCATTTTGGGATTAGGGGAGAGATTTATGGTTTCCTGGAGTCTGGCTGCCTCACACTCTCCATCATCCATGTACTGCTTCAGGCTCCTCTGAGAGACCATTTGAATACAACTGCCAGGCTGTTTGGCCTTAGTGTAGCAGTGCACTGGTCTGTCTCCCTCTCTCTCACACACACAAACACACACTGGTGCGAGGCCCTCTGACTGAGAAATGTGTGTGTGCGTCCATCTTTTACTGGTGTGGTAAATATCAAAGTAAACACAGCACTCTTCAGGTTAGACAGAGGTGAAAAGTCTAAGGATGACAAGCCTTTAAACTCCCAACTGATCACAATAAAAGGCAAACTTATCCAATACAAATGCACTTATTCGCATGTAATAAAAAGTCTACGCACTCGTCCGAAGAGCGGATACACTTGGAACAGATGCGATGTAAAATGCTTCATTAGGTACAATTTTCTATAAAGAAAACATTGACTGGGGAAGACTGTCATTTTGTAACGCGATATATTTACTACTTGTTAAAAAGTAAATGGCGAAAGCGGTAAGCCATGTCTATTTCCTCACATAACGAGTCACAATTAAACGATAGTAAAACCTGTCCATCACTTCCCACCCCAGCTTAAGTCTAACAATGAGTCACTAAATTAATTCATTGAATAATTCACTGAGTTAATGAGTGTAAATGAACGACATGCCGATTCAATGGGACAGAACAGCCTCTCTCTGAACCAAACGCAAAGAACATAAGAGTCATTTATAGAAATATGAACCGTTTCACGCACTAATTGCAAGGAATATAGGACGATGATGGGGACGTCGAACCCGCGCGTGCCACAATCCATCGGTCTACTATTAGATTATTGGGAGTAAAATCGGCTCCCTTGAATGGCCAATTCATTAATTAGCTAGAAGAAATTCATCCCGTATCTAAATTTCTCACCAATGTATCCTCCTATTTCAAAGACAGCATGCAGTCGATTTATCACATCCCTCTTTTCTTTGCAAGGTCATAGTTATGAGAAATAACAACACTAGAAGAGAGATGTCTTATCTGCCATGGATTTAGAGTGTTCCTAAAGATGAAAAGCCTAATTTATCAAGACTCTACAGAATGCTCGCAGATATACATTGAACAAAAATATAAACGCAACATGTAAAGTGTTGGTCCTATGCTTCAATAAAAAAAATTAAAAAATCGCAGAAACGTTCCATACGCACAAAAAGCTTATTTCTCTCACGTTTTCCATCCCTTTTAGAGAGCATTTCTCCTTTGCCAAGATAATCCATCTACCTGACAGGACTGACATATGAAGAAGCTGATTTAAACAGCATGATCATTACACATGTGCACCTTGTGCTGGGGACAATAAAAAGCCACTTTAAAATGTGCAGTTTTGTTACACAACACAATGCCACAGATGTCTCAAGTTTTGACGGAGCGTACAATCGGCATGCTGATTGCAGGAATGTCTACCAGGGCTGTTGCCAGAGAATTGAATGTTAATTTCTCTGTCATAAGCCACCTCCAATGTAATTTTAGAGAATGTCCAACAGGCCTCACAACCGCAGACCACGTGTAACCACGCCAGCCCAGGACCTCCACATCCGGCTTCTCCACTTGTGGGATCATCTGACGGGGGGTGTTGGGGTGGGGGGAGGGCTGCTGAGGAGTATTTCTGTCTGTAATAAAGCTCTTTTGCGCTGAAAAACTCATTCTGATTGGCTGGGCCTGGCTCCCCAGTGAGTGGGCCTGACTGCCAAGTGGGTGGGCCTATACTCCAAGGCCCACACATGGCTGCACCAGTGATGTGAAATCCATAGATCAGGGCCTAATGAATTTATTTCAATTGACTGATTTTCTTTATATGAACTGTAACTCAGTAAAATCTTTGAAATTGTTGCATGTTGCGTTTAGATTTTTGTTCAGTATAGTTCCAATTATGAAGGGGCCTTAACCAGTACAATAATAGTCCTACATAACTACGAATAAGTAGTACATAGAGTGGACAGTCGTAAAATCTTCCATCACCAATCTGATTGGGAATGGGTACATTTTGTGCCATATGAACTGTACGATAGGTCAAGAGACACCTGAGAAGCATAGCCTACTGCTGTTCTTTTGGACATTTCTATTGTGGATAATAACTTCAGCTATGATAGGGATATCAGGGTTAGCCTAGCTGTCCAGAGATCCAACCCCATCATTGTCAAGAGTTAATCTGCCCACTATCTGACATGCTACAACACCTCCATACACTGACTGTTCATGGTGGTTTCGCAAGGGCAAGGCAAGCTTGAGTGGGCTGATATCTCTGGGCATGTCAAATCGCCCCAGCCGTCAGCATTAACAATTACTCTGGCCAAGGAATCAGGAACAAATCAACTCAGCGGTCAATCCCTGCCAGTCTACGTGTGTTCCTTTTGACCCACATATTTTCCTGGCTCTCCTTTCTCCGCGCACAGATCAATACTCGGCAGCGCATCACACCTCTCCTCATTGAGGCTGTATGGGAGCCTTGTCAGACAGTCTGACGAGTGCAGACAGGCGGAATGTAAAAATGCACCCAATTTGTTTCTCCTGGTTGCCGCATCCCGTCGAGCTCTGCGTGTGTACGGCGAGATGCTTACGCAAGCATCTGCTGACTCCACAAAAGTACAGAAGAGAGGCATACTTTCCGGGGGAGAGAGGTACAGAGTGCAGTTTTGGGTTTAGATCCGTCTGTATACTTTTGGAGGGCAACACACTTTGCCCTGATAATGTCAAGGCAAAAAACACGAGACTAGAGCTAGCCTGCACTGCTGCTTCTCGTCGAGGGCTAGGAATGACAGGCCAATCTCGTTTCTCACAGAGCAAAATGCCAATTCATGAGAGAGAGGAGCGTTTACAGTCCTGGTACCTTTGATATCTTGATATGAGCCTATCCTCAGCCCCAGCCCCCCCCAAAAAAAGATTAGGTAGATTTTTGATTTAATTAAGATAAGCGACTAGTCATAATGAATTCTGCCTCTCTTTCTGAGTGAGGCGTACTGTAAAGAACATAGGGAAAGCGTCGACTGAATAAATTACAGCCAGTTTGGATGAATGTAGCTGTGCCCTCATCTTATCATCTACCATGGTACCATTACATCATAACAGTACATAACCCATGCACTACTGCAGCAGGGTCATGATGTCATATCTATGGGAGAAAGCAATTAACTAACTCATTGGAAAGGTAAAACAGACATGGGGGTGGGATGGGATCAGTTATTTTTGCTGTGTAGAGTTTGTTGTGTAGAGTTTGTGGAGAGTGTGGGGAGGAGAGTCTTTGAAAGCTGCTGCAGAGAAAGTTTTGGCACATCCTTTAAGAGGAAGAAGTGTTCTGGGAAGAGTGTAAGTAAGCCCACAAGCACTTTCCCGTTCGTCGCAGAAACCCTCCCAGTCCTAGATCAAATCACTTTTCAATTCAAACATCTATTATGTCTGCTGGTACGGAGTATCCTCCGGGGGACACTTTCTGTGACAAACGCCAGATTGAAGGATTCACAGCCAGTGTATTCATTACAGCCAGGGGAGGAGGTGTGGGAGACAGCTAGCTACCACGGAGACAAACCCGACTGGAGGTAGCTCAGGTTTCCCATTTGGATCCTTGTTTTTGTCTTCGTGGCCCAATTTAGCCCATATTTAACCATGTCTGTTCACCTACGGCTGTGAGTAAAGCTCTCTCACTCACCTGTTAGTTATCACTTAACTTGAGAGTACAATTGACTCTGACTGACAGGAGTGTCAAAACGAATTCCAGGACCGAACCAACTGGTTCTCTACCTGTTGGAGTCACACTGGCTCCTCGGGATTGATACACACACTATCACATAGAAAAGGGCAATTCCACGGTAACAGAATGATGCTTAGACTCCGATTTTTGCAAAGTTAAACAAACCATACAACTCTATGCACAAGGCCGAATTTGAACAATTTCCACATAACATTTTACAAAAACACATTTACTTGAAGAACAGTTCAGATGCTAAATTTCACAATAACGGCACAAACTGTCCTCTTGTTACCAAACTTTGCATCTGCACTGTGCTTCCAGTTAAGATCAATACCATATAATAGCCATTATAGCAATCGGACTGTGAAAGAGGAAACTTACATTATGCTTAATATGTAAATATTGCAATGACCAGAGGCAGAGAACCAGAGAAGTGTGTGTATACAATATGCAAATTGCTCTCATCATTAACATTAAACTGACAACCTTAGCTAGCAAAAGGCTGCTAGCTCAATGCAATAGAACTGACCCCTCACCAAAGTCCAACCCGTGTGGTTCTACCTTGAACAGCGGACTGAGACTTTGCTCTCTGTTGCTGGGTAAATTGCTGTCACAACGGTCTTATTATTGTCTGGAGATGACAGGCAATAATGACTGTGGACTGAGTGTAGAGACTGGCACTTTAAGCCGCAGCAGAGAGACTAATTAGAGGGTGCTTTGTGACTTTGTCACTTTTCGGCTGGTGATTAGCACTCATTTATTGGGTGGAATCTGCCGTCTAATTGTAGGTGGTGCGCGCCACAAATACTGTGCAAGTGCTCTCGACTCGTGCTGCAAAGACAGCAGATCATCAGTGTCTCCCTACAGGCTTTCTAGTTCTGATCACCCCCCCAAAAAAACACTTCTCTCCATCTCTTCTCGCTAACAAGAATAAATCATCTGCCCAAAAACAAGTTCAGAGACTAAGAGGATATTTTAAAAGTCTGCAGATTCTTTAGTATATCTCTCTGATTTTGATTAATTAAGTATGTGGAAGTGTGTCCTTGGAACTGAGGACAAGTTCAGTAGAATAGCCCTCCTCTGTAGAACAGATTTGACTAATGGAGGCGCTGTACAAGAGCCTTGGTAGGCTACCACCATGTCCCCACGGCACAACATTCAGCTAGTCGTAGGATAGGGGCTAGTGTATTTGGGCCATCTCTAATTGGCCCACTAATCTCACCAGCAACTTTATGATCCGCAGAAACATTGTCCCTCAGGGCTAACCGGAGACCGCAGATGTCTACTGCTGCTCTTCTATGTTTGGATCAAAAAACAATCCTGTTCTGCTGACTGAGAGCCTACAGGACTATTGGAAATGTAATTATGGGCCAGCAGCAGAGCCTCTTAAACGCTTGACTAGTGCAGAAACAAACGTCCTTCAGACAAGCCAAAACTTACATGGGAAATTCTGCGATCGATAAAAGCCACCATTTTTGGAGGGAAAATGGAGAGATGTACTGTATTGCCTCGCTGACTCAGTTTCTCACCGACACGTACTGGACTTGGCTCGGTGACACTATTTATTTCAACAACAACAACAAAAAAACGGAGAATCTCCACTCGTCGAGAGCGCAAATCATTTATTGAAGCAATCTCATGTCATTAAACAGTAAACAAATATCTGCGGCGGATCGTGATGCCGTGTGATTGGACCTTTGGAGCACCTCACTTTGATTAAAGGAGTTGAAAAATAAAACCAGAGATGTCTCTCTCCTCTCCCCAGGTGTTTAGGTGAGGTGAAGTTGAGAAATGCTCCAATCAAGCTCAATTACTCGGCAGGTGCAGACCACGGACACCCACTTCGCATTGACAAAAGCCATTGTCGTGACTCGGCGAGGCCATCATATTCATCGTCTAAAGCCGCTCTAAATTGATACATTTGAACACAACAGCGCCCTTTCTCAAAAACAGCTTTTGCAAATGTGCTGACCTATGAAGAGAGTGATTGAGCAATTATCGGACAGAGTCGTTGAGCCCCCAGAGGTGCCTTTTGTTCACAGCTTCAGTAGATAGGGGCTCAGATCATTATCAGCATTCTGCCTGTTGTTTTTCTTACACGGCCAACCTTTGGCTTGGTAGCCCCCCCACACTGTGAGGATAAGGCTACACCTCCCAGCGCTACCAGGAGTCCACCTCAACTGTCTGTCTGTCTGTCTGTCTGTCTGTCTGTCTGTCTGTCTGTCTGTCTGTCTGTCTGTCTGTCTGTCTGTCTGTCTGTCTGTCTGTCTGTCTGTCTGTCTGTCTGTCTGTCAGAAATCTGGAGGCTACCAAACAGTGCTTCATGTGTTTGCTGCCATCATAAATATTCATGACCGAGCCAGAAACCAGCTGTTTCCTTCCAATTAAAGAGTGTGGAGATCCGCCATTTGCCAATAAATTGTTGCTGTTTAATTAATGACTCTCGTCGCTCGCCCGCCAAACAACTGAAACAATAGCCCTGCACAGAGTACAGAGATAGCCATCTGTGGAATTAGGCCCGGAAAGCATGGTGGATAACAAGGCTGGGCATAGTGGAAAAACTGGAGCCTCCGTGTATCCTTGGCCTACATCTAGGGGGTGTGAGGAGTGACGTTTTGAATGGGGAAGGAGGGAAGACTACTAGTATTACTGAATCATGAGGCTGGAGATGCTGTAGTCTGGTAGAAGCTACTGCACAGCTGTAACTGGGCTTAAACTCCTACCAATCAATCAAGTCATCACAGACCGCCCCTTTATCAATGGCCTTATGGGGGAAAGGTAGAGGTGGTGATGCAAACTAAAAGCATCAGGACTCAGAGAGGTGAAGAAGACAGAGAGCAGCTCTGAGGTAATTATTTGTAGGGGAGCCAAAACTATGTAGTCAATCGGTGAAGGTAGGGTAGAGTGAGAATTCACAGAGGACTTACCGTCAGGAGGCTGGGCCGGCGTGAAGTGAAC
Source organism: Salmo trutta (assembly GCF_901001165.1). Lineage (NCBI taxonomy): Eukaryota > Metazoa > Chordata > Actinopteri > Salmoniformes > Salmonidae > Salmo > Salmo trutta. The sequence continues at coordinate 34,301,386 of NC_042984.1, forward strand.
AGGTTTGTCTGGAGGAGATAAAAGAGAGAGAGTGAGTTAGAAATGGGTTTTTAGTTAAGGCGAGATTCAAGGACTTTCCCATGGGGTGAACCCCAGTAATTGAGTTGCTCCAGCAAAAAGCAGAGAAGAAGATTCTCCTCTGGCTTGGGCATATCAAACAGGTTCTAATAGAGTATCTGAGGGATGAAGAGGCTCAATAGAGCCAGCTCATCAGAATGAATAGATTTTCATAATAGTCGTACAATTGTTGATGGATATTTAGAATTTTAATGGTCCATTCAATTCGCAATCCACACCTGACAACTCTGAAAGCATCCGATAATTGGTATTTTGTGTTTCATTATTATCTTAGCTACCACTTTCATGGACTTTTTTTATACCTCAAATAAGCCTAAGCGAATGAAATATCCCTTGAAGAGGACTACAGAGCAAAAATAACTGATCCCATCCCACCCCCATGTCTCATGTTTCTTCCCTTCACCCATAGATATGACATCATGACCCTGCTGCAGTAGTGCATGGGTTATGTACTGTTACGATGGTACCATGGTAGATGATGGCACAACTACATTCCTCTATCACTGGTGTCCTATGGGAACATACAAAGAGGGCATTTCTAGAGCACAGACATGCATACGCATACATACATACACACACCTCTAATGAAGGGTAAAGTTAATGGGGGTTTGGGCGCGATGGGGCACTGTTATAGAAAATAATGAGCTTTCACTTTACACACAATGACTGGAACAGCAACAAAGTGGTCTACTTTAAACCGATGCGTGAAGCATCACCAACCAGTGTAAGTAGATTACCATGCGCTTGAATCTGCCAGTGCCGTAAATGCTCTTACATCACCTGACCATACCAAAGCATCTAAGACCCCCAGTGTTCAGTGACAGCGACCTTTACCATCTGCACTCCCAACTCGCCTTTCCAAACCACTGAGCAGCCTGTGCTCGCATCAGGCCAGCCCGCCACACCTTTCCCCTGTGTAGGCATACCCGGGATAATGAGCAAGATAAAATCACATCAATTACCCAGCTAACACATTTTCCGCCGGAGCTTCTCACCTTCCCGGCCGTCCTCGCTCGAAGGCGTGAGGCGTCTCCGGCATCGCTCGCTACCTGACGACGGCATCACAGTTAACGGTTGCCAGTGCAGATTTTAAATTTAGGCTCACTTACAATTGCTTGTCAACAGCTGGGCTTGAGGGAGCCAGAGAGAAAGGGAGGGAGGGAGGGAGGGAGGCTGTGTTTGCGATGGTGAATAATGAAGTGTCTGTTGAACTGGTTTCCGAGGCAATCATGACAGTAACAGATTTCAATCCCGGGGACTTCAAAAACAACATGGCACAACAATAGCACAGACACACACATGTAGATAAACATGTATATATACACACACACACACACACACACACACACACACACATCTGCTCCCCTTTCCTAAAACGCAAACACACTGCAGTATTTGCCATATGGTGTCTTGGAGCACATGACAGCAAATCAACAGAATCTCCTAAATGTTTGCAAAATCTAAATGTCTCCATCTCGGTCATAATGAGAGGAGGAGATAAGGTCTCTACTACCATATCTTCCTTTCCCATCGCCGTCTGCTGTCCCTATACAACACAAACCTTTGTATGTGTATGCATGTGATTGAAGCATCCAGAACTGATTCCCGCTAAATCTAGAGCAGATCGATAAGGCTCTGCTCTGATGTGCATGTTTGTGTATTAGGGTGTGTTGGAGTTTGTCTATGTGCATCAGTGTGTGGTGTGAGTGTGTGCATGTTCCTCCTCTCTACTAGGTGAATCACTCCCCCACAGAGTTCCAGGAACCGGGCCACAGTGTGAAGAGGACAAGCTGTGTGTGGCCACGCTTCGCTCTGACCCGAGGTCTGTGTCCTCTCCTTTCTCTCGCTCCAGCTCCTCTCCAAACCAGTTTTCCGTCCACACAGCAAGAGCTTTCCATGTTAATGGTGCTCCGTTCACTTCTCCCTCTCCAGCCTCTCGCTCTCTTTCTCTCTCTAGCTTGTGAGGTGGAGATGGAGTGCTCTCACTGAGTTTGTATTTAAATCTAATGGAATATGTCTGGATTAAATTGATTCAGTAACACGGAGGGGTTATAAATGAACTTCACTTTGGAACGCCCCCGTCGATGAGACAGAGAGAGAAAAGAGAGGGGGAGAGAGAGATAGCGGGGAGGGGAGGCATTTTCAGAATTCTAAAGTGGTGCATTTTGGTTATTTTATTCAAGATCTAATGCAGTGGCATCCTTAGCCCCCGGGACGTGTCTCGTACGTGATTGAAAATCCTCAGGCTGATAATAGCTTCGTGGCGGGCTAGCATGGCTCGGAATGAAGCCTTAAACAGACGGCAGACAGACAGACAGACAGGCAGAGGCACAGAGAGGCATACAGACATTTAAAAAAGGGACATTCACAGGGATGCTTTGATGCCCGTATTCTACTTAAAGTGTATATTGTCATTTCCACGCAGAGTTCACAGCTTGATACAATACGATACGATATCGTCACCATACTCTCAAGATTCTATATGTATTGGGATTCGATACTGCGATTTTATTGCAATTCGATGTTCCAAACATACTGCTCACTATATGTCTACTGCAGAGGGACGAGAGAGACCCATAAGCACTTTTATTTCCATCAGTCATGGAAATAAAAGTGCTGAAAACATGTTGGCTCACCATTTAAAAAGAACATGGAGAACCAGCTTTAAAAGGAGTTTTGGTGCACGTGCAACCGACTAGAGATATATTGTCAAAAATATTATTCCAATATGTAACTGTATCGATTTTTCTGCCATCACTCCTATTTAGTCTCCTTAATGCTAATTCACGTGGGTGCAATGATGATTATACTCCAGACAGTTTTAAACACCTTCAAAGTGAAAAAATGGAGTGTTGATTAGGCTTGAACCTTCCGCACAGGCAACTCATCTGACACGGGACTCCAGTGCTAAGAAATACGTGACACTGAATAAAGCAGTGATATCGAACACATACTGATGTTACTGTGGTGGCACACCTATGTGGGTGTCAGGACTCAATCGGGACTCCAGTGATACTGGCGTGTTCCTATTCCCATCGCGAAGAACCAATTGACATTCATTGATATAAAGCTTTGAACTACTGAAAACTGTGTCATTCAGGCAAGACATAAACCAGTTATGTACAACTTTGAAGCGAGAGACAGTTAGTCCCTAATGTACAACTTACAGACAATACGTCACCCCCAAACACACTTGTGAAATGGCAAGTCGCTGCGTCGCGCTCGCTCTCCAAAAGGTCACTCTCGTGTTGCCTAATGGTAATGTTGCTGCTCATCTACCAGCGAGCCACCAGGCGACGCACAGACAGAAGCTTATGCACCATCATGGCATTTTCTATTCAGGCCGATAACCGCTCAAAGTGGGGACACTTTCCATGCCAAGAGCTTTTTCTATCGTCCAAAGGCATTTAATCTGGCTACTTTATCCCACAGTTCAAAGTAAATGCCAAGGCTTTGGGGGAGATAAAGGACTCAAAAGAAGGAAGCAGGGACTGTGCATCGAGGGAAAGCTGACTTTTAACGTCTGAGATATCCCTCCACTTCATCCAGCCCCAGCCTTTCAGATAGCACCGCCAGAGGTCAAGTGGACCAGTCTTTCATATCTTTTCTCAGCAGATTAAAAGACCTGAGAGACTGTAAGGTGTTTAATAGTCTATGTAAACTAAACGAAATCCTCCCAATCCATAACTTTTCTTGTACCAAAAGCAATGCATGCATACTCTTCTCTTATACATACACATCTGGCAAACAAATGCTCTCACATATAAAGCCTTCATACTACTGACCATGACACAAACACACATGGCTACAGGGTGACAGAGGGCGTACGTTGTATATGGGGTGCGTGTGTATGTGTGTGGTAGTACTATTGGTGGACGTACAGTTGTTGAGGAAGAGCAGCACGGCAAAGCCCAGCGTGGAGGTGGCCAGCAGGATGAGACATATGTTACAGGGGATCATAAAGTATCGCACCACCAGGGACACCTTGTGTTGGTACATCCGGTCCCGCTCCGGGGGCGGCGTGGGGTAATGGCAGCTGGTCATACTCCACTTCCAGAGTCCGTCCTCCCGGTGGGAAGGTACGGGTAACGGGGTGGGAGAAGAAGAACCCGAAGAAACGAGGGAGGAGAGAATGATAGGCTGGGTAATGGCTGGTAGATTCAGCCCTGAATCCAGCTGTGTTCCGCCGTGGGGAGGGAGTCGCAGTTGCTTTCAGAATGATGCGTCGAGGAGCTTTCAATGGTTTCCAGGCAACTCATTTTGGACAGTAATAACATCCATTGGTTGGAAGAGGACAGAAGGGTGTGGGCCTGCACTGCTATAGGCCCCCAGCTGTCCACGCTACCTCCATTTTAATCCAAGTACTGGAAAGGGGATGACAACAGATTGGTGTGTACGTATGTGGAGTGAGTATATGTACAATATGAAGTGTAAATGTGTGTGTGTGTGTGTGTGTGTGTGTGTGTGTGTGTGTGTGTGTGTGTGTGTACGTGCTAGTTCAAAAGGTGCCGAAGTTCCACAGTAACTCAACAGTAATTATAGTAAGAAGCCTCCTTGATCTCTTTGCAGCACTGGTCTCCTTATTCCCCCAGGAGCCCTCACAACACAAGCCAGGTTCCGCCACACTACCACAGCATTCGTCAAGAGTAGCTGCTGGTGATTTGGCGGGGGAGCATCTTTCTTCAGCCTCCTGTGGCTGATAAACTGGGAGCTTGGGGCTAGAGCTCCGGCAGCTCTGGCGCTCTGAAGACATTCATTAGCCTCCTTTTCTTTTCCTTACAAAATGCTCCAAGGAAAACAACAACAACCGGCTCTTTGTTTTCACTTGGCTGCCCGCCGGCTTATTGTTCCTTATAGCTCTAGTCAGGACCGAGATAAAGGCAACAGCAACACGGCAATGCGACTGTCTTCTCCGAGCACGGAGCACGAAGCTTCCCCCGTCGCTGCGCACTTGTATCTAGCGTTAGCGTATTTAGCAGGGGGGCTAGTAAGCAGCTGGCCACCACTCGATTAACCATATGCTCTTAGGAGCGTGAAGGGGGTTCTTTTTTTCACCACCCACTTCCTCGGTTCAAAACACTGTGGCCCCCTTCCCCCTCGCCACTCGCATGTGGGGGCCACCCTTGGAGTCTGGAGAAAACAGGTCAGAAGAAGTAGAGAGGGGCGGAAAGTTGGAGAGGGGAACAATTTACGCCCCCAGCTCTGTACCTCAACATGAGTTGTCTTCTCCTCAGCTCTGTTCCGCCTGAGTCCGGCTATACAGAGAAGCGACAAACCTCAGCCGACACACAGACTAAAGAAAACCCACAAAAGAAATGGAGAGAGAAGGAAAGAAAGAGGGGAAAAGTCTGTGCCAGATGAGAAATTAACAACAAGCCCTGAATACTTTTTCTCTTTCTTTCCTCGTGTTGTCCACCCCTGATGGCATATTCATGCAAAAACAAATCGCAAGGGGGGTCTTGTAACCGCCCTCTGTCCGAGAGTGTCAAGTTGGTTTTCTCCTTTTCAAAAAAGCAGTCGCTTATTCACTCCTTCTTCATTGAGAGTAGAAGCTGCTCAGTTGCTCATTTCACTCTCTCTCTGGCTCAGTCTCCCTCTTTTTTTCTCCTTTTCCTCAAGAATCCACTCCTTCTGTCTGTTCCTGCTCCAGAGGCTACTCCCGGTTGCTTGTCCTGGGCTTGGCTGCGGATGATCTCCTTCGAGTTGCTCCTCCGAGGGACAGGCCCATTCACTGGCAGCCAAAACAACAACTTGGAGCTTTGCGTATTCACGGAGTATTCACAGCGCACACAATCCCCAGGCAGCAGGTAGTCCACTGTGTTAATTCACTCTGCTGCTCAGCCAGCCAAGCCCTAGTCAACGAGAGAGAGAGAGAGAGGTAGAGAGAGAGGTAGAGAGAGAGTAGCCAGCCAGCGAGCTGCAGATAGAGACAGCCAGAGCAGAGCAGCAGAGCGATAGAGTGAGAGAGGAAAGAGGAAGAACAGGCGAGCGGTGGCGCCTGACACTTAGTCCACCTCTTGCGTTTTACAACAGCGGCTGAGCGTGTTGTCTCCCGAGCACCGTCACTCTCCAGAGCAGCACTTCTCCCTGCCTGCCTCAACCCCAAGGAAAAGACAGTGCAGACAGGAGAGGAGAGGGGGAATGAGAGAGAGGAGCTGTCTCTAACAAAGAGGGGAGGGGGAGCAAGAGGGGGAGGGGGAGGGGGGAAGACAAGGGAAAATAAAAGCTTTTGGGAATACTTGGGTCATGTTGGGGTGGGAGGCAGCAACAGTGCAAGAAAAAACAAAAAACAAAAGAGGGATTGGTCTCTTAAAAATGTCACCCACATCCTCGTTAAATCTGAATCAGAAAGAAAACGACCCGTTAAGGTCAGAATCAATCCTAAGCTTTATAACACACACACACACACACACACACACACACACACACACACACACACACACACACACACACACACACACACACACACACACACAAACAAATTTAATGAAGTGAAAGCAGAAAAATAAACCATGGGGGAATACAATCATGTACATTTAGGTCAATCAAATATTGTCCAATTTGCAAACGCTAATTTGGCCAATACACTTCCAATCTCCTGGCAACATGCTTCTGTAAAACCTAATTCTATATGCTACACATGAATAAGCCCATATTCAATTAAAATCATATTCAAATTGGGGATGTTTGTGTTCCACGCTCACTTTCATGACACCGTGCCACGTTTGTCCCCCCTTCCCCCCCGTGTCAAATAAGAGAAGAATAACTCAAATAAATATTTTTATATTCAGCAGGGCTGGCGACTGATCTGAGGAGAAAAAATATGCACCTAATCCATAGCATGTAATTTTATGCGCTTTTTTAAAAAGAAATGTATTTTTTCTGTTCGATACTTATAATGAGGTCAAAATTGTGGGGCGGTCACGGCTTGTTTTAAAACCCGCCATACATCAATATCTACTTACACCAACACAATGACAAGTGATCATCTGAGCAGGGCAGATGCAAGGCGGAATATATCGTCACGTTTTTATGTTCTCTCTGTCTCTTTTCCCCCCACCCTCTGCCTCACATAAACGCACACATACACCCACACACGCGCGCGCACACACATGTACGCACGCACACACGACAACACATTAAAGAATATACACACGGTGATGCATAAAGTAGCTTCATTTATACAGAAAGCGCATGAGGAAACAATCCCATTGTGTCTTTTAAACACACCTACAAACATACACGAACCCTTCACATTTCTCTCTCAAACACACAGAAAATACACATTTCTTTAAGTCTCTCTCTGACACACACAGACACACACACACACACACACGATGGGGATCTGCTCTGGTTAACCATCACAAGTCATTTATCTCTTTGGACGCGGTCTTGTCCCTGTCTTGTTTGGCCCCGCGGGGACCCCTTACCCTGTAGTCTGGAGGTAAACTCCCAGAGAACACAAGGTCACACAGGTCTCAGTCACCCTGGAGGGGGCAGGCAGTGTACAACCACCAGCTGCAGCTTGCATCCCAGGGCTCAGCTCTGCCCTCACAGAACAACATGATACCCTAGCCAGGTAGGTTACTCTAGCCCAGACGTCTGCTTAAGCCTGTCTCTCAGGACATGGTACGCAAAAGCAACAATCTCATTATCTTCCTACAGTGACCTAAAGTACCTAAACCATACAGAATCCATTCAATAGAGGGCGCCACCGAGCTGCTGCTCTTCTGAGCCACTCACTGTAGTGCCAACATGACCCAAATAGAATCCTCTGTTCACATCAAAGCTCGTCTCTGATCCATTTTTAATGCGCTGATATCGCGAAAGGTTAACATCTCTCTCAGAGTGCTTTGAAATGCCAATTTCCATAAAGCAGCCAAAGGAGTTGGACTGACTCCCTCTTTAACATGATGAGGGTCCAACCAAAAGGAGTTAGCATGCAGTTTGTGTTATGTCTCTGTATTCTCGGTGGGTTGCACCGTATGCATGGGTGACTGGTGACAAAAAGAATGTGGGATCAGATGTGAGAGCAGTCGAGCACACGTCCTGGTCGTCCAGATGACCAACGTCTCGAGCTAATTGATCAAAGGCCGTATGAAACAGCTGTATGACAACCCGAGTAACAACTTAGATTATGGTAAAATGGGGGTTAGGGACGTTTGTGTTCAATGTTTTAGTGTGCAGTGTACAGTTGTGACACGTAGACAGGGTGTCTGCAATGTGACATGAATTGAAGATGAGAAATAAACTGTCCATAATAACCCAAAAGGAAGCAGGGAAGAGGAAAGTGGAGTGATGAGACATGTTTGAGCTAAATTGAGATAAAAATTGCCATGTGAATCCAGCCGTGCTGTCAAACCCATGGAGAGACGCCCAGACGTTCTGCCCTATACAGTTCCACTAGCAGGTGGGCCAATTGTCTTGCTTCAGTATTACCTCCAATCACCATAAATTACAGCTTTCTGGTTTCCAGACTTCCCAGTCAACAGGGTGTCCAAGCTGCCGTCCACAAATCCGGATAGAGGGAGGGATTGGATATTGATAGGGAATGGGGTGCGGGGGGGACGAGCCAGAGCCAGAGGCTCTTGCAGCTGTGCATGTCTAATGTCATTATCCTTCATTGGGTTTAGGAGTGGCAGAGAAATAGTGAACAGAACAGACAGATCAGTTCTAAAGACAGGATGGTGTTGTTACGCTTGGGGCTAGTGATCAACTGTGTGATCTAAGTGGGAACGGGGATGTACCAATGTTCCAAAGCAGGGTGGTCTCTTCATAACAACATGACTCACTCCATGACACACACACAGGACAGTGAGTGACGTCGTTCCTTCAGTTGCGCTCAACGAGCGTGACGGTGACGCCCAAGGCTGATCTCAGCCCACTCCCATTACAGAAGAAACTGGAGCTGATCCGGGTTAAACTTTGCTTCTGTTTAATAGCCATTCTGTCACGCCCTGACCTTAGAGACGTTTATTTTCCTCTAGTTTGGTTAGGTCAGGGTGTGATGTGGGGTGGGCAATCTAGTTTTTCTATTTCTTTGTTTTGGCTGAGTGTGGTTTCCAATCAGAGGCAGCTGTCCATCGGGAACCAAGGCGCAGCGTGCGTAGAGTTCCACATGTTTAATAAAGGAAACTCACCAAAACAATACAGAACAAACGAAAAGTGAAGTCATAGAGTGCATAACCTGCACCTACACATAAACAAGATCCCACAACTCAAGGAGGGAAAAAGGGCTGCCTAAGTATGGTCTCCTCATTCTTACAACGAGCGTGACACATTCTTGTCTCATTTACCAGCTGTTTACAGTTGACCCTGGCTCAGAATGCAGTGAAAAGCGGATCCTGGATAATTTCATTGCTATGACGTTATTGTATTGCTGGCTGGATTGTTGCTATGGGTTGATATTCAGTCTTCTGCTGTCTGTAACTGATCCTAGTTCAGTTACTACTCCTCACCACCAGCACAGGCCTCCAGTCATCACCTCCCTCCCCCTCTCGTCTTCCAATAGCCCCATCTCCACATCTGTCTCAGCAGACCGCCCAAGTAAGATTTCTTTATTTTTATTTAACCTTTATTTAACTAGGCAAGTCAGTTAAGAACTGCCTTGTTCAGGGGCACAACGACAGATTTTTACCTTGTCAGCTCGGGGAGTCGATCTAGCAACCTTTCGGTTACTGGCCCAACACTCTAACCACAAGGCTACCTACCGCCCAGAATAGCTGGGCAAGGCTGAGATCTCCCACGCCATTGTGGCAGTAACCTGAAGGTTGATCCAGGGCCAGTACTGAGCCCCCTAGGCATCCCCGCGACTACGCTACACTACTCTGCTAATGGAGAGGAACTAACCAGCAGCAGCCACTCATTCATTAGCCCTTTGCTTCCTCAACCACCTCCCCCTCCCTCTTCATCAGTGCTAACAACAATAATGATCTGAGCATTTAATACCCTCCACGCTCTGTCGACTCAAACTGTTTATTCATTTTTTATCCCCAGCACTTTTCCCTTAATGGCCCTTAAAGAAATTATTCCAATGGTTGTGCACTGAGAGAGAAAGAAAAAAGGGAGAGGGGTAACAGAGGAAAGAACTGCGGGAGCTTTGCTGCTAGCGCCAAGCTAGTTGGAGACTGATGCTCTTCCATGTGGCGGACATGTGGAGTGTGATCCAGCGTGGCACTGGAGGATGGGGTGGTGTGTGTCAGGGTACAGGGAGTGTCGGTGATCCACGGAGAGAGCAGTTGTTGTTGGCTCAGACAGCCCTGACAAAGGGTAGGTACAGTGATGGAGCTGGGGGCTGATTCAGGTGTCAGTCTCTGGCCCAGGCAGCGATCTGTCAACCAGGGCCACATTAGGGTGAAGTTACACAGTCTGCGCCAGGGGTGCACTGCACAATTCCTCCAGTTCCATAGTCCTGCTTGCTAATTGCTATCGTTAGTCACCTGAATACTTCCTTGATCAATGATTGTCATTGATTGGCTGGTGACTGCATGCACCTGGTTTCCCAGGTAGAAGGCAAATGAAAACCAGCAGGAGCTGGTGGACCGTAGCAAGGCACCCCTGGTCTATGTCATGGGTACTGATTTAAAGTGCATGATGTTCAAGTCATCAGATAGACATAAGTAGATGCTGTGTTGTTATGTTAATGAGCGGTGTGCGATGCTGATTGGCCACGGTGGTTCACCGGACAGGTTCCTCCCTGACAATGACCTCTGTGGTCAGAGTACTATGGGATAGATTGAGGGGGTATACCAAGGGTCAAGGGTCAGGGAGAGAGGTTGTGAAATGCAGAGGGGCGGGCAACAGCGTCGAGTAGCAGCGCTGCAAGCGATAAATGAAAGTAAATGTTAAAATGTCAGATGGCTGCTGGGGAGATGTCCAAAGCAAACGATCCAAATGGCATGAGGGATATCTACTGCCCACACACAGCACAGGAAGAACCTGCTGGACCAAATCAAAATGTGATCATCTATGTATCATATACCATACAGGATTCACTCACCAAGAGTAAGAAAACAGTTGACTAGTGTGACATTAAAAATCTTTCACATTTTGATGTTTTGACAGTACATCAAAAACACTGATTTACCTCGATTCTCGGTGACAAAGCACGTCCATATGTACACACACACACACACACACACACACACACACACACACTTGAGCCACTTTTTACTTTAGCTGACAGTGACAAGCTATTATATACTGGGACCCTTTCATTTGCATTTACAGTAATGAACTCTCTCCTCTCTCTCATCCCTCTTTCTCTCTATACTCTACTTGCTGCTCATTCTCCGTCAAGCCAGATCCTCTTAGATAGAGGGCAGAGAGGGAATCTTAATTGGCACACAATCCCCATCGTTGAGAAGCCGTCCAAGAAGAAATGGTTATACATGATTTACATTCCTAATCAAACGCCTCGCATTCAACTTCTCTTGCAAGACGGCTTCTTTGTGTTTTCGTAAATAATTCCCAGTCCTTTTAACAGGCAACTGCAAAATGAGGCCAGGGTTGAAAGTAGAAGAAGACGAAGAGAGGAAGAAGATGCAGGATTATGGCACCCTAGTTGACGAAATGAAACATATGAAACTCACTGACAGTGTGAAGAAACGTGTTTCGCTACAAGAGCCACAGCACAAACCCATGTCCAGTGTAGAGGTTTCTCCCTCTGTCTGTTGTTGTGACAACGGTAGACTGAGCTAGGAGGTCGACAGGTCGCGTTGACACAGGTGTTCTGGACACGGAGGTAAACAGGGTCACTCCATTAGCCCAGAGACAGGCTGTTGCCGGGAGGAGGGTGAATCAGCCTGAACACAGCTAGAAGACAGGAATATATCTTCCTAACCTTGAGACCCACCAACTGTCTGTCAAATAAGATCCTACAGGCAACTGTGTGCAGATGCATGGAAACACACACTCACAGACACACAGTGGGATGCACCCATTCCTCAGACATTCATTGGGCAGTAGTTTTAAACAGACCTTAGGGTTTATGCCTGACAACATGGCCAGCTATACTGTGGCAAAGAAGCTATAGGGAATCTGAATAGCAGATTATGTTTGCATTCCAGTCACTGTGTCCTCTGATCAACAGCAAATGAAAAATCTCAAACAATTGCCAGAATTCCCGATAGGACGTGTACAACATTCAAGTTGCAGAGGTTTTTCTGGAAACAGCAATTCCATGCTTCATCACTGAACTGCATCAATGCGAAAAAGACGAGACGTAACAAAAACAATCTGGCCTGAATCAATAGAAAACAGCACGTAGGGTGTTGAGTATGTCGGCACTTGGGGCGCTCCACACAGGCCCTTTCAGATTGTTGGAGATTCCCCCTGGGTGTTAACCAAGACCTATATCGCATGCGGAGGGAGTTGTAAGGGGAAGAGAGATGGGAGAGGGAGAAGTACTGTACATCATTACATGATCTCCATTACTCCTCACTCTCCGTCTTCATCACCTCACACCACGACAGCTGTGACTCAATCACCGGTGAGAACGCGCTACTGCACCGCCGTTCACTAGTCTATATTCGAGTGGAAAACTGATAAACGAGGCAAATGATGAGGAACAACAACGGTCAAAACCATGACGACGACTGAGGCAGTTGCGTAGTTCGACAGAGCCCCGCAGACGAGTGGCAGACTGGAGTGGGTAGTTAAGCCGGGAGTGAAAACAACGTGGAGGGGGGACAGAACCGTTACCATGAGGCAAATTTCACAACACACTTGAAAATCCACTGTAGCTAGCCCCAGAGAGGGGACACAAGGCAACGTGTGGTTTGTTAATTAAGCAGATAAAAGGTGAAACTGAGGCCTGCATGGAGGATGTAAAGCGAGTAAATCACTCACACACCCATGAGATCATAACACGGCAGAAGTCGCACACCACCTGTCACCACGCATACACGCGCACGTACAGTATGCAAGTACGCACACACCGTCTTACATCAATCAAACGTAGTTACTATTCCAACAACTTCAATATGGTTGTCTCCATCATATCCTTGTCTAATCATAGAACTACAGCAGATATAACCTATAGGCCTCTCTAACGCATAGATTTATGTGCCCTTATCTGACGTGGAGCGGGGTTGAATTATGGCACTGTTGCTACGGTAACACAGTATGCAGAAACCGTGGTGTGGCCAGAAATATGCTAATTTGAAAAATTCAGTTACGTATCGGGATATTCTTTTTGACAATATATCTCAAATTGTCTGTTCTCCGTCTTCTTTTTAAATGGTGAGCCAATATGGTTTTACAACTTTTATTTCCATGACTGGGTCTCTCTTGTCTCTCTGCAGCAGACATATAGTGAGCAATTCGTTTGGAACATCGAATCTCAATATCGAATCACAATACATATAAAATCGTGAGAATAACAATACATATCGTATCGGCACCTACAGTGCCTACGGAAAGTATTCAGACCCCTTGATTTTTCCACATTTTGTTACGTTACAGCCTTAATCTAAAATGGATAAAAAAATACTTAAAAATCCTCAGCAATGTATACACAATACCCCATAATGACAAAGCGAAAACAGGTTTAGACATTTTTGCAAAAAATACAAAACAGAAATACTGAATTTACATAAGAATTCAGACCATTTGCTATGAGACTCAAAATTGAGCTCAGGTGCATCGTGTTTCCATTAGTCATCCTTAAGATGTTTTACCTGTGGTAAACTGATTGGACATGATTTGGAAAGACACACACCTGTTGACAGTGCATGTCAGAGCAAAGACCAAGCCATAAGGTCGAAGGAATTGTCCGTAGAGCTCCAAGACAGGATTGTGTCGAGGCACAGATCTGGAAAAGGGTACCAAAACATTTCTGCAGCATTGAAGTTCCGCAAGAACACAGTGGCCTCCATCATTCTTAAATGGAAGAAGTTTGGAACCAGAGCTGGCCGCCCGGCCAAACTGAGCAATCAGGAGAGAAGGGCCTTGGTCAGGGAGGTGACCAAGAACCCGATGGTCACTCTGACAGAGCTCCAGAGTTCATCTATGGAGATGGGAGAACTTTCCAGAAGGACATCCATCTCTGCAGCACTCCACCAATCAGGTCTTTATGGTAGAGTGGCCAGACGGAAGCCACTCCCCAGTAAAAGGCACATGATAGCCCGCTTGGAGTTTGCCAGAAGGCACCTAAAGACTCTCAGACAATGAGAAACAAGATTCTCTTGTCTGATGAAACCAAGATTAAATTCTTTGGCCTGAATGCCAAGCGTCACGTCTGGAGGAAACGTGGCACCATCCCTACAGTGATGCATGCTGGTGGCAGCATAATGCTGTGGGGATGTTTTTCAGCGGCAGGGATTGGGAAACTAGTCAGGATCGGGGCAAAGATGAACGGAGCAAAGTACAGAGAGATCCTTGATGAAAACCTGCTCCAGAGCGCTCAGGACCTCAGACTGGGGCGAAGGTTCACCTTCCAAAAAGACAACGACCCTAAGCACACAGCCAAGACAAAGCAGGAGTGGCTTCGGGACAAGTCTCTGAATGTTCTTGAGTGGCCCAGCCAGAGCCCGGACTTGAACCCGATCGAACATCTCTGGAGAGACCTGAAAATAGCTGTGCAGCAATGCTCCCTATCCAACCTGACTGAGCTTGAGAGTATCTGCAGAAAAGAATGGGAGAAACTCCACAAATACAGATGTGCCAAGCTTGTAGAGTCATACACAAGAAGACTCGTGGCTGTAATCACTGCCAAAGGTGCTTCAACAAAGTACTGAGTAAAGGGTAAATGTGATATTTCATTTTATTTTTAATTTCTTTATTAGCAACATTTTAAAAAAACTGTTTTTGCTTTGTCATTATGGGGTATTGTGTGTAGATTGATGAGTGGTAAAAACAATTTAATCCATTTTAGAATAAGGCTGTAACCTAACAAAATGTGGAAAAGGTCAAGGGGTCTGAATACTTTTCAAAGACACTGTAAGTATCATGAAAATACTGTATTGTGAGGTCCCTGGCAATACCCAGCCCTAATTTATAGCCAGTGTAAAGGGGGCCGCTTGGCATGACACACAACTGCAAGGTGATTTCGATAATATGGGCCAGTGTCACCATATTCCTACCAGCCAGTGTCACCATATTTATATGAGCCAAACAGCTCATTTGCCACCTCTTCTCTGTCGTTCATCTCTCTCTATCCTAACACCTGCAGGCATTTGCATTCTGTCGGCTTTGCTTCTTCCCTTTCATTTCTTTCTCCCATGCACTACATTTCCTGCATGATAACGTAGCGGCAATTTTATCACCGGCATAGCACAGAGGCAGTGGATAATGCCTTATGCATCCAAATCTCAGCTTTTCCAAAAGCCTACTTTGCTTTTCTCTTACCTCCCTCCCCCATTTCGTCTCTCTTTACACCTCTCGAGTTTCACATCGACATCTCACTAGTGACAATCAAATCCAGAATTTGTCATCTGACCCCAGAAACCCCTCCTCTCTCCAACCTCACAAACCTTTTGGGAAAACCCACCCTGATCATGTGACTGGCCTCTCCAAAACAACAAATGAGATCCATGGCCTCTCCGCTCACTTCAGTGTCACAGCTCACTCATCATGTGATCTCTGTCACCACCCATATAAGTAAACCACCTCAGAACCTCTCAACAGGGTTTGCCATTACTTGTTCATTATTGTTCATGGTGGCAGGCTGAGGCACGAACACAATGCAGGAAAATGCAGGTCTGGATGTGTGTGATGTAGTGTGTGATTGAGGATCTGGGGCACCCCCCTTTAAGTGGTAAAAATAGACCCGGTTAAAGGGAAGAGGCTCATCAGGGCTCATTAGTGTGTGATGAATGAGGTGGCTGAGGTGGCTCGGCTAGGGGACCTAATGCTGTTATTATGCCCCGCCAGCGGTGGACAACCTGGGGCCTCGGGGGGTATGGTGGGGTGGATGGTGCTGGGGGTTGTAGACCTGTGGTTTACAGTTCCCTGCCTCCTTGCTCCTACAGACCTCATCTCTGAGTAAAGCTCTCTATTTCATCAGAGAGGGTGAGGGGACACGTACAGTATACACACACAAATACTCACTCACACACACACACATAAACAGAGACACACAAGCATGCGCACACACGGGCGTGGACACACACATGTTCAGAGAGACACACACACAGACCAACTGCCGGCAATCAGATCTCAGGGGAAAAGGGGAGCCAGAGATGGGAGAGAGAGAGACATAGAGAGAGGGATGGAGGAGGCAAATTAGAGGGGAGTTGAAAGAGCACAGCAGTAGATATAGTGAGGATGGGAGAGAAAGAGTGTGGGGGGAGGTCAAAAAGGCCATTTTGTGTGTGTGTGTGTGTGTGTGTGTGTGTGTGTGTGTGTGTGTGTGTGTGTGTGTGTGTGTGTGTGTGTGTGTGTGTGTGTGTGTGTGTGTGTGTGTGTGTGTGTGTGTGTGTGTGTGTGTGTGTGTGTGTGTGTGGTCGTTAGCAGCCTCTGTCAGAGAGGAGAGAGAGGTGGAGATGGAGGGAGGAAGAGGACAGAGAGAGAGAGAGACTGGACTAAGATGAAAAGGTAAACCGAGGAGAATGAGAGAGGGAGACAGAGAAAGAGAAGAAAACACAAAGGAGCTAGAAAGGCAGCGTGAGGCTGAGGCTGAGGAAAGCCAAGCAAACGACTCCGAGGGGGAGGTTGGTGAGAAGAGACAGAGAATAATGCACTGGTGTGAGTCAGCCTGCCAGAGAGAGAGGGTGAGAAGGAGAGAGAGGGAGACAGAGAGAAGGAGAGAGAGAGAGAGAGAGAGAGAGAGAGAGAGAGAGAAATTGAGCAGGGTAAGCTTTCAGCCAGGCTTGGGCGGTATAACATATACCTGGGTATTTGGAAATAGCCACGGGATGGTTTTTCAATACCGTCAATACCATATAAACAATTTATTTGACGTTTTTCCATACATTTTAATATTTGTAGCTATTTATTAAGTAAATACCTGCCGTCCACGTGTTCAATGCGTTAGAAGAAAAAGCAGATTGCGTTCTTCATTTCACCTGTCATATTATTTTACATTATGAAGCTGTAGTAGTTCCCCAGAACAGTTTGTTTGTAAATAGCACAACGGGAGATAGAGGGAGCAGGTGTGTCCAGCTGTGTATTGACAGGGGTCGCGTTTTATATTGTTTTTTGCCTCAATAGAGTGATCAGGGACGTGCATAAATAGTTTTCCTTCACAGAAAATACATTAGTGCAAAACATTCGGCAGAAAATAGCTTAATTTACATCAGATGACAAGAGAAGTGCAATGCTATTTGGCCGACATCCACAAAAGTAAATGAGCTTACAATGAAAAACCAAAGTATATCTCCCTCACTTTAAGCATCAGCTGTCAGAGCAGCTTACCGATCACTGCACCTGTACACAGCCCATCTGTAAGTAGCCCACCCAACTACCTCATTCCCCAAATTGTTATTTATTTTTGCTCTTTTTGCACCCCAGTATGTCTACTTGCACATCATCATCTGCACATCTATCACTCCAGGGTTAATGCTAAATTGTAATTATTTCGCCACTATGGCCTATTTATTGCCTTACCTCCCTAATCTTACTACATTTGCACACACTGTATATAGATTTTTCTATTGTGTTATTGACTGTACGTTTGTTTACTCCATGTTTAACTCTGTGTTGTTGTTGTTTTTGTTCCACTGCTTTGCTTTATCTTGGCCAGGTCGCAGTTGTAAATGAGAACTTGTTCTCAACTGGCCTACCTGGTTAAATAAAGGTGAAATAAAAAACATCAAAGTTCACATGCATTTCTGCCCCCCAAAAATGCATTTTGATTAAAAAAAAAGGTTATGTTCAAACGGCTCTCCTGTGAAGTAGTGACCCGCGACATACGCCTAGTTTCCTGAAACGGGTCACATGTTATTTCATAGTTTTGATGTCTTCACTATTATTAATAAAAAATTAAGAAAAACCCTTGAATGAGTAGGTGTGTCCAAACTTTTGACTGATACTGTATATGTATATGTAAAACTCTATGAGCTGGATTGCGTGTCTGCAATTAGTTTATTTCCGTTTGTGCTTGTTAGCATATCTAGCTATCAGCCTCCATGGAAATTTGCTATTACTTGTGCTAATTTTGTTTGCATTCTGGCAATAGGCGCCCAATGGGCTTTTGTTGCGTTTTTTTGGCGCTCCCTTGTGTACTAATCCGGTAATACTGTAAATCCCGGGGTGAGAATCTGGATACAGCCCAACCCTACTATCAGCCCCAGCTGTCTTTTTGTGGAGTGTGTGTGTGCACCTGTGCATGTGTGTGTCATGTGTGTGAGTGCATGAGCCTGTCCTTTCAGTGTGTTTTGTGCATAATCTTGTGCATGTGTGTGTTGCTGGCAGGCCTGGGAGTTCATGTCAGCTCCTCATCACTCTGTGGCTCTGGCAGACAAGCAGCCAGCCAGGCAGGCAGGGTTAGCTTGTGAGACAGTCCCAGAGGGGGCTCTCAATCCTGGGGTAGAGGGCCTCCGTCCACTGGCCAGGCCTCCTGCTACAGCCTGGACATGGTCCAGGACCTTTCGCTCCTAGACCCATCTGGACCAAGGCTAGCAGGCGCCCGAGCCAGAACCTGCATTTCCTCTGGGACTAAGCAGCTAGTAGTGCTCTCACTGGCTCTGCAGGTGAGGCAGGCTAGTGCTAGTGCCAAGAATCACAGTCAGTAATTCTAACTATTTAGCGTATTACATGAGACTGCTATTATGCTAACTGTTTTGCTTATTACATGAGACTGCTATTATGCTAACTGTTTAGCTTATTACACGACACTGCTATTATGCTAACTGTTTAGCTTATTACATGACACTGCTATTACGCTAACTGTTTAACTTATTAAATGACACTGCTATAATGCTAACTGTTTAGCTTATTACATGACACTGCTATATATTGCTAACTGTTTAGCGTATTACATGATACTGTTATTATGCTAATTGTTTAGCTTATCACATGACGCTGCTATTATGCTAACTGTTTAGCTTATTACATGACACTTCTATTATGCTAACTGTTTAGTTTATTACATGATACTGCTATTATGCTGACTGTTTAGCTTATTACATGACACTGCTATTATGCTAACTGTTTAGTTTACTACATAACACTGCTATTATGCTAACTGTTTAGCGTATTACGTAACACTGCTATTATGCTGACTGTTTAGCTTATTACATGACACTGACTATGCATCTGGATCTTCAGCTCATGTTCTATGGAATTGTTAGGGGAGAAAAAATAGTAGAGAGCTTCAATCTTAGTTTCTAGGAATACTTATGAATGTGCACCAAATCCGCTATGCCATATCAACAATTAAGGCATGTACTTTTACAATCCCAATTTATTGAAGGACTTAGCATTCAAAGCCTTGCAGTACAGAACATAACCTTGATTCTCCCTTTCAGTAGTCATTGTACAGCCTGTACGTACACAAACCACTGGGTCAATACCTTGACTCATCGGTCAATCCACCATCTGCCCACCTTGGTCAATAAAAAAGCACCCCGATCCTTTTAGCTCTTGGCTCCATTCCACAGTAGAAGCAGAAAAAAACACTCTAGTCAATCTAGAACTACGCTCTTCCACCTCACGCGTCATTCTCCATTCTGTCGATCGATCACAAAACACGATTTTTAATTGCAACTGACAGGTACAGCTAGAGAAGAACAACCACCATTTATGCCTTCTATTTATGTGTCTTTCACCATTTTATCGATCAGACAGCTAGATTCTAATAGTCAGGTAGGCTACAGCTAGAAAAGAACGATGGCCATTTACCCCCTCACTCTTTAGTCTGACTCCCTCTCACGCGTCACTCTCCGTTCAATAGGTCAGGCAGTTAGAGTGTAATAGACAGGTACAGCTAGAGAATTTCTTTTTATCACCTCACTCTAGCCATTGTAGTTCTACATTTCCCCCCTCCCTCCCCCCTAACTTATCGCTCTCCTCCGTTCTATCAATCAGACGGCAACATTTAAGTAGACAGGTACAGCTGAAAAAAATAATAACTTTACTGTAGTTATTATAGTTGTATGTCTCCCTTCCCCTGTCTCTCAACGTATCCTTCTCAATTCAATCGATCAGACAGCTAATAATAGACAGGTACAGCTGGTCCCCTCGGCAGACAGCGGAGTGGCCCGGGAATAGGGTCGGCATATTGAAATGAACAAATGAAGATGTCTTCCTGGGAGAGCGAGCGAGAGAGGGGGGAGACAGTGGCTCGTTGGTTAAAGGATATTGTCTCTCAGAGGCTGAGGGCCCCCCCGAATAATTCACCCGGAAATACATTTCCATTACCTCATTCATCTTTCCCCTTTCTCTGTCTCCCTCGGTCACTCTCTCTCTCTCTCTGACACACCACTGCTTTACCACACATCCAGCTGTTAATTTGCTAACAAAGGACATTATTGTACCATCAGATTTGTATTTGTATTTATTATGGATCCCCATTAGCTGATGCCAAGGCAGCAGCTACTCTTCCTGGGATCCAGAAAAATTAAGGCAGTTATACATTTTAAAAACATTACAATACATTCATAACATATTTCACAACATATTAAGTGTGTGCCCTCAGGCCTCTACTCTAATACCACATATCTATAACACAAAATCCATGTGTACATGTGTGTATAGTGCGTATGTTATCGTGTGTTTGTATGCATGTGTCTATGTTTGTGTTGCTTCACATTCCCCACTGTTCCATTAGGTGTATTTTCATCTGTTTTTGAAATCAAATTTTACTGCTGGCGTGAGTTACTTGATGTGGAATAGCGTTTCATGTAGCCATGGCTCTATGTAGTACTGTGCGCCTCCCATAGTCTGTTTTTGACTTGGGGACTGTGAAGAGAGCTCTGGTGACATGTCTTGTGGGGTATGCATGGGTGTCCAAGCTGTGCACAAGCAGTTCAAACAGACAGCTCGGTGCATTCAACATGTCAATACCTGTCACTAATACAAGTAGTGATGAAGTCATTCTCTCCTCCACATTAAGCCAGGAGGGATTGACATGTATATTGTTAATGTTAGCTGTCTGTGTACATCCAAGGGCCAGCCGTGCTGCCCTGTTTTGAGTCAATTGCAATTTTCCTAAATCCCTCTTTGTGGCACCTGGCCACACGACAGTAGTCCAGGTGCGACAAAACTAGGGCCTGTAGGACCTGCCTTGTTGATAGAGCTGTTAAGAATGCAGGGCCTCCTGAGTGGCGCAGTGGTCTAAGGCACTGCATCGCAGTGCTAGCTGTACCACCAGAGATTCTGGGTTCGAGTCCAGGCTCTGTCGCAGCCGGCCATGACCGGGAGACCCATGGGGTGGCGCACTAGCAACTCCTGTGGCGGGCCGGGCGCAGTGCACGCTGACATGGTCGCCAGGTACACAGTGTTTCCTCCGACACATTGGTGAGGCTGGCTTCCGGGTTAAGTGTGCACTATGTCAAGAAGCAGTGCGGCTTTGGGTTGTGTTTGGAGGACGCACGGCTCTCGAACTTCGCCTCTCCTGAGTCTGTACGGGAGCTGCAGCAATGAGGCAAGACTAACTACCAAATGGATACCACGAAATTGGGGAGAAAACGGGATAAAAAAATATTAAAAAGAAATAAGAATGCAGAGCTGCGCTTTATTATAGACAGACCACCCATTCTGAAACTAACTGCAGCTCTTTGTTAAGTGTTTCTGTCATTTTAAGTCGCTGTGGTAGCCGACGTGTATAGTGTTGAGTCATCCGCATACAGAGACACACTGGCTTTACTCGTTAGTAAAGATTGAAAAAAGTAAGGGGCCTAGAAAGCTGCCCTGGGGAATTCCTGATTCTACCTGGATTTTGTTGGAGAGGCTTCCATTAAAGAACACCCTCTGTGTTCTGTTAGACAGGTAACTCTTTATCCACAGTATAGCAGAGGGAGTAAAGCCACAACACATATGTTTTTCCAGCAGTAGACTATGATCAATAATGTCAAAAGCCGAACTGAAGTCTAAAAAAACAGTCCCCACAATCGTTTTAGAATACATTTCTCTCAGCCAAGCATCAGTAATTTGTGTAAGTGCTGTGCTTGTTGAATGTTGTTCCCTATAAGCGTGCTGCAAGTCTGTTGTCAATTTGTTTACTGTAAAATAGCATTGTATCTGGTCAAACACAATTTGTTCCAAAAGTTTACTAAGGGTTGGTAACAGGCTGATTGGTTGGCTATTTTAGCCAGTTAAACGAACTTTACTATTCTTAGGTAGGGGAATAACTTTTTCTTTCCTCCAGGCCTCAGGGCACATACTTTCTAGTAGGCTTAAATTGAAGATATGGCAAATAGACGTGGCAATATCGTCCGCTATTATCCTCAGTAATTTTTCATCCAACTCGTCAGAACCCGGTGGCTTGTCATTGTTGATAGACAACAATAATTTTTTCACCTCTTCCACATTTACTTTATGTAATTCAAAATAACAATGTTTGTCTTTCATAATGTGGTCAGATATACTTGGATGTGTAGTGTCAGTGTTTGTTGCTGGCATGTCATACCTAAGTTCGCTAATCTTGCCAATAAAAAAAAATTAAAGTAGTTGGCAATATCACTGGGGTTTTCTATGAATGAGCCATCTGATTCAATGAATGATGGAGCGGAGTTTGCCTTTTTGCCCAACATTTCATTTAAGTTGCTCCAAAGCTTTTTAACTATCGTTCTTTATGTCATTTATCTTTGTTTCATAGTGTAGTTTCTTTTTATTCAGTTTAGTCACATGATTTCTCAATTTGCAGTTCATTTGCCAATAAGGTTGTACAGCCAGACTTAAGTGCCATCTCTTTTGCTTCATCACTCCACTCGGATTTAACAGTTTTTACAGTCATTTTCTTAATGCGGTTATTAGTAACTGGGATAAGCAATTTCATAAATGTGTCAAGTGCAGCGTCTGGTTGCTCATCATTACATACCACGGACCAACAAATATTCTTCACATCAACAACATAGGAATCACTACAAAACATATTGTATGAACACTTATACACAATATTAGGCCCAGCCTTTGCAACTTTTGTTTTCCGAGATACGGCTACTATATTGTGATCATATTGAATACTGCTTTCAAAAAATATCTGCAGCATTAGTAAAGATATCAAATTTTATTGGTTACATACACGTGTTTAGCAGATGTTATTGCGAGTGTAGCGAAATGCTTGTGCTTCTAGTTCCGACAATACAGCAATATCTAAAAATATATATATAACAAAGGAATGGAATAAGAATATATAAATACATGGATGAGCAATTTAGAGTGGCATAGGCTAAGATGCAATAGATAGTATAGAATAGAATACGCTTAATGATGAGCTTGGAGGGTATTATGATGTTGAATGCTGAGCTATAGTCAATTAAAAGCATTCTTACATAGGTATTCCTCTTGTCTAGATGAGAAAAGGGCAGTGTGATGGCGATTGCATCGTCTGTGTACCTATTGGAGCGGTAAGCAAACTGAAGTGGGTCTAGGGTGACAGATAAGGTGGAGGTGATATGATCCTTGACTGGTCTCTCAAAGCACTTCATGATGACAGATGTGAGTGCTACGGGGCGATAGTCATTTAGTTCAGTTACCTTTGCATTCTTGGGTACAGGAACAATGGCAGCCATCTTGAAGCATGTGGGGACAGCAGACTGGGATTGGGAGAGATTGAATATGTCCGTAAACACACCAGCCAGCTGGTCTACGCATGCTCTGAGGACGCAGCTAGGGATGTGTCTGGGCCGGCAGTCTTGCAAGGGTTAACACGTTTAATGTTTTACTCACGTCGGCCATGGAGAAGGAGAGCCCACAGTCAGCATCGGTGGCACTGTGTTAACCTCAAAGCGGCCAAAGAACGTGTTTAGCTTGTCTGGAAGCAAGACGTGTCTGGTTTTCCTTTTGTAGTCTGTGATTGTCTGTAGACCCTGCCACATACGTCTCGTGTCTGAGCCGTTGAATTGCGACTCCACCTGTTTGATTGCCTTGCGGAGGGAATGACTACTCTGTTGGTATTCTGCCATATTCCCTGTCACCTTGCCATGCTTAAATGTGGTAGTTTGTGCTTTCAGTTTTGAGCGAATGCTGCCATCTATCCACGGTTTCTGGGTAGGTTTTAATAGTCACAGTGGGTACAACACCTCCTATACACTTCTTGATAAACTCAGTAATGGTCTCAGTGCACACATCCATATTATTCTCAGAAGCTACCCGGAACATATCCCAGTCCGCGTGATCAAAACAATCTTGAAGTGTGGATTCCTTTTGGTCAGACCAGCGTTGAATAGTCCTTAGAACGGGTACTTCCTGTTTGAGTTTCTGCCTATAGGAAGGGAGGAGCAAAATGGAGTCGTGGTCAGATTTGCCGAAAGGTGGGCGGGGGAGGGCCTTGTATGCATCCCGGAAGTTAGAGTAACAATGGTCTAGTGTTTTTGCAGCGCGAGTGCTACAGTCGATATGCTGATAGAATTTAGGTAACATTTTTCTCAAATTTGCTTTGTTAAAATCCCCAGCTACAATGAATGCAACGTCAGGATATATGGTTTCCAGTTTGCATAAAGTCCAGTGAAGTTCCTTGAGGGCCGTTGTGGTATCGGCTTGAAGGGGGAAATACACGGCTGTGAAAATAACTGAAGAGAATTCTCTTGGGAGATAATATGGTCGGCATTTGATTGTGATATATTCTAGGTCAGATAAACAAAAGGACTTGAGTTCCTGTATGTTATTACAATTACACCATGAGTCGTTAATCATGAAACATACACCCCCACCCTTCTTCTTCCCAGAGAGATGTTTATTCCTGTTGGTGCGATGACAGTATTTCCCGAGAGAGCCATGGTTTCCCTGAAACAGAGTATGTTACAATACCTGATCTTGTCAACCCTTGCCCTGTTCTCGCCAACTTTGTTATCTAGGGACTGAACATTAGCGAGTAATATACTTGGAAGCGGTGGGTGGTGTGCGCACCTCCTAAGTCTGACTAGAAGACCGCTCCGAATTCCTCTTCTCGTTGTTTTGGGTCGGCCTCTAGAATCAGTTCAAATGCCCTGGGTGGCGCGAACAAAGAATCCGCTTCGAAAAAGTCGGATTCCTGGTCGTAATGCTGGGGAGTTACCGCCGCTCTGATATTCAATAGTTCTTCCTGGCTGTATGTAATAACACATACAATTTCCTGGGCTAAAAATATAAGAAATAATACATAAAAAACTAAATACTGCAAAGTTTCCTAAGGATGAGTTAATTCCGGTACTTTTTGTAACTACCCTGGAAGGTTGATTGATAACCTGAACCAGGTTGCAGGTACTAGTTGCAGTTTGAAGATTTCTCTTGAGTGTGCAGCCTGATGAAAGCCAGTCAATATTTAAATCACCCAGAAAGTATAACTCTCTATTGATATCACATACATTATCAAGCATTTCCTACATGTTATTTAGATACTGACTGTTAGCACTTGGTGGTCTATAGCAGCTTCCCACCAGAATGGGCTTTAGGTGAGGCAGATTAACCTGTAGCCATATTATTTCAACAGTATTTAACATGAGATCCTCTCTATGCTTTACAGGAATGTGGTTCTGAATATAAACAGCCACACCTCCACTTTTGGCATTTCTGCCTTTTCTGTAGATGTTATAACCATGTATTGCTACCACTGTATCATCAAAGGTGTTATCTAAGTGAGTTTCAGAGACAGTCAGAACATGAATGTCATCTGTAACTAGCAAATGATTGATTTCATAAACCTTGATTCTTAAGCTACATATCTTAATGTGGGCAATTTTAAACACTTTTCTGCAATGCTTGATTATTTTTCTTGCTTTACTGGGAAGTTTAGCAGAGATAGACATACTCTGGTTTATTTATATTAGTGCAGAGTGAGCTGCACACAGTGGACTTCCTACTAGGGCACACCGCCTCAGTGCTAACAGTATAACTCTGGTTCATAGGCACATGATCACTGCATACAATAGCTATAGGATCAGCAGAGGCATTCAAGGCAGTTTGAGGGACTTACATTAGGTTACTTACATTGTGTCTTCCAACGCCCCTGGGATAATGTACATTTGCTGAAGCATTATGACGACTCAGCAACACAATGGTAGGGATTAAATGAGCTGGACTTGGGTCAATGATAAGTCATTGTCTCAACGCAGCCTTATAATGCTGTGAAAGGATCCAGGAACCCACATGATTTTGGTGGATTCCATCCTCCTTATAATACAAGCTTTGTTTCCAGAAGGTATCAGAATTGTCAATAAATGTTACACCCACAGAGCTGCAA
The DNA here is from genome assembly GCF_901001165.1 of Salmo trutta. Taxonomy (NCBI): domain Eukaryota; kingdom Metazoa; phylum Chordata; class Actinopteri; order Salmoniformes; family Salmonidae; genus Salmo; species Salmo trutta. The sequence continues at coordinate 34,327,727 of NC_042984.1, forward strand.
TAGTCTCGTAGCCAGTCATGGAGGGCTCATGCACTTGCTTTATTATATATTTGTTATATATTTGTTATATATTATATATTTCAAATAGAACAGTAGCCATTTCTCCATCTACAACAGTTCCTGAATAAAATGGTGCTTGTATGTGTGTATCCTTGTTCAGGTATTAATCGAAACATAAACAACTTGAAAGCCATTAACTAGTAATGTTAAGCCAATGTCTCTATGATGTGTGAATATCAGTCTTGAACAAGTAGTGTTGTCACAGAAAAGGCAACAAAAGCGCTTGAATAAATGAATTGTCGGATTGAATGTGGGTAAGGCAAACCATACCACCATCAAGCATCAGGTTTGTCACTTGTCCAAATTGCATCATGTTGTCCATTGTAGCCAATGACACCCCCCTTCCTCCCCCGACGTTGGCTCGTTCCACATTCATTATCCCACAGAAAACAAGAGAAATAGAGCTGATAATTGTGAAGAGGCGGGTGTGTTTGGGTGGGTGGTGGATATGAAAAGGGGGGTACTCCTCCTCAAGCAAGTCAGGCAGGCAGGACTAGAGCTGTAGTGATGAGTGAGGGGCTACAGTGAGGGGGCTGCCAGTGTTTTGTAGGTCAGTGTAAATGTTTAATGCTTTATGCTGATGAGCTGACACTCTGGGGTCCTCCATAAAGGCACCCAAGCTTGGCAAATCACCCCACCCAAACACACACACATGCATACACATACGCACGCACACACACACACACACACCCCGAGTCCCCGCTCGGCACGCCAATTAAACAGGCATGTGACAAGACAGCCAAAAGTGCCAATTTCACCCCATCAACCCCCTCCCGATGCCACCTTCTATCCCGCCATCCTTCGCCCTCACCCATCCCTCCTCCCTCCATCCAAACCCCATATGCCCTTAATGAATTTTTTTCATCCTATTTTCTTTGCTCCTCTCCTCCCCCCCCCTCTACATGACCACGAGTCATAATAATGTAACTTTAATAGGGTCTTTTTAATATTTCGACAGAAAAGGAGCAAGAACATTTTTGCTTTGATACATAGTAATTGAAAGAGCCTGATAACAATGTTACCTTTTTACATTCACTACCATTAAGGAAGAAGGAAATGGATTAGAATGAAGACGACGTGGAAAGGGGGGGTAAAAAAAAAAATGCTCACTTGGTTTCAAGGTTTAGCAAAGATGCAAATATAATGATGTGTTTATCTTATCAATTAGAGCGCCATAATCTATTTTGAAATGAGGAATGGATTGCCAAGGGGGACAATCACCTCATAAATAAGGTACGTAGCTAAGTAAATCCCCAAACCAATTTGCCTTACAATGGATTATGGCTTAATTTTGCAAGATAATGAAGGAACACACTTAAATTAAAATGTAAAACTCGAGATTTCACAAGCCATTTCCAAATGAGCCCCAAGGACATTAGTGAAGCAGGCAAAGTCATTTTTTAAACAAAACACAATTCTTCTTTCCCGCTTCCAGTTAAATTGTTTGGTTTCGGTGTTCGCACGAAACTCAGTGCCGACAATTTATTTTATCTTTAATCAATTATCAATGACATTATGGAACACGTGAATGGAATATTGCAAACACGTTCTAGTCTTCTCACCGCAGGATCTCAGTTCTAATGGTTTTTCAGAGGCTGCCTCCCACCCGAGTTATGGGGCGTAATTCCATTAAACCTAAAGTAGTCCATGCTCAAGCTTCCGTCATAAAGACCATATGTTCCAAATCTATTCCTTTGCAATGTCACAAACAAGCCTCGTAGCGCTTTCGGGCATAGATCGAGTGGGATGCGACGTGGTTCTTAAAAAGTAAGTCCCGCTGACACTTCTCCTGTTCCAGTAGCTGGGGGCGGGTGCTTCACTTTGAAATAGGGGTAATATCTCATGTTTGGAAGGCGATACGATCTATTACATCACCATTAGCATATTGCCCAAGAACACACACTAGAACATTGGCATCTTTTGGTGTGTGAATCATTGAGAGGGCCTTGCCTACACGGGGAGGGGTTTCAAATTGGCTTCATGTTCTGATGGGAAAACTGTAGCTGGGTAATCTAAAACTGGGTCTTCAGACACACACAATCCATAGGTCAACATACACAGTGCAGTGCCTTCGGAAAGTATTCAGACCACTTGACTTTTTCCACATTTTGTTACGTTACAGCCTCATTCTAAAATTGATTAAATTGTTTTGTTTTTCGCATCAATCTACACACAATACACCATAATAACAAAGCAAAAACAGCTTTTTAGAAATGTTTGAAAATGTATAAACTGAAATATGACATTTACATAAGTATTCAGACCCTGTACTCAGTCCTTTGTTGAAGCACCTTTGGCAGTGATCACAGCCTCGAGTCTTCTTGGGTATGACGCTACAAGCTTGGCACATCTGTATTTGTGTAGTTTCTCCCTGCAGATCCTCTCAAGCTCTGTCAGGTTGGATGGGGAGCGTTGATGCACAGCTCTTTTTCGGTCTCTCCAGAGATGTTCGATCTGGTTCAAGTCCGGGGTCTGGCTGGACCACTATAAGACATTTAGAGACTTGTCCCGAAGCCACTCCTGCGTTGTCTTGGCTGTGTGCTTAGGGTCGTTTTCATCAAGGATCTCTCTGTACTTTGCTCCGTTCATCTTTCCCTCGATCCTGACTAGTCTCCCAGTACCTGCCGCTGAAAAACATCCCCACCACCATGCTTTACCGTAGGGATGGTGCCAGGTTTTCTCCAGACGTGATGCTTGGCATTCAGGCCAAGAGTTTAATCTTGGTTTCATCAGACCAGAGAATCTTGTTTCTGAGAGTCCTTTAGGTGCCTTTTGGCAAACTCCAAGCGGGCTGTCATATGCCTTTTACTGAAGAGTGGCTTCCGTCTGGCCACTCTACCATAAAGGCCTGATTGGTGGAGTGCTGATGAGATGGTTGTCCTTCTGAAAGGTTCTCCCATCTCCACAGAGGAACTCTGGAGGTCTGTCAGAGTGACCATTGGGTTCTTGGTCACCTCCCTGACCAAGGGCTTTCTCCCCCGATTGCTCAATTTGGCCGGGCGGGCAGCTCTAGGCAGAGTCTTGGTGGTTCCAATCTTCTTCCATTTAAGAATGATGGAGGCCACTGTGTTCTTGGGGATCTTCAATGCTGCAGAACATTTTTGGTACCCTTCCCCAGATCTGTGCCTCGACCCAATCCTGTCTCGCAGTCATGAGTGAACAGGCAGTACAGGAGAGGACTGAGCACGCACCCCTGAGGGGCCCCTGTGTTGAGGATCAGTGTGGCGGATGTGTTGTTACCTACCCTTACCACCTGGGGTGGCCCGTCAGGAAGTCCAGATCCAGTTACAGAGGGAGGTGTTTAGTCCCAGGGTCCTTAGCTTAGTGATGAGATTTGAGGGCACTATGGTGTTAAACCCTGAGCTGTAGTCAATGAATAGCATTCTCACATAGGTGTTCCTTTTGTCTAGGTGGGAAAGGGCAGTGTGGAGTGCAATAGAGATTGCATCATCTGTGGATCTTTTTGGGCGGTATGCAAATTGTAGTGGGTCTAGTGTTTCTGGGATAATGGTGTTGATGTGAGCCATTACCAACCTTTCAAAGCACTTCATGGCTATGGACATGAGTGCTACGGGTCGGTGTTATTTAGGCAGGATACCTTAGTGTTCTTGAGCACAGGGACTATGGTGGTTTGCTTGAAACATGTTGGTATTACAGAAAATGTCAGCGAAGACACTTGCCAGTTGGTCAGCGGATGCTCGGAGTACACATCCTGGTAATCCGTCTGGCCCAGCGGCCTTGTGAATGTTGATCTGTTTAAAGGTCTTACTCACATTGGCTGCGGAGAGCGTGATCACACAGTCGTCCGGAACAGCTGATGCTCTCATGCATGTTTCAGTGTAACTTGCCTCAAAGCGAGCATAGAAGTTATTTAGCTCGTCTGATAGGCTCGTGTCACTGGGCAGCTCTCGGCTGTGCTTCCCTTTGTAATCTGTAATAGTTTGCAAGCCCTGACACATCCATCGATCGTCCGAGCCGGTGTATGGACAATTAATTCGACTTCATGGCTTGGTTTTTGCTCTGACATGCACTGTCAACTGTGGGACCTTATATAGACAGGTGTGTGCCTTTCCAAATCATGTCCAATTAGTTGAATTTACCACAAGTGGACTCCAATCAAGTTGTAGAAACATCTCAAGGATGATCAATGGAAACAGGATGCACCTGAGCTGAATTTCGAGTCTCATAGCAAAGGGTCTGAATACTTATGTAAATAAGGTATTTCTGGATTTTATATTTAATACATTTGCACACAAAAAATATACAAAACCTGTTTTCGCTTTGTCATTATGGAGTATTGTGTGTTGATTGAGAAAAAATAAATATGGAATCCATTTAAGAATAAGGCTGTAAGGTAACAAAATGTGGAAAAAGTGAAGGGGTCTGAATACTTTCTAAATGCGCTGTAAATCAATGAGGAGCAGTGAGGGTGGGTGGGTTCTGGAGCCTGAGTGGGGTTAGGGTCTGGGGTGACGTTTGCCACTTTCTGGGGGAGTGGAAGTGCCTCAGGCCACTGCTAAATGCTAATGCTAAACCCTTTACAGTCCCCCCCCCTCCCTCCCCTCAACATCCCACTGACAAAAGCTGCTAATGGACTCCTCACCCCAATTCTCCTAGGGACTCAGGCAGACGTCATGGGGAGGAAATGGGGACGCTGTGTGCAATTAGGAGTTGAGGTGGGGTGGGTGGCACAGGGCCAAGGGGCTATGGGGCTTAGGGGAGGTTGTGTGTGTGTGTGGAGGGAAGGGGGGGGTTGAAATTTTCTGGGTCGAGGGTGGAGTGGCCTCTTAAACAACACATTCATTGCACCTATCCAGTGTATGTGACAAGAAAAAACCTACATTTTTTTTTTCTTTCTGGGGTGTGGAGAAGGGAAAAGAGGGGGGCTGCACACACCACACCAGATGGGGCCCCCCACTTACTGTGCACCTAGAACCCTGAATATACAATCAGTGAAACGGGGCGAATAGAGATTATATTAGCCTAACCCAGATATGCCCCCACCCATATGCTCCTGTCTGACCTATTAGGTTACACAATAGTCCTTCCCTTTGCAACAACAACCCCCATATCGCCACTCACCAATGGAGAAGATGCTCTTCCGAAGGACTATGATGAAACATTGAGTCAAAGACCTCAACTCTTTTTGGATTTGTTATAGGCAGTTTGCATTGTAAGTGGGCCCTGGAGGTCGGGAGATGAGAAAACAGTGTGAGGATTTAGTCTTGGTTTGGGTTTCCAGGTCACACCTTAAAGGGATTGGAGCGATTGATACTGGAGGCTCTGAGAGAACAGGAGGGGAGGAGGAGAATAGCATGTCCATTTCTCTGCCAGTGCATCAGCCCCCTCTGGTGGCCATGTCTTGACAAGAATCGCAGACAAGCTGCCACTCCAATTGAAGTGTCACAAGGACTTTTTATTTTTTATTTAACCTTTATTTAACTAGGTAAGTCAGTTAAGAACACATTATTATTTTACAATGACAGCCTACCACCAATCTTCCACACTAACACACTACTTAGTATGCACTGCCAATGCATCTCTTCACACTATGTAGTGCACAAGTCATGTTTCACACTAAAGACCATAAACGTGACCAAGCAAATTAAAAAGAAACCCCACATCTTCACACTTCAAACTCCTTCTGACGTGATGATTAACAAAGACAGGCCTTTGGAATGAGACTCCAAATTGACAAGCAAACAGAGAGAAGGAGTGAGAAAGAAAGAACAAGACAGAGAAAGAGAGAAAAAAGAAGTGAGAGAGAATTCACAGTGGTATTCACATGGGCAGGTGAACGTGTGGCCATGGGTGGGTGTGAGAATGCACAAACACATACTGACTGGCTTCTGGCTGTAGAGGGAAGAGGCTAGGAGACCAACACACATAGTCAGAGTAGGAGGAATTTATACAAACAAGAGCGGGCAGGTGTGAGGGTATCCAAAAGCCTGGCACGCGCACAAACACACACGCGCACCCACACACCTTGTCACGACAACACTTCTCCCCACTCCTGAGAGGCAGCCAGTCACACCACACCTAGTCCTCAACCAGTGTTTTCGCCCACATTCCTCGTTCTAAGCCAAGTAATAAACTCAGCGAAAAAAGAAACGTCCTCTCACTGTCAACTGCGTTTATTTTCAGCAAACTTAACATGAGTAAATATTTGTATGAACATAACAAGATTCAACAGCTGAGACATAAACTGAACAAGTTCCACAGATATGTGACTAACAGAAATTGAATAATGTGTCCCTGAACAAAGAGGGGGTCAAAATCAAAAGTAACAGTCAGTATCTGGTGTGGCCACCAGCTGCATTAAGTACTGCAGTACAACTCCTCCTCATGGACTGCACCAGATTTGCCAGTTCTTGCTGTGAGATGTTACCCCACTCTTCCACCAAGGCACCTGAAAGTTCCCAGACATTTCTGGGGGGATTGGCGCTAGCCCTCACCCTCCGATCCAACAGGTCCCAGACGTGCTCAATAGGATTGAGATCCGGGCTCTTCGCTGGCCATGGCAGAACACTGACATTCCTGTCTTGCAGGAAATCACGCACAGAACGAGCAGTATGGCTGGTGGCATTGTCATGCTGGAGGGTCATGTCTGGATGGAAGGGTACCACATGAGGGAGGAGGATGTCTTCCCTGTAACGCACAGCGTTGAGATTGCCTGCAATGACAACAAGCTCAGTCCGATGATGCTGTGACACACTGCCCCAGACCATGACGGACCCTCCACCTCCAAATCGATCCTGCTCCAGAGTACAAGCCTCAGTGTAACGGTCATTCCTTTGACGATAAACACGCATCCAACCATCACCCCTGGTGAGACAAAACCGCGACTCGTCAGTGAAGAGCACTTTTTGTCAGTCCTGTCTGGTCAAGCGACGGTGAGTTTGTGCCCATAGGCGATGTTGTTGCCGGTGATATCTGGTGAGAACCTGCTTTACAACAGGCCTACAAGCCCTCTGTCCAATTTCTCTCAGCCTATTGAGGCCGGTCTGAGCACTGATGGAGGGATTGTGCGTTCCTGGTGTAACTCGGGCAGTTGTTGTTGCCATCCTGTACCTGTCCTGCAGGTGTGATGTTTGGATGTACCGATCCTGTGCCGGCGTTGTTACACATGGTCTGCCACTGCGAGGATGATCAGCTGTCCATCCTGTCTCCCTGTAGCGCTGTCTTATGCATCTCACAGTACGGACATTGCAATGTATTGCCCTGGCCACATCTGCAGTCCTCATTCCTCCTTGCAGCATGCCTAAGGCACCTTCACGCAGATGAGCAGGGACCCTGGGCATCTTTCTTTTGGTGTTTTTCAGAGTCAGTAGAAAGGCCTCTTTAGTGTCCTTAGTTTTCATAACTGTGACCTTAATTGCCTACAGTCTGTAAGCTGTTAGTGTCTTAACGACCATTCCACAGGTGCATGTTCATTAATTGTTTATGGTTCATTGAACAAGCATAGGAAACAGTGTTTAAACCCTTTACAATGAAGATCTGTGAAGTTATTTGGATTTTTACGAATTATCTTTGAAGGACAGGGTCCTGAAAAAGGGACGTTTCTTTTTTTGCTGAGTTTATTACACAAAAACAAACATGTTACCCAAAGTGGGTAATCAGGCAAGCATTTTTACTGAACAACTAATCAAAACAGTGGTTGTGGTGCATGTACGGTACCATCAGTTTGAATTGCCTAACATGAATCCCACAGTACATGGCTATCTACCTAATCTCGGCACCCAGAACCAATTGAGTCAAGGCTGTCACAAGAGTCCGCAATCTACCCGACTCAACATGAACTGGCTACTGTATGACTGTGCCAAATGATCAAAAACACATTACTTGACTAACTGTTAACCCTTCCTAAAGGCTGAACCCAGATCAGTTTGGAGAACTGTGCTGCTTGCAGCCATTAGAGGGCAGTAGACCCACAGAATAGTTCTGTCCCAGATTCCAAAGCCTCAATAGCCAGGCTTGGATATAGACTGGAGAAAGACTTATCGCTGTGCAGCCTTTTTCAAACCTCTCCTCAGGGACCCCCAGCCGTTCCATGTATTAGAACTATTCTATCATTAATACACCTGGTTCAACTGGTCAAATAATCATCAAGCCCTTGACTACTTGAATCATGTGAGCTAATTCAGAGCTACAACAAAATTGTGAAACGTTTGGGGGTCCCCGAGGGAAGGTTTGAAAAACCTCAAAGGCTTCCTTGCCTCCTCTCCTTTCCTCCTTTCCTTCGACTTATCAAGAGGATATTATTTTAAACTAAACTATTGGGACAAGAGGTATCAAGTGGTATCTCAAACAAACTCTGTCACCTCTTTGGGAAATATGAATGATTCAATCAATCTATGGATCAAATGTCCATAGTCGTGAATAGGGTTAAGCTTATGGGAGTTTTTCAAAGTGGCTTTGGGACATTTGGAATAGCCACAGACGACTTGAAGTTAGGTGTGCTGCTGACTGTGTGAAAGCAGGTCGGAACACACACAATACACACTCCGACATTCACCATGCCAAAAAACTAGCACTTTCCTACAGCTCTCAGCCAAAAGGTGAATCCTGCCAATAGGTTGGAAGATGGACCATGAGTGGAAGGATAATGAATATGGGGGACGGTTGAAGGATGGGGGAAGCATTAAGGATAGAGAGGATGTAGAAGGAGTGGAAAATAGAGAATGGTGAACTCCTAACATAGCTAGAGTCTTGGGCCTGGTCCAATCAAGTTTGAGTTGGTACACCAGTCCAAATGAGAGCTGAGAGAGAGGAGGAGAGAGAGAGAGAGAGAGAGAGAGAGAGAGAGAGAGAGAGAGAGGAAGGGAAGATTGCAGTTAGAGTTGGCACCATAATTGAGTGGGAGTCTAAACAGCCAAACACTTTGACCCAATAAGGCAAACGAGCTGGACAGAGCGCTCTGCTCTGCTATGAGCAACTTTACTTTGTGCTGGGCGTTCCAAGTGCTGCTTTGCTAACGCAGCCATCTCATAACAGTTCATAACAGTCATAACAGGCGATGTAGGGACAAAATGGAGGGACAGTGAAAGCTGACATCAGTCAGAGTGATATTCAGGACTGGCCAGGTACGTCAGTCCATCTCGGTGCCCTACTGACTCGTTCTGACGCACAACTCAACCACAGCCAGCCACAAGCTGCTCTCAATGCTTCCTCACCATGCTAATCATATGCTGTGGTGGTTTAAGCATCTGCTTTCTCAACACACAAGCCCACAGCCACACACCCATACACACACATTAGTATGAGCTCACATTGACACGTACAAAACACCCACAAACGCATACACACAGTCACACACTCAAACAAACACACGTAAACTCACTGACCTTTGTAAACAAGATTTCTCTTGGACTAGCCACAGAAGAGACATATTGAAACCATTGGATCTCAACCAGCCCAGCCTTCTCTGCGTACATGCTGACATAGGATCTGCTTTCCCAAACCTAACCCCTTACCATTTCAAACACACACCTTATCCCAGAACAGCCTCCACGGACATCATAAACAGCCCTTTCCAGGTGAATCCATTCTATGTGGAATGTAAACAGACACATATACGTCAGAGAGCGGTGGCGCTTTTCATTGGAACTCACATTTCATTCAAAATACTGTGGATTTCCATTCATTCCTATGGAGGACTGCTCCTATTGGGGAGTGCCAATATGGCCGACCGGTGGCTTCAAAGCCTCTCAACCACTGCTCTAGACGAGTAGAGGAAAGAAAAGTGTGGCTCTGTTGAGTTCGTATAGCTTGAAAACCCTTCAGAAAAAGAACAAGCGGAAATCAAATATAATTACTGTACACCTTCTTGCTAAATGTGTTATCTGGGACATTTTCAATGTCGTTTTTATGACATGCCTCCCATGAAAAGACCGGTAGCCAACCGGCAGCCTTCACGTGTGTAGCTTGTTGTTTATGTTGGCCAATCAAAGCGGCAAAGAGGCTCAATGTGTAGCAAGTGGAGTGAGAGTTCACTAATGCAATGTAAGAAGGAATAAAATTGCGAAATGAAAAGTTCCTGCTCCAGTCAAGAAAGGCAATATTGTATAGGATGATAATAAATAATATTGTGGCTGCTAGAAGTTAGCTAGTCTTGGCCGTAGCCGAGTTGCTGCAGTCAGCCTCTCCTGCTTTCCCAGCAGTACTCAGGTTAAAAACTTAAGTAAAACAAAAAATACATGTATTTCGAATATCCGGATATCAAAAAAAATGTATGACAATTATTTCAAATCCCCGTCCATAGTTTCTTCTGGAATGATTATATGATTAGTATACAGGCCATCTATTGTTTGGTAATACTCTCTCCGACTGATACAGAAAGAAACAAACCCTTCATTGTACAGTAACTACAACAAAGTTATGGCTGGAATTCGTTATAAGGTCAGACTGTATTTAAAACATATTACATTTAGCCTACTACTGAGGCAGCGGGTTGTTTTGAGGACATTCTAGATTAAATAGGTTATTACATGACTCATGATTGTCTGAGTTTTAAACTGCAGCTACACTCTTGGCCATGCAGGTCTCCCTTGAAGACGATGCCTTTGACCTTAATGGAACTTCCTGGTTATAGGTTAGATGAAAGAAATAGGAAGCGCATTGCCAAAAAATATCCATCAAGGATATTGATGATTAAAGCAAGACAACGTCACTTGTTGTGACGGAGTAGTCAGGGCTCGATATTAGTGCTTGTCCTCTTGTCCGGTACAAGTAAAAAAAGAAAAAAAAAGAAGAATACACAAAAATCACAATATCAAACAATTACTCCAATCAGATTTGTATCAGAGAGGCCAACATTGGAATAATATTCATATCTATTTTTCATGTGCATAAATAAATAAGCCTAGATGTCAAAGTATAGATGATATGCATACATCCTCATGTCCAAACCGATGCGGATATGAAGGAGGCGGCAGAAAATGTAACCAAACTTTAATGAGAATTGAATTATATAAATATAAACTAAATGGCAGTCATGTTTGACAAATATAATGAAAGATGATTAACACGAGTGTCTAAAGGCTTGATTCTGTTGACATTCTCGAGGCACGGTCAGTTCAGATCAAATGGTCACAGGACCGGCGAGTGAAGGACAGGGCCTGTTGCGCACCGCACATCACCCACCTTGATTCTGAGCGTAGGCGGTCAGCATTCTGAAACTATTTAACCATCAACTTAATTGTTTAAAACCTGGCCATTTTTGTCATTTTATGAAGCATGTTACATTGTACATTGTAGCCTAGCCTAGCCAAAATACCACCATAGAAATGTTGAGGGAATTATTTTATAAACCCTTAATATGCCATTGAAACCAGCATTTTTCTCATGTTCTATTGGTTTTCAAATAAAAAAAATGGTATTGTCCAGCAGCCTAAAGGCATAATCCTAGTCATGTAAGTAACCCATGCTTGTTGATGCATCTTTAGATCTCCCCTCTTAATTTTGAATGGAAAATTTCATCTCTGTCACATGAAACCACCCTTTTGAGAAAGGTGTTTTCCCGCTAATTGTATTTTGGAACATTCCCTGTAGCCTACAGCCATGTGCACATTGTTGAGCTTATAATATTAAGAAATACAACTTTATCAACATTTTAAGCTAAACTGTCTGATCTGTTGCATCAGACTCATTGCTTTAAAAAATATATATATAATGTGCAGTGGTCGTCCCACAACCTTCCCAGAGTCTGTTTTGAACAATCAAAATATTTTTTTAGCATCCCATGGGATGATGGGACACCTTTAATTTTTTGAGGGAACTATTTTATAAAGACAAAAAATGCATTTGGCTTTAATTGTAATGTTGCAATATGTTATAGGCTACCAAGGGTAGCCAACCATCCTCCAGGAGAGCCTAAAAGGCGCAGTGATGTATTTTGAGACAGGGTTGAATAAGCAAAGAAGCCAATAGGCAGAGTGTAGCCTACATTTTTGTCTGATTCTCTATGGTAAAAAAGATGGTAATGGATTTTATTTTGTAAAGTTGTTCCTTGGCCCTGTAAAACAACACATTTCACTGCACCTATCCGGTGTATGTGACAATAAAACATACTTTTTTTATATATATATATTTTTTTTTTTATGGTGTTACAGACCTTTTTTGGGGGGAGGGACAAGTAAAAAATCTGTCCTCGTTGTGACTCTGAAAGCGGAGCTCAACTTATCCAGTGGCTAAGCTAAGCTGTGTTGTGGCTCGTGGACAAAGCCATTCACTACAACAACAAAAAGCAGCTGCCAAATTAATTGCATTCTCCCATGTTTGAAAGTCACATTAAAAAGCTATTAATGGACTTTTGGCCCACAGATGGAAGGATCGCTGAAGCGGACGAGACGAACGAGAGCTTTCACATTGCTCTACATTTTGCTTCTCGGGCTGAAAACATAGTAGGCCCTTTTCTACCCCTGCTTATAACATGCAATCTCACCGTCAGTGAAAGTGCATTTTTAATGGTGTGCCTTTGAAATAGCTAAATTACTTGGGTTTAGTGAATGGGCTTAGCTGGGGAAACATGGGGTATCAGGACAATGCAGTCTGTCAGCCTGCAGACCCATGCTGTTGATACCACAATGTTATATTAAGGCTCTATTAATGTTATATCAACCACTGGACTAAGGCATTGAGTGAAGAGAATAGAGAGGTCCACTGCACAAAGCAGGTCCCAAAAAAAAACAAAGCAGTTTTCTGTGACCAGAGACTACTACAATGGACAGAAATGTGCCAAAGCCTCCAAGGAGAAGATGACCGACATGGAGGCAGGGGATGAGAAAGTGGAAATGTACTGGTACATTATGGGAGTCCTATACGTCACCTTGTTAATGTCATTGCTGACTGCCGTTGTAGTGGAAAGAAATGGAGTATTTTCACTCTCATCCTCCAATAGGAACTGAATCTTGAGAGAACATTCCAATACACACACATACACGCATGGCAAGAGAGCCAAGATCAGTGTTTTCCACTAGCGCCGGCTGTCGGCTATACAGCTGGTTACACAATCATTTCCAGCCGGGTATTTTTTCCACTTTAATTGGCTACTTTTTTACAATTCGCAAGTCGGGAAAAAAGTCCACGAGCCCTCTCCCGCTAGAATGAATGATCTTCTAGCGATCTATCGATAGAACAGGTGCCTGTCAGTCACAAAGTGAGTAATTACAGGGAAACTGCTGGTTTGACAGTTTGCTGCCTCCCCGTTCCTGTGTGTGTGTGTGTGTGTGTGTGTGTGTGTGTGTGTGTGTGTGTGTGTGTGTGTGTGTGTGTGTGTGTGTGTGTGTGTGTGTGTGTGTGTGTGTGTGTGTGTGTGTGTGTGTGTGTGTGTACGGTGTGGTTGCAGTCAAATGTCTTTACACGGAGGGAGAGAGCATGATGCTCCTTCATCGTCTATGTGAGTCAATTTGTACATTGCATATAATGTGGTAACGACGAGTCGAAATCCACATAGTTTATTGTTTTCTAACACATTCATTTAATTTATTTTGCGTGTTTCATATGAAGCCACAAAGTGATGGCGCATAGGCTAACTGTGCTTTGATTGATGAACAGCAAGCTTAACTAGTTTATTAAAGGTGTCGAACTGACTGAATAAAGTCAATCTCATATCTTTGCCATTCATAAATCATACAACGTAGTTATATGTCCGTGGTATCACATCGGGATAATTAAACTAAAGAGCTTGTTTATATAGTGAACAAAAATATAAACGCAACATGCAACAATTACAAAGATTTTACTGAGTTACAGTTCATTAAAGGAAATCAATCAGTCAATTTAAATAAATTCATTAGGCCCTAATCTATGGATTTCACATGACTGGGCAAGGGCACAGCCATGGGTGGGCCTGGGAGGGCATAGGCCCACCTAATTGGGAGCTAGGCACACCCACTGGGGAGCCAGGTTTGCCAATCAGAATGAGTTTACCCCACAAAAGGGCTTTATCATAGGCAGAAATGTATTTCTGTTCAGTATATTTTTGATATGAGAGTTGTAGCCCACCGAATCGCATCGGTAAGAGAGCCGTTCATGTGGCTCCCTAATTTGCATGCCGGTAGGCTTTTTGGCGATTATCTGCAGATAAATTATGAATCGTCCTGACTGCAGCTATAATAGGTAGGCTAGTGGAGCGATAGCCTCACTCTGGTCCAAAATATGATTAAATAAAACAGATTGAATTGTTATAAAAGATAATGATACTTATATGGTATTTTCAAAGATATTGATCTATGTTTACTGATTTAATAAAAGTGTTGAGAATGGAGTAGTCAACTGCTGCTTTCTGTGTAGCAAAGCCCATGATTAACACCAGCTTCATTCTTCAATCATACCTGTATTACAGTAGATAAGAGAATTGCTCTTTAAAAAGAAAGCTTGAAGCCTGTGGAAGTCAGCAGACTCTTACAAGATAATTTAAGAAGAAATCTGTGGGTCAGCGGTTAAACAAGTGTTTTTTTGAATAAATTACATACTGAAATTCAAAGAGAGTGTTCACTGATTTAACTGATGTTGTTCTGTCTCTTCTCTTATCACTTATGAACCCAGAACTTAATTGAGCATCTGTTCTGTTTATTTGAGACACATATTTCCATAAGAAGAAGTGTCCATCAAAATTCTAAATGCACTTGCACATTTGAGCTACACTATATATAAAAAAGTATGTCGACCCCCCTTAAATTTGTGAATTCGGCTATTTCAGTCACACTCATTGTTGACAGGTGTATAAAATCAAGCACACAGTCATGCAATCTCCATAGACAAACATTGGCAGTAGAATGGCCTTACTGAAGAGCTCATTGACTTTCAACGGATGCCACTTTTCCAACAACTCAGTTCGTCAAATTTCTGCCCTGCTAGAGCTGCCCCAGTCAACTGGAAGTGCTGTTATTGTGAAGTGGAAACGTCAAGCAGCAACAACAGCTCAGCCGCGAAGTGGTAGGACACACAAGTTCACAGAACAGGATGGCTGAAGCGCGTAGCGTGTAAAAATCATCGGTCCTCGGTTGCAACACTCACTACCGAGTTCCAAACTGCCTCTGGAAGCAACGTCAGCACAAGAACTGTTTGTCGGGAGCTTCATGAAATGGGTTTCCATGGCCCCTTAGTTCCAGTGAAGGAAAATCTTACTGCTACAACACAATGGCATTCTAGATGACTCTGTGCTTCTAACTTTGTGGCAATAATTTGGGGAAGGCCCTTTCCTGTTTCAGCATGACAATGCCCCCATGCACAAAGTGAGGTCCATACAGAAATAGTTTGTCGAGATCGGTGTGGAAGTACTTGACTGGCCTCCCCATCGAACACCTTTGGGATTAATTGGAACGGCGACTGATAGCCAGGCCTAATCCCCCAACATCAGTGCCCGACCTCACTGCTTTTGTGGCTGAATGGAAGCAAGTCCCTGCAACAATGTTCCAACATCTAGTGGAAAGCCTCCCCAGAAAAGTCTAGGCTGTTATAGCAGCTAAGGGGGGACCAACTCCATATTAAAGGCCCATGATTTTGGAATGAGGTGTACGACGAGCAGGTGTCCACATACGTTTGGTAATGTAGTGCATCTTTGTTGCAGGTGCACAGTAACAATTGAATAACATGAGAGAAAAGAAATTGTGTCTATCACACAGTTTGTTTGATTTGACATTTTCAAGATTTTTGGCTATTTACTTCATTTCTGTTTCAGTAAAACACATCATTTAAAGAACAAACATACTTGTGGCAATTCATTTCTTGCAGTAAAATACTTTTCTCTCAAGACAGGTTAAATGTTAAAAAAAGGTAGTTTATCTTACTTAAATAGTCCTGATCATAAAGGCCTAGGTCTAGACGATATCCCCCAAAACTAACAATACACTGAATTCATACATGTTCAGTGATTTAATTTGTAAACACAATACCACAACATAATTTTTCCAATCTGAGAGTTAAACTCAATAAAGTATTTAATCATTTCGCTGCATATTAAGGATGGAATCAAGGCATTGGAATGTGACAGAGGCCACTAAAATTGCAAAAAAAATCTTTAACCCGGCCCGGGGGATCCTGGCTGGCTACTTTTTCTATTTGGCTGGCTACTCCAAGTGCTTGTGGAAAACGCTGCATGATCCCACTTATCCCAATGGGACATATTGCATTAACACTTTAAGAGGGTTAACTTGGTATTCCTAACACCTAACAATGAGGTTATTATAGTTGATTGACATGAGGAGAAATAGGAAGGAGGAGACCGTACTTGACGCCTGTCTGGGAAGCAGGAACCCACAGGAAAATTGGATCTGTACTGCATCTATTTAAACTCAGATTCAACTTCAAACGGTCAAACTGGGTTGTGTTTTTATTGCATTGCTTCCAGTCCGCACGCATGCACAGAGCCCTACAGACATGCACACCAACTTCCCTCTCACAGGTCCCCCCTTCCTCCCGTCCCTCCTATGACTTCCCGCCATCCTTTTGTCCATTCCTTGACTCTCCCAGGCTGAAAAAAACGCATTCCTGTTGGGCAAAGCAGGGCTGATAGTTAGCGCGACGAGGTGCTCACTGAAGGGGGCTCTACATCTTTTCACAGCACTCCTGGCGGGGCTTCAATGGCAGATTGTGTGTATGGAGAAAAGCATTGATCTTTTCACACACTCATTAATGGTCATTTTCAATTAGGCACTGGCCCATTAAAAGAGACCACTGTATAAGGAAAGACAGGGCCACTTCTTATGCTGCCTTTTCACATGGCCACCTTTGATGAAACTAGCAATTTCTTCCATAAGGGAACTAGGGATATGATTGAGAAATATAGGGCAGAGGAGATGATCATGTCTTTCCAGGGAAATCATCTTAATGTCTTGTTAAGATATGCCTATTCCATGCTATTACGAGACGACGCCACACTAAAATGCCCGTACAGTTTTTTTCTGTTCATGGAAAATGGTATGGTTGGTGTGTTGTGAATTATGAATAGCTCACATGCTTATAATGAATTATGAAGAGGGAATTCATAGGAGCAAATGTCCCCTTTCAGGGAAGAGGATAGTAGCTGGTAGAGAATGTTAGCAAAAGCAGTGCTTACCTGCATTGATCATTCTATGGTCTTCAGAAGGCAAAAGCGGAAAGAGAAGACAAACGACACAAATCAAATCAAAGGTTATTGGTCGCGAACACAGTTCAGCAGATGTTATAGCGGGTGCAGCGAAATGTTTATGTTATTAGCTCATAACAATACAGTAAAATGTCAAACAAGTACAACAATAATCTACATGAAAATTATAATAAACAACAAGACATTTCGAAATGTCGGAACGAATCCAAATAGCACTGTATCAGTAGTCCAAATGGAATCTATACGTATATACACCGGATGAATTTACACCAGATATACTAAGAATGATATGTTCAGCAGTAGATATACTAAGAATGATATGTTCAGCAGTAGATATACTAAGAATGATATGTTCTGCAGTAGATATACTAGGAATGATATGTTCAGCAGTAGATATACTAAGAATGATATGTCCAGCAGTAGATATACTAAGAATGATATGTCCAGCAGTAGATATACTAAGAATGATATGTTCAGCAGTAGATATACTAAGAATGAAATGTTCAGCAGTAGATATACTAAGAATGATATGTTCAGCAGTAGATATATTAGAGTGAGTTGTTGAGTGTGAGCTCAACATATTGAGTTGTTCATGTTCAGCAGTAGATATACTAAGAATGATATGTTCAGCAGTAGATATATTAGAGTGAGATGTTAAGAATCCAGTATATAAATAAATAAAATGAAATGTTCAGTAGTAGAAATATTAGAATGCGCTATCTCGAGAATACAGCATATAAATACACAATATAAAACCCCATGGCAAAATGGATAGAAATGCAGGAATTGTGGAACAACCGGTTAGTACTGGTTAGAAGAACATAGGCACCATTTTAGACACTGAAAGAGAGAGGAATGAAAAGGGGCGGATGAGTATGGGTTGGATTGAGTGACAGGCTGACAGGGAGAGGCAGGAAGAGCAGAGGCGGTGTATGGGGGTGATGGACAAGCATAAACGCACCCTTTACAAGTCGACAACCCCGTGTCATCAATGGAAATGAGAGTTCCTGTTTTCGTGTCAAAGTTTGAGAATAGGAATATATATATATATCTGCATTGAGAATAAAAG
This sequence comes from Salmo trutta, assembly GCF_901001165.1. NCBI lineage: Eukaryota > Metazoa > Chordata > Actinopteri > Salmoniformes > Salmonidae > Salmo > Salmo trutta. The sequence continues at coordinate 34,345,945 of NC_042984.1, forward strand.
AGTCTCAAATTAGTCTGAAAACCAAGCTGTAAGCTATAGTGATGCAAAACATGAAACCAATAGAGCCATGAACTAACCCATAACACAGTAGTCTGACTGCTGACAAAGCCCATTTCTCCTATAGAGAGGACAAGGACGTGGTAATCAAATTGCCTGGCTTCCACATGCATAGGCGATGGAGCACTCAAATTATGTGGGTGGCGCACCTGGCCACACACACATACACACAAATGTCAGTCTGCCTGCTCGCCTAGCTCCCTGATGCAGATCGAGAGCGACCGGGAACTGCCGCGGTGCATCGGAGCTCATCCATAAAACATGGCCTCCTGGTGGGGAAGTATAACCGGTGGAAAACAGAGTGTGGGGAACCAGGAACCACACCACTCCTCCTATGTATTATTAACATGCCAGAACACCGCCATGCTAACCAGGAAGATACCCGTGTCGTCTGAGTCACTGTGACACACAGACATTCCCACTCTGGCTCCCTTTGTGTTTTTATAACCATGCCAAGATCGATGTGGGTTATCTTGTACTGTCCTATAAGTCTGTATCTGGATTGTATTCACTTTGGCGTGAAACGAAAGAGAAAGGGCTGAAACGGGGAGGTACCATAAAAAAAAACGCTTGTTTTCCGTGTTACTACGGAGTGCCCTAATGAATAAGACCCTGTTTTGTCCTAGCATTGGTTTTTAGTGGTGTACTGGCTCCCACCCTCCTTCTACAGGTCCCCTTTCTCTCCTGTCCTATGTCCCCTTACTCCCCTTGATCCTTCATTATTCCAGACCTGGCTTTATGGGACGGGGGGAAATGGCCTATTATTCAGAGTGGGAGGCTTAGAGGTCTTAAGGGGTGATTTATATGAAGAGAAGGAGCATGTATATCTGTGGCTGTGGAGCTAGGCCTGCCTTTCCCAGATCACTTAGGCTAATGTGATTAGGGGGAAGGAGGGTGGGTTCGTTTGCTTCAAAGTGCTGCTGCTGCTGCTTTAAATGATTCATGAAGGGTGAGTCAGGCAGGGGGAGAGAGAGAGAGCGAGAGAGAGAGAGAGAGGGATGTGGTCTGTCACAGGACTCCCTCACACACACGTGAGCGTGAGCGTGCACGCACACACAGTAATTTAGTAATTTATTCACATACGTTCACTCAATCTCTCATTCAGTTACTTGCGGACTCAATTACAACCAGCCAACAAGAGACTTCTAATACGGTTGTCTACGCACAAGAATATGGAGTCTTGACTTCCCCTTGTCTGATCAGACCATACTAACATCCTCTAGTCTACACCAGTGCTCTGGATCCCTCATCTACTAGTCCACTGCATGTACCCTGAGGTCTGTCCCTCCAGTGTGTGTGTTTGTTTGTGTGTGCGTGTGCGTGACTGAGCGTGACCGTGGGCAGGAGAGCACAGAGGTGCCCCCTCCCCTCTAGCCTCTGAAAAGGTTACTGGACTGCTCCACCCACACACTGGCTAGACACACTGTGTCATTCCACAATTAATGGACCACTTAGAGGAGAAAATCTACATTTTTCAAGAGAAACCTCATATATTGTTTCAGTTCATAGTACAGAGTTATGGTCAGGTTTTTAACAATTCAAAGAGCATTATATTTCCTTATGGGTGAAAGGCCCATATGTGTCGTGTAAAAGTCACAGGGTTCTGAGCATTACCAGAGAGAACAACAGTGCTCATTGACTTGGGGTGTGTGTGTGCACGTGTGTGCGTGCGTGTGCGTATCCCCTCTTTGTGACCGAGGCTCAGTTGTGTGACACCTGTCGTCTCCCAAAAAGAGCCCCAAAAGAGCCCCAGCATACTGTGCTCCCTCGAGAGGAATTCAGACCAAGAAAGAAGGACGTAAGGGGAGGAGAAGAACAAATGTGTCCCACTCTCTCTTTTTCACACTTTTTCACACACCAGACTGTTTTCACATTGGCACATGCCCTGAGGAGGGGGCAATACGTTTGTTAGAGCTCAGACACACCGGTAGCATTTGCTGGCCGAGGGTACTTAGCACCTCTGAACAGAGAGCTGGCCGTAATTCGCAAACCGAGAGCAAACCGATTCTACATGTAGAATCGCGCGAAAATGTCGGAAGGCAGACGTCCACCAGCAGGTGTTCCCTAAAACACACTGTGCCAAACAAACGGCAGACGAACGGCAGATCAACATTCTGTGCGGTCCTTTAAGGAAGCACTTCATGGCAAACAGAGTCCTGCGCTCATTTAGGTAGTTGGGTTTGGTTGGAGCGAACTCTCCATGCATGCGCTTAGTTTGAGAAATTGGAGAAGAAATGGAATACAACTTTCTTAAATAATGTCGATTAATGATTTTGCACCAGACACTGTTTGAAGAATCAAAGCCAATTGTTCAATTCTCTCTCACCTGTTTGCAAAAAGTCAAAGCCCAAAAAACGGTTTGAGAAATGTCAGGAATCCCGTAAGACCAGACACATCCTCACAATCGGCAACAAATAGTCCTCCTTGGATTCTGACAAAAGAGGCCTTTCAGTCGCTGAAGCAAAGGGGACATAAAGGTTGAAAACATGCATGGGTCTGTTTGGAAGCTGCAGGTCATCAGTGACAGACAGTGGCAGGGGGAAGGAGGGAGCTACTTCTCTTTCTCACAGGCCCAGGGACTTTTAAGGTTGTAAAAAGTCCACCAGCTTCCAGCTGTGAGGCGTATACACACCCTTCTCTGTCCCCCTTTTCTCTAGCCACTTGAATAAATAGGGGGGCTGGCTGAGAAATGGGCCAGAGGAAAGGAAGGGCACATTTGGTGACTTGTTCACCTCCTCTCACTTTTTCTCATTTTTTTACTCGTCCTCAGTGAACTTCTTGAGACAGTAGCTCAAAGGACGCCAAGAAAAAGTAAGCGCAAAGCTGTCGCTTATCTTCAAACTGCAAGGCTTCGGTTCAGCTGTCAGAAACGGAGTGAGGACCATGAAGACTGAATCCTCCCATGAAGACACAATCTCCCCCTCCCCTCACATGCAGGTCCCATTTGTTTTTGGGGAAGGGGGTGGTTTAAACTTAATCTCAGACGATCGCCATTGAGGTCTCGTATCGAGCGTAATTTGCATATCTGGCATCCGGGCCTATAATTATATGATAGAAGATGGAAATGTTAAAAGGATTCCTTTCGCTCAAACCGCCTCCTTTCAACAATGGCCGCAATTTCACGCCGTGCAACTCCTCATCTCCACTGCGAGCCAGACTGCCTTGTTTAATTTAGTGTGAGGGACTAGATTAAATACCTCATAGTCGCAGGCATCGCATAGGGCAACAGGAGGGCCAAGAAGGACCCCCCTGAATTTAATCAATTAAATTAGCGCAATTTTATGCAGAGTTTGTCAAATGTGATTGTTCTATGTAATTACAGATGATTCCGATAACAGTCAACAACAAAACAAAAGCAGTTTCCTTTATCGAAAACAACACGCATATTGCATCTAAAATGAATACCTAAAATATAACAATTAATTTTTCGCTCAGCAACTTTGTCTTGCTTTTAGAAATCCTAAAAACATAGTTGCTCATTTCACAACTCATCAGAGAGATAATGGGAGATAGTATGAGGGCGGCAGGTAGTGTAAGGGTTAAGAATGGCGGGCCAGTAACTGCAAGGTTGATGGTTCGAATCCCAAGCCAACTAGATGAAAAGTCTGTTGATGTGCCCTTGAGCAAGACACTAAACCCTGATTACGCCTGTAAGTCGCTCTGGATATGATGCATGAGTGATTGCTCCCTGAGTGGAGTGATCAACACTTTGGGGGGAGGGGTCATAGCCCTGGCCTCCCCTGATGATCCTCTGGTGGGTATTCTATGGTAAGTGATAGTATATATATAGCCATCGTGGCTATGGGAGGTAAGGTATAGGTTATGAGCTGTATCGGGGGGGATCTAGCCCTGGTCCTCCCATGCATGTGTATTTACACCCCGCTCAGCCACTGTTGATGTTAAATAGTTCAATAGGAGGTACCCCCCACGTTCCTGAGATTCCAGCTCCGCTGAGAGATTGGAGCCCGGTATGGCTGTCTGTGTCTCCTCCAGGTCAGAGGGGGTTTCACTCTGTACCCAGTAATCTGAAGGTGTGTGTGTGTGTGTGTGTGTGTGTCTTTAATCCACTGCACTTCTATCCACTCTACAATTGAGCTCATTTCACCCTTTAGAAAGTTCAGACTTCCAAGCCCTGGCTAAAGAAGGCTGGCTCTCCCTGCAAGACTCACGTCATACCATGCTTGTCTAACTTTTTTACTGAAAGCTTGGGGGGAATATAGACCTAGCAGTCCAAACACATTCACTATTGGGTTCAATACATGACTAGACTACAGAGTCTGGACTAAAGGCATTAATTACCATGCCTTTGAATGTGCAGAGTCATTTAAGTGAGCCGTTAAATTCGTCCCTAGTCTCAAAGTCAAAAAGTCATTGAGGGTTCGAAGCCGTACATAAAGTGATGAGTCAAGTCGCGGTGGCGGCGATGACATCACACAGTCCTCAGTCTGCCCCCTGCTTTTAAAATGCCCCGGCCCAATCTATCATTCTTGTCTTCTAAAGACTCGTCTTCTGTTAATAGCCCCCCACCCACTACGCCATCAAACACACCCAACCTCCTTTTGAGAAATAGATGAATCCATTAACTGGCACTAAAACGCACACTATTAGAGGAAATGGCTTTTAATTTCCCCAATTAACGAGCGCATATAAATCCATCAGCAAGGCCGGCGAGCATGTCCCTAGAGGGAGCGGAGCTTGGAGATGACAAGACGGCCACCGCTGTCTGCCGCCCAAATTACACACTCCGGCACTTGTTGGCATTAGCGCCACCCTCACCACTATCCAGCCACATATGTCCTCATCAACTGGCACAGGGCTGGATTGATAGATGGTTGTAATGGTTAACTTGGACAGGAGTTAACTTGGGCTAATTTCAATTCGTTGAAACAGAGCTGAGCCCAAAGTAGTACATTGACGCACAGCTTATAGGAACTCACTCTGCCGTAGAAAGTTGCAGAACAACTGACAGAACAGAGTAGGGAGACATTGAACCAATCAGGAGAGTGGATCATTTTCACCTCAGCCAATCGGAACTGAGGACAGACACCATAGGCCAATCGGTATAGAAGACAGAGTGAGTAGAAGTGTGTGAGAAGTACAGTCGTGGCCAAAAGTTTTGAGAATGACACAAATATTAATTTCCACAAAGTTTGCTGCTTCAGTGTCTTTAGATATTTTTGTCAGATGTTACTATGGAATACTGAAGTATAATTACAAGCATTTCATAAGTGTCAAAGGCTTTTATTGACAATTACATGAAGTTGATGCAGAGTCAATATTTGCAGTGTTGACCCTTCTTCTTCAAGACCTCTGCAATCCGCCCTGGCATGCTGTCAATTAACTTCTGGGCCACATCCTGACTGATGGCAGCCCATTCTTGCATAATCAATGCTTGGAGTTTGTCAGAAATTGTGGGTTTTTGTTTGTTCACCCGCCTCTTGAGGATTGACCACAAGTTCTCAATGGGATTAAGGTCTGGGGAGTTTAAGGTCTGGATCCAAAATATCGATTTTTGTTCCCCGAGCCATTTAGTTATCACTTTTGCCTTATGGCAAGGTACTCCATCATGCTGGAAAAGGCATTGTTCGTCACCAAACTGTTCCTGGATGGTTGGGAGAAGTTGCTCTCGGAGGATGTGTTGGTACCATTCTTTATTTGTGGCTGTGTTCTTAGGCAAAATTGTGAGTGAGCCCACTCCCTTGGCTGAGAAGCAACCCCACACATGAATGGTCTCAGGATGCTTTACTGTTGGCATGACACATGACACAGATGGTAGCGCTCACCTTGTCTTCTCCGGACAAGCTTTTTTCCCGGATGCCCCAAACAATCGGAAAGGGGATTCATCAGAGAAAATGACTTTACCCCAGTCCTCAGCAGTCCAATCCCCGTACCTTTGCAGAATATCAGTCTGTCCCTGATGTTTTTCCTGGAGAGAAGTGGCTTCTTTGCTGCTCTTCTTGACACCAGGCCATCCTCCAAAAGTCTTTGCCTCACTGTGCATGCAGATGCACTCACACCTGCCTGCTGCCATTCCTGAGCAAGCTCTGTACTGGTGGTTCCCCGATCCCGCAGCTGAATCAACTTTATGAGATGGTCCTGGCGCTTGCTGGACTTTCTTGGGTGCCCTGAAGCCTTCTTCACAACAATTGAACTGCTCTCCTTGAAGTTCTTGATGATCCGATAAATGGTTGATTTAGGTGCAATCTTACTGGCAGCAATATCCTTGCCTGTGAAGCCCTTTTTGTGCAAAGCAATGATGACGGCACGTGTTTCCTTGCAAGTAACCATGGTTGACAGAGGAAGAACAATGATTTCAAGCACCACCCTCCTTTTGAAGCTTCCAGTCTGTTATTCAAACTCAATCAGCATGACAGAGTGATCTCCAGCCTTGTCCTCGTCAACACTCACACCTGTGTTAACGAGAGAATCCCTGACATGATGTCAGCTGGTCCTTTTGTGGCAGGGCTGAAATGCAGTGGAAATGTTTTTGGGGGGGATTCACCTCATTTGCATGGAGAAGGGTCACTTTGCAATTAACTGCAATTCATCTGATCACTCTTCATAACATTCTGGAGTATATGCAAATTGCCATCATACAAACTGAGGCAGCAGACTTTTTGAAAATTAATATTTGTGTCATTCTCAAAACTTTTGGCCACAACTGTAGTGTAAGGTCCTTGTGTGGCTAATGAGGAGAGACAGTCAGCTGACAGAGGAGATTATGATATGATTTATGGCTGCCTACTGGCAGAGGGCATCACTATATTAGCCACACTGGAGATTGAAGCGGCAGTCGTGAGATTTACAAAGCAAATGTAGTAGCACACAGGCAAAGTCAGACAGAAGTTACTGAACTATCAAGAAAATAAAAATCAGTGTACAAGTCCAAGCCGAGCATTATTCAATTTTGCCTACTAATTATACTTTTCATTCCATGTGCAGTTGTGCACATTATGTTCAACCTTTTAGACAGCAATTTCACTGTCAAACTCTCTATTTCACTGTCAAACTCTCTATTTCACTGTCAAACTCACAATTTCACTGTCAAACTCACAATTTCACTGTCAAACTCACAATGTCATCCCCGGCTCTCGTCATCAAAGCAGATTTGTATTGTTGCTTTTTTTTTTTTTTTTACAAAACACATTAGTCAAACCAGAAATGCATTAACACGAGAACAGGCTCAATTTGCAGCCATGTGTGGCCCAGTCACAGTAGTTAATTCTGCAATCCTTCAGAACCCATACATATCCATGAACTTCAGGCAGCCCAAAGTGATTACATTGTCTCTCTATTCATGAGAAGACTGGAAGAGGAAAGTGACACCTCTGTCCACACACACACACACACACACACACACACACACACACACACACACACACACACACACACACACACTCCTCAGCCCTCCGTTTCTCTTGTGTTGGGGCGAGATAAAACTCAGCTGAAAAGGTTGCAATCAATCTTCATCCCAGGTGGCGTGTGCTATAGTTTAGCTTGGCGTTAATGAAGGTTGTGTCTTTTCTCTTCTTTTCTGGGAGGGAGACGATACAACTGGTGTCTAGGTTAATGAAGTGCATCCACCTCTCCCCAAAGATAGAATAGACTTCATTAGGCAGCCTTAGGGCCACACACACATGTATGCGCAGACGAGCAGACGCAGACACGGACACACACACACACACACACACACACAGCCATATGTAGCGCGTCACAAACACTCACACACTTGTAAAGACCCACATCCTGTACAAAGGCATGTATTGCATGGCATACAATCACACAGGAACTCTTTCTCCCTCTCTCGCTCTCTCTCTCTCTCTGTCTCACACACCCCTCACAAGGAGTCGTGCTTCCACTTCTCTTCAGCCAAAACATATTTCGCCAGCGAGCTTGGACATAATCTATCACCCCAATAAAAGTGTCAGACGTGGGAAGTCAGAGAGACAGTGCACTGGAGTGATATGCGGGGTCTGGGGATACTGAGATGCACGTCTCATTCTCTCTCTCTCTCTCTCTCTCTTTCTCTCTCTCCTTCTCTCAAAGGTCACCTCAGAAGCAGTGTTCTGACTGACAATGAGAGAACAGGAGATGACATCAGAACACTACAGCTCCGTAAGCTATCGTTCAACTGGATAGAGTGCAGAAAGAGAGAACCAGTGTCGCTCACTCTCCCCCGCTCTTTTCTTCTTTCCTTCTCTCTCTCTCTCTCTCTCCCTCTCTCTCCTCTCCATTCCTTTGGCTCTATTTCTTCACCTCCCTCGGTCTCCCTCTCCTTCCGCCGTAACCTCTCCCCGACCCTGTTCTTAACCCAGAGAGGGACTTTTGCAAGTGCAAGGCATTATGGGTAATGGCATGTCATGGCCACATTAGCCTGATGGGTGGAGCGCGGGTGACTCGTTAGTCGCTACAGCTTTGCCAGAATGCACTTGGCTCCCTGACTGACAGTATACCTTCCAGATGGACGTCTGTGGCTGCATCCCGATTCTCCAACCTTGCGCACTCCCTGTCACCCTAGCTTCTCCTTCGACTCAAGAGATAGGGGTAGCCTTTAGTTTAGTAGTACGGTTAGCTGCCAGCTGTCTAGGTGCCCTATTGCTGTGTCTATGAACCACATAGAACCAATAGAGAGCACTGGCCCTTGTGAAACAACAGCTAAACTTACGGCCTGAGGACAGCAGAGACACAGAGGCGGTAGACAAGTCGCAGCACGACGGCAGTACTCGTATGCAAAGAGTACGCTCTATTAGTGGGCTGAACAGTTTGCTGATGAGGAGTGCAAATGTTGGTCGTTAATCATGGCTCGACGATAGAACAGGTGACTAAAGAGTTCATAAAAGATCACGGAAGAAATGACACGGCTAATGGCACGAGAGGAAAGAGAGAAACGGAGGCTGTCGCCTTGCGCTCTGCACCGGCCTATCATTTGTCCTCTCTGACAACATTGGATGGTTGATCCACTCAAGAATGGTTGATGGTGATCGGTAAGGGCTTGACATCTGTCTCAGTGTGCATGCCTATCTGGTCAAGAGAAGCAAATAAGGACTTTCCATTCATATAATCTGATACATTACTGCTATTACTTATATATGACAATTCAATTGTTCCATTCAATATCCAGTACTGTTTTCACATTCATAAAAATGCCCTGGCCAAAGTTATACTCCCTGTTGATATCCCAATAGAGCAATTTAAACATGCAGCCTGAAATGATGAAACCCAAGCTCATTAAGAGGCATAGATGTTATTCCACTAAGTGAACTAACAAGTAAGTCCACTGATTATTATCATATAATTATGTAAACATAATCACATAAAACCCTCTAGGGTTTTAAAATCCACACAATGTTAAATACTTCATTTCACAACCAGCAATGAAATGAACAGGCATGGTTCGTATACAGAGAACTGGGATGTTATACACCAAGTACAGTGTGTGTGTGTGTGTGTGTGTGTATTTCCAGTACCCTGCACTGTAATCAGGGGCTGTGGCAGCAGGTGTGCAGACAAGCACTATCTGCGTGATGCCGAAATCCCAAAAGGCACAAAACCAAAGTGTACATGAGGTCGACCGATTATGATTTTTCAACGCCGATACCGATACTGATTATTGGAGGACCAAAAAAACCCACTTTTATTTTAACTTAATATAATACAGAAATAAAAATCTATTTAGTCTCAAATAAATAATGAAACATGCTCAATTTGATTTAAATAATGCAAAAAAGTAAGTAAAAGTGCAATATGTGCCATGTAAAAAAGCTAACGTTTAAGTTCCTTGCTCAGAACATGAGAACATATGAAAGCTGGTGGTTCCTTTTAACATGAGTCTTCAATATTCCCAGTTAAGAAGTTTTACATTTTAGTTTAGTTATTATAGGAATTATAGGACTATTTCTCTCTATACCATTTGTATATCATATACCTTTGACTATTGGATGTTCTTATAGGTACTTTAGTATTGCCAGCCTAATCTCGGGAGTTGATAGACTTGAAGTTATAAACAGCGCAATGCTTGAAGCACAGCGAAGAGCTGCTGGCAAACGCAGGGAAGTGCTGTTTGAATGAATGCTTACGAGCCTGCTGCTGCCTACCACTGCTCAGTCAGACTGCTCTATCAAATATCAAATCATAGACTTAATTATAATCTAATAAACACACAGAAATACAAGCCTTATGCCATTAATATGGAAACTATCATTTCAAAAACAAAACATTTATTCTTTCAGTGAAATACGGAACCGTTCCGTATTTTATCAAACGGGTGGCATCCCTAAGTCTAAATATTGTTGTTACATTGCGCAACCTTCAATGTTATGTCATAATTATGTAAAATTCAGGCAAATTAATGACAGTCTTTGTTAGGAAGAAATAGTCTTCACACAGTTCGCAACGAGCCAGGCGGCCCAAACTGCTGCATATATCCTGACTCTGCTTGCACAGAACGTAAGAGAAGTGACACAATTTCCCTAGTTAATATTGCCTGCTAACATTAATTTCTTTTAACTAAATATGCAGGTTTAAAAAAACATACTTGTGTATTGATTTTAAGAAAGGCATTGATGTTTATGGTTAGGTACACATTGGTGCAACGACAGTGCTTTTTTCGCGAATGCGCTTGTTAAATCATCACCGGTTTGGCGAAGTAGGCTGTGATTCGATGATAAATTAACAGGCACCGCATTCATTATTTGCAACGCAGGACAAGCTAGTTAAACTAGTAATATCATCAACAATGTGTAGTTACCTCTTGGGGCTAGGGGGCAGTATTTTCACGGCCGGATGAAAACGTACCCAATTTAAACAGAAAATAGAATATGCATATTATTAGTAGATTTGGATAGACAACACTCTGAAGTTTCAAAAACTGTTTGAATGGTGTCTGTGAGTATAACAGAACTCATATGGAAGGCGAAAACCTGAGAAAAATTTAATCAGGAAGTGGGAGAAATTAGAAATTTCTTGAAAAACTACAGTGACATAGGATTTACGTTGCACCTCCTAACTCTTCCATTGGCTGTCAACAATCTTTAGGAACTGGTTTCATCCGTCACCTGTTACCGGGCAGAAAATTATGGCTCAGTCAATCAGTGGCCAGTCTGAGGACAGGTGTCTTGGGGCTAGGGTGTAGGATTTTCACGGCCGGATGAAAAACGTACCCAATTTAAACAGGTTACTACTCTGGCACAGAAAATAGAATATGCATATTATTAGTAGATTTGGATAGACAACACTCTGAAGTTTCAAAAACTGTTTGAATGGTGTCTGTGCACGTGACTTCGCTGTTCGTTATTTTTCTTCTGGGATGAATACCTATTGCCCGGTTGTAAAATTATCGCAATTTTACGTTAAAAAATACCATAAAGGATTGATTGTAAACATCGTTTGACATGTTTCTACAAACGGTAATGGAACTTTTGAACATTTCGTCTATGGATTTGCGTCCACGCCACATGGCATTGTAAAGTGTTCTGGATGGGTCAACAAAATGGACGTATTTGGACATAAATGATGGACTTTGCAGAACAAATGAACATTACTTGTGGAAGTGGGTGCCCTTCCGAGTGCATTCCGCCGAAGATCAGCAAAGGTAAGAAAATATTTCGAACATATTTTTAGAGATTTGTCGACGCCGTGGTTGTAGGCTAACTGTATAGCTTAGCATTGAAGGCTAAGTTCTGTACTCAGAATATTGAACAATGTGCTTTTTCCGTAAAGTTATTTTGAAATCTGACAAAGTGGTTGCATAAAGGAGTAGATTATCTCTAATTCTTTAAATAATTGTTATACATTTTGTCAACGTTTATGAGTTCTTCTGTAAATGAATGTGCCTATTCACCGGCAGTTATGGAGAGAAAACATTTTCTGAACGTCACGCGCCAATGTAAGAATTGGGTTTTTGGATATAAATATGAACTTGATCGAACAAAAAATACATGTATTGTCTAGCATGATGTCCTAGGAGTGTCATCTGATGAAGATTGTCAAAGGTTAGTGCTTAATTTTAGCTGTATATCTGGTTTTGTGACGGCTATCCGTGCTTGGAAAATTGCTTTTTTTTTGCTAAGGTGCTATGCTAATCTAATGTTTTGCTTTCACTGTAAAGCCTTTTTGAAATCGGACAATGTGATTGGATTAACGAGTAGAGTATCTTTAAAATGCCGTATAATACTTGAATTTTAATTTTGAGATTATTATTTTTTAAATTTCGCGCCGTGCTATCTCACTGGTTGTTGTCCAACCAATCCCGTTAACGGGATTTTATCTCGAAGGGGTCGTCAAGAGGTTAACTAGTGATTATGTTAAGACTGATCGTTTTTTGTAAGATAAGTTTAATGCTAGCTAGCAATTTACCATGGCTCCTTGCTGCACTTGCATAACAGGTGGTCAGCCTGCCACTCAGTCTTCTCGTGGAGTGCAATGTAATCGGCCATAATCGGGGTCCAAAAATGCTGATTACCGATTGTTATGAAAACCTGAAATCGGCCCTAATTAATCGTCCAGACCTAATTAATCGGTCAACCTCTAATAATGACAGCTAATATCAGGGCCTGTCTGTCAAAGTCCTTGGTCATATTATAAGTAACGCTAATTTTTTAGTACAATAACAAATGCTTGTTTTTGCTTTCTGTTGCAATTTTTATGCTACCGACCATGTTCTGCAGTGAGGTTACCGGAAGCCAACACTGTCTACAACACAATCACCTCTCAACACATTGTGGAGAAAACCAACAATAGCAGTCCTAGATGGTGGCCATCTAACACAAATACAGCTGAAATAACATTTCAGTTTTTTCTTTTTCTTCTTATTGTTGGCAATACAGCACAACAGATCTGGAACCAAGCTATATATAATATGGTAGTCATATAGTAAACTAGACCGCACGGTGCTGCCGACCGCAGACTTGTTTAACATGCATTAGCTCCTGGCGGCTACACTAACCACACGCAGATGTTCAGGAGGAGGGTGGCCAGCGATCATACAGGACTTTTCCCCCACAACACCTCCAGCTGGGTTTAAAGCCCATAGTAGACAGACGCCCTGAGAGTGAGAGAGAGAGGCCATTGAAAGAGTGATGGGGTGAGAGAAAGACAGAGAAATAGAGAGGAGAGAGAAGAGAGAAAGACAGAGAAATAGAGAGGAGAGAGAAAGACAGAAGAGAGAAAGACAGAGAAAGAGAGAGGAGACAGAAGAGAGAAAGACAGAGAAATAGAGAGAGAGGAGTTGCCTTCATCCCAATCATATCGGCTATCAAAGGCTGCTTTGCTATTGCTTATTGCTTGTGCATAATCATTTTCAATAGTCAAATAAATCTGCACCAACTATAATGGGGGGGGCATCAGATGTGTTTTCAACAGTGACTTTCAACAGTCGTATTCATTGAACTTCCTGTAACAAAATGGCAGATCTTGACCAAGTGTGCACAGCCTATTCCAGGGACGTCACTGATCCCCCAATGCCAGCGTGATACTTGAGAAACTAGGCTAAAGCTGCTAAAGATCCACAAACATACATATATATATATATATATATATATATATATATACCGTTGAAGTCAGAAGTGTACATACACCTTAGCCAAATACATTTAAACTCAGTTTTTTTTTACAATTCCTGACATTTAATCCTAGTAAAAATTCCCTTTCTTAGGTCAGTTAGGATCACCACTTTATTTTAAGAATGTAAAATGTCAGAATAATAGTAGAGAGAATGATTTATTTCAGCTTTTATTTCTTTCATCACATTCCCAGCGGGTCAGTAGTTTACATACACTCAATTAGTATTTGGTAGTATTGCCTTTAAATTGTTTAACTTGGGTCAAACGTTTCGGGTAGCCTTCCACAAGCTTCCCACAATAAGTTGGGTGAATTTTGGCCCATTCCACCTGACAGAGCTGGTGTAACTGAGTCAGGTATGTGGGCCTCCTTGCACGCACACACTTTTTCAGTTCTGCCCACACATTTTCTATAGGATTGAGGTCAGGGCTTTGTGATCAATCAATCAAATGTATTTATAAAGCCCTTCTTACAAAGTGCTGTACAGAAACCCAGCCTAAAACCCCAAACAGCAAGCAATGCAGGTGTAGAAGCATGGTGGCTAGGAAAAACTCCCTAGAAAGGTCAGAACCTAGGAAGAAACCTAGAGAGGAACCAGGCTATGAGGGGTGGCCAGTCCTCTTCTGGCTGTGCCGGATGGAGATTATAACAGAACATGGCCAAGATGTTCAAATGTTCATAGATGACCAGCAGGGTCAAATAATAATAATCAGTGATTGTCGAGGGCGCAACAGGTCAGCACCTCAGGAGTAAATGTCAGTTGGCTTTTCATAGCTGATCATTCAGAGTATCTCTACCGCTCCTGCTGTCTCTAGAGAGTTGACAACAGCAGGTCTGGGACAGGTAACACGTCCGGTGAACAGATCAGGGTATAGCCGCAGGCAGAACAGTTGAAACTGGAGCAGCAGCACGGCCAGGTGGACTGGGGACAGCAAGAAGTCATCAGGCCAGGTAGTGATGGCCACTCCAATACCTTGACTTTGTTGTCCTTAAGTAATTTTGCCACAACTTTGGAAGTATGCTTGGCGTCATTGTCCATTTGGAAGACCCATTTGCGACCAAGCTTTAACTTCCTGACTGATGTCTTGAGATGTTGCTTCAATATATCCACATAATTATCCTTCCTTATGGTGCCATCTATTTTGTGAAGTGCACCAGTCCATCCTGCAGCAAAGCACCCCCACAACATGATGCTACCAGCCCCGTGCTTCACGGTTGGTGTCACGACTTCCGCCGAAGTCGGTCCCTCTCCTTGTTCGGGCGGCGTTCATTTTCCATTGGTTTTGTCTTTGTTTTCTACACACCTGGTTTTCATTCCCCAATTACTTGTTCATGTATTTAACCTTCTGTTTCCCCCATGTTTTTGTGCGTGATTGTTTCTATGTTAATTTTGGTACATGATGGCTGGTTTTGCGACGGGTGCTGTTTTCACCCATGCGTAATATTTTCCGAATGTATTTGGTCATATGTATTTGTTTCCCTTTGCCTTTATTTTTGAGAAAAGTACGTTATTCACTCATTTTGCTCTCCTGCGCCTGACTTCATGCATCAGCTACACTCACCTTCTGTTACGGCTTGGTAATCGTGGAGGAGGAATGAGGCGCAGGAAGCAGCGAACACAGGGTAGTGGTGTTTTTAATATACACTCACACACAAAAAAAAAAATGTTCCCACACACAGGGGAGAAAATACATACGGCGTCAAACAACGCCGACACGAACATAAGCCGTCTGACAAGAAACAATCATTAATCCCGCACGAACAGGAGCGGGCCAGCTAAACTAAATAGCCCCTCTAATGGCTAATTGACCACAGGTGTCACAAAATAAAAAAGGGAAAAGCAAAAGGGAATCGGTGGCAGCTAATAGGCCGGTGACGACGACCGCCGAGCGCCACCCGAGCAGGAGGGGGCGCCACCGTCGGTGGGAATCGTGACACCTTCTGACAGTTGGGATGGTGTTCTTCGGCTTGCAAGCCTCCCCCATTTTCCTCCAAACATAACGATGGTCATTATGGCCAAACAGTTCTATTTTTATTTCATCAGACCAGAGGACATTTCTCCAAAAAGTACGATCTTTGTCCCCATGTGCAGTTGCAAACCGTAGTCTGGCTTTTTTATGGCGGTTTTGGAGCAGTGGCTTCTTCCTTGCAGAGCGGCCTTTCAGGTTATGTCGATATAGCACTCATTTTACTGTGGATATAGCTACTTTTGTACCTGTTTCCTCCAGCATCTTCACAAGGTCCTTTGCTGTTGTTCTGGGATTGATTTGCACTTTTCGCACCAAAGTGCGTTCACCTCTAGGAGACAAAACACGTCTCCTTCCTAAGCGGTATGACGTATGCGTGGTCCCATGGTGTTTATACTTGCGTACTATTGTTTGTACAGATGAATATGGTACCTTCCAGACTTGTGGAGGTCAACTTGTGGAGGTCTTTCTGATTTCTTTTGATTTTCCCATGATGTTAAGCAAAGAGGCACTGAGTTTGAAGGTAGGCCCTGAAATACATCCACAGATACACCTACAATTGACTCAAATGATGTCAATTAGCCTATCAGAAGCTTCTAAAGCCATGACATCATTTTCTGGAATTTTCCAAGCTGTTTAAGGGCACAGTCAACTTAGTGTATGTAAACTTCTGACCCACTGGAATTGTGATACAGTGAATTATAAGTGAAATAATCTGTCTGTAAACAATTGTTGGAAAAATGACTTGTGTCATGCACAAATAGATGTCCTAACCGACTTGCCAAAACTATAGTTTGTTAACAAGAAATTTGTGGAGTGGTTGAAAAACGAGTTTTAATGACTCCAACCTAAGTGTATGTAAACTTCCGACTTCAACTGTATATAACCTTTATTTAACTAGGCAAATCAATTAAGAACAAATTCTTATTTATAATGTCGGCCTGCGAAGAGGCAAAAGGCCTCCTGTGGGAATGGGGTCTGGGATAAAAAAATTTTTAGGACAAAACACACATCACAACAAAAGAGACACCTCAACACTACATAAAGAGAGACTTAAGGCAACTACACAACATGGCGCAACACAATAGGACAACACATCATGGTAGCAAAACAACATGGTAGTAACACACAGGACAAAAAGGTAGAGATAACAATACATCATGCGAAGCAGCCACAAGTGTTAGTAAGAGTGTCCAAGTAAAGGGGGGGGGTTGAGGGGGCTAACTTCCCCCCATGCTGGGCCTTGTCAGCCTGCCTGCCCCAGAATTTTGGGTTCCACTCCAGCTTGCGTCAGACGGGACAGCCCACCTCCCTCCCTTCCTCCCCCTGGGGGCGAACAATGGCCACCTATGTTCCCATAGGGACTCGGGGGCTTAGTGGGAAGGCCCCTCGCTCCGAACAGCGGGCAGGGCGGTGACACACAAGTCCCCCTCTAGCACCCCGAGAGCCTGGCTGGCTGGTTGGCACGCCATGGCGGCACAGAGCAAAGCAGCAACACCCAGCTCTCACAGAAGTGGGGGAGAGAGGGGGGAGTTTCTCCTGTGTAAAACTCAAGCTGGCCCAAAATGAGACTAACTAACCAGGCAAGGAGCAGAGCCTGGCTGTAATAAAAAAACAGAACACAACAAACAACTTTTTACAGGGTGTGAGTTTTTATGGAGTGTGCAGACATGAATGGGGCAGGAGGTGGAGAGCCAGGGAAGAGGTACATAGGGACAAAACAAGATTGGCAGTCCAGTCCAGCTATGTCCAGAGACTGACACAGCAGAGTAGAATAGAGTGTGGTACAGTGAGAGGGAGGGGGGAAAGGAGAGAAGAGAGACAGAATGAGAGAAAGAATATAGGAGACATAGGTGCAATGAATATCCACAGTTATGATCCTTATAGGGAACTAATCGTGCATTTCTGAACACCAAAACCAACTTTGATTAAGAAAGTTTGAGAGAAAAACAACAAGGGCAAATAACACTTGCCGACTTTTTGCACCACGTTCCCAAAACATTCGGATGACACTCCGTTTTCCTTGCTCTGTAGTCTTTCCCTGTTCTGCGTGGGGAGGGAATTCAGCGAGTGCCCGAGAGAGAGGAATGCAGTACAGGTTACTACAAGACCACTCCGTGACGTGTGTCCACATGTCTTTACCCCCTTCTCTACTTCTCTAAAGGTCTTTCCCTCTCAAAAGCCTTGCCATTCCTACCTGACATCTCACCTGCCTAGCTGCCTGCGTGTGTATGTGTGTGCGTGTGTGTGTGCGTGTATACGTGTGCGCTTCTCACGTGCACTGTCCGTGTCAAACTGCTGAGAGAAATGAGCACTAGTACCTCGGCATGGGAAAAAGGGCACCACGGGCTTCCATCGGGAGTCATCCATGTCTAGGAGGAATGGCAACCGTGCAGCCGGCCTTTCCGACTCAATAAGACAAAAGGGACTGTTTGGTTTCAACCAGGCCAGTCATTCTGGGTGAACGGGCATGTTACCACACTCACCTTCCACACCACCAGTCATACCTGCAGGAGGCAAAAGCACTGGGGAAGGTGGCTCAGGGGCTGCATGGCGTTTTGCGGGGCCTCTGGAGCTTGTTGCACAGCTATACACATAGTCCCTCCCGGCGTTTTCACACACATGCATGCACACAGACACGCAAGCCGTCACGCAAGCCGTCACGCAAGCCGTCACAGAAGCAGTCACACAGGGTGCATCAGAGGACCACTTGAGGTCTGGGAAAAATGAGAGAAATGTAGATTTTTTTGGTGTATATAATTCCGGTGCACACCTAACAAGAAGCTGCTGTTAAGCTGTGTTTTTGTAGCACACGCTGTGGTAGTTTGCAAAACAAATACCCACTGGACTGACGCAAATAATCCTGATATCATTCTTCCAGGTAGGCACAGGCTACTTTGTGTAGTTAACAGTTAATTGACAAGGTTTTTGGGAAAGCCTTTCCATCAACCAGAAGACTTTTCATTAGCATCAACACTCATACACAGACAGCAGGGGAATCTCGTTGCCTCTTCAGAAATTTGCGGGAAATGCGAATCACTCATGTCCTATGATAATCTTGGGCTAATTCATTCATTTCCAATAATTCCTTACTAAGTTCAATGCATTTTTGAATATTGTTGAATTCCGTTTTAATGTCTGGATTCCGCAATTCCGTCCGCTTTCAGTCATTTGTGCCCAGGCAGGCATAACCTCTCCAACCTGCTCTTATCATTCCACAGATGAAGGGGAAAAAAGAGAGAAAGAAAGAGAGGAAGCAAGGAAGAGACGCACACACGCGAGGGAGAGAGAGAGCGCGAGAGAGAGAGCGAGAGAGCGAGAGAGAGAGAGAGAGAGAGAAAGAGAGAGAGAGAGAGAGAGAGAGAGAGAGAGAGAGTGCAAGAGAAAGAGCAGGAGAGCTGCATCTATCCCTTCATCTCCGTGCCAGAACAGTGGAGGTCTGTGGGTGGAAACGGGATAGCTGGCATTCCTGCCTCAGACAGCACGTCCTTAATCTCATTATCTGGGAGAGTATGAAATTGGCATTCCAGCGTTATCCCCCCCACCCCCCGCCCCCTCTCTCAGGGTTGCAGTGCGGGTCCCTCCACCACCCTCCCCCTCTGTAAGTGGGGCCCCTATGTGACACGGGGCCACATCAAACAGAGACGGCCCCCAGTCAGATCGGGCCCCTGTTAGACCTTCACCTTTCCCACTGGGCCTAGGGAGGGAGTGGGTGGAGAGAGACATGGTGTGGTACACAGAACCTACAGGCTCACAACTTGCTGGTTCACAGATTGAGAATGCGAACTGGCGTGGTGGTTGGCGTGTAGAAGTAAGCATGCGAAATGTGAATAAATGTGCTCCCAAATGTGCTCCCAATTCCAAAATGTCTCTGGGGAGTGTCAGAAATGTTGCGTAAAAAGGGGCATTCCGTTGAGTGACAGCGGATCACACACTTTAATAGCCCTGTTAGGAAGCGTGACCGCACATGGCAGGTGTTTGGTCTCGCTTGTAACAGCAGGGTGACATGGGCGTGACGAACGGTGGCCACGTAGGGAAAAGGGGTCCTGATACTATTTAAAAAACAACGTTGTCTCTGCTTTAAAGGTCCTCGTAATACAGGACCAATGCTATTGCCTAGCTGTTGTAACAATGCCCTTGACCTCAACACGTCAGGGTCTGGAACTGTGTGGGGCTATATTAAAGAAGACAGCTTTTCTCTTTGGTTTCACTGAGAGACATTTGCTTTTGCCAACCTATCAATGTTAATACTTCCATATAATGCATTGCTTCAACCAGGTGCTGCATTTCCATTACACAAGACTGTATGGAGTCTTAAACAGTTCAAAACGTACGCAGCCCACAAAAAGAAGTATAGGCATTAAAAGCCTATTAAGCAGTACAAAGCCTCCTGTGTTCGGCTGTGACACAATATAGCACTTTCTCTGAGGTACTTTAAATGCTGAGTTAGCCTAGCTAGCAATCACTTAAAAAGCCTCAAACCACCAGAAATATGAGACTCAACAAGTCTCTATTTTCCCCTTCATATTTGTCGAATTCAAACACGAGCAAGCAGCATCTGTGGTTTGCAGTATTAAGAAGAACAGTCGATCAAATGAACTGACATCAATAAAAGAAGGATGAGGGAGATGAGTAGCTAGCATTAGCATTCTGGTCATTTTGCAGACGTTCTGTTCCGATGCAGAATGTCTGCCAGAATCATTCTATACCAAACCTGTCAGAGAAGAGAGCCAGGACAGGGGCCCTCTACACCAGAGAACAAAGCCCAGTAAAAAGTCAATTTGGTGGGGCTGGTGGAGGTGGAGGGCTGCCTTGCCTGGGACTGGTAGTTTTACAGTAACAGGAAGGGAAGGGCCACGGGAGAAGGAAAGATGAAAGACTTCTCCGTCATCTGGAATTTAATGAGAGGCTGAGCGAGAGCTTTGTTTTGACTGAAAAAATGCCTTTTAATGTACATGACAAAGGAGGTCCTCTGGGACCTTCCCTATGCAGGGATAACACTGAGGCGCCCCTTTTAAGAAAAGGCTCTCAAGGCAGTCTCTTCACGGTTGTTGTGTTTGTTTGTATGTTTGTTTGTTTTGTTGTTTACAGGAGTTCTGGAGTTATTGTGTCTGACGCTGGAGTTCTCTCACCCCCAAACGATGCAAGGTTCTCACCAAAGCCAATATGCAAAAGAGTCTGCCTGACAGACTGTGATGGGCAACAAAAGGGCTCCAACTTGTAAAGTCTCCTCCAGTGTGGTGAAAATCACTGTGCTGAGAAGGCACAATGAGAGGAAAAAACAAAGGGAGAGACAGTTCAGCTGCTTAAGGGGGTCTTGGCAGGATACATTTTATTTTTCTGTCACCCCCCTCCACACACACACACACACACCGCCCATTCAATGCAGCTCTACTCTCCCCCTCATGTCGTCTTGTCCACCCTCACCCTTCACTGCAGACTCACTGCAGTCCACCCTCAGCCTTCAGGCAGGGCAAGCTCTCTCTGTCTCTCTCTCTGTCCTGAAGGCAGCACTCACCTCTGACTGGCTAAATGAGCCACTTGAGGCTATTTTACTTCACTGAGTGCCTGTCTTCCACCTGCCAACACAACAATATTTGAAGTCGGAAGTTTACATACACTTAGGTTGGAGTCATTAAAACTCGTTTTACAACCACTCCACAAATTTCTTGTTAACAAACTATAGTTTTGGCAAGTCGGTTAGGACATCTACTTTGTGCATGGCACAAGTCATTTTTCCAACAATTGTTTATAGACCGATTATTTCACTGATAATTCACTGTATCACAATTCCAGTGGGTCAGAAGTTTACATACACTAAGTTGACTGTGCCTTTAAACAGCTTGGACAATTCCAGAAAATGATGTCATGGCTTTAGAAGCTTCTGATAGGCTAATTGACATAATTTGAGTCAATTGGAGGTGTACTTGTGGATGTATTTCAAGGCCTACCTTCAAACTCAGTGCCTCTTTGCTTGACATCATGGGAAAATCTAAAGAAATCAGCCAAGACCTCAGAAAAGAAATTGTAGACCTCCACAATTCTGGTTTGTCCTAGGGAGAAATTTCCAAACGCCAAACATGGTGACAAAGACAATACTTTTTTGAGAAATGTCCTCTAGTCTGATGAAACAAAAATATAACAATTTGGCCTTAATGACCATCGTTATGTTTGGAGGAAAAGGGGGGAGGCTTGCAAGCCGAAGAACACCATCCCAACCGTGAAGCACGGGGGTGGCAGCATCATGTTGTGGGGGTGCTTTGCTGCAGGATGGACTGGTACACTTCACAAAATAGATGGCATCATGAGAAAGGAAAATTACGTGGATATCTTGAAGCAACATCTCAAGACTTCAGTCAGGAAGTTAAAGCTTGGTTGCAAATGGGTCTTCCAAATGGACAATGACCCCAAGCATACTTCCAAAGTTGTGGCAAAATGGCCTAAGGACAACAAAGTCAAGGTATTGGAGTGGCTGTCACAAAGCCCTGACCTCAATCCTATAGAAAATTTGAGGACAGAACTGAAAAGGCGTGTGTGAGCAAGGAGGCCTACAAACCTGACTCAGTTACACCAGCTCTTTCAGGAAGAATGGGCCAAAATTCATCCAACTTATTGTGGGAAGCTTGTGGAAGGCTTCCTGAAATGTTTGACCCAAGTTAAGCAATTTAAAGGCAATGCTACCACATACTAATTGAGTGTATGTAAACTACTTACCCACTGGGAATGTGATGAAAGAAATAAAAACTGAAATAAATCATTCTGACATTTCACATTCTTGAAATAAAGTGGTGATCCTAACTGACCTAAGACAGGGAATGTTGAAAAAACTGAGTTTAAATGAATTTGGCTAAGGTGTATGTAAACTTCCGACTTCAACTGTATATCACCCTCCCTCCCGAAGGAAATGCTAAAAAAGCACTCTGATGTGTGTATAGAACACACAAGCACACATTTAACTTACATACACACAGACACACACTGGTCTTAAGTCCCATGAACCCATGGAAATGTTAATGTGTGTTATGTCTACACAGTAACAGCTGATACTGTACATATGACATGATCTGTGCATGTCCAGTATGATCACAAGACTAAAATGCTCGACCAGTCTCCAAAAGAGAGATGGTACCACTTAATTCGATTTTTGGGGTATCTGTACTTTACTTTACTATTTATATTTTTTGACAACTTTTACTTCACTACATTCTTAAAGAATTTTGACACCCAAAAGTACTCATTACATTTTGAATGCTTTGTAGGACAGGAAAATGGTCCAATTCACACACTTATGAAGAGAACATCCCTGGTCATCTCTACTGCCTCTGATCTGGAGGACTCACTAAACACAAATGTTTGTTTGTAAATTACGTCTGAGTGTTGGAGTGTGCCCCTGGCTATTTTTAAATAAAAAATACAAAAATTGTGACATCTGGTTTGCTTAATATAAGGAATTTGAAATTATTTATTCTTTTACTTTTGATATTTAAGTATATTTTAGCAATTACATTTACTTTTGATACTTAAGTATACTTAAAACCAAATACTTTTAGACTTTAACAAGTAGTATTTCACTGGGTGACTTTCACTTTTACTTGAGTAATTTTCTATTAAGGTATCTTTACTTTTACTCAAGTATGACAATTGGGTACTTTTCCCACCACTGTCTGTAATGGATGATGGGCCCCAAAGGGGACGTATGGCAGATGTGGTTTGGGAAAAGGCAACGGACCATTAAGACACACAGATGAAAGTAAAAGGGCGTGTCTTACCTGAAAGGGTGTCCAAGAGTCAAGAGGAGATGGGACATGAAAGAGATCGAGAGAGAAGATAACATTAGACACAATTCACGGGGACATTCATTAAGTTACATGTTAACACACAAACAGTATGTTCACGTACTGACACAACACACTCCTGTCGTAACATTATATTATTACATGCCATTTAGCGGATGCCTTCATCCAAATCGACTTATGGTCACGCGTGCATCATTTATTTTTTTTACATACGGGTGGTCCCGAGAATCAAACCCACATTGCAAGCCACCATACTCTACCAACTGAGCTATAGAAGACAACACAATATAAAATACACCGCAACACAAAATGCTGTGCTTAGACCTTGTTTGAGTGAATGTCTATAATGGCCACAAGCTAAAGTTGTGACACTAAAGGTCACTGGCAGGGACTGCTCTCTGATCATCCTGCCATCGCGCGGCACTTTGTGTCAGCCTTTAATACATAATGGCACAGTGGGGGGAAAAAACAACTTCACAAGCCCCTCTCCGTATTTCACAGCAGAGATGCGTCTGACCTTTTCTCCAGTCCTGATACTCTCTGCATCAAGTCATGTGCTTTACCTTAGCCAGAATCTGACTAATAATACTGCCTTCATTTATACGCATCTGCATCTTAGAATGAGGTGAATGTTTTTCTATATCTTGAAGCCAATCAATGGCACGTTTCAATTTCACAGGTGACTTTCGTGTTGGGTCAACCTGGTTCCTTCAACTTAAACAAAGCCAAATTTACTAAGAAACCCCCTTCTGAGGCACCTTGGGAGGACGAGGAGAGAGAGAGGGAGGAGACAGAGCGAGAGAGGGAGAGAGATAGAGAGAGAGGGCGAAGAGCGAGTGCGAGACAGAGGGAGTAGAAATAGAGAGAAGCCCTTGCACCATCAGCCAGATCAGTCAGCTGGTGCCTTGATGCAGAGATAGCCTGCATTAGGAGCAGACTTCTAGACATAATAACACTGCAGCCCCCCCGCCCCCTCCGTGCTGATATCCATCTCGTCTGGGTCACAAGAGCAGCCGGTAAGCTCAGAGTCCCCGAGCCTCGACCCTGGGGACACTGCTTGTCAGGTAACTGGGGCAATTCTGCTTTCATTCTTCTGAGGTTTAATTGTTGCGTAGTTGCTGGCTTCAGAAGAAAGCGACGGCTGCTGTAATCTTGCTATTAGGCCAAGTCAATCCCCTGAGGCTTTAGGCTAGTTGATCTGAGACGAGCTGATCCAAATAAATGACTAACCAGTTCTGTAGCTCTATAAAAGTCTGAAGGTGAATGGCAAAGAGAGTTCAAGTAAACAATAACATTCAAAGTAGAGAGTCATGCAGACTTTTGATTCATTGAGCTGATATTCTGCCCAAGAGGCTTATGAAGTCCCAGAGTGAAACAACATAAACAATGCTAAAGGCCAAAGGTGAAACTAAATCTGAAGATATGAACACTCCGTTTCGTTAGACGCCGAAGGCTTGTCTAGAGCAAAATGTCTACCTTAGACAGTCACTCAACTCTCACGGGCGTCTATACGCCCAGCTCAAAGTTTCAAAAGCTACCACAACCGCACTCAAAACAGTGACATTTTCATTTATTTTCAATAGATCGCCACTAGGTAACAAGAGTAAAACATGAGTCATGACTATTGTGCTGTGACTCCATCGGAGTAGGCGGCTGAAAATGTACAGGTTCCTTTTTTTTTAATGGCTCGCCCGTTTAAAAAGTGAAGGGACGGGCCCACGCTGTGCTGGGAAATTGTCGATCAAGGCCCCCTCGCTCCAAAACGCACTAAAAGTAATCAAGTTCCCGAGCCATCTTCATTACGTGGAGAGCACTCTACTTTATTGGGATTCAAGAAACAGGGGACTTGTGCCAGCACGCAAAAAGGATTTATTGATTGCACTTCACGCAATAAGTATGCAGGATCCAGCGCAACAATTTCATTAGGTTTGCTTTAACGGCTGGTGCTCTATGGATTGCGGGCCGAGGAGGCTTGGGAGCTGCTGCAGGTGGATCTCTAATGGAGGATGACCAGACAAGCCACGAGCACGCACGCCACTTCTGAATAGGCCTCTCTCTATGCTCAGACCCTATGCCTAAGACATACTCTGTTTTAAGACCCGACAGATCAGCTTCTTTAATGCACTTTCTGACTGATTTAATATGACCGTGAGTTACTGGAGCAAACATATTGAGGATATACTCTACTGTAGAGTAGCCAGATTGAGACTAAATCTAGCATGCTGCAGTGGTGACGGGCTAGGGATTCAGTGCTCTAAATTCAAGTGACTAGAAAATGCCTCCTCCAGTAAACGTACTGCAGGGTCAGCAAACCGCAGCTCTGTGAAATGCTATAATTCAGTTCAATTGTCCCGTAACTCTATTGACATGAAAACGTCCCCTTGCTTTTATTAGCTTTCATACACAGCCATGGATCGAACCCAGAATGAAAGGACAACTGAATCACCATCAGGTTATTTCAGTCGTGAGTGCTTTTCATCCGGATGTATTTGGGTTGAGGTCCTTAACTTGAAGAGGAGCTGGGCTGATGAACGGGGGATATGGTGGCGTAGAAGATGGTTTCCTGGAACCACGGAGAGCAGGGAGCCCTGGCTCAAATGGAAGGGGGAAACATTGGCACTAAACAGACAAGAACACAGGTTGAGTCATCCGTGTTTGTGCTGGCGTTTGCATTCCTTTTCGCATTCAAATATCCCCCACCCCCTGTTCAAACGCCCTGTTCCTCGTCCCCTCATCGCCAGCTGCCTCTCCAATCAGGCGGATCAAAATAAAGTAGAACTAAATAAAAGGGATGATGGGTGAGAGTAGAAACGTCTGCTGATGTCTTCGGCCGTAGTGACGTCCAACAGTCAGCCATATGTTCCAGCTGTTTGGCTTGTTTACAACGGCAGGCAGCTAGACAACCCAAACTGACAGTAACCTCCTGCCCTTCCCTACCCTCCCCTCCGCACATACACACTCCCACTCTTTAAGTGACCCTTCACTTATTGGATCACTGCAATAAATAATGAGTGTTGCTCTCAGGAGGTGTGTTGACTTCAATGCACTCCCCAACATCTGTGTAAAGCATGAAGAAATGCAGAACCCATGTCTTTCTGAATACAATAGTACAGCAGCTAGGAAGTATGTGAAGGCCAAATGGAAAAAGTAATAGGGTGAGAAGGGTGTAAGCACACTATTGGTCAAAAGTTTTAGAATATCTTCTCATTCAAGGTTTTTTTCTTTATTTTTTTGAATAACAGTGAAGACATCAAAACTATGAAATAATACATATGGAATCATCTAGTAACCAAAAAAGTGTTAAACAAATCAAAATATATTTGAGATGTGAGATTATTCAAATAGCCACCCTTTGCCTTGATGACAGTTTTGCACACTCTTGGCTTTCTCTCAACCAGCTTCATGAGGTAGTCACCTGCAATGCATTTCAATTAACAGGTGTGCCTTCTTAAAAGTTAATTTGTGGAATTTCTTTCCTTCTTAATGCGTTTGAGCCAATCGGTTGTGTTGTGACAAGGTGGGGGAGTATACAGAGGATAGCCCTATTTGGTAAAAGACCAAGTCCATATTATGGCAAGAACAGCTCAAATAAGCAAAGAGAAACAACAGTCCATAATTACTTTCAGACATGAAGGTCAGTAAATAAAGAAAATGTCAAGAACTTTCAAAGTTTCATCAAGGGCAATCGCAAAAACAATCAAGCACTATGATGAAACTGGCTCTCATGAGGACCGTCACAGGAATGGAAGACCCAGAGTTACCTCTGCTGCAGAGGATAAGTTCATTAGAGTTACCAGCCTCAGAAATTGCAGCCCAAATAAATGCTTCACAGAGTTCAAGTAGCAGACACATCTCAACAACTGTTCAGAGGAGACTGTGTGACTCAGAACTTCATGGTTGAATTGCTGCAAAGAAATCACTACTAAAGGACACCAATAATAAGAAGAGACTTGCTTGGGCCAAGAAACACGAGCAATGGACATTAGGTCTGGAGTCCAAATTGGACATTTTTGGTTCCAACCGCCGTGTCTTTGTGAGACACGATGTGGGTGAACGGATGATCTCCGCATGTGTGGCTCCCACCGTAAAGCATGGAGGAGGAGGTGTGATGGTGCTTTGCTGGTGACACTGTCGGTGTTTTATTAAGAATTCAAGGCACACATGGCTACCACAGCATTCTGCAACGATATGCCATCCCATCTGGTTTGCGCTTAGTGGGACTATCCTTTGTTTTTCAACAGGACAATGACCCAACACACCTCCAGGCTGTGTAAGGGCTATTTGACTAAGAAGGAGATTGATGGAGTGCTGCATCAGATGACCTGGCCTCCACAATCCCCTGACCTCAACCCAACTGAGATGGTTTGAGATGAGTTGGACCGCAGAGTGAAGGAAGAATCTCAAATATAAAATATATTTTGATTTGTCTAACACGTTTTTGGTTACTACATGATTCCATATATGTTATTTCATAGTGTTGATGTCTTCACTATTATTATACAATGTAGAAAATAGTCAAAATAAAGAAACACCCTTGAATGGGTAGGTGTTCTAAAACTTTTGACCGGCAGTGTATATAGAGTGATTTCCTAAAATGTTCTGACACATTTCATGTTTGATGATGTGTAATTCCCCTGTGACTCATGAAAGGATTCAAAAAAATAAGAAGATTTCCCCCAACATTTTTAACCGGAGGCCTTTTCCTTCACGGACGGTGATAAAAACACAAAGAGAGCTACAAGGGAACCAAGTGATTAATGCTGTGTTTCAACTCACAAAGTCAGGAAGTCCTAAATCAAAACAAGGAATTGGTGCTTTTCTTTAACAGCTGGGCTAATCAAATTTGAAAAACCCTGGGAGCTCCCAGAAGGCTTTGCCCTAGGCCTGAAGTTCATGAGTGACTCGGCAGTAGCTCTGCATCTTCTGGGCGGCTATGTCGACAGAACCGCCGTGCAATCTTAATTTACAATTACACAACAGGTCCTTAACAAACACTGAGTCTGCAGTGAGAGAGTCTCACATGATGCAGGGTTGGTGGCGGTGGGAACCCTGGGTAAGTGTTTGCTTGGACAAGGCCACGTTATTTGCTAAGCTAACAGTGGGACTCCATCAGTGGGGCAATAAATCAATCCCAGGTGACATGTCAACTCAGCCACATGAGGAATAGGAGTCTGCTGGGGTTCAGAAAGGGGTTCTTCACATTCAGTTCTGTTGTTGAAGACTGACTCTGGATCAGCTCTATAAAAAGCCTGGTAAGGCAGTCACGTAAGGAGAAGGGAGCATAACTGATTCTACCAGCTGGTCTCAGCATTCATATCAGCATTCATATTCAATAAGCTTGCCTCTGTTGCTGACTGAGGGCATATTGACCCGTATTTGCCATCTCTTGAGACTTATGTACTTAGATAAATTAATGGAGGTTGGTTTTTACCAAGATGGATCACTCCATTCTATTGGATAGGCACATACATTAAGTTCTCTGTTCTCAAGGCAGCTTTCATCTGGCTATGTTTTGATGACACATGATTTGACTTAGCTGTTAACAAATGCAATCAGTCGGCATATAGTTAGAATTGCGTCAGAGTAAACTACACTAATAGTGAAAAGCACTTGGTCTTTTTGATCTCCTGAATACTTGATATGGTTATCATCATTTTAACACGACCTCAACGTTTCTGTGTTAAACACAGAGCGACACACTATGACTTGCAAAAAAAAAAAAACGGATCTTAAAAGCGGGTTTACCAAAGCTCTTTGAAATGCAACACTGTGTACACTCAAAAAGGGGTTCAAAAGTGCTTCTGCAGCAGTCCCTGTAGAATAACCTCATTTTGTTTCTCGCGGAAAACACTTTCACCCAATGAGGAAAAGCCAAAGAACCCTTTACGTCGTATGAGAGCGCCTCGACATAACAACGTAGCTCCCCACCGAAAGCCTGACGGATTTAACACTTCTGCTCAACAACAACAAGTGGGAACTTTGTGCTGTGTGTGAGGAGCATTGGAAGTATTTGGGCTGCGGAGTGTGTTGATATCAGTATTAGGAATAAATGGAGGAATACAAAGGAAATAGAATAAACAGTTGTGCCCTCCAGTCGAAGAGCTCAGCAACGGCTTTGTTACTTGGGTTGCTAGCAAACAATAGGTGACCATATTTACATTTCATCTAGGGTTGGGCGGTATCCAGATTTTCATACCTTCGTACCATACTGAGGTATACGGTATTAGCGTCAGTCCACACAAGGGGCGCTTTTTCTTTCAAAATGTTAAAAACCCCGGCACAAAACAAATTCAGGCAGCAGGTATCTTGATCCAGGAGGGGATTGGTTGTCTCTGCTGTAACCAGTAAGCTTGATCTTGCAAGCTAGTCACTTAGTTTTACTGTCCCCAGCACAAGGTGCACCTGTGTAATGCTCATGTTGTTTAATCGGCTTCTTTATATACCACACCTGTCAGGTGGATGGATTATCTTGGCAAAGGAGAAATGCTCACTAACAGGGATGTAAACAAATTTGTGCACAACATTTATGAGAAATAAGCTTTTTGTGCGCATGGAACATTTCTGGGATTTTTTATTTCAGCTCATGAAACACTTTACATGTTGCATCTATATTTTTGTTCAGTGTATATATAACAATAATAATACATATTTTTAGTTAGTTTACAAAATCGAGACAATGCATATACCCAACATCATATTAGTTGTACACATACAACACAATAGCCTCCCCTCCTCTTCCGTTCTGGCACTGTATCGCACAGTATTACACCAACACCTGCCATAAACCAAAGCTACGTTTGTGCTGACTACCCAGGATTCTCCTCTGCTGGCCAGGATGTTACATTTAATTTGACTTAGTATAAAGAAACACACATATCAGCAGTATTAAACAGGAATCTATCCAATTTTGCAGTATGTAACCCACTCTTAGTTACTGCCCAGCACTGCCCTTTGAATCCTGGCTTCAAATGTGATTATGAATCATGATCAATGTATTAAAGCCAGGATGATCATTAAATTGATGGATGGAGTCAATTTCATTTAACTAATTGCGACGCACTGGCAAGTTAGTTCCATTCCAATCAAATTAGATATTGCTACGAGGGATGACAAAATCAACAAGCGAAATTCCAGATTGTACAAAGTGTTTGTTCTTCCAGAAATGAAGCAGTGCACTTATGGCTCAGGGGAAAAGAGACATTTGTTGGGGTCGGACCTGAGCGCTACAAAGCAAAACCAACCGTCTTCAAAGACTTCCTATTTGTATTCATCCTGTCCTCATAAAGCCAAGCTCTCTGATGCAGGCTTCCCACCAGGCTTCCCACCATAGTCCACAGCCTTTTAAAGAAAGGGAAGAGTCTCAGACATAAAGCAAACAGTCTCACTGCTATGAATAGATCAGGCCTGGCTGTAACAAGTGCAATCCTCCCCAGTTGCTTGGGGTGTGTTCAATGTACAGTATCTTACCTATGGTGTGTGTGTGTGTGTGTGTGTGTGTGTGTGTGTGTGTGTGTCATGGGGGCCATAAAGTGGGCCCACGCCCTGCTTTTCCTCGGTCGAAACAAGGAGTCAGTCCACAGGCCATGTCTGAAATACACACACGCACATCTGCTGCCTCAGAGGGAGATGCCACACTCAGAGGGAGATGCCACACTCAGAGGGGGATGCCACACTCAGAGGGAGATGCCACACTCAGAGGGGGATGCCACACTCACAGGGAGATGCCACACTCAGAGGGGGATGCCACACTCAGAGGGGGATGCCACACTCAGAGGGGGATGCCACACTCAGAGGGGGATGCCACAAACATAATAAACCTCTGAATCTCAAGTACTGACTCATACACGTGTGGCACAGTCCATGTAAAAACAACTACTCACTCTCTCATGTAGCTAACTCACTAAAACATCTCCTGGAGATGATGTGACTGACAGGTCAGGAGATCAGGGGTCTGAGTGAGACAGACACCCCAGGTTCCCACAGTGCAAACAGGCCTGCTTAGTTGTCTTCCTGGAGACTACCTGCCATTAGGCACTCCCTTCTGCTTCCGCCATGACCTTTGGCCTCGGGAAGCGAGACGGGAGGGAGAGGCGTGTTCTGTTATCTCACCCTTCTCTTTTTCCCTTCTCTCTATATCTCCCTTCCCTTCTCTCTATATCTCCCTTCCCTTCTCTCTACACTTCTGTCTCCCTTCCTCTATCCCCCTACTGTTCCCTGCCTTTCTCCCTCTCCCGTCTCTTTTGCTCTCACTCACTCCCTTTTCTCTCTCTCCCTCTCTTTCTTAATGAGGGTCATATCTTACGCCGGCTGGGCCCAAAAAGCCCTGGCTTTATCAGTGGGGTTCAGGAAATGAAGGTGCAGGGACAAACTTTCCCACAGCTCCTTGAAATGAGGTTGAATCAGGTTTAACCTGCTCTAATCATGGGATTGTCGTAAAACGTTTAGATAGAGGATTATTGAAACCAACATATCCTTGTTAGTGGACTGTACACAATAAAATGTTAAAGCATAGCCTATAATCAATTGGATGTGAGCAATTAAAGTAGATTGGCCTAATCAGGAAGAGAAAAGGCGAGATTTCCTAGATTTCCTAGGAAGGAGGGTATGTTCGAATGCAGTGTTTTCCAGCACAAACACACTAACCCAAAACACCAAGCATGCACAAATACATAACACTGGCAATTATCTCTACAAACTATGTCAACAAACCCTGTCCTAACCCACAGCACTCACACAGGATCACGTGACGGGGGAGAAGTGGGTCAGCTCGGGACAGCGCTCCTCCTGGGCCTCACAAGGCCAGCGCCACCTCCTCATCCACTGTACAACACACACACACACACACTTTAACCCCTGTATCAATTATTCAGATAACTCCCAGCCCACATGCCTCTGAGCTCTCCTCTTCTGTGGAGTATAGTGCCTCTATGAGCCTTAATGAGATAAAGGAATAGTCAAACAGAGACACTCCTACTTAGAGAGCGAGAGAAAGAGAGAGACAGAGAGACAGAGAGACAGAGAAAGACAAAGAGAGACAGAGAGAGAGACAAAGAGAGACAGAGAGACAAAGAGAGAGAGAGAGACAAAGAGAGACAAAGAGAGAGAGACAGACAGAGACAGAGAGACAAAGATAGACAGAGAAAGACAGAGAAAGACAGAGAAAGACAGAGACAAAAAGACAGAGAGAGACAGAGACAAATAGAGAGAGACAAAGAGAGACAGAGAGGGAGAGACAGAGAGGGAGAGAGACAAAGACAGACAGAGAGAGACAAAAAGACAAAGAGAGACAGAGAGAGGCAGAGAGAGAGAGACAGAGAGAAACAGAGAGAGAGAAAGAGAGTGAGAGAGAAAGACATAGATAGACAAAGAAAGACAAAGAAAGACAGAGAAAGACAGAGACAAAGAGACAAAGCGAGACAGAGAGAGAGAGAGAGACAAATAGAGACAGAGAAAGAGAGACAGAAAGAGTCAGAGAGACAGAGAAAGAGACAAAGAGAGACAGAGATAGAGACAAAGAGAGACAGAGAGGGAGAGACAGAGATAAACAGAGAGAGAGAATTAGAGTGAGAGAGAGAGACAAAGACAGAGAGACAGAGAGTGACAGAGAGAGACAGAGTGAGAGAGAGAGTCAAAGATAGACAAAGAGAAAGAGACAGAGAGACAGAGAGAGAGACAAAGAGAGACAGAGAAACAGAGAGAGAATTAGAGTGAGAGAGAGAGACAAAGAGAGAGAGAGAGAGACAAAGAGACAGAGAGAGAGAGACAGAGCGACAACGAGAGACAAAGAGAGATAGAGAGAGACACAGAAAGAGTCAGCGAGACAGAGAGAGACAAAAAGACAAAGAGACAGAGAGACAGAGAGACAAAGAGAGACAGAGAGTGACAGAGAGAGACAGAGTGAGAGAGAGAGTCAAAGATAGACAAAGAAAGACAGAGAAAGAGACAGAGAGACAGAGAGAGAGACAGAGAGACAAAGAGAGACAGAGAGTGACAGAGAGACAGAGTGAGAGAGAGAGTCAAAGATAGACAACGAAAGACAGAGAAAGAGACAAAGAGACAGAGAGAGAGAGACAGAGAGAGAGAGAGAGACAGAGCGACAACGAGAGACAAAGAGAGATAGAGAGAGACACAAAAAGAGTCAGCGAGACAGAGAGAGACAAAAAGACAAAGAGAGACAGAGAGAGAAAACGAGAGAGAGACAACGAGAGATAGAGAGATAGTTTTGAAAATCAAGGTCAGCTCATGAGAGTTTTGTCCAAAGAGAGCTCTGATAATATACTGTAACTGTCGGTGCTTTTCTGTTCTGGTTACTATGGGATTCAATAATACTACGCTTCATTGTCTGAGACACCAACTGAAGTGCATGAACGGTTGTCATTCAAAAAAAGTAGATAAAAAAAAGGACAATTCTATGTTGGTTCTGAACATTCTTTTCTCTCCTGTGAGGGATACAACTTCTCAGATCCAAAAGCAAATCCTTGATCTGTAAATATAATACTATTTCATCTGCAGTTAGAGCACAGATTACACTTGCTTTATCAAAACGACTGAAGCTAGAAGTTTCCGTCAGAGACAATAATTATTATTGGAATAATATTTCATTTCATTTCCGACACTCGATGCGCATACAGTACGTTTCCAAAATCCAGTGTTCCACCTTCATTCCGCAATAATCAGGGAACCCGTCCTTAGTCTACTATCTCTATCCATAACTCTCTCAAATCTCTCAGGAGTGGACATGTTTATCGGTTTTGGATAGCCCTCAAGAACAAGTCAGCATCTATCTGACTGTAGGAGCTGTTACTTTTCCCTGAGTTGTTGTAGCCTGCAGAAAGAAGTTCAGACTACAAAAACGCACTGAGTTTATACAGAAATAACATGGACAAAACAGGGAAACATGAAGAGACATGTCACGGCGGTTCAGGACCAAAGCCCACTCACGACCTGTTGAAATATCTTGCTGATGAATCAAGGAGATCTCAATGGAAGGCACTTCATGTACCCTCAGGCTGTGTGTGGCTGTGTGTGTGTGTGTGTGTGTGTGTGTGTGTGTGTGTGTGTGTGTGTGTGTGTGTGTGTGTGTGTGTGTGTGTGTGTGTGTGTGTGTGTGTGTGTGCGTGTGCGTGTGCGCGTGTGTTTCAACAGGGGTTAACGACCACTTCCTCACTGAATACTTAGAAGCGACACAAACTCAAGTCATACATCCATCACTCAGGCAGCTCTGTAGCTTTTCTTGGTTTACTCACAGCTCGCCTAACAGTTTAACGATCCAGTACCATGAGTAGTCAATGAGCAGACATATTGGCATCTTCAATAGTAAGCAGGATTCTATACCCTTCTTATAATGTATAACTAGGGCCCAGTGTTTTTGCCGATCAGGTCACGTGGTTAGCAAAAACTCCTGACCCTACCAATGAAAAAAAACAACAGTAATGCATATCAAAATAAAAGAAAGCCTGCCTGTAAGGCTCTGGGAAAACAGAGCGGGAGGGAAGGAGGAGTGGAGGAACAAGGAGGAGTGAGAAAGGAATCCATTGTTCTCCTGGGACTCGGAGTGGGGAGGCACCCTGACACAGGTATTCTGATAAATAAGGCCTGCATTGTACAGAGAAGCACACTCACAAAAAAACTCCACTATGTGGAGCTTCAGACACCTGTTCCAATTGAGCCCGAACTGAAGCCCGGCAAAATGTCTGACGCCTTCAAAATCCATATTCGCACGCCGGCAATTAGGATTAGGACCTTAAGGAGCCGTGGTAATCGGGTTAAGGACGGTATTCTTGAGGCTTCGCTGTGTGTCTGAAACTCAACACCGGAGCGTAAAGGGTGAAGGGGGTTTCTCCCTGTCCAGCTGTCTGTCTGTGTGTCTGTGTGTCTGTGTGTCTGTGTGTCTGTGTGTCTGTCTGTCTGTGTGTCTGTGTGCCTGTGTGTCTGTGTGCCTGTGTGCCTGTGTGCCTGTGTGTCTGTGTGTCTGTGTGTCTGTGTGTCTGTCTGTCTGTCTGTCTGTCTTTCTCTACACCCACACACTGTCTTGTTCCTACTCCAAAACTGGTAGGCTTCAGTGACCATTTGCGGTGGAGGGGAATCAGGAGGCTGTGGCGGGTAGTGAAAGTGTGGGGGGGATGGGGAGTGGACAGGGTTGAGGGGGGCTAATGGGACTTTCCTTCCCATGCTCCCCAGGGGGAGCCCTGCTGTTTCCTGCATCTCCGAATCCCACAGAAATTAACCAAACGAAGTGAAAGCATTTTCTTTACTGACATTACGACATGTACATAGACCTAAGGCGTGTCAGTGGCAAAGGACTGCCGGAGGAACTATTTGAAGTGACCCGTCCCCTCTACCCCACACCCCCCACCCAGATTTCCACAGCATTTCCAAAAAAAACATTCCATTCTCCTTGACTCTCCTCCTCACACCGAGTTACAGTGGCATAGATTCATCCATTGTGGGGCCTCAGCGGTGAGGAGCCCAATGTGCTTTTCTCTCTCCTCAGCGAGTGGTCGCTGTGATCTAATTACCCGCGCGGGAAGATGAAGTCGTCTCCCTTTGCGGGCCTGACAGGCCCCATTCATCTGAGGAATAGAAAAGAATCCCATGGCTCAAGTCAAGTCGCAGCAGCATCTCCTCCTGGACTTCTAATCGCTAATGGTAGAATACATAGGTAATATAGCAAATTGGGAAGCCTTCGACTGAACAGAGAGCCCTGAACCATAACGCTCCATCGATTCCCGCCATCACTGGAAGAGAAAGGGATCGCGAGTTAATTCTCCCAGCTGCATTCTCCTTGCTTGAAGAGAAACAAATATTCCCCTATTAGGAACTTCTTCAAAGTGTGTCCTTGACTAACCCCACCATTCTCCAGACCACCTAATGCTATTAAGCTTTACCAAGATAAGCTACTGACATCTTCCGGAGCAGAGCACACCTTGGAAACATACCCTACTGACCGGGTCAAAGGTCGAACAAGCCTCACACGTCAACGAAACGGTAACAAGGCTTACTGTATACAAACCCTGTCAATACCCATGTAACATGCATATCACACAACCACTGCAAGTGCATTCCAGTGGCTGGTCTCTCAGCAAACAAGTCCTGCACCGAGGAAATCATTAACCTGCTCGAACCAGTGCGGTGCAGAGTGCTTTGTTTTCAACCGTTTCTTTTACGACCAGGACCCCACACACTCGCCCGGCGATCACCACTGGACTGCTTTTTGTTCCCACGGTTGCTCAGGTGCCATTGGAATAGCGGGAGAGAGGCCAAAAGATGGCCACCACTGTCTAAAGGGTAATGAATAGGCCCTGTGTGGCCTGTTGCCTTTGCTGATAATAACAGCCATTTGTCTTAGATGTTCATAGGCATGACGGGCTGGTTTGTGTGTAGGTGAGGTTTAAGAGGACATCCTACTGTGGCACTCTCATCCTATCACTGACAGCTCGCTTCGGGGTGAGGAGAAATGACAGCGAAAAATGGAAAATAGTCTGATAGCTGCTATCAAGACTGCTTCACGCTAATAGAATCTCCGGTACAATTACCAAGTTGGCAGTGCTAATTACAAAGGCACTGACAGATGTCATGCGTGAGAAGCCTGACAGCTTTCGCATTACATTAGACATTCAAATGAGTTGGGGATGGATACAGGAAGTACTAGGTGTAGCCAAGCGTGCAAAAACACTCCTAATCTTTATGTCAGACACAATCAAACATACATTTGCCTTAATTGTGTAGCTTCTGATGGATCTGCAAGTTTGAGTTATGTTTTTTGATGTGAAAAGACACTTTCTCCAGCTCTATGCACTTCCAAAAATATCCTACTTCCAGGAACAGTACATTGTAGCTCTCTAGCAACAAATAAAAGTACAATCTTTCAAATGAGAGATGTCAAGGACATTCCCTTCTAGGGAGAAGCTAACTGAACCTCGTGTTTTTTGGAACAAGCTTTGGTTTCGTTCCGACTAAAAGCAGAAAAGTCTGTTTTGTGTTGCAAGGTAAGGCCATGCAACAGAGAACATTTCCTACATCTCCTCTCCTCCTATATCCGTCACTAATTAAACCCAAACCCAAAATCCTTGCGGAGAACAAAAAAACAAAAAAACAAACAATTGGTCTGGAGCCAAACGCTATCAGGCAAGCATCTAAAAAAAACAGACCTCAGGTTCATCTCTCTCACCCCCCCCCCACCCACTCCCCTTCCTAAACGCCTAGATTACCGTTCATGTCTAATATCATTAGCATCATGTCTGCCGGTCTTATGCTAATGAGGCTTCACGATGACAATGAAGCTTTTTAAATGAGCTACCAAGGGAAATACGACGTCCTCATAATTACATAGCAAATACAGTAGAAATCACATTTCTGCAACGATATGCTGCCATGGGTTTGTTTTCAAAGAAGAAAGACCGTTTCAGGCTCGGCATAATTTCCGCTGAGCGAAGCAGGAGTCTACGTTTTGCTCATCTTTGTATATTTAATTAACTAACTATTTCAGTTGAATCTAATCATGTTACAGGATGTGAAATGCTAATGAGTAATGCAAAAGAAAATGCTTTGGAGTTAGTAGTAATTCTCTGGCAAACGCAAACTTTTACAAAGAAGCCAATGAACAATATGGCGAATAAAAGCCAACCCTGTGGTTATAAATCTAAGTGAGGATGGCAAATGAGATCTCGAGGCCTGTGAGAGACTATGACTAAGTCGCTAAGACAAGCGAGCACACAAACGATCTCTAAGGAAAATAAACCACACATACATTCTCCCGGTGACATCATGTATCCTGTCTCATGTATCCTGTCTTGTACTCTCTTATCTGACCCCTTGACCTTTGATGGAGCCATCTTAAGATTTGTGGTTTCAGCTACAGTGAACAGGAGAGGCCCCTGAAAGATAACACTGCTAATTGTACTGGGGTCCCACACCAAACCCAAATTTGACCAAATAAGCCATGTGTGGACACCTCGTCAGAGTTTCCAGTGTTCTTATCTCATTCTAGATAAACATAGCAATCTGAAAAGGTCTCTAAACATCACTGTTTCTCTTTAAACTCTGTCAGGAGCAGTAGTTTTTGAAACGACAGAGTCTTAAATGGTGAGTTTCCATGAGCCTCGCACCACAACAACACCACAGCCTATGTTAACATGTGAATATGAAATGATTTCATAGGTTGAAGTGCATGGTTAGAAACACAATAGCTGCGGTGGGGCGGCAAACATACAAAAAACTAGAAACTGAACACCTGTCCGGCTGACGGCGGTTAATCACGACGTTCTAATAAAAGCGGTTCAAATTCAAAACGAACAAACTTACAGGTGCCTCCAGACCGCTTTCATAAGCTGCAAATGCAACATTTCCTCCTTGAGCTATGGTTTTTATCAATTTGTACCATATGTGCAAAGGATCTGTTTCTTATTAGCTGCGAAAGCCACCAGCCTGGACTCGGCTCAGGCACGGCGAGCTTCCAGCAGCAACTGGATCTCCAGGAGGACAGGAGGTAATACGGCCCTGAGGCCGACTCTGATTGACACCAGCTGAAGCCACAGCACTCTCCCACTACTCGGCCGAGTGAAGGTCCTTTGGCTGTGTCCAAATACTCTTAAACCGATTCTCAATGTAGTTTCCTCTACAGAATTGCCACTAATGGGTGAGAAAAATCAACAGGTTCACACCATTTTACTTTGACCGACCAGTTGTTATCATATCTTGTTTATTAAGGAGAGGAGCTGAGGGAGGGCAGTTAGTTTGTACTATTGGGCCACAGCCAAGATCTCAAACACCTAGAGCCACCTAGAGCCAACTCCAGAGGGAAAGGAGCACTTCCTGGGTCAGTGGAGAGGATGTTGTGGGAAGGGGTAGCTACTCGCCAGCTGTCAAAAACAGGATTCTGAGAGGCAGAGGTTAATAAGGCTTGGCGGGAGGGTCCCCATTGTGATAGTCATGGTTACCATGAGGCTTGGCCAAGACATGGCTTGGGCCTCAGTGTGTGTGTGTGTGTGTGTGTGTGTGTGTGTGTGTGTGTGTGTGTGTGTGTGTGTGTGTGTGTGTGTGTGTGTGTGTGTGTGTGTGTGTGTGTGTGTGTGTGTGTGTGTGTGTGTGTGTGTGCGCATTGCGAGGGGCTGGACCATGGGAGGTCACTGGGGGAGGGGTAAAGGGACTCAGCGATGTTGTAAAGTTTCTAGGCAATTAACGTCACTGCCAATTCGGGGTGTTTCATTTGCCTTTGGGAACAGAACCCAGCCGCCAGTAAGCCTGAAGTATGTATTTTATTAAAAACATCATACAGTACTTGCTAGTACTTGAAGAGGCTTGTTTTCTTGTGGCAGGCCACAGTGACAACAGTATCTGGAAGTCTGGGAGGTACTTTGGGCACATTAGAAGAGTTCTGTTCAAGTGGCTGTGGATTCATACAGCTGGCAGTTAGGAGTACCTGTCTCCCTAGCAGCGGCAAAAACATAGGAATGTCTTACATTCTGCCAAGGCAGGCCCAAAGATTAAAAGATCCAACACAGTAAGGCACACTTTGAGTGAGGGTAGTTTACAGTGGTCCCCTGGGAGCCATAATACGCCTGATCCTGGACAAGGATGTTAGCTCAAAAGTCTCAGCAACAGAGGGTATGTTGATCCATATTGTCTTACATGAACAAGGCTCTGACCTCAAGGGAAGTTGACCTCAAGATTTGGACTTTGCCATCTCAGGTGTGTTCAGCAATCCAATCTGTGGCCTGTGGACTAAGTAGACGGAACCCCAGCCCTGCAGCTGCTCATGACTGTGCAGTGGTGGAGCTCTGGGACTGCTTTACGAGCCTTGGGAAAATCGGCAGGGATCCTCTATCCAACCACTACCATGGGATCAAGACCAGAGTGGTCACACCAATGGTGGGATCCATGGTCGGAATGCAAACCAAACACTAATCCAAAGTTCCAATTGGAAATGTTGTGAAATGAAAACCATATGTCAAAGACTTAGGTTTCACCGAGGAGCCGTAACGTAGTTCAGCAGAGGTTTCTGGGAAGGTGCAAGAGCAGCAGAAGGCGCTGCAAGTGAGATCTATGCAGGCAGTTAACGTTTGGGGGTGTAAAGAATGAGCTCAATTCAGTCTGAAAATTGGGTTTTGTAATGTAGAAAATACTTATCTAAGTGGGAGAAAACAATTACTTCCCCTTCCCTCGCAGTCTTTGAAACTAATCAGTCACTTGTAGATCACAAATAGCCCATGCAGTGGAAATGTATGTAATGTAAATGTTAAGTTTAAAGAAAATTGTCAAATTCCAGCACTTATCAACCGAACACCCCTGGTTATCTCTACTGTCTCTGATCTGGTGGACTCACTAAACACACATGCTTCGTTTGTAAATGATGTCTGAATGTTGGACTGTGCCCCTGGCTACCCTTAAATAAATAAAAACAAGAAAATGGTGCCGTCTGGTTTGCTTAATATAAGGAATTTGAAATGATTTATACTTTTACATTTACTTTTGATACTTAAGTATATTTTAAACCAAATACTTTTAGACTTTTACTCAAGTAGACATTTACTGGGTGACTTTTACTTGAGTCATTTTCTATTAAGGTATCTTTACTTTTACTCAAGTGTGACAGTTGGGTACTATTTCCACCGCTGCTAATACTTTGGTCTATGGCTGGGTTCACGTGGCGTTACAAAGACACCTGCAGTAAACAGGGCAGTCCTAAATCTCCCTCTGCTCTTTGTCTGGCTCACTAGATCCTTTGAGTCACTTCCTAAACTTCTGTAAATCATTAGCCACCCGAGTTAAAGAGCCGGCCGCTTGCCTCTCCTCTCCTTCTCTGGTCCAGTTTTTTTTATCACCGCTGAGTGACAAACCCAAACGAGCAAACACTGAGTCACTCCGCCAGCGTTTCCGACCTTCAAACACAGCAACTTATCGCAATAGCCTCAATTTAAACACTCGCTCCACTGTGGAGTGAGCAAACACATGTCACGCTGGAGGAAGCCGAGGGACAGGGGAGTGAAAATGAGTGTTAAAGGGATACTTTGGAATTTTGGCAATGAGGCAATTTATCTACTTCAGATGTGGATACCATTTTTCTGTCTCTGCATGCAGTTTGAAGGAAGTTGCTAATTAGCGCTAGCGCAATTGCTAACTAGTGTCACCAAAATGACTGGTAGCAGGTACCCATAGACTTCCATTCATTGAGCCAATGCTAGTTATCATTGGCTCACTAAACTACCGCTATACTGGATTCTTCCTTCATACATCTGTGAGTTCATCTAACTCTGGAAATCCTGAAGGTCCATATCGATCAACCCGTGGCACCTTCAGTCTGACTTGTGCACCCACTCTAAAGAGACTATTTACAGTGCCTTCAGAAAGTAGTCACACCACTTGACTTTTCCCACATTTTACTGTGTTACAGCCTGAATTTGAGATGTCGTGTCACTGGCCTACACACAATACCCCATTATGTCAAAGCGGAATTATGTTTATTTGGACAAATTAATAAAAAATGAAAAGCTAAAATATCTTGAGTCAATAAGTATTCAACCCCTTTGTTATGGCACGCCTAAATAAAAAAAAGAAAAGAAATTGCTGAACCCGTCCCATAATAAGTTGCATGGACTCATTCTGTCTGCAATAATAGTGGTTAACATGATTTTTGAAAGACTACCTCATCTCTGTACCCCACACATACACTACATGACCAAAAGTATGTGGACACCTGCTCCTCGTCTCACATCTCATTTCAAAATCAGGGGCATTAATATGAAGTTGGTCCCCCCTTTGCTGCTATAACAGCCTCCACTCTTCTGGGAAGGCTTTACACTAGATATTGGAAGATTGCTGCAGGGACTTGCGTGCATTCAGCCACAAGAGCTTTAGTGAGGTCGGGCACTGATGTTTGGCGATTAGGCCTGGCTCGCAGTCGCCGTTCCAGTTCATCCCAAAGCTGTTTGATGGGGTTGAGGTCAGGGCTCTGTGCAGTCAAGTTCTTCCACATCGATCTCGACAAACTATTTCTGTATGGACCTGGCTTTGTGCACGGAGCATTGTCATGCTGAAACAGGAAAAGGCCTTCCTCAAACTGCTGCCACAAAGTTGGAAGCACAGAATTGTCTAGAATGTCATTGTATGCTGTTAAGATTTCCCTTCACTGGGAACTAAGGGGCCTAGCCCGAGCCATAAAAAACAACTCCAGGCTATTATTCCTCCTCCACCAAACTTTACAGTTGGCACTATGCATTGGGGCAGGTAGCGTTCTCCTGGCATCCGCCAAACCCGGATTCGTCCGTCAAACAGCCAGATGGTGAAGTGCGTTTCATCGCCTTAGACAAGGCGTTTCCACTGCCCCAGAGTCCAATGTCGGCAAGCTTTACACCACTTCAGCTCGTCTGCTCGGCCATGGAAACCCATTTCATGAAGCTCCTGACGAACAGCTATTGTGCTGGCGTTGCTTCCAGAGCCAGTTTGGTACTCGGTAGCGAGTGCTGCTACCGAGGACAAACGGTTTTTTTTAAAAGTCTACTTTCCAACAGACACTGGGAGACAAATACACCTTTCAGCAGGACAATAACCTAAAAATCAAGACCAAATATACACCACAGTTGCTTACCAAGACGACATTGAATGTTCCTGAGTGGCCGAGTTACAGTTTTGACTTAAATCGTCTTGAAAATCTATGGCAAGACCTGAAAATGGCTGTTTAGTAATGATCAACAACCAACCTGACAGGGCTTGAAGAATTTGAACACTATTTTCAGAACTACTGGCTAAAAAGTATACAAAAGTACAATAGAATCTCTTTAAAATCCTCATCTCTCCATAGTTTTGCAGTCAAAAGCCTGCACTGCTTTGCCAAATGGGTTTCCACAACACACAAAGATGGGGTTTGTCCCATTGTAAATAATAACAAAGGCTCAGAGGAATGAAAATGTAATATTTAAGGCCAGACAGAGCAAATATATTTACAAAAGTCAGCTCAACTGCGGGCGGCTCCAAAAAGCCCTAAGCGCTTACCCACACAGCAATTATACACGACTTACACACGGTCGCTCTCCCAGCCCGATGGCTTCCCTTCCAGCTGTTGCTTCTGCTCCCTCGCCTGATGGAGCCCGCAACTGCTATTAAATATGACATTATCTTACAGATTCAGAGATTGATTCACATCCTCTGCAGATCCATCTTATTGATGGTTTCCATGACACTGAAACATCAAACAGTGACTGGTGGGAAGTATGCAAATCGTAACAATGCATCTGTCACCCCAGTTCATCTTCTTCCATTGTCAGGCTGAGGTTGACCTTGTTCATTCTCCTTTCCTGTTTGTCTGCTCAATACACTCCCTAGGTCTATTCAGTCAACTCTGGAGCAAGAGTTTGCTTTTGTATGTGGCCTGCCAAATGGAACAGGTAGGGAGGGAGCGAGACAGAAAGAAAAAGAGGGGGAAGGGAAAAACTAGTGCACTGGCGC
The DNA here is from genome assembly GCF_901001165.1 of Salmo trutta. NCBI lineage: Eukaryota > Metazoa > Chordata > Actinopteri > Salmoniformes > Salmonidae > Salmo > Salmo trutta. The sequence goes on from NC_042984.1 coordinate 34,389,764, forward strand.
ACCCTTCCTACTAACATCCACCCTTCACCTCCACCACTATTTCAGAGTTAAAAAATGGTCCTGTTTGAAATGCATCTTTTGTCCTGGCTCACCCGTTCCTCCGCTGTTGCTCGGAATGCACCTGTGTCCACAACACAGCGTTTTGTTAAGTCCTCCGTGACGCAGGTACCAATTTAACTCAGAGAGATCCCAAACCCCATTTCAGTGTTTGATGTTTAGGCCAAAACACCCAAACCCATTTTAGCTGAACAGGGGGCTTAAGGTTCAGAGATGTGGAAGCATAAACCAAGTACTCCCTCTATTATGATCCCATTTCCTCCATAGCATTCTGTAGTGGATACTTCTTACTCATCTCCATGCCACTTTGAACTTTCAAGTAAGCCTTAAAAAGATATTGAACCATAGAGAAAATGATAGGAAAATGTAAAAGTGCTGAAACTAGGAGCCAAACAAATATATCAACAAAACATATCTGGTTGTGTCTTTTTATAAACCCGTCCCTGTGTCAAATCAGGCATTGTCTATGTCAGAGCTAGAAGGGCTGTACTGCCCAGAAATCAAAAGGTCTGACTGAGTTGAACCTAACTTTCAGATCCAAATGTCCCATTGCCTCAGAGGCAGTGACAGGTGTATGTTTGCTTCAGTGACTCTAAACATGAGGTGAATGCGTGCGTCTTGTATGATTACGGGGTATACGGTAATGTCAGGACTAGGAACAGGGCATGACTAGTGTTGCATTGACACATGATGGCATACACACAAAACATGAATGGGAAGGAGCTTGAAAGTTTTCCCCGAAGTCAAAATACCCACTAAACATCGACTAAAATGGCCTTCCTCAGGTTTCATTATTAACTTGAGTCCTTACACATTACAGGAAAATCCCCAATAACAGTCGTTCTGTGAAATCTCTAGGGCATCTGGCGAGCTGTTAATGTGTAACCGGCATTGCTATTGAGGGATCTGTTCCGAAAAATATTTGCTCCCCAACCTTGGCCTGACATAACAAGAAAAGAATAGCATGGCTTTGAAGGTGAGATCAAAACTAAACATGGGAAGGTTCAGGGTTCAAAATGTTAGGGGTCAAGGGTCACTCATTGGGGGAGGGCTGAAGGTAATGAAACCCCAGCGGCAGGGAAGCTCTGCAGACAGGCACAGTGTGCTCTTCATACTCAGGTAACTTCCCATAGAGGCCCATTACTACTCAAGGTTAGGGCTTCAGTTGAGTAAGGAGACAAAAAAACGAAAAATGACTGTGTGTGTGTGTGTGTGCAAACCTAAAGTTTATGTAAAAAGAAATCACAAACACCTAAATTGCCAATCCTGGAAAGGATGAAAAAGTACCGCCAGTGAGTGAGCTTTAAGCAGTCACTTTCTCTACCTGGCTTGTGTAATACTGTGGAGATAGAAATACACACAAGTAGCTAAGTTGAACGCGCCTCGGAATAAGGAATTCACACATTAATTTGCAAGTGGGGGTGCTTTCAAAGGCTCAATGTTCTGAGGCCTAACTGGAAGACCTTGGCTAACCTCTCTTGACATTCTAGACAGGTCTGGGTTTCAGTCAAATTAAAAACAGAGTGCAGAGTGCACAGCCATCCTCAGGTGATGGCCTCCTGCCAATATGCTTGCCCCACCAGTACCTCCATTAGATATTCTCCTCCTGTCTGCCTGGTATGTGCTTAATGTTCACTTGGACACCTCCCCAGTTCTCTCTCTCTCTCGCTCTCTCTCTCCCTGCCTCCCTCCCTCAGTCTCAGCACAATCAAGTGCCCTTGTCAGCCATGGACATTTCATTACCTAAGTGTCAATTCCTAAGCAACCGAGAAGGTACTGTAGCACTTAGCGGGGAGGTTAGCCTGTGAATGCTAATGCGAAGCGTCGTGCTGTGACATTAACCCCTGCTGCCGGAGTCTTTGAACAGCGCACTGCTGATTGTGCGCGTAGAAACATTAAGAAACTTCGAATACAACGTACGGCCCCATTTTATGCAGGGAACAATCGATTTTCTTCAGTGGCCACTTATAGAGATGCGGTTATTCTATTGGCTGGGGCACTGCCAGTATTCCCGGAGGCTCGATGCTGTCGCGTCTCCGTTCTTTAGTCCCGTAAATGTCCCCATAACTAGATTACCGATGATTGATAAGGACACTCGTCTGTTAGTGTCCCCAGCCCTACTGTTTGTTATACCCGGGTGCATTTCCTCTGAGTGCAGTAACTGACAGTAAAAACTAGTTGGAGGATCGCGCCACCCGACTGTACATAGCAGGACCCTAGCTAATGCCTCTCGCTTCAGAAGGTACATTGACACAGGATGGGGGCAAGGTCTCCATTCCCTTAATGCTGAGATCCACAGCTTTGACCAACTAACAGACTATGTGCCGGCCAGGGGCTTTGAAGATAGCGAGATAAAGCCATGGGGAATATCAAAGTCAATCTCTCACTCACACACACTCACATGCTCCCTCTCTCTTCCTCTCCCTTCACCCTCTCTCGCATTTTCTCACTTCCTCACTTTGACTCTGCCCGTCTTCTCCTTCCCTTCCCTTACGCTCTCCCTCCCTCGGTTACCCTACCCCTATATCTTCTCATGTTAAACATTTCTCAGTTCTTTCGCACTTTCAAATAAACCTCAGTGTGAAGGAGGAGGTGGATACAGTATACACCATTATTTTGGGGCTTAGCTAAAGATGCATTCCATTCCTAAATTCCAACAGGCAAATTCAGCAAAAGCACCGAGCAGCAGAAAACCCAGCAGAGGGCCTTCAGGGCAGAGTGAAAGGGAAATGACCATCGTCTGGTAAAAAGAGTGCTAAAGTGTTCTGGATGAAGCAGCTAAACTTCAGTAGCTACGTCTTTAGCAGACAAAAGGCTTGGTAAAATATATGAGCCCCTTCAGGCTCCAGTCAGGATCAGTGTCTGGTCTGGTCTGGCCCTGCCTTGACCTCCTCACCGCCAGCCCCCGAGCTGTCAAAACGGGGGATGGGTAGGTGCCATTTAATTTGCGGGGGTGGTCTGTACTCCACAACAAACTTTGTGGGAAAACACACTTCCTTGGTGCAAGCAAAAAAGGATGCCATGAATAATTGATCATCAAAAATGGACACTGGTTTCATTTGGAAGCTTTGATAGATCAGAAATCTGAAATAAATGTTTCAACATTACTACCACCCACTTCCCCCCCACACACACTCACATCCCAGGGCCATTTGGGAGCAGCTTTTTTTGAAAGTGCATCAGGTATGTAAGGGATTACCCCCCTGATTTGGACAAAATAACATGGCAACATATTGGCATAGCACGAATCATACACACGATTGCAAAAACCACCCAAAGCGGCCCATCTCCGGGCCAATCATATGGCAATTTTCCGATGGCAATTGCCAATTGTAACACCCCAAATTTCCTTTAGATGGCGAGCGTGCTCCACCTTGGTTTTTCATACAGCAAATGATACCCAATTCTTACCCAAGTCTCAGATTTTGATAAAATGATATTTTTTTTGAAAACTTAGCATCTTGTAAAAAAGTGGTTTCTGGACCGTTTTTCGAATTTTTTTCGATTGTTATGTCAATTACACATGTATAAGAGCTGTATGAACATGCTTCTGACGTTTTTTATTGATGTCGTTTTTTGGGTTGCTTTTGCTTGTGCGCAAGGCATATGATTTGTGCATTTTGAATATGATTTCATAGGAAAAAAGTGACATTTTTTTTTTCATTTTTTTTGCAAAATGACATATCCAATGCTTTTTTTGGTCACTTGTGGAAGTATTGCAAGTGCCAAATTACAGCAAATATCCAAAAGATAGCTAGAGCTCTCCGCAGTGAATTTTCATATTGCAAATGTAACACAATTCAAGTCCCAAGTGTCAAATTTTGAAAAAATGACATATTTTTTGAAAACTTTTCAACCCTAAAAAAGTGGTTTCTGGACCGTTTTTCGAATTTTTTTTGATTTTTATGTCAATTACACATGTATAAGAGCTGTATGGACATACTTTTGACATATTTTATTGACATAATTTTTTGGGTTGTTTTTGCTTGTGCATAAGGCATATGTTTTGTGCATTTGGAATATGATTTCATAGGAAGTCAAAAGTGACATATTTGCTTGTGCATAAGGCATATGATTTGTGCATTTGGAATATGATTTCATAGGAAGTCAAAAGTGACACATTTATATTTTTTGCCAAATGCCATTAGAAATGTGCAAATGAAATGTCCAATTCTTTTTTTGTCAATTATACATGTATGAAAGTATTGAATGTGCCAAATCAGTATGTTTGTCCGTTTGCCATGTACGATCATAGGAAGTCGGTTTCCAAACCCAAAAGTCAGTGAACCATGGTCCAAATGGCATTTATACTGCCCAAATGATATATATCCCTATGTTGAGCCATCAATCAACGCAGATGGTCTACTTGTCATGTATGATGAGGGAGAAGTGGGACTCTGTTGCTTTTAACATTTTTAACGAATTTGACATGCTCAGAATGCATAATTGACTGGCCCGATGATCTCGGGATGGCCGTGCAGTGACTGTGGTTCCTCTCCATCGCTCGTTGTGTTGATTTCATCATGTCAACTTTGGTGATATTTTTTGCTGTTGAATCATCTTGCAAATGCGCGTTACATTTGCAATATTGCGCGTTACGTTTGCAATATGATTCAATGGGCATTTAGCATCACAAATTTAGGCATGCTCAAAAATACTGCAGAAATGCATTATTGACTGGCTCGATGAACTCGGGATGGCCGGGCAGTGACTGTGGTTCCTCTCCATTGCTCGTCACCCAGCAGTCAGCGTCCATCAGTCAATTAGATGTCATTTTGACACCAAACTGATAGCATCTGACACCAAATCCACTTTTTCCAACTCGTATAGAAGCCAACTATCACATATGTCAGAGAAGGCCCATAATTCACAGTGCTTTCAATTTTAACCATAAAAAAACCTAAAACACATAGTTACGTTATAGCTGCGGGTCCAGCTCTGACATTATGTGTAGGCCTATGTGAGGCGACCCCGAATCCGAAGTTTCGGCTCGATAGGTCATTCGGTGCCCGAGCAATGGCCTAATTGGTGCTGAAAATCCACTTTTTCAGGGCGTTACTACGGGGTCCCTGAATGAGCTATCGGACAGAGACATTGGGGTCCGTCTCTATGGGCCAAGGCGGTTTCAATGCACCTAGTCTTGCGACTCTGGGACATTTCTACATGTCGCCATGTCCGTGATATTCAAAATGAATTGAAAATATTGCAAATGTACGAGGCGGTTTCTCGGTCAGAGAACCTTCTAGAGCCCCATAAATCACCGTGCACTATCGACTTGAGCTCTAGAACAGGTTTCTAAAATTTCGGAGCTCTAGGTCTGACGGTTCTTGAATCGTTTGAACGAAAGTAACTATTGAAGGCGGTATAAGCCTCTAAGCCCCACACTATGTACCTATGGCCAAATTGTGTGTGTGTGTTTTTGTTTTTTTTTGCAAAAAGAATAGACACACGTTGTCTTTGGGGTAGGCATATACAGAATCCTGAATATGAAGTCTCTACCTTAAGAATTGACTGAGTAACAGATGGTTGAGTTGCGTGATTTTCACTATCTGCAGGTGGCAATATGACAATAGCTCTTGGGTGTTTTTAACCACTTCCGGTTGTCACAGGAAGCTCTTGCTTCACACACGTTGTCTTTGGGGTAGACATAAACAGAATCCTGAATAAGAAGTCTCTACCTTCAGAATTGACTGAGAAACAGATGGTTGAGTTGCGTGATTTTCACTATGCGCACGTAATATGACAATAGCTCTTGGGTGTTTTTAACCACTTCCGGTTGTCACAGGAAGCTCTTGCTTCACACACGTTGTCTTTGGGGTAGACATAAACGGAATCCTGAATAAGAAGTCTCTACCTTAAGAATTGACTGAGAAACAGATGGTTGAGTTGCGTGATTTTCACTATGCGCACGTAATATGACAATAGCTCTTGGGTGATTTTAACCACTTCCCGTTGTCACAGGAAGCTCTTGCTTCACACACGTTGTCTAAGGGGTAGACATAAACGGAATCCTGAATAAGAAGTCTCTACCTTAAGAATTGACTGAATAACAGATGGTTGAGTTGCGTGATTTTCACTATCTGCAGGTGGCCAAATGACAATAGCTCTTGGGTGTTTTTAACCACTTCCGGTTGTCACAGGAAGCTCTTGCTTCACACACGTTGTCTTTGGGGTAGACATAAACGGAATCCTGAATAAGAAGTCTCTACCTTAAGAATTGACTGAATGACAGATGGTTGAGTTGCGTGATTTTCACTATATGCAGGTTGTCCATATGACAATAGCTCTAGGCTGTTTTAACCACTTCCCGTTGTCACAGGAAGTTCTTACTCAACACACGTTGTCTTTGGGGTAGACATAAACAGAATCCTGAATAAGAAGTCTCTACCTTAAGAATTGACTGAGAAACAGATGGTTGAGTTGCGTGATTTTCAATATGCGCACTTAATATGACAATAGCTCTTGGGTGATTTTACCCACTTCCGGTTGTCACAGGAAGCTCTTGCTTCACACACGTTGTCTTTGGGGTAGACATAAACAGAATCCTGAATAAGAAGTCTCTACCTTAAGAATTGACCGAGTAACAGATGGTTGAGTTGCGTGATTTTCACTATCTGCAGGTGGCAATATGACAATAGCTCTTGGGTGTTTTTAACCACTTCCGGTTGTCACAGGAAGCTCTTGCTTCACACACGTTGTCTTTGGGGTAGACAGAAACAGAATCCTGAATAAGAAGTCTCTACCTTAAGAATTGACTGAGAAACAGATGGTTGAGTTGCGTGATTTTCACTATGCGCACTTAATATGACAATAGCTCTTGGGTGATTTTACCCACTTCCGGTTGTCACAGGAAGTTCTTGCTTCACACACGTTGTCTTTGGGGTAGACATAAACAGAATCCTGAATAAGAAGTCTCTACCTTAAGAATTGACTGAGTAACAGATGGTTGAGTTGCGTGATTTTCACTATATGCAGGTTGACCATATGACAATAGCTCTAGGCTGTTTTAACCACTTCCCTTTGTCACAGGAAGTTCTTACTCAACACACGTTGTCTTTGGGGTAGACATAAACAGAATCCTGAATAAGAAGTCTCTACCTTAAGAATTGACTGAGAAACAGATGGTTGAGTTGCGTGATTTTCACTATGCGCACGTAATATGACAATAGCTCTTGGGTGATTTCAAACACTTCCGGTTGTCACAGGAAGCTCTTGCTTCACACACGTTGTCTTTGGGGTATACATAAACAGAATCCTGAATAAGAAGTCTCTACCTTAAGAATTGACTGAGTAACAGATGGTTGAGTTGCGTGATTTTCACTATGCGCACGTAATATGACAATAGCTCGTGGGTGATTTTAACCACTTCCGGTTGTCACAGGAAGCTCTTGCTTCACACACGTTGTCTTTGGGGTAGACATAAACAGAATACTGAATAAGAAGTCTCTACCTTAAGAATTGACTGAGTAACAGATGGTTGAGTTGTGTGATTTTCACTATATGCAGGTTGTCCATATGACAATAGCTCTAGGCTGTTTTAACCACTTCCCTTTGTCACAGGAAGTTCTTACGCAACACACGTTGTCTTTGGGGTAGACATAAACAGAATCCTGAATAAGAAGTCTCTACCTTAAGAATTGACTGAGAAACAGATGGTTGAGTTGCGTGATTTTCACTATCTGCAGGTGGCAATATGACAATAGCTCTTGGGTGTTTTTAACCACTTCCGGTTGTCACAGGAAGCTCTTGCTTCACACACGTTGTCTTTGGGGTAGACAGAAACAGAATCCTGAATAAGAAGTCTCTACCTTAAGAATTGACTGAGAAACAGATGGTTGAGTTGCGTGATTTTCACTATGCGCACTTAATATGACAATAGCTCTTGGGTGATTTTACCCACTTCCGGTTGTCACAGGAAGTTCTTGCTTCACACACTTTGTCTTTGGGGTAGACATAAACAGAATCCTGAATAAGAAGTCTCTACCTTAAGAATTGACTGAGTAACAGATGGTTGAGTTGCGTGATTTTCACTATATGCAGGTTGACCATATGACAATAGCTCTAGGCTGTTTTAACCACTTCCCTTTGTCACAGGAAGTTCTTACTCAACACACGTTGTCTTTGGGGTAGACATAAACAGAATCCTGAATAAGAAGTCTCTACCTTAAGAATTGACTGAGTAACAGATGTTTGAGTTGCGTGATTTTCACTATCTGCAGGTGGCAATATGACAATAGCTCTAGGCTGTTTTTAACCACTTCCGGTTGTCACAGGAAGCTCTTGCTTCACACACGTTGTCTTTGGGGTAGACATAAACAGAATCCTGAATAAGAAATCTCTACCTTAAGAATTGACTGAGAAACAGATGGTTGAGTTGCGTGATTTTCACTATGCGCACGTAATATGACAATAGCTCTTGGGTGATTTTAACCACTTCCGGTTGTCACAGGAAGCTCTTGCTTCACACACGTTGTCTTTGGGGTAGACATAAACGGAATCCTGAATAAGAAGTCTCTACCTTAAGAATTGACTGAGAAACAGATGGTTGAGTTGCGTGATTTTCACTATGCGCACGTAATATGACAATAGCTCTTGGGTGATTTTAACCACTTCCCGTTGTCACAGGAAGCTCTTGCTTCACACACGTTGTCTTTGGGGTAGACATAAACGGAATCATGAATAAGAAGTCTCTACCTTAAGAATTGACTGAATAACAGATGGTTGAGTTGCGTGATTTTCACTATCTGCAGGTGGCCAAATGACAATAGCTCTTGGGTGTTTTTAACCACTTCCGGTTGTCACAGGAAGCTCTTGCTTCACACACGTTGTCTTTGGGGTAGACATAAACGGAATCCTGAATAAGAAGTCTCTACCTTAAGAATTGACTGAATGACAGATGGTTGAGTTGCGTGATTTTCACTATATGCAGGTTGTCCATATGACAATAGCTCTAGGCTGTTTTAACCACTTCCCGTTGTCACAGGAAGTTCTTACTCAACACACGTTGTCTTTGGGGTAGACATAAACAGAATCCTGAATAAGAAGTCTCTACCTTAAGAATTGACTGAGAAACAGATGGTTGAGTTGCGTGATTTTCAATATGCGCACTTAATATGACAATAGCTCTTGGGTGATTTTACCCACTTCCGGTTGTCACAGGAAGCTCTTGCTTCACACACGTTGTCTTTGGGGTAGACATAAACAGAATCCTGAATAAGAAGTCTCTACCTTAAGAATTGACCGAGTAACAGATGGTTGAGTTGTGTGATTTTCACTATATGCAGGTTGTCCATATGACAATAGCTCTAGGCTGTTTTAACCACTTCCCTTTGTCACAGGAAGTTCTTACTCAACACACGTTGTCTTTGGGGTAGACATAAACAGAATCCTGAATAAGAAGTCTCTACCTTAAGAATTGACTGAGAAACAGATGGTTGAGTTGCGTGATTTTCACTATCTGCAGGTGGCAATATGACAATAGCTCTTGGGTGTTTTTAACCACTTCCGGTTGTCACAGGAAGCTCTTGCTTCACACACGTTGTCTTTGGGGTAGACAGAAACAGAATCCTGAATAAGAAGTCTCTACCTTAAGAATTGACTGAGAAACAGATGGTTGAGTTGCGTGATTTTCACTATGCGCACTTAATATGACAATAGCTCTTGGGTGATTTTACCCACTTCCGGTTGTCACAGGAAGTTCTTGCTTCACACACGTTGTCTTTGGGGTAGACATAAACAGAATCCTGAATAAGAAGTCTCTACCTTAAGAATTGACTGAGAAACAGATGGTTGAGTTGCGTGATTTTCACTATATGCAGGTTGACCATATGACAATAGCTCTAGGCTGTTTTAACCACTTCCCGTTGTCACAGGAAGCTATTGCTTCACACACGTTGTCCTTGGGGTACATATAAACAGAATCCTGAATAAGAAGTCTCTACCTTAAGAATTGACTGAGTAACAGATGGTTGAGTTGCGTGATTTTCACTATGCGCACGTAATATGACAATGGCTCTTGGGTGATTTTAACCACTTCCGGTTGTCACAGGAAGCTCTTGCTTCACACACGTTGTCTTTGGGGTAGACATAAACAGAATCCTGAATAAGAAGTCTCTACCTAAAGAATTGACTGAGTAACAGATGGTTGAGTTGCGTGATTTTCACTATGTGCAGGTTATATGACGATAGCTCTTGGGTGTTTTTAACCACTTCCAGTTGTCACAGGAACCTTAGAATCGACACAGGTAGACCTCACAGTAGCATGATGGATTGTTGTAGAAGACAGGTTCATAAGGCATTCATAACCCACATAGACTTCAGGTTGAATTTTGGAGAATAGTCTATGTGTTCCTATGGGGAGAGAAGTCATTGCACACAGTTTGATCTAAACACCTTCTTTTCACTGTGAAGGGTTAATGCCACAGGGTCAAGGTTGGCTTGCACATATCGGGAGGACCTCAGGAACGCTCCTGGTTCCTCTCCATCGCTCGTTGTGTTGATTTCATCATGTCACCTTTGGTGATATTTTTTGCTGTAGAATCATATTGCAAATACACGGATGCGCATTTGCAATATGATTCAATTGGCATTTAGCATCACAACTTTGGCATGCTCAAAACCACTGCAGAAATGCATAATTGACTGTCCCGATGAACTGGGGATGGCCGTGCAGTGACTGTGGTTCCTCTCCATCGCTCGTTGTGTTGATTTCATCATGTCAACTTTGGTGATATTTTTTGCTGTTGAATCATGTTGCAAATGCGCGTTACATTTGCAATATTCCATGTTACGTTTGCAATATGATTCAATGGGCATTTAGCATCACAAATGTGGCATGCTCAAAAACACTGCAGAAATGCATAATTGACTGTCCCGATGAACTGGGGATGGCCGTGCAGTGACTGTGGTTCCTCTCCATCGCTCGTTGTGTTGATTTCATCATGTCAACTTTGGTGATATTTTTTGCTGTTGAATCATGTTGCAAATGCGCGTTACATTTGCAATATTCCATGTTACGTTTGCAATATGATTCAATGGGCATTTAGCATCACAAATGTGGCATGCTCAAAACCACTACAGAAATGCATAATTGACTGTCCCGATGAACTGGGGATGGCCATGCAGTGACTGTGGTTCCTCTCCATCGCTCGTTGTGTTGATTTCATCATGTCAACTTTGGTGATATTTTTTGCTGTTGAATCATATTACAAATACACGGATGCGCATTTGCAATATGATTCATTGGGCATTTAGCATCACAACTTTGGCATGCTCAAAACCACTGCAGAAATGCATAATTGACTGTCCCGATGAACTGGGGATGGCCGTGCAGTGACTGTGGTTCCTCTCCATGGCTTGATGGTGAGTTTTTTTTGTGATTTTTTGAAAAATGTCCAAAATGACTAGGTGCGCCCCATACTGGATGGGCACTGATGGAAGGTGCTCCCTACCCAACCGTAGACCCCTTGCACCACCCTAAAGGCATTTAAAACCCTTCTAAAAAATTACTCCTGGTAACCCATTTCGGGTCACCATGTGCACTGATGCGCATTTGCAATATGATTCAATGGGCCTCAACATCACAAATTTGGCATGCTCAAAAACACTGCAAAAAGGCAAAATTAACTGTCCCGATGAACTGGTGATGGCCGGGCAGTGACTGTGGTTCCTCTCCATGGCTTGATGGTGACATGAGACAAGTGGGATTGTCGTTTTTTAGCGTTTTTTTTTTGGAAAAATGTCCAAAATGACTAAGGGCGCCCCATACTGGATGGGCACTGATGGAAGGTGCTCCCTACCCAACCGTGGACCCCTTGCACCACCCTAAAGGCATTTAAAACCCTTCTAAAAAATTACTCCTGGTAACCCATTTCGGGTCACCATGTGCACTGATGCGCATTTGCAATATGATTCAATGGGCCTCAACATCACGAATTTGGCATGCTCAAAAACACTAAAGATATGCAAAATTGACTGTCCCGGTGAACTGGGGATGGCCGGGCAGTGACTGTGGTTCCTCTCCATGGCTTGATGGTGACATGAGACAAGTGGGATTGTCGTTTTTTATCGATTTTTTTTTGAAAAATGTCCAAAATGACTAAGGGCGCCCCATACTGGATGGGCACTGATGGAAGGTGCTCCCTACCCAACCGTGGACCCCTTGCACCACCCTAAAGGCATTTAAAACCCTTCTAAAAAATTACTCCTGGTAACCCATTTCGGGTCACCATGTGCACTGATGCGCATTTGCAATATGATTCAATGGGCCTCAACATCACGAATTTGGCATGCTCAAAAACACTAAAGATATGCAAAATTGACTGTCCCGGTGAACTGGGGATGGCCGGGCAGTGACTGTGGTTCCTCTCAATGGCTTGATGGTGACATGAGACAAGTGGGATTGTCGTTTTTTAGCAATTTTTTTGAAAAATGTCCAAAATGACTAGGGGCGCCCCATACTGGATGGGCACTGATGGAAGGTGCTCCCTACCCAACCGTGCACCCCTTGCACCCTCTAAAGGCATTTAAAACCCTTCTAAAAAATTACTCCTGGTAACCCATTTCGGGTCACCATGTGCACTGATGTGCATTTACAATATGATTCAATGGGCCTCAACATCACGAATTTGGCATGCTCAAAAACACTAAAGATATGCAAAATTGACTGTCCCGATGAACTGGGGATGGCCGGGCAGTGACTGTGGTTCCTCTCTATCGCTCATTGTGTTGATTTCATCATGTCAACTTTGGTGATATTTTTGCTGTTGAGTCATATTGCAAACGCACGTTACGTTTGCAATATAGCGCGTTACGTTTGCAATATGATTTAATGGGCATTTAGTATCACAAATTTAGGCATGCTCAAAAATACTGCAGAAATGCATAATTGACTGGCCTGATGAACTGGGGATGGCCGGGCAGTGACTGTGGTTCCTCTCTGTCGCTCATTGTGTTGATTTCATCATGTCAACTTTGGTGATATTTTCTGCTGTTGAATCATATTGCAAACGCACGTTACGTTTGCAATATAGCGCGTTACGTTTGCAATATGATTTAATGGGCATTTAGCATCACAAATTTAGGCATGCTCAAAAATACTGCAGAAATGCATAATTGACTGGCCCGATGAACTCGGGATGGCCGGGCAGTGACTGTGGTTAATCTCCATTGCTCGTCACCCAGCAGTCAGCGTCCATCAGTCAATTAGTTGTCATTCTGACACCAAACTGATAGCATCTGACACCAAATCCACTTTTTCCAACTCGTATAGAAGCCAACTATCACATATGTCAGAGAAGGCCCATAATTCACAGTGCTTTCAATTTTAACCATAAAAAAACCTAAAACACATAGTTACGTTATAGCTGCGGGTCCAGTTCTGACATTATGTGTAGGCCTATGTGAGGCGACCCCGAATCCCAAGTTTCGGCTCGATAGGTCATTTGGTGCCCAAGCAATGGCCTTAATTGGTGCTGAAAATCCACTTTTTCAGGGCGTTACTACGGGGTCCCTGAATGAGCTATCGGACAGAGACATTGGGGTCCGTCTCTACGGGCCGAGGCGGTTTCAATGCACCTAGTCTTGCGACTCTGGGACATTTCTAAATGTCGCCATGTCCGTGATATTGAAAATGAATTGAAAATATTGCAAATGTACGAGGTGGTTTCTCGGTCAGAGAACCTTCTAGAGCCCCATAAATCACCGTGCACTATCGACTTGAGCTCTAGAACAGGTTTCTAAAATTTCGGAGCTCTAGGTCTGACGGTTCTTGAATCGTTTGAACGAAAGTAACTATTGAAGGCGGTATAAGACTCTAAGCCCCACACTATGTCCCTATGGCCAAATTGTGTGTGTGTGTTTTTGTTTTTTTTGCAAAAATAATAGACACACGTTGTCTTTGGGGTAGGCATATACAGAATCCTCAATATGAAGTCTCTACCTAAAGAATTGGCTGGATGACATAGGGTTGAGTTGCGTGATTTTCACTATATGCTGGTTGACCATATGACAATAGCTCTTTGCTGTTTTTAACAACTTCCGGTTGTCACAGGAAGCTCTTACTCAACACATGTTGTCTTTGGGTTAGACATAAACAGAATCCTGAATATGAAGTCTCTACCTTAAGAATTGACTGAATAACAGATGGTTGAGTTGCGTGATTTTCACTATATGCCGGTTGACCATATGACAATAGCTCTTGGCTGTTTTTAAGTACTTCCGGTTGTCACAGGAAGCTCTTGCTTCACACACGTTGTCTGTGGGGTAGACATAAACAGAATCCTGAATATGAAGTCTCTACCTTAAGAATTGACTGAATGACAGATGGTTGAGTTGCGTGATTTTCACTATCTGCAGGTTGCTTATATGACAATAGCTCTAGGGTGATTTTAACATTTTCCGGTTGCTCCAGGAACCTTAGAATCGACACAGGTAGACCTCACAGTAGCCTGATGGATTGTTATAGAAGACAGGTTCATAAGGCATTCATAACCCACATAGACTTCAGGTTGAATTTAGGAGAATTGTCAATGTATTCCTATGGGGAGAGAAGTCATTGCACACAGTTTGATCTAAACACCTTCTTTTCACTGTGAAGGGTTAATGCCACAGGGTCAAGGTTAGGCTTGCACAGATCGGGAGGACCTCAGGAACGCTCCTGAGGTTGAATTGTGCTTCTAACCCTAATGGTTCTCTCACTGTCACCCATAAGCACTTGACATATTGGTGCAGGCCTCATTTTGGGCCTAGTTTTCTCACGGTCGCTGCGATCATACCGAGCAAGCTACGGTCAAGCGGGGCGTCTCATTGAACTCGTCTCAGCCTAGAGATAATGGTAATGCCATTGCAGGCTCTTTGTGTCTTTAAGCACCGCTCTGTGTCACTCCGTCCTTGCTGTGTGTGTGTTTGAGAGAGCTTTTCTTTGACATCTGATGGGATAAATGACTGATTTACAGTTCATGAGGGTTGCCTAGTCACACATATGAAGTTGTGGAAAGATCTGACCTTTTTAACCCTTCAAAGCAGCCCCTATGACACCATTATAAGGCATTTCTGGTTGACACAGGAATCTGAACATTAGGCTCTTATAGAATATTGAGTTTTAAGTGTTTCTGTTAAGAACTGACTTATTTACAGAGGGTTGAACAAGTGTGTGTTGTTTCAGAAAATCACAGAAAATCACAGAAATCTCGCAGAGCTCCGAAACCTGCCTTAACGGACTCATCTGAACACGCTGCAACTGGATATGTAACTTTTTTGAAAAAAAAACCTCTTGTTGTTGAATATCACCAATGTGTCATTGTACAATTTCTCTGAAATGAACATTGGTAAATGCATGGTTCCTTTTCTCCTGACACCGTAGGCTCATGTAGTTTGATGTGAAGTGGTCAAATCAGCACTCTATTTTCCTGTTTGACTTTCAATCCCAGAAAAATAGCCTTAACTCGAAAAGCGTCGAGGCCTCGACTCCATCCTATTCGGGGCCAACTGCCCATTATGCCAAACCCACGCAGACCGAGTTTCGTCTTCGAATTGTCTTCGGTTTAGGAGAAAAAGCCGTGTCGCATTTGGTGATATATGTTACATTTGCAATATGATTCCATACGCCCTCTCGTGGAATAATCCGGGACTGCAAGAAAATGACCAAAATTTGAAAATTTAATTAAACGGAAACCGAAGGTCCGAGAGACTTCGTTCGATGACTTCCTGGAAGATCCGGCCCCCGCGATCGGCCCGACGCCGTCCGCGGATTTATCGGACGTGGTCGGACGTCTAGTAAGGGAGGGTACATTTGCAACATGGACTTTCTCACTAACCATACGGATGGCGCACGCGACGTCCCTTCATGTATGTTAACGATATCTGCAGATGACATGACTGACAGGGCCATGGAGGACAGCAGAGAAAAAAAGAGCGGGTAGGGTGCATGTGGGGAGGTTACAGTAAGCACTCTCTCTCTTCCTCTCTCTCACATTCAAGCCACGCCAAACATTGAGCAACCTTGCAGTCCCCGGACATTAAAGCAGCATAGTGTTTGTGTATGCAGGCATTTCTATCCCTGCTCAGCTAACAGGTAGGGTGTGCCCAGCAGCTACAGCAAGTTTATCAGTGCTAGACTGAGCCCTAAAGAAGGGCAGGTAGCCAGGACTGGAGAACCACCACCAACACAGCAACAAGAACTGTTTCTCCCTGGAACAAGAGTTTGGTCAAGAATGTCTGAAGTGTGTGCTAAGTGTGTGCTACTCGCAGAACTGTGCTACAGTGTCGGTTTTCCCCTGTAAAACAAACATCAACCGGCCATATGGTTCCTCACTCCAGCTGAGTAGAGGTCATGACCTCGGGTAATTTCCAGGCTAAATAGCAGGGCGGTGATTTGAGCTGGGACGATAAACCAACAATTATAAACATTGACCATACCGATCGCAGGCATTTTGCTGATATTGTTCATTACGATAAGTAGCCTATACTAGAGAAATGTGAAGTTTGAAATGAAATAAGTTAGCTAATATGGGTGATTATTTATAGGACAATTGATGCCTACAACCTACAAACTAGTGGTAGTTTAAAAGGATAATACATAAAAAACTGGTGCACATTAATGTAAAACGTATCATTCTATTTATGGCGTTATGGATTTTTGTCCATATTGCCCAGCTCTAGCAGTGATTTACATATTAACCATGTGTTGGAATTTGCTCCTCTGCGTAATGTGGACACAACGACATTAACAATGTGGGCAGGTCATTTGAATTGGAGTGCAATTTGAAAATCCCCCATAAAAGTTAATAATGAACAGTAATGGTAATATTTATCTAAGAATGTTTATAATTATTTTAAAAAAAAATACTTTCTGAAGTTAAGTGCTTTCTGTGTCTCGAGCCCGGCTAGCCTGATATGCAGTGCAACAAAAGGGTAACCGGACCAATGGGGCTGCTCAAGCAGTGTGGCAGTGACTTCTAAAGCTCTGCTTTGGGGCGCAATAACTTCACCTTACTTAAAATCTCTGTGAATGAGAACCTGCCTGCCTGACCCAGTACAGGCGGAGAATGAGAGGGGGGGGGCAAAGGGTACTCTTTCCATCTCTCTCTCTCTCTCCTCCCCCCCTCTGCTTATCTCACTCTTCACCAATGCCACTTTCTTCCCAGACTAATCCCAGAGTTCCTCCCGGAAGTTCGGCCATGCAGCTAGGAGATCCTGGATCCCACCACGGCTGAAACCCTGCGAGCTGAGACATGGCCCCTCGGAAAACCCCTGTTTCCAAGGAGACAAATTGGGCAAAGTGTGGCAAGAGCAGCACAACAGGGGTGGAATAGTGTGTGTGTGTGTGTGTGTGTGTGTGTGTGTGTGTGTGTGTGTGTGTGTGTGTGTGTGTGTGTGTGTGTGTGTGTGTGTGTGTGTGTGTTAGCAATTCAGCCCCTTCATGCTGGTTATATAAAGAAACGCAAAAGAGAGGACTGGTTTTGCCTATGTGACTAGTAAACCCTCTCACCCTATTCCAAAGCTTAAGAGAAAGGGAAAGCAAATGTGGAACGGGAGTTTGGCCTCCTCTCCAGTTTCAGAGCAGAGGATCCGTGCGATAGAGAGAGAGCGGGAGAACAGGAAAGGATTGTGCCTGCCTCCAATGCCAGCCCCCCCTCCCCCCCTGCCTCTCAGACCTCTATTTACGGTTTGATGAGCAGGCCGCAACAATAGCCTGATTCTTCAGAGCAACCATGGTCCCACTCCTTTATCTGTTATACCCTACCCACCCCTCTCTCTCGCTCTCCCTCTCTCTCTCTCTCTCCTTTCCTGAACTTGAGGTTCCTGCTCCGGGGCGACCAGAGGGTAATACTGGGGGTGGGAGAGGCCTAATCGCTCTATTCTTTAACGCCCCCTCCCCCCAGTTCTGGATCACACCAGAGAAAAAGAGGAAAAACAAATGTTGGGGGGGCTAGGTGTACATTGAGCTGGCCCCTCCAAGGCTTTGTGACATTGTCAACGGTGATGGAGGACAGGTGGCTCTGGGGCTAACATTAAAGGCCCGGGAGTCAACAAAGGCGGAGTCCCAATACATGGCCTCGTATTCTTGTCTCCTTTCCTTTGTGAGCGCTGATCTCAAAGGACTAGATGGAGGTGGGGCCATTGATTTACGACATGGTCTACTGTGTTAACTACAGCCTTTTTGGGGACAGAATATAATGGCTGCCTACCACAGGCAAGAAAATGACAAAACACAACAAGTTATTTCTCTCTGTAAAGAGATACAGCTAGATACACAATATCCAGCACTTAATGCTCTCGACAGTGTTTTATCACATTTAAATTCCCGAAATTCGCCCGACAACAAAGAGGGGCTAAATTAAAAAGCAGCCAGGAATTCTCAGAAGGCTTGAGTCTGACTCATTCTACCCTTCTTCTCACCCATGTCCACACACACGTACACACACACTCAATCCCCATGGGCGAGCTTCAAACACCCCCTTATCTCTTCCTTGACTTGCACTTAATAAAGTTCACGCTTTAATAGGATCATGGCTAAGTAGCACCAAGCACTTCCACACTCATCAGGGCAGCGCGAGAGAAAGCGTGCAGAGTACTAGCCTATGATAGGTTCTGCAAGGTAGATTTCATTTCAGCTCCCTGAGCTACTGACATCGGTGCTTAAGAATCCAAAACACAACAGCGGTGACTGACTTCAGGTAATCCAACGAGTGTAAACTACCAAGACAGAAGTCCTCACATGTCGAGGGCCTTCGGTATGATGGGAGAACTCCTGATTTGTTATCGTTTTCATCTGAACGAATGATACGGGTGCTGGAACGGCAGCTGAGGCGGCACGCCTAACGTGTTGATAGAGCCACGTCAGACTTTAATAGAACACCCTTGTCTGGTGACAATCACATCCATCCTGGAAGATTGAATTCTTTTAACCAATTGAAAAGTACATGGTACAAGTATAAGTCATATCGGTGATTCTTATAAGCAAAGTGCACCGTAATGGACAAGACATACTCTCAGAGAGTATCAGCATTTCAACTCCAATTACTGAGTATGACACTGGACATGATGCTAAATCAAGCTCATACTAATTTAGGATTACGTACGGTGTGATGACATGCATAAGTAGGATTGTTATGTATACTGGTAATCAGACAGACAGAGTGACAGAAGGCAGGTCCTGCTCCCAACAGCCTGTTTAAGCCGGAGTGAGTGTGTGTGTGTGTGTGTGTGTGTGTGTGTGTGTGTGTGTGTGTGTGTGTGTGTGTGTGTGTGTGTGTGTGTGTGTGTGCGTGCGTGCGTGCGTGCGTGCGTGCGTGTGTGGCCCTGTGTGTGTTCAGCCTTGCACGGGTGTGCATGTGTGTGGAGTTCATTACTATGGGGGTATTGAGAGGGGCCTGTCCTCTTTAGTACTGATGAAGTCTAAGCCCATTCAGGGCCCTCTACAGTAGAAGAGCTGCTCTCCTCCATCCTACCTCCAATTCTTCTTTTTCTCTCTACTGAAGACACCAGTCCGCAAAGAAGAGAGAATCCGGGCAAAAAGACTGAGGTGGAGAGGGAGGGAATGGCGAAATAGGGGGCAAAGATGGCGAAATAGGCTTGGGAGTGGGAGAGAAAGCAAGGAGAAATCACTTGAACTTCCTCCATTGTCTCCATGTAAATGTGCCCTGATCAAGATTCCACTAGCATCCTGGCAGCCAGTTCAATCTGCAAAGACATGGCTGAGCCGAGATAGAGAGAAAGAAAGAAAGAAAGAAAGAAAGAAAGAGAGAAAGGGAGAGAGAAAGGGAGAGAGAAAGGGAGAGAGAAAGGGAGAGACACCACCAGGTCTGAGAGAAGGGCCACACACATCCAAATGCCTACACTCCAAACGCCTCAGTTTTGTTCAAATGGAGGGTCAAGGGATCTAGCTGTTGCTGGTAAGCAAATACCTCGTCCAAGTAGTCCAACAAAGCCATGCGAGTCGCAATAGGCAGAGCAAAAATCTTCTCAGTTCCTTCAAGTGTCGGCCCTTTTTTCCAGAGGGTTTCAACTCTTACAACTCCAGGCATACGGGTATCCACATGCCTGCCCCTAACTTAACCCCTGCACTTTGACCCAACCACTGCTACCTTTCTCCCCCCAGGCGAAGGTAGACCTGTTACTTGACGGTTTCTAGCTGATTTACAGGAAAAATAAGTGAGGAATATAAGATCCGCCCATGTCAACCTGCCCTGAAAAGTTTGGCATTGAACCATGTAGGATTAAGGACAGGGGAGTTCCGTAGGAATTTTTATTGGCTGTGTGTATCAGATGCCTTATCCCATTCGCTTGTATTCCTCTGTCTTCCTTACTTATAAGACATTTTCATGTTAGTAAAAGTAGATGCAGTGCTCTTATCATTTCCACATTGTGGACTAGGAGTACTGTTGTTGTCATTGCAGGCCAGCAAAGAACTATATGAATACAGCCTCCACTCTTCTAGGAATGCTTTCCACTAGATGTTGGAACATTGCTGCAGGGACTTGCTTCAATTCAGCCACAAGAGCATTAGTGAGGTTGGGCACTGATGTTGGACGATTAGGCCTGGCTCGCAGTCGGCGTTCCAATTCATTCCAAAGGAGTTTGATGGGGTTGAGGTCAGGGCTCTGTGCAGGTCAGTCAAGTTCTTCCACACCGATCTCGACAAACCAATTCTGTATGGACTTCGCTTTGTGCACGGGGGCATAGTCATGCTGAAACAGGAAAGGGCCTTCCCAAACTGTTGCCACAAAGTTGGAAGCACAGAATTGTCTTGAATGTCATTGTATGCTGTAGCGTTAAGATTTCCCTTCACTGGAACTAAGGGGCCTAGCCCGAACCATGAAAAACAGCCTCAGACCATTATTCCTCCTCCACCAAACTTTACAGTTGGCACTATGCATTGTGGCAGGTAGCGTTCTCCTGGTATCTGCCAAACCCAGATTCGTCCTGCCGGACTACCAGATGGTGAAGCATGACTCATCACTCCAGAGAACGCGTTCCCACTGCTCCAGTCCAATGGCAGTGAGCTTTAAACCACACCACGATTTATACGCTCTACACGCTTCAGCACTCAGCGGTCCCATTCTGTGAACTTGTGTGGGCTACCACTTTGCGGCTCAGCCGTTGTTGCTCCTAGACGTTTCCACTTCACAATAACAGCACTTACAGTTGACCGGGGCAGCTCTAGCAGGGCAGAAATTTGACAAACTGACTTGTTGGAAAGGCGGCATCTTATGACGGTGCCACGTTAAAAGTCACTGAGCTCTTCAGTAAGGCCATTCTACTGCCAGTGTTTGTCTATGGAGATTGGATGCCTGTGTGCTCAATTTTAAACACCTGTCAGCCACGGGAGTGACTGAAATAGCCGAATCCACTCATGTGAATTGGTGTCCACATACTTTTGTATATATAGTGTATATCCAATAGCACCTAATTCTATAGCTAGAATTGTAGCAGAGTTTGTTTGAACCTTATGCACTGTAAAAATGAGTTGTTTCAACTTATTATTTCCAGAGATAATGTTGCATGGCCTTTTTCAAGCTCTATCAACTTTAAATTTCAAGCTATCCCAACTTACACCAAATTTACTTTGACTAATAAAAGACAGTTAAGTCAACTTCACCATTTTCAGTATAACTACTATTCCTAGTTGAACCAATTTTAACTTTAGTTATATGAACTTTAATTGTAGAGTTATCCTAAACAACACCACATTTACTTATGACTAATAAAATAAACTTACCGTAATTTCCGGACTATTGAGCGCACCTGAATATAAGCCGCACCCACTGAATTAAAAAATATATATTATTTTGAACATAAATAAGCCGCACATGTCTTTAAGCCGCAGGTGCCTACCGGTACATTGAAACAAATTAACTTTACACAGGCTTTAACGAAACACGGCTTGTAACAAAAATAAATAGGCTTTAACGAAACACGGCTTGTAACAAAAATAAATAGGCTTTAACGAAACACGGCTTGTAACAAAAATAAATAGGCGTTAACGAAACACGGCTTGTAACAAAAAAATAATAATTTGCAGTAAACAGTAGCCTACCAAGAAAGTCATTGCTCCAGACCAAGCTCCCGTGCAGCAGCTCTATTTCCTTTTCCAACAGCCAGATCAATCGCCTACAACTTGAAAGCTGCATCATATGCATTTCTCCGTGTCTTTGTCATGATGAGGGTGACAAAATGGCTACCGTAATCAGAATGATGGGAAGTTTGAGCGCGCTCGATTTAATCTAAACAGTAAACAAAAAAGTTGTTTGACCTTAACCCGTTCGGCAATTTCATTGGTCTAATGAAAGCTTCATGCCGCCAAAAAACTGAGCACGTCACAGAATGTGTTTTTCAAAAAAAAAAAATTTTGAAAGCGGGAAAAATCCATATATTAGCCGCGTCATTGTTTAAGCCGTGAGGTTCAAAGCGTGGGAAAAAAGTAGCGGCTTATAGTCCGGAAATTACGGTAAGTCAAATTTACAGTTAGTCGATATAACCTACTATTTATAGTTGAATCAATTTAGGTTTTAGTAGAGATAACTTGCCTCCATTTTGTAATTACGCCATATTTTCAATTAATCTAACTTACTATCAAGTTAAGTAGAATATATATACATGTACTAAACAACCCTAACAATGATATATATAATAGCGATTTTAGTAGGGAACATTAAACTCCCATCTGTCTCTTGCTCATGTATGAGCTTTTTCTCTCTTGCTCATGTATGAGCTTTTTCTCTCTTGCTCATGTATAAGCTTTTTCTCTCTTGCTCATGTATGAGCTTTTTCGCTCTTGCTCATGTATGAGCTTTTTCTCTCTTGCTCATGTATGAGCTTTTTCTCTCTTGCTCATGTATAAGCTTTTTCTCTCTTGCTCATGTATGAGCTTTTTCGCTCTTGCTCATGTATGAGCTTTTTCGCTCTTGCTCATGTATGAGCTTTTTCGCTCTTGCTCATGTATGAGCTTTTTCTCTCTTGCTCATGTATGAGATTTTTCTCTCTTGCTCATGTATGAGCTTTTTCGCCAGTTTCAAAACTGGCCGTGCACTCAGTAATGTCACCCAACCAACATACCAATTTAACTACAATAACATTCTCAGTAAAGGTTCAAGAAACATTTTACTTGTTACTTTTTACATGTGGTTGTTTATCTACCTTTATTGAATGCACTAACAGAAGTTCTTCAGGATAAAAGCGTCTGCTAAATGACCAAAATGTAAATGTATAAAATGTGCTGGGTATTATTCTTATGAGTTCTGCCCCTCAAAATAAGTTGAAGTCAACTTAACTTGACAGTTTTAGTCAATACAGCTGTTATGTTGTTTCAGTTGATTTCACTTTTTGGTTGTGAATTTCTAAGTTGAGTAAGAGACCTTTGTTGAGACCTTTGTTGATTCGACTTGGTTTATTAACTTGGCATTTTGAGTGAGTTGAAGTCTACACAACAACAACAAAAATTGTCAACTCAACAATTTTTTTTGTTGACTTGGCTAGATAAAACGAGTAATTTTGACTGAATCTCAATATATTTTTTACAGTGGTATGCAGCTTGACAGGCGTTTGCCTCGTTCCTCCTTTGCAGGCAGCCAATGAAAGACGGATTGCATTTTCATTTTCAATCAAAGACAGTGCTGCAAAATCCGACTTGTCCCGAGGCTGCATTGCAGCGATACCTTTATGCGCCGAACTATGGGGCCTTCTAGTTCTTCAGTGTTTTCAATGTAGAGGCCTGAAATTCAACATAATTTTCTCATAGAAAAGTGAGAAAGAGCCAAAGTGAGCCAAACTCACCCTCTACATTGCACACTATCTTGATCCTCATATATTTTGGGAGAGCACTCTCCAATCTCTCATTCCAAGTGCTTTCCAAGAGCAGGCCTCTATGCACCTACTCCCAGGAAAAAAAAGACAGTTTTATAGAGCATGTCGAGAATGGGTAGAGTTCAACTTGCAGTAGAAACTGTAAACGTGTCTCCTCCCCCAAATGGCTGACACTGCCGTATGGTAATATCCATGGAGAGGCTCTCCAAAGTGAGACAGGTGAGTTAGCTAATGGTGAGAGTCAGGAGGAACGCAACGGTTTGAGAGGTGGGTTCGGGTACACCGTAGGCAGTAGGTGTTGTACCCGATCATGAGAGTTCTTCCTTCAGGCAAACATTTTGAGAGATTATACTTTCCCGGGGAAATGCCGGGAGGCTGCTCGCAGGGGTGGAAGCTCAATCAGTCATTGTTTTGCTGGGCTTCCCACACTACTGGAGTGAAACTAAAGCAACAACAGGAGAGCCACGACTATTAGTTCAACAATTAGGTATTCTGTCTTCTTCTGTCTGCTTTTCTAGCACTTTCTGAAAGGCAAGGCTACATGTGACACACGCAAGCAGGCACACACATATCTCACACACGCACGTAAAACAGAGGCGGCAGCAGCAACACCAGCAGAAGCAGCAGAGACCAGATAACACTCGATTTTTCTCACACACACAAACACACACACACACACACACACACACACACACACACACACACACACACACACACACACACACACACACACACACACACACACACACACACACACACACACACACACACACACACACACACACATACATACATACATACATACATACATACATACACAAAGAAATGGGAGACAGCCACTGGAGAGGAGAGTAAGTAACCCTGGGAGGAGGAGTGGAGCGTCTCGCTGGCTACTCTTGGAATGACTTCATCTCAGCGTGGATAATAAAGGGCTCAACACAAAGCAGGGGAGCTGCTGGCCAGCAGATTCCCTCTCTCAATTCTCCCTACTGCACCGCTCCGTTTCTCCCTCTCTCCCTCTCGTAATTCTCCCTGCTGCACCCGTTTCTCTCTTGCTCCCTTTCCCTTGCTCAATTCTCCCTCAATATCTCCTGCTCCTTCCCTCTGTTGTTCCCTCCCTCCCTCTCTTTCTCCCTCTTTCCGTCCCATTTCTCCCGGCTGCACCCCTCTTTCTCCCTCTCCCATTCCCCCCTCATTTCTAACTGCCTCGTGTGTCTCCCACTCTTATTTCTGTATAACCCGTGGTTTCTCCCCCTTTCCTCCTACACCCCTCTATTCTTTTTACTCCCCCTCTCTTTCCCCCATTTTCTGTCACTCTCTCCCTTGCTCTTACCCTCCTCCCTCCCTCTTCTCTCTCTCAAGTGCTGTGCATCAATAGACAGTCTTTCTGTGTGACTGATGGAACCATGTTGATTGCAAACAGAAGCTTATTGCTCCGTCCCTCAAGTGATCACTGTACTGATGAGGGGTTGCTACAAGTGGCTGTTCCCATTCATCGCCAATGGGCTGTGCGTCACATCCCAAGAACTACAGCCTATCCTCTGACACATACTTTAGAGATGAACATTTCATTTGTTGAAAGACGTTTTTGTACGAGTTAGATTAATCAAAGAGCTGTGTGAGAGCTGTCTTAAACACTCAATCGTGAGGTCAAAGACACAGGCTGTGTGTGTGTGTGTGTGTGTGTGTGTGTGTGTGTGTGTGTGTGTGTGTGTGTGTGTGTGTGTGTGCCACTGAGGCGTCCTCAGCCAGATATCTCTGTTTGCCTCTGAAAGCCATCACTTCCTTGCCATTGTTGGCTAAAACAACAGGATCGGCCAGGCCACTTTACTGTAGCCAGCCAAATCTCTTGGCTCAGGGGGGCCAGTGGGTGGGCAAACACACTGGATAAAGCGAGTGAGAGAGAAAGCGAGAGAGGCACATTCCTGAGGCCTCAGAGAAAGCTGCCCTACCACCACAGAGGACTGTCATCTCAGGGCCTTGCACAGTATACACATACTGTGTTCCACGTACACTCATACACATGTACGCTTGTCCAACACACACACACACACACACACAGTGCAGGGCAGCTCCATCGCCATTTACGATCAAAGTCCTGCTCGGTGGGGTTGTGACTTACACGACATGCATCTCACACATCTCGAGATAGAACATCAGGAATAGGGAGATATGAAAGTAGGTCAATCCCATTTGTTTTTGGCGGTCTGGAGGCTGCACCTGGTTATTAGGCTGTGGCTGGCAGCTTTACTGTCCAGATTCCAGCCTAATTACAGGTGAACCGAGAGGGCCTCGGATGGACTCTGAGACACAGAGGAGGAGTGGGAGTGTGGGAAAAAAAGACAAGAGGGAGGCAGTGTCACCTCCTCTGCCCAGATCTCCAGAAACAGACGGGATTGAGAGGTTCGAGGAGAGAAATATGGGGGAAGGGGGAGAGGGATGGGTGGATGCTAGAGCTAGATGGATGCGCTGAGAGGTACAGGTAAGCAGACATACAAACAGGAATACAATATAACTCAAAAGACCGACAATGAGTTAGACATACAGAGAGGAGTGATAGCAGGGGGACAGACGGAGAGAGGCTGCTAGCAAAGAGTCTTCCTTCCCACAAAGCAGAAGCCTCAAATACCTGACACCAGGAAGAGAGAGGGTCCTGATGTTTTGCTCATCAAGGTCAACCCTCCAGGACGGAGGGAGGGAAGAGGGGGAGAACAGGAAGTGATAGAGACGTGAGCCATGGTGGAGGAGCAAAAGAGCACAGGAAAGGCCTGTGCGTCACTCCATGTCATTGTGTGGTGTGCGAACGTGGGCCCTACACCAGCAAACAAGAACCTCTAACAGCCTCTATACAGTACTATAGGACAGTCTGGAGAAACTCACACTGATAAGACAGAGGGCCCACAAGCAGATGCAACAGGGTTTGTAACTAGCCTGAATACATTGCAATTGCTCCTGAAGCCAACTACACCTACAGTGTAGTGCCAGCCACAGTGCATTCTGAACAGCAAACAAAGGGAGAAACTGCAGCAGATGCTAGAACATAGAAAAGCTAGAAAAGATGTATTAGGAATACAGTAGCATCCCAAAGGCTACCAACTAACTATCCCTTCTACACTACAGGTGCCAGCAGGGAATGGTTATATGTTGACCAACACCAAGTCAGACCACCTCCACATCGGGAAAGGGGGATTTGTCCTTGTAATTGGGTTCTTCCTGTTTCTCAACACAGGCGAGTGATTCTATTATCATGCATTATGGCTCAGGTTTAATTCAGTCTAGCAGATGAGCTACAGGAGGCAGGGAGGGGAAAATGCATTGTACATTCCCTGGTTGACATATTGACCATGAGGCAACACTACCCAGCATCTAGCTGTATATTTTTCAACTCAGAATGATGAATTCTCTGCTTGAATGCAGTTGGATAAACATAAGATAAGAAACAAGAGATTGACAAACTGAGAAATGGCTCATTTTACGCAAAACTGCACAAGGTTTTATCAGCAAACAGTCTCCCCTATCCTCCAATATCCCATACTCTGTCCTAGACTGACAGTTGAGCTAACCCTAACCCGAACTTAAATGACATTAGTCTTACAATCCCCTCGAGGGCTCGTCGTAAGCCTCCCCTTTAACCCTGGTGCCTTTGGCGTGTTTACAGTAAGCAGCAATAAGCAGCTACTTATAAGCAGCTACGCTCGCCATCCAGGAGGTCGGAATTGGAATGCCGCTGCAGATTTCAGATCCCGAGGAAGTCCATATCCCGCTCTACAGTCCCGCGGCGGGGCTGTGATTACCCCTCTGGCCTTTGTGTCTGGTAAGACTGGGACCCTGGGGGGTTTGGGGGGGGTTCCGGTTCACTGTTCATATGAAGTCCGGGAGCCTGCTGGGTCAGTCAGAGTTTCCTTTTCCAAACAACTTAGATTAGCCCATGTCTCAGATGCCTGTGCTGTACACCTTCCTCACATGCAGGTGGCTCATACATTTCATTATTTATTGTTTCAATGGTCACCTTAGAAGATAAATGCCAGTGGAAGTATGTATCACTGATGTCCCTTTGGTGCTTTGCTACACTGACATTGTGCAATATGTGTACTGGGTGAATAATATACATATATATTTGAAGAGCGTGGTTTATAAGGACACTTGAAGGAGTTACAGGAGTAACTAGTCCACCAACGTAAACCATCCAAATCAATTTCAGAGGATTGGGACTCGTTGGAGTATTTCCTTAAAGGAATGCTACATGTTAGGGCTTCAGCCTGTGAAAGGGGTTCAGAGCCAATCCTACAGTATGGAGTTCTGAGTAACGCATATTCCCAGAATAGTTATCTCTCTCTGTACAGCCCAAGGCAGTGCTCAAGACCAGACCACTTCATGAACTGTTGTATGAGTGGCATTGAGCCCTATTGAATGTTTCATAATTGTGCCCTTAAGGGTAAAGAATTCAAAGGTAAAGACTGCTAGTGAATATTTTTATGGCTTAGAACTATTATAAAACGCTTGAGATGACAACTGACAATAAGAAATGGGGCGAGGTTCATCATTCCTCTAACGCGATCATTCTCACTTGATTGCTAGACGAGGGCCGTGGCATCAACTCAAATTTGGCCTACTGTCTCCACACTGAACTACACTACAACATCACAAAATACCATTTGTATATTTTGGGAGATTTTACATTAAGGTTACACACTGACCAAAAATATAAACGCAACATGTAAAGTGTTGGTCCCATGTGTTATGAGCTGAAATAAAAAAAATCGCAGACATTTGGCATATGCACAAAAAACTTCTCAAATTTTGTGCACAAATGAGTTTCCATCCCTATTAGTGAGCATTTCTCCTGTAATATTTATGTCTGTAATAAAGCCCTTTTGTGTGGAAAACCTCATTCTGATTGGCTGGGCCTGGCTCCCCAGTCATGTGAAATCCATAGATCAGGGCCTAATGAATTTATTTCCGCTGACCCATTTTCTTTATATGAACTGTAACTCAGTAAAATCTTATAAATTGTTGCATGCTGCGTTTATATTTTTGTTCAGTATATATGTCATTGTGTCTAAATGTATATGCTAGTGAACAGAGTGACAGACCTATGGTGTCTGACTGTACTATGCTAGTGAACAGAGTGACAGACCTATGGTGTCTGACTGTACTATGCTAGTAAACAGAGTGACAGACCTATGGTGTCTGACTGTACTATGCTAGTAAACAGAGTGACAGACCTATGGTGTCTGACTGTACTATGCTAGTAAACAGAGTGACAGACCTATGGTGTCTGACTGTACTATGCTAGTAAACAGAGTGACAGACCTATGGTGTCTGACTGTACTATGCTAGTAAACAGAGTGACAGACCTATGGTGTCTGACTGTACTATGCTAGTGAACAGAGTGACAGACCGAGGGTGTCTGACTGTACTATGCTAGTGAACAGAGTGACAGACCTATGGTGTCTGACTGTACTATGCTAGTGAACAGAGTGACAGACCTATGGTGTCTGACTGTACTATGCTAGTAAACAGAGTGACAGACCTATGGTGTCTGACTGTACTATGCTAGTAAACAGAGTGACAGACCTACGGTGTCTGAATGTATATGGATCTCTATGAGACATCAATTCCATCTGTGATTCTTATCATTAACCAAACAGACAGAGTCCCGGGTAGGGCAGTGAGTCAGGTTGTAGGTGAAGTTGTCCCCGCCACTCTCTCCCTCTCGTTCTCTCTCCCTCCTGTCTTTCATGGATTTTTCATTTGCAGCCCTTCATCGCTATTCCTGGCAGGCACTGCGCTCCCACAATTTATTTATTAAAATCTAAAAGTATAATAACTCTGGAGACTCGGGGTTAGCTGGCAAACAGGTAAATTTCTCTGCCTTTGTCAGTATTTGTTGCTCGCCCCTCCAATCCTCATTATCTTCTCATTGCCTGTAAGTCCGCCTTTGCCTCTCTACACTCGCTTCACTGCGAAAACACATTCACACATTATGCACCAGTGCTGTGTTTGAGACCAACTAAAGTGAGACCGATTCAAGACAGAGACCGGAGCAAATCGAGTCGAGTCAAGACCAAGACTGGAGGGGGGGCGAGGCCGAGTCAAGACCAAGACTGGAGGGGGGGTGAGGTCGAGTCAAGACCAAGACCGGAGGGGGGGGGGGGGGGGGGGGGGGGGGGGCGAGGTCGAGTCAAGACTGAGACCGGGAGGGGGACAAGGGCTCCAAGACCAAGTCGAAACCAAGACCAGAAAAATGCTAGCCCAATTCAAGACCATGATTCCAACATTGTCAAGTCACCACCATAATAAGAGTTCAAAATGTCCAGTATTTCTGTGTTCATATTTCAGAACAACGTATGGATTCTTTAGACATTCAGAATAGTGAATAAATGCATGTTGAGGGCAAATAGAGCCACTACAAATTATTACTAACCCAAACACAGTGGGGAACAATGGGCCTTCTACGCCTTCAGAGAGGGCTAAGGATTTATAACATAATTATTATAACATAATAATAGTGATTATTATATTATTATTTTCAATTATGTTTTGATTTAATCTCTTCAGTTTTTTTGGAATGGAAAGGGCTAAGTCAGCCATTGGCTAGAAGCTAGATCAAGGCATCTGCCATTCAACTGTATCAGGGCAAAATTTTGGAGTGACAGTGGAATCAAAGAATCAAATCAAATTAAAGTGTATTTGTCACGTGCGCCGAATAGTGAAATGCTTAGTGCAAAAAAGGTATTAGGTGAACAATAGGTAAGAAAAGAAATAAAACAACAGTAAAAAGAGGCTATATACAGTAGCGAGGCTATAAAAGTAGCGAGGCTACATACAGACACCGGTTAGTCGGGCTGATTGAGGTAGTATGTACATGTAGATATGGTTAAAGTGACTATGCATGTATGATGAACATTGACTTAATGAGTGGGACCATTTTTACAAAAACGTATATGGAAACTTCTGCGTTCTTGAAGGACAACAGGTCACTGCGCAATAGCGAGCAGTAGTTTTCCCATGACCTAGCTAGCTAGCTTTTGTTGTCGGATAGTTTGCAGCGGCTGCAGCAGGTGTTATCAAATAGGATGCTGTTGCTAATTTGTTAGCTTCTTCTGTTAACTTTCAACAAGAAGTTTCAAATGATCATCATCTGGTGAGTGGAACAGGAGTTTTCCTATAAATTGTGCAGATTTTCAATCTCAAAATCACACCTTTTTTAAATAGAAAAAATGAAGAAATGTGATGGTGTAAGTCCACAAAGCTTACACCACATCAATCTGATTTGGTGGGCCTGTCAGGGCCTGGCCCCCAAGTGGGTGGGCCTCTGTCCCCCCAGGCCCATCCATGTCTATGCCCCTGATGCATGATGACAATTGCGCATCACAAATAGCCTGCTAACCAACACTTCGGATGAAACTTTTTCAATACCTGGTACCTATTTTTAACTTAGTTAGTATTTACTGCACGCTCTTGCCGCTTGCAGATAATATTCCACTGAAACTAGGCTATGTGTGCGATGCACATATGAATATACTTCACTCTGCTTTGCAATTGTGTCAGCTACTTAGCATGATTTCTCTATTGTTCTACATAACTGATAAGTCGTATACCTCCACTACACTACTTTGATACGCATCAGGAGGGATTAAGAAGTGAGTAGAAGCAGTGCCCACTAAAAGAAAAGTGGGTATACGGCTTAAACCGGCGTATAGCCTTCACTACACCAAACAACTGGCCCTTTGTGTTTTAGAAAAAGTGACCTCTCCTACGTGAGTGTGCTGGTATTACGGTTGCTGTCCTTTCAGAATCACAAACCTGTCACACACTGAAGACCTATAGGTTCACCACTGTACTAACATGTCACACTGAAGACCTATAGGTTCACCACTGTACTAACATGTCACACTGAAGACCTATAGGTTCACCACTGTACTAACCTGCCACACACTGAAGACCTATAGGTTCACCACTGTACTAACCTGTCACACACTGAAGGCCTATAGGTTCACCACTGTACTAACCTGTCACACACTGAAGACCTATAGGTTCACCACTGTACTAACCTGTCACACACTGAAGACCTATAGGTTCACCACTGAAGGCCTATAGGTTCACCACTGTACTAACCTGTCACACACTGAAGGCCTATAGGTTCACCACTGAAGGCCTATAGGTTCACCACTGAAGGCCTATAGGTTCACCACTGAAGGCCTATAGGTTCACCACTGAAGGCCTATAGGTTCACCACTGTACTAACCTGTCACACTGAAGACCTATAGGTTCACCACTGTACTAACCTGTCACACACTGAAGGTCTATAGGTTCACCACTGAAGGCCTATAGGTTCACCACTGAAGGCCTATAGGTTCACCACTGTACTAACCTGTCACACTGAAGACCTATAGGTTCACCACTGTACTAACCTGTCACACACTGAAGGTCTATAGGTTCACCACTGAAGGCCTATAGGTTCACCACTGAAGGTCTATAGGTTCACCACTGAAGGCCTATAGGTTCACCACTGAAGGCCTATAGGTTCACCACTGTACTAACCTGTCTATAATAGATATAAAGGCTGTTAAGAAGTTAGTGTTTTAAGAAAGGAGAGTATATATTTGGCTGGAGAAGCGTTTTTATACGCTGACTGAATAGAAGCTGATGATTAGGAGTTTTTTATTCCGCTGACCTCGGGAAGAAATGACGAGTCCTCACTATCCGAGATCAAGTCAAGACCAAGTACAAAAGTCCAGTCTCGAGTACTACAACACTGTTATACGCAAATACAGACACGCACAGGCGCACACACACAGGGACGCAAACCCACAGACATCGAAGTATCCTGAGAAAAGTCCAATCCTTCGAGTCACCCTGCTCGGATACATGACTTCCCATGACTCTCTGAACACAAAGGGGAGCTTGTATGGCCAGTAGATTGGGATAAAGAAAGGCACAAGACCACAAGACCTCACTGCTCTCTCAGTCTTCTGGGTGGGACTGTCTGGGTCTAGGACTATTCTCTCACACTTCTTTCGGTTTGTCAAATGCCCCCTACGCCTCCTCTTTGGGACATAGATAAAACCTACATAGCTATCATGACATAGAACAGGGATTGTAATCTGTGCAGAATAAGGAAGAAAAGTGGTGATTGGTGGTCTACTCTGGTATTGTTAGCTATTTGTTTTCTATTAACTGAATTAGAAATGGGGCAAGCATTCCCGAGAGTCATTGATTAACTGTAGCTAAGAACTGACCTCACAGACAAATTAATCCAGACCATCTCAAAACAAACAAATCTGGCACTAGATGCGACAAGACTGACATTGTCCTTTAAAATTGGGGCTCACTCAACAGAGATCCAACTTAACTTCGTTTAGTAAGTATGAGCCCTGCATGTGAAAATCACAAATGCTCGCTCCTTGTAAAGACCAAATGAACAAACAAAGAGATGTTCAACCCCTCAATTTCGTATCAGTTATTCATTACCTTAGCAGATCTAGTGGGGGGGGGGGGGGGGGGGGGGGCTTGCTGAAGGAATGCTAAGGGGGGTGAAGGTAGGGAGAATGGGATGTAGAGGCCTTAAACAGTCATCCCACATCCCACCCACCAAGAGGAGCATTCCACAGGACTGTCTACACGCCCGTCATTAAGTCAGACCACCTGCCGGCAAATCAGGAACCCCATCGCAAACCAACCCCATACTGCTCAGCCCTTAACACTATACACATATCAGACAAGCTTTACGCGACTATACACTGACCGTAGACAACTAGGGATCCACCTATAGCAGATATTTAACTGAGCAGAGCACTTATATTAGTACGGGTGGATTGAACATCACACTGACCAGAAACAGCATCACAGCATCACCCGTGTGGCCATTGACTGGCATGTCACCTCCTTGAGAGAGCGAGAAGAGGATGGAAAAAAAGAAAGAAAAACGAAGAAGAAACAGCCCTTTGTTATTCTGCTCTGACAGAGCCTTGAAGGAATGACGTTACTGGCATCAAGTGAAGTTGAAACAAAAGCAGCTGATAAACAGACTGGGACAGATAGCATCTCCCTGTACGCTCAACACCTCTCCATCAAGTGGGCTTCCTCTCCCTCCCCTCCCCTCGCCTCCATCCAGGTCCTTTCCCCTCACGGTTTCGCTCTCTCTCTCATCCCTCTCTCTCCCCTCTGTCAGTAACACAGCAGAGACAACAACAACAAACAGTAACAATTCATATTTTCTCAATTCCCAGAAAATGAACCCCTGAGGCATTCGGTTAAATCTTGTATCCCTCCATACAATTTCAGACAGCCGTCTCATTGTGTTTTTCCAAAGCCATGCAAATGGCTCTGCTTGATTTTGTCACATTATCTGACAACTCTGTGCGTGGGGAACAATTGAATATGCTAACATTTCACTGAATAGTTGTCGCTCGAGGTGCAAACATAGGGAGAGGAAGATGCAGGCTTCGCTTATCAGCTTCTGCAAGGTAAACATCAACAATGTGAAGGTGATGTGTGTCCCAGTCAGAAGTGGTGCATTTGCCCCTTTTCAGTTCTTCATTTAGTCTCTGAATTGCCTTTGAGAGCCGTGTGAACAGAGATAACACGTTGGGAGCGCGTCAGCTCGCTTTGAACGCCGACAAATATGGAGCTGTGTTTTTAAGAGTGCCCGGGTCAAAGACAGCACAGTATGAAGATAGGCAGAAACTGCTTCTCCGATAGAAATCCCCGATCGTGCTTGTAGGCGATGTCATGGCGACGCTGGCTAGCTAAGCTCATGCACAGAAACCCGTCATCAGGTCTAACGGTCGTTTGACGTGCAGGCCGTCAAATCAAAGGCACAACTTCGATATAAAGTTGTTTTTGACGAAAATGAAAACGTGTCAGTTTGTCAATTTCACGAGGTTGGAGTAATAACGTTCACCTACTTAAGACATTGGCTCGATTCTAGGTTGTGTCTTTATAAGTCCAGAAAATAAACAACTAAGGAAGAATGTTTCACTTCTCTCATTGGCTTCTCAAAACCCAAACCCCGGCCTGGTCTGCTTGGTCTGCTTCGCAAGCGTTCCCGGAAGTCTCGCCATGTTGCGCCTCTGGGTTTAGAATCTCCGTGGCTGGGTGTTTAGTGAGGTCTTGTAAAGATTCCTTTGGGGGGAAGGCTGCTCTTAGTGAGATTAAAGCATTGCCCAAGTGATCCCGTGCAAGGTTTTGAAGTGGCCTGTACCTCCGCACTAAAGCTCTGAGGAGTGATAGGACGAAACATGATGCCTCTAGGCATCTATCTATGCCACGGAGCATTGGTCGCACTTCCTGACCGTGAGATGCCAAGAAAAACACACATCCCCAGCATTCCAAGTCCACACCTGAACAAAGAATTTCCTCACCGTCTCTCTCTCCCTCGCTCTTCCCCTTTCATCCTTACTCATCCTTCCTCCTCCCTCCCATGCATCTTACACAAAGACTCTTTTTCCTCCACTTTTTGACAATGTGCCTCCCCACCTAGCTCCGCCAGGCATTCCTGGGTCTCTCCTAGCTGTGGAAATGTCAAGAATGGGGAGAAAGGAGTGGAGGGTACACTGAGCGCAGCGACAGGTAGAGTCTTGTCCGAAGGTACTAACATCCCCAGTCTCCTGGATGGTGGTTGGTTGCACACAGAGGATGTGATCCGACTTGACTGTCTTAATTAAAACGTTGCACTGGAGTGAAGCCTCAGAGCTCATTCTTCATCAGATGGAGGAATGCCAAATAATCCCTTGGATATGGCCCGCAAAAAAATCAAATACAGATTTGTGTCTAACCTCAAGAGAGACGTGGATCGCTATTATGCCCTACAAGAAAATGAGTACACTTTGAATTTTTTAACCTTGTCCTATAAAGACCGAGTGAAATAATTGTATAGCAATGAAACAAATACACTGCAAATTCACTTGAATACAGTTTGAAAAGTTTCATAAGGTTTCATTGAAACGAAACAGGACCAAGTGCATTTCCTAATGCATATTCCTTGGCCCTCTAAGCCAGTTATGTGAAATATGTTGCTCCGCTAAATTGGCCATGCTAACAACCTCTTCAAACCCAAGGCATCTAGCAACTAGACAGTAGTTGCTAGAACCAAGAAGCTCCTCTCTTCGCAACAAGAAAGGCGAATTTGAAAAAATAAGAAAAGAGGGAAGAAAAAATGTTAGCAGTACAGTGTGTCGTGCCTGGAAAGATAACATTTTATTTGTGCCAAATTCTACCAAACACTGCAAACAACCTGCAACCATTGGAATCACCTGCTATCACGAATGATTTGGGCACTGACCACGTTTTTGAGGCCTGTATATGGAGGCCATGGATTCTAACTTTTGACCAGCTGCCAACATCGTCAAGCGCCAGCAGAAGCCAAACAGCAATAAGCCCTGTTTGCTGGCAAAGAGGGCAGAGACTGGCATAGTCACGGCATATGTTAGGACGAATTAGTCACGGGTATGGGTCTTCTTATAGTGCCTGACAAATGGTTTCTTTACAAAAAAGTGCCAAAGGGAGCGACAGCTCTCAATAACTCTCATTGCACTGGGGAAGTTTTCAGTATCTAGAGCTGCAGCTGGCTAAAATGGATTACTTGTCTCCTTTTTTTTCCCAAACTCAGGAAGTTCCTCAAAAAACTATTTTTAAGATTGCATGTTATCAAGCACAGACAAGTCTGATCTATTCATTCCTTCTCCACGTCCGCTTCCTCCTGCTCCTGACTCTGCCTCTGTTTAGGTAAAATGACAAAACGCAAGGCTGTCTTTTTATGGCGCCAAGGCTTTGCCATTAACAGTGGTGTGAACATAACTGTCAACTGCTAAAAGAGTGTGAGAAATGTAGTCCCCAGTAAATACCTCAAAGCTTTGGGTTATGTGTAAAAAGACTTCATAAATCGTTCCCCTGACAACGGTGAAAGGTTACTGGTCAAGCCTCAGGGAGGTCAGTTATTGTCCCTGAAGGTGTATATCAAAGGGGACACCCCCACCTCCTAGAGAGAGACGATTAACCTGAGAAGGACCGCAGCAGCTTCACCATGACAACTAACCTGCTTAGAGGACTCAGGTGTCCTCATTTGTCTGAGTGCTGGGAAACAGTCATGGGTGTAACCCTACAGCTATGATATTTCAGATACCATTTACTTGTGATGCAGGAGAGCAGGGAGTGTGATGCCTATCTTTACAATGTGACTGCCCCGTACAACTCTGTCAAACTAACCTTAAAATAATCTGGTCTCAGACGATCGTGCAGGTGAAGAAGCCGCATATGGAGGTCCTGGGCAGGCGTGATTACACGTGGTCTGCGGTTATGAGGCAGGTTGGATGCACTGCCAAATTCTCAAAAACAACGTTGGAGGCGGCTTATGGTAGAGAAATGAACATTCAATTCTAAGGCAATAGCTCTGGTGGACATTTCTGCAGTCAGCACTCCCTCAGAATTTGAGACATCTGTGGCATTGTGTTGTGTGATAAAACTTCCCATTTTAGATTGGCTTTTTATTGTCCCCAGCACAAGGTGCACCTGTGTAATGATCATGCTGTTTAATCAGCTTCTTGATATGCCACACCTATCGGTTGGATGGATTATCTTGGCAAAGGAGAAATGCTCACTAACAGCGATGTAAACAAATTTGTGCACAAAATTTGAGAGAAATAAGCTTTTTGTGTCTATGGAACATATCTGGGATCTTTTATTTCAGCGTACACTTTACATGTTGGGGTGAACACTTTACATGTTGCGTTTATATTTTTCTTCAGTATATATTGAAAGTCAGCATTTTCATCAGATGACAACAGAAGTGCAATGCTATTTGGCTGACAGCCACACAAGTAAAAGAGATTACAACGAAAAATAAAGGTCTTTTTTCCAGAAACGATACATGGCCATCATATTTCTAATGTTTTTCATAGAAAGAATGTAGCCAGCAACATTTCCTAATATTTTGCCTAATGTTAAAATTGCATTTTACCAGACAAAAGCAGGCAGGCTACACCGAGGAAAGTACTGGAAAAAAGTAGCTACACATCAGTCAGAGTATTGTCTGCTGGTTGAATGTCCGTTCATGAATTCTCATCCAAGTGGAGAAGTGCAACTGAAGCACAAAATGTGTCTGATGCAGAGCGGAAATTACAATAAGAAGCATTTCAGATCTTCGTTTAAAAAAGCGGCAAGATATTTCTTATGCCTTTGAACTTTTTTCCTGTGTGAAAAATTAAGAATTTTGCATTAACGCGACAACTAAGCTTAACTTGCTAGTTATCTAAGTAAGTGGCTGAATTAATAAGGTGACGGGGCATTTTATTGAGTTAGCTTTCTGCCGTGTTTGAGAAGTCAAAGTCAAAGCCCTTTGGATGAGTTATCTGTACATCTGCCACTGCTATCTTTTGAATTCCTTGCGTGTTTTCTCCTCTCCGTTCTTGGCCAGTCTGCTACGCTCCCATCTTCTCTGAGTAGTCAAGCCCATTGCCCTAACGACTGCAGAGTCCTCACAGACATAGCATGTACACATGCTGCTCCAGTGCCAGTACTGGTTTTCCTTCAGAAAAGCTTGTGTCAAAACTTTCTTCATTTCCACAATGTCTCTCGTTCACATTCGCTTTTAAATGTCCAAACTCACCAAAAATGGCATTCGGTAGCTCCTATATGTATAACTTTATGAGCTGGATTGCCATTCTTTGCGCTCGTTAGCATATTTAGCTAGCAACCTCCATGGAAATTCACTATTACTTGTGCTAATTTTGTTAGACCCCCAATGTCCTTTTTTTGTAGTGTTTTTGGTGCCCCCTTGTGTACTAAGCTGATAATACCGTAAATCCTGGGACGTATGAAGGACGGTATGACAATATAAAAATCTGGATTGCACCCAACCTTAGTATAAAACAATCAAACTCCCCCCCCAAAAATCCTCATTTATTAACCTTTCCACATTTTTTTTGTCTTTGTATGCCTCTATTTTGTGAAAAGGTCACTTTTCCTTTATCAGAATAATGATTCTCCTCTATAGCTAGATTTCCATCCAATATTCTATATTCTAAAATCTGCATAAAAACAATGTACATTTTCCCACCAGAGATGTTTTCAACTCTATTAATGGTTTTCTCACAATTTCTTTTTGCATTATATAGCGAGTGTGCACACTCTGGTATAGGCATGTGCACTCTAGCCAACAGCGTCATCTGCACGCTGTTGGCTAGAGCGCACACATAGCCTATATGATGAGATTATTATAATGGGAAAAAGAGCGAGATTATTTTTACTTGTCAAACGGCAGCCAAGCATCGATTATCATGTCACCGGAATAAGACCCTTCATATTTATTGGAAAGGAGCATCAAGCTTATCACCTTGCACTTTCACCACCCTGTGAAGTTCATTTATTTAATCTGTAACCTAATAAACTGCATGCTTTCCTGATGAGTCATAGTAGGACCACACATGTCACCGCGTGACTCCAAGTTACCTTCAATATGATGGTAATTATATCAATATTCGCACATAAAAGCTTTTCCACTGGAATTTTCGCCACATAATTAATTTTACCGACAGAAAAAGATCCCACTTTGTCTAACATATTTTGTTTTGTCGATACTTGGAAAGTTTACCGAAAAATTTCCATCAGGCCTTTCATGACATTTTTTATCCGGCATGCACTTTACTCGCGTAAAAAGGTTGGAATGAAACCTGGTTTATGACCATGTACTGTATTTTCAATGGATTCAATGACAGTTCTTACGAGCAGCACTTTGTGCTGATTATTACGGTGCTTTTGGCACTGCATCACAGGCAGAATTCATGGCACAAAAGTAAGTGTGCACCTGAAGCTCTTGCATGCATATAAGGCTTAATGGCGGTAAGAACGGACGATTGCCATAATTTTTCGAGTTTCAACACTCAGTTATTACAATTTTAAAAAAACAACATTGAAATACCATTAGGTAAGGTAAAGCAAAAACCCAAACCGGTCCGTACATCCCTAATAAGGGATACCTAAACAGAGAGGGGGGTGACTATTCCATACAGTCCTGTTGAGACTGAAAACAGACAGACAGACAGAGAGAGAGAGAGAGAGAGAGAGAGAGAGAGAGAGGAGACAACACAATGGCGACTTACCGTCCACACAGTGCTCCACCTCCTCCAGGTTGCGCAGTGTAATCCTCATCAGGCTGGAGTTGAGCATCAGCTCGTTCTTATGTGCCGGCCACATGTACTCCGGGGCCAGGTTGACAAAGAAAATGCGTGTGTCGCCAGTGGCAACCTGGTTGTCGCATATCACAGGGTCCCCGAAGCCGCCGATCATCACCTTGTTGCCGCCGTCCAGAAGAACCTCGCCGTTGACCATGGTCTTGCCTTTCAGGTACCGCCATACCCTCACCTTTATCAAGGCCATGGAAAAAGACACTTTAGCTCTTTACTGAGGCTCCTCACATGCAGGCTGTAACTTCAAGTTAAAGGTAGACTGAGCAAGGTGACATCATCATAAATAGGATATGATGTATGCAAGTGGAAAGTTGCCCTGTTGTTTATGATGATGTAATTTTGCAGTCTACCTTTAAGCAAATATATTTAATATCAAAAGTATTTTACAACAATTGTAATTTAACAAACAGATTTAAGTCAGGACTCCAGATATTTCATGTTTATATGCATCCAAGCACTTTTTCTGCCAACCACTTATTTTAATAAAACTTTAAAGGGCCAAATTG
This sequence comes from Salmo trutta, assembly GCF_901001165.1. Classification (NCBI taxonomy): domain Eukaryota; kingdom Metazoa; phylum Chordata; class Actinopteri; order Salmoniformes; family Salmonidae; genus Salmo; species Salmo trutta. The sequence goes on from NC_042984.1 coordinate 34,430,322, forward strand.
TATACATCAGTGTACCATGGTTGAACAAATACATACTTTCCTGGACTGTATCTGCTCAACCATAACCGTATTCGCAACAGAAGACATTTCATATTCATGGGACAGGATTCCATTTGGGCCGGTCTCATTTGGTGGTAAGTGGTTCCGATCCGAAAACGTGACACCTCTAATCTACTCCCTCTACATCCCAACTCATGAGACAACGGACCCTAGACCAACCAGAAGGTTTCTGAGCTCGGCGAGAACTGACTGCCACTGGTTTACGTCTGGTTTATTTTGACAGACATTAGATTGGTGTAGCTCAGTTTTAATAGAAGGTCCAATGTTTTAACAATGAACGACAAAAGGAATTTCATCAATGACTTGATGAAGGAGTGTTGTTAATTGCTGGATGGGGTTCTGTGAGGACTACGGTCATGGATTTCACAAGTGTATGAATATGCTATTGTATATCCCTCTACATTAGGCTACATTACAATAACTGTGTTTATTTGCAGCCCTTTTAATCTTAAATAGAATATTTCTTTATCTGCCAACACTATACATTACTAAATGGAACGCAACCGGAGGATTGCTGGTATCAGAATCTCAGGTGCAACCTACTGTCTGTGTACCCTTGAGCAAGGCACGTAACCCCTAATCTGCTAAAGGGGCACATTTACATTTACGTCATTTAGCAGACGCTCTTATCCAGAGCACTGCTCTGTATCTGACCCTGTGCTGCTTTCAGCCTCTTGTGTGTGGTGTCCGGGAAGTTAGGAATAACATAAGACGCCAAAAGATAAATGTCAATTTGACAATGGACAATAAAGTTGTATTATTTTCTTCATCCTACCGATGTATTGGTTTGTCATGTTCTCTAAAAAAGGTAGCTTATTGCTCACAGAGAGATGCATACCGTTTTCATCATCAAACAAATGGACCACTGACTATAAGGCATTGCATCTCAATGCTAGAGGCGTCACTACAGACCCTGGTTCGATCCCGGGCTGTATCACAACCGACCGTGATCGGGAGTCCCATAGGGCGGCGCACAATTGGCCCAGCGTCGTCCGGGTTTTGGGAGGGTTTAGCCGGGATAGGCCGTATTTGTAAATAACAACTTGTTCTAAACTGACTTGCCTGGTTAAATAAATATACAAATGGATGCCGTTTGCAGTTCGTCTACCTGCACTGTAGTAACAAGGTTGGTCACGGGCCTGTGCTAGACTACTGGTTTGCATGGCAGGTGGTTCACAGCATGTTTGTGATGATTACGTGACTGAGTAGTAGGCCTAGTAGCTATATAATTGATGGGTAGATGGTTAAAAAGTTTAAAGGAACGCATAGGATATGGATCTTTAGTGTTGTGCACTATGACAAGGCAATTGTCAAATACAACCTCATGCCTGTAAATAAATACAAAACAAGCTTCTGAAGAACAACAAATGTAACGCCTTATATATAGCTCAATTATGTACATCACTATAGTTTTTGTATATATATATATATATATATATATATATATATATATATATATATATATATATATATATCGGTCACGTGAGCTTCCCTTAGGAATCAAAGGGGGTTTATTAGCCTATAATTATGTAATAAATAGTTAACACTGTTGAAAAGGTTGAGATTGTTATTACTTTTTTGTTCAACTACTGTATGAGAAGGCCCACCAAGACTGCTGCACTGATTCAAATGGCCACCGTTGGCTTTGGAAGAAAAGTGGGATGGCATAGAAGTGATAGGCTATGATTTGACAGGTGTCACTTTGGAGTTAGGCTTACATGTATCCTACTTTCCGAAACAGAAACATTGAATACTTTGTAACGTTTTCGACAAGACTATCGTTACTTTGTAGCCTACGGATCAAGATTCAGCAACAACCTCATTCAACATAAATCTATCCACTCAAGTCAGGATAGTCAGGCTTACCTTGCAAGAGTATGTATTGTGCACTGGGTCCATGTTCATGATTTCTTCAACGGTACCAGTCAAAACTACGTTCGCCTCCTCTTCCCTTTTCTCCAAGTCTTTCTCCGGACAACTTCCGTGACACCGTTGACAGAAAACGGCGACTATCGTCAATGCCCACCCGTACAAGTGAGTTGGTCTCCGTTGTGAAACCATGGTCACGAAAACGGGTAACAGACTAAATAAATTCTTCTGCGACACAAAGTAGCCTATAAATTGTTTTCGCAACAATACTCGCTATTTAGGTGAATAAGCCTTCTCCTAACTTCCCTACCGACCACAAAGCTCTCTCAATTTCAGACAAATCTCATGCGTCTGCTGAGTGCGCGACCTGAGCTGCCTCGCTGCAAGCCGGCTGAGAGAGAAGAAAAGGGTTGGATTCTCTCTCAAGGAATGCGCTACACTTCACCCCCCCTCACACTCGATTCTTTTTGAATGACGCTTCGGATTTGCATGCAATCTGAATTGCTGATACGACTGGTGAAGGGACCTGCGGTTTCAGGAAGGATGCCGAAAGTGGTGTAAAACGCCACCCTTCGGAGAAATGGTGCGTCCACTGAACAAGCGTAAAACCAAAGGGGGAATTGCTTTGAGGCAAGTGATGGCCAAGTAGCCTACACTAAACATTGAAAGTAGTCTCGGCCTATATTGTGTGTAGCTTAGCCTAAACTATGAAATAATCAAATAACAAAACAAAAACATTGGGTTGGTAAGACCGATCCCTAATAAACAAACCAACAGAAACAGTCCAGAACTGGCAATAAAGTAAGCCTAAGCGATACCATTATGGATCTTATTAAATATTTGCCATGATCAACATTTGTAAATGCTACCATGTGTGAGTTTTTTTTTTTACAGCTCCCAGTTAGGAATAGACACTGCGTATATTTCCACTCTTCAAAAGCTGTAATTTTAAGTAGACTATCCGTCAATCTATTCCTGGAAAATGACAGGCTTGCGATGTGCTCTCCAACAGAGGATATTTGTAGAGATTTGTTCCATGTTTTCCCTCGGATTTCTTGTGCCCTTCCCTGATTTTTCTATAAATCTAAAAAGTAGCCTCTTCACAATTAAAATGTCAACATCACACTCTAAAAATTGGGGGTTCAACAAGGGTTCTTCTAAGATCCTCAAAGTTCTTCGAAGAACCTTACGGTTCTTGGCACTGAAAATGGCACCCAAAAGGTTATTCCAACAACCCCATAGGAGGTGGGGTTCATCGAGGAAACTTCCTTAGATGGTGGGGTTCTTGCAGGAACCTAACTGCCCAACTGAAATATTTGGATTTGAATTTGAAAGGACAGCAGGTGCTGGCACTTAACTGAAAAATGTAAAGATCTCCACAATTTAAGGTAAGGTTTGTCCCTTGTATGATCAAAATTGATATTGTTTTACGATGATACCATTTATCTTTTCATATTTGTGCAAATCTTTCTAAAACAGAAAATGGACATAATTCAATGGATATCAATCAAAGAATATGTAGGCTATACGAATATGTAATAAGAGTATCCTTTAGGGGTTCTTCAAATTGAAACTGTGGGAGAACCGCTATATGTTCTTCGAATCCCCACCAACTAAGGAGGTTCCTCGATGAACCCCACCTCTTAATGGGTTCTTGGAATAACTTTTTGGGTGCCATTTTCAGTGCCAAGAACCGTAAGGTTCTTCGAAGGACTTTCAGGATATTAGAAGAACCCTTGTTAAACCCCTCATTAGAGTGTACATATTCTTACCTCTGTTGATTTGATATCCATTGACTTTGTGTCCATTTTCTGTTTTATAAAGATTTGCAGAAATATGAAAAGATAGATGGTATTATTGTAAAACAATATCAATTTAGATCATACAACGGACAAACCTTACCTTACATTGTGGAGATCTTTACATTTTTCAGTGAAGTGCGTGCACCTACTGTCCTTTGAAATTCAAATCCAAATGTTTCAGTTGTATTTATTTTATTTAACCTTTTTTTAACTAGGCAAGTCAGTTAAGAACAAATTCTTATTTACAATGACTGCCTACACTGGCCAAACCCGGACGATGCTGGGCCAATTGTGCGCCGCCCTATGGGACTCCCAATCACTTCCGGTTGTGATACAGCCTGGATTCAAACCAGCGTGTCTGTAGTGACGCCTCTAGCACTGAGATGCAGTGCCTTAGACCGCTGCGCCACTCGGGAGCCCAAGAGTGTGTTGGGCAGTTAGGTTCCTGCAAGAACCCCCACCAGCTGAGGAGGTTCCTCAATGAACCCCACATCCTATTGGGTTCTTGGAAGAACATTTTGGGGGGTATTTTCAGTGCCAAGAACTGTAAGGTGCTTCGATAACTTTGAGGAGCTTAGAAGAACCCTTGTTGAACCACTCATTTTTAGAGTGTAATACTAATAATAGTAAGTGATGAGTAGGACTATTAGGTGTAGGCAACAGATCTAGATTAGTGTTATTTTAAGAGATGGGAACGCCCTTCCTTAGTGGTGCTGAAAGGACAGCGCCAGGATCGAGCAATAATGTTTTTTTATTAATTAGTTATTGAATATTCGAAGCGTACAATATACTTGCAGTGAAGCCGCTCAATAACTACATCCTATCAGTCATCCAACAGAGTCCCATTCAGAGTGGCACACAGAAGCATCCAGGGTCAATGCCCTGCTCAAGGGCATGTTGACCGATCTACCACCAGGCCAAAAAACGTGAACCCGAACCCTCCAAGATCACCCCACAGTTCCCAATAGCTGTCCCTCCCTCAACCATTCGAGACCCCTCCCACAGTCCCCCCCAGGAAGAAACAAATAAATAAATACAATTAATTCCATTCCCCACCCCCCAAGAACCCCCCCAATGCACCAACAACCAAGAGAATGAACTAAAGAGAAAAAAGGAAAAGACAGAAGAAAACAGCAAACAACAATGCAAAAAAATATATAAAAAATAATACATTTAAAACAAAGGACATCAAGGACAACTAAAATCATGACAGCAATGCCAACTGTATATGTTTGTGAGTACGTGGTATAGCTATTTGTAGGCTATAGCCTACTGTAAATCTGAATACATGTAGCACTGTTTGCAAGGAGAGGTTAAGTTGCGAGTAGGAATTTCATTGTATTGTGTAGCTTATGCCTGGGCTTTATCATAAATAAACTGTGATTTGATTAGCTTGAACACATTACAATATAGGCCTACCCAGGGCCAGAATTATGCAGGGGCTTACCGGGGCTGAAGTTTGGACACATGTACTCATTCCAGTGTTTTTCTTTATTTTTACTATTTTCTACATTGTAGAATAATATTGAAGACATCAAAACTATGAAATAACACATGTGGCATCATGTAGTAAACAATAAAGTGTTAAACAAATCAAAATATATTTTATATTTGACATTATTCAAAGTAACCACCCTTTGCCTTGATGACAGCTTTGCACACTCTTGGCCTTCTCTCAACCAGATTCACAAGGTAGTCACCTGGAATGCATTTCAATTAACAGGTGTGCCTTGTTAAAAGTTAATTTGTGGAATTTCTTTCCTTCTTAATGCGTTTGAGCCAATCAGTTGTGTTGTGACAAGGTGGGGGAGTATACAGAGGATAGCCCTATTGGTAAAAGACCAAGTCCATATTATGGCAAGAACAGCTCAAATAAGCAAAGAGAAACAACAGTCCATAATTACTTTAAGACATGAAGGTCAGTCAATGTGGAAAATTTCAAGAACTTTGAAAGTTTCTTCAAGTGCAGTCAAAAAAAACATCAAGCGCTATGATGAAACTGTCTCTCATGAGGACTGTGACAGGAAAGGAAGACCCAGAGTTGCCTCTGCTGCAGAGGATAAGTTCATTAGTGTTACCAGCCTCAGAACTTGCAGCCCAAATAAATGCTTTACAGGAGTTCAAGTAACAGACACATCTCAACATCAACTGTTCAGAAGAGACTGGATGAATTAGGCCTTCATGGTTGAATTGCTGCAAAGAAACTACTACTAAAGGACACCAATAAGAAGAAGAGACTTGCTTGGGCCAATAAACACGAGCAATGGACATTAGACCGGTGGAAATTTGTCCTTTGGTCTGATGAGTCCAAATTTGAGTTTATTGTTTCCAAATGCCGTGTCTTTGTGAGACACAGAGTAGGTGAATGGTTGATCTCTGCATGTGTAGTTCCTACCGTGAAGCATGGAGGAGGAGTTGTGATGTTGTGGGGGTGCTTTGCTGGTGAAACTGTAGGTGTTTTATTTAGAATTCAAGGCGCACTTAACCAGCATGGCTACCACAGCATTCTGCAGAGATACGCCATCCCATCTGGTTTGCGCCTAGTGGGACTATCATTTGTTTTTCAACAGGACAATGACCCAACACACCTCCAGGCTGTGTAAGGGCTATTTGACCAAGAAGGAGAGTGATAGAGTGCTGTATCAATGACCTGGCCTCCACAATCACCTGACCTCAACCCAACTGAGATGGTTTGGGATGAGTTGGACCGCAGAGTGAAGGAAAAGCAGCCAACAAGTGCTCAGCATATGTGGGAACTCCTTCAAGACTATTGGAAAAGCATTCCAGGTGAAGCTGTTTGAGAGAATGCCAAGAATATGCAAAGCTGTCATCAAGGCAAAGGGTGGCTACTTTGAAGAATCTCAATATAAAATATATTTTGATTTGCTTAACACTTTCTTGGTTACTATATGATTCCGTATGTGTTATTTCATAGTTTTGATGTCTTCAATATTATTCTACAAAAACCCTTGAATGAGTAGGTGTGTCCAAACATTTGACTGGTACTGTATATATATATATATTGTACAATATGCGTGTTTGTTTGAATTCAAGACCAGATTGATCTCAGTTGGTCAGTGTCAGTGTAGCCACTCATTTCAGTAATTTTTATGGTAAGATTCAGCTAATTTCTTCTATCATGTAAATTACGTAGAATTGCATAAAATGCTTTTTTATTCTGGCTTTATTATGGCATCTTGGTGCATAGATTTGTTTACAGAAAAGTATGGTGTTCCGGGACGTGTGTGTGTGTGTGTGTGTGTGTGTGTGTGGGGGGGGGGGGGGGGGGGGTTAACCTATTACAGAATAAAAGAAAACAGAGGTGAACTATCAATTCTAATAATTTATTTGCATAGATTAAACATGCTATAAAATCAATTCACCAAGTAGTGAACATAAATCATTACTACGTAGAATTGAAGGAAATTAGTTTTAATATAGCCAATAAATCAAGCTTTTGGTGTGGTGGGTTCCACTGCGCAGTGCAAGAGGGGGTCCGTGAAGTTTTATGAACATCAAGGCAGACACACGGTGAATTTGGATTCTCGATCTCGTTGGTAAGATGATAAGGTTCATGTAGCTAAACCCTCACACACTCCACTGAGCTGCAGATTCTTTATCAACGGTCTGATTGGCCAAAGTGGTAAATCCTCCGAATTGCCTCTGCAGTGCACACACGTAGCCTACAGTTCTTCATCATTCCCGCCACTGCCAGTGAGAAGAGGGAAGAAACCATCATTTACTGCAGGCCTACCTACCTCTAGGCTGCTACACATACTTATTTGGTTTGTCAGTCTATAGTTTTTCATGGGTTTTTCGGCGTAATTAAATAGAATTAATTTGGTGTAGGTCTATTCTCAAATTGAAAGAAGTGAGGGAGAGCTACACTACAACCCCTACAACCTGTTGCTGACTTGCTGGCTCATCCTGAAGGCCTGTTATCCATCCCAATCTTAGAATGCTTTCTGAAAAGTAAGTTCAAGTATATTTATGGCCAGTTTTATTGTGAAACATTTATGACAATGTCCTCATCTTCCCAACATTTCCTGTCACCTCATGGATAAAAACCAAGGACTCACCAAAACTAAAAACATTGTTTTAGTTTATTTTCAATGTTCCTTTGTAGGCTAATCCTCTCCATGTTGCCAAAATGATTGTGTAGACTGTAGCCCCGAAAATTTCTAGGCTGTAGCCCGAAAACAATGGGCTTTCCCAAACTTTATGCATTGGGTAGACTTAATATAGGCCTATATTTTAACAACAAAAGTTAACTTATTTTTTAGAAATGTTCAGTGGAAAAATGGCCAAGCACAAGGTTGCAAATGCATCTCTGAATTTCCCATCGTTCTTCTTCTTCTTTGTGTGAACATCCGGCAGACTAGATGCTGTGTTGTGTATTGCTGCCTTTCACAGGTCTGAATGCAGATTGCACATTTTAGTCACAAAATTAAAGGAGTAAGAGAATGGGAAATTCTTAAATTGCACCACCATCTAACCTTGCACCTAGGGTTAACAAAATTCTGCGAACTTTCAATAAACGGTTGTTGTTACATAGCTATAGCCCCGGTCTTTCCTTGTCAGATCACATAGCTAACATTAACAGCACGATGGAAAAAGATGCAGCCCTCCAAAAAAAGTCTACAGTACTGTGACCTACACACATTGTCAGCCAGAGCATCTCTTTCAGCTTAGAACCTTTTCCCAAATCACATGAAGAATCATGTTCTCACCACCACCAATTGTCTTTTGACAGCACTCCTCATCCCACAAATATTTCAACACAAAGGCCTCCGTAAGTAAACAGGCTTAAACAAGCATTCGACTCAGGGAAGACATTTTCATAGACCATTTTGTCATTCAAACTATAATCTGCCAAGCAGATGCAATTACTGTTGAAAAAGCCAGAGTGGCAAAGACGTATTCCCCACGGATATTTATTAGCAGACTTTGAGAGGGTTTGTTGAAAACGATCCCATACATAATTTTGGTTGGGTTTTGACTCTCTCTTTGCTCAAGTTGTCAGTTTTTATGACTGAGTGTTTCATTGCAGGACTGACCGCACTGGCGGAATGAATTGGCACATTGCCATGCAGTTGTGTGACATGATCTGTTATTCGAATCATTCTTCAGCAATACCTCTGGAATAAAGCAAAATGACACATATTACAGCTCTGACAGTTTGTTTGTATATATGTAGGAATAATGACGTGCGTTATTATTTCTCCCTTTGAAATAACTTATTGTGAGTGATGACTTTAAACATGCGGACGGTTCGTGCAGCGGGAGAATGGTGACCCATTTTAACTAAGGGTCTTTTGGAAACAAAGAGACCGAAAAAAATCATTTTTGAAAAATATTTACTGAAAAAAGTTATGGAAAGGCCTATACAATCGTAGGCTCTCGGCTGTTATTCATTTAATAGCTGTGCTACTGGTTTATTCTTGTATTTCATCAATTTATGGCCATTCAGTGAAATTCCTACCGTATGAGTGTTGGAAAGTCCATCTGCTTGGTGCTCTACGTACAGGAACATGTAAGTGATATCTCCACAGTGCAGATCACAATAAATAATTCACATTGCCGCCGTGGTTCTATGTCCTTACATTCTGTTTCCTTGTTCTTCAAATATCCTTTGATTCATAAAAAATGTGTCCAAAATGTATTCTGCCCACAGTATACATTGCTATATTTTACTCACACGCACACACACACACACACACACACACACACACACACACACACGGGATAATATGACCCAATAACTTAGTGTCTTTGTCTGATGGAAACAGACACTCACACACAAATATGTAAACAGTCACACAACCACCCATTCCTATGCAGACACACATCACCAACATCACCTAACACACCCACACACTGTGGTAGACATTCCAGCGTTATCAATAGAGCCTGCTGTAACTCTTTTGTTTCTCCAGGGGACAGGCTTCGTTCCCTTTATCAGGTATCAGCCTGGGAACATAATAGCAAACCTCGCCTTCCTGGCATCTATCTGCCTGTGGCTGTGACCACAGAGACGGTGTCCAGTGTCCCAGCCTGCCTTGCAAGCCCTAGAAAGGTGGCCTCTTTCCATTAGTTCTCTAACTATCCTCAGTGTAAAAACAAAATGGAGGCCACCAGATTGATATTATCAAGTAATCCTTTTCCGACAGTTAAATCTCAATTGAGCATGACTCTCGGGGGCACTTGTTATTTATTTTAGAGATAGAGGATAAATATTCTGTGTGTGCGTGTTTCCATATGGGTGGCGTGTTTGCATGCGTGCAAATGTATGGGTAAGAGTTTGCATGCGTATGTGCAAATGCATGTGTGTGTGTGTCTGTGTGTGTACAAGTGCCCGTTGACCACAAGGCAGCTTATTTAAGAATCAACATGAGCATTTGGAGGTGGACTGAACTTCTTCACACTGAACACATCCATCACTTATTGGAGAGCTGCATTCAAAAAGAGCAAGTCCAGGTAGCCTGGTATAAATCACTCTGAATGAAAGGAGCATGAAACCCAATAGAAACAAATCTGAACAAAAATATACCCCCTTTAAACCATTTAGCCCACCCTACGTCAAGCAACGAATTGACTATAGACAATCAGTGAACGTTTCCGCTCTAGTTCCTGTGTGAGAATACGCGCTGATCGCTACTACAACATTTCCTCAGCCACGATGTTCCAGAAACACATGACTTGTCATGGCGTTCATCAGATCATGCAGGGTTTCCCAACCATCTCCTCAGGCCTCCCCAGACGTTTCGCATTTGAGTTTTAACCCTAAACTGGCACACCTGATTCAATTAGTCAAAGGCTTGATGATTAGTTGACTAATTGAATCAGGTGTGCCAGTTTAGGGTTAAAACTAAAATGTGAAACGTCTGGGGAGGCCTGAGAGAAGGGTTGGTAATAGAGGAACATTATCCCTAACCTCATGTCGAACACACTAGAAAGCATCTCGTGACTAGAATGCTAGCAAGGAAGCACTTCATTTAAGCTACAAAGGATTGTATCTGAGGTAATTGTAGCCAAGGGCTCCATATTTCATCCAACTTGTTTCATGGAGTTGGAGGCTGCTGGTTAACCATGTCTAACACTGAAGACTGTTTTTTTTGTGTGTTTTCCAATGGCACTCCCTCACAACCCAGCCACTCTTCCAACACAAACAGAGTGGTGCACAGCAAACAGCCGGTGTTGAGCTGGCTGGCAGTTACCAGATGTTTTCCTACTTTGTGGTGTCAAGTCTAAACAGGAGAACGATCCTCACACCTGGTTTTATCATGAGCATTTAGCTGGAATGCTTCAATGTCTCTTTTTTTCCAAGCCTCTAATGTCTCTCCAACTCTTCCTTTTCTTCTCGGACGGTATGGAGGGAGGGGTTACAAATGCTGCATTCCAGAGAGAGAAAGAGAGAGAGCAGGACGGAGAGATGAGAAGACAGAGAGAGAGACAGAGAGAGAGGGACTGTTTGAGCAGAGGTTTCCTGTAGTCTGTCAACACTGTCAACAAACAGACAAACAGATGCCATCTGGATGCATTGTGGTGAACGGCAGAGAGACACCACTGCTAGGTTGCTGAATGTGCACTTCAGAATTCCCAACAAACACACGTGCACACACAAACACACTCAAATACGCAAATTAACACACACCCCAAGGAAAACACACACACACACACTTTTTATAATTTCATAAAGTTTGTTGAAGATTAGCCCACAAAGAAAGCCAAGCAAAGCACTTAGAAGCACATACTGAGTAGCTACATCTAAATGTGGATGAGTGTCAACAAGGAATTGTAGAGGAAGTAGATAATCAACTGTCCTGGAGGAAGACTAATTATGGGCTACATCTGCACCGCCACACCTCAACTGATAGGGATATAGATACTGTACTACTCTCAGATCCGAGTGTGAAGTCTAGAGACAACATACCATACCACCACACAGCATCCCCACTCCAGCCACAGACAGATGCTATTAGTAATGTCTCTATTATCTCTGGACAGCATGTGAGGTAACAGGAGACCTGCAATTACTGGTCCTCTATCTGTCTTGAAAGATACCAACAATAGATGATTCACTGTCACTTTGTTTGCAACATAAACATGAGCTATGTGTCTATTAGTATTCACAAACCTGATGATGATATTAATATAAACCTGGCATGGGGATTTTTTCCCCACAACAAACTTGAATCTACCTCAGCTACTTATGTGTGACATATGAGGGCCTTACAGGTCTTACATCATACAGTAAAAACCCCTTTTACTTCAAATGTCACATGCTGGGTGCATTTATTTTCTGTTAAGTTTCTTCTGGCAGTGACTAATAAAGGGGGAAGTTTCATTGCCCTTTAGAAAGCCTTCCAGACATCTCTATTCATCTGCCCCTTGTGACAGAGTCCCGGCTGTACTCGCAGAGTGGCCAGGATTTACCGGCCATTTTATTTTATGGATGCCATTCATTCCCAGTTAGCTCTTTGGCAGATAGCAGGCCGAGTCAATTTGGAAATGAGTCCATTGGGACCGCTCAAGTCTCCCACGCCACCAGAGATGAACGGCAAATCAAATCTGATTTGGACTGATTTGGTTCACTGAAGTTAGAAAAAAAGTATTCAAATCAAATCAAAGTTTATTGGTCACATACACGTATTTAGCAGATGGTACTGCGGATGTAGCGAAATGCTTGTGTTCCTAGATCCAACAGTTCAGTAGTATCTAACAGTTCACAACAATACACACTAATCTAAAAGTAAATAATGGAATTAAGAAATATATAAATATTAGATTTAGCAATGTTGGAGTGGCATTGACTAAAATACAGTAGAATAGAATACAGTATATACATATGACATGAGTAAAGCAGTATGTAAAAATTATTTTAACATTATTAAAGTGACTAGTGTTCCATTATTAAAGTGGCCAGTGATTCCAAGTCTATTTAGGGCAGCAGACTCTAAGGTGCACAGTTACGTAACCGGGTGGAAGCCGGCTAGTGATGGCTATTTAACAGTCTGATGGCCTTGGGATAGAAGCTATTTTTCAGTCTCTCTGCCCCAGCTTTGATGCACCGGTACTGACCTCGCCTTCTGGATGATTGCTGGTTGAACGTGCCTTGGCTTGGGTGATTGATGTCCTTGATGATATTTCTGGCCTTCCTGTGACATCGGTGCTGTAGGTGTCCTGGAGGGCAGGTAGTTTTCCCCTGGTGATGCGTTGGGTTGACCGCACCACTCTCTGGAGAGCCCTGCAGTTGCGGGCGGTGCAGTTGCCGTACCAGGTGGTGATACAGCCCGACGGGATGCTCTCAGTTGTGCATCTGTAAAAGTTTGCGAGGTTTTAGGGTCCAAGACAAATTTCTTCAGCCTCCTGAGTTGAAGAGTTGCTGTAGCACCTTCTTCACCACACTGTCTGTGTGGGTGGACCATTTCAGATCTTCAGTGATGTGTACGCCGAGGAACTTGAAACTTTCCACCTTCTCCACTGCAGTCCCGTTGATGTGGATAGGGGCGTGCTCTCTCTGCTGTTTCCTGAAGTCCACGATCAGCTCCTTTGTTTTGTTGACGTTGAGGGAGAGGTTGTTTTCCTGGCACCACTCTCCCAGGGCCCTCACCTCCTCCTTGTAGGCTGTCTCATCATTGTTGGTAATCAGGCCTACTAATGTTGTGTCGTCTGCAAACTTGATGATTGAGTTGGAGGCGTGCGTGGCCACGCAGTCATGGGTGAACAGGGAAAACAGGAGGGGGCTGAGCATGCATCCTTGTGGGATTCCTGTGTTGAGGATCAGCGAAGTGGAAGTGTTGTTTCCTACCTTCACCACCTGGGTGTGGCCCATCTGAAAGTCCAGGACCCAGTTGCACAGGGCAGGGTTCAGATCCCCGAGCTTAATGATGAGCTTGCAGGGTACTATAGTCAATGAACAGCATTCTTACACAGGTATTCCTCTTGTCCAGATGGGGTAGGGCGGTGTGCAGTGCGATGGCGATTGCATTGTCTGTGGATCTATTGGGGTGGTGAACAAATTGAGGTGGGTCTAGGGTGTCAGGTAAGGTAGAGGTGATATGATCCTTGACTAGCCTCTCAAAGCACTTCATGATGACAGAGGTGAGTGCTACGGGGTGATAGTCATTTAGTTCAGTTACCTTTGCTTTCTTGGGTACAGGAACAATGGTGGACATCTTGAAGCAAGTGGAGACAGCAGACTCGGATAGGGAGAGATTGAATACGTCCGTAACCATTCCAGCCAGCTGGTCTGCGCATGCTCTGAGGCCGTCTGGGCCGGCAGCCTTGCGAGGGTTAACACGCTTAAATTTCTTACTCACGTCGGCCATGGAGAAGGAGAGCCCACAATCCTTGGTAGCTGGCTGCATCGGTTGCACTGTGTTATCCTCAAAGTGGGCGAAGAAGGTGTTTAGCCTGTCCTGTGTCCGCGAAGTGGCTGGTTTTCCCTTTGTAGTCTGTGATTGTCTGTAGACCCTGCCACATACGTCTCATGTCTGAGCTGTTGAATTGTGACTCCACTTTGTCTCTGTACCGATGTTTTGCCTGTTTGATTGCCTTACGGAGGGAATAACTACACTGTTTGTATTCGGCCATATTCCAGTCACCTTGCCATGGTTAAATGCGCTTTCAGTTTTGCACGAATGATTCCATCTATCCACAGTTTCTGGTTTGGGTAGGTTTAAATTGTCACAGTGGGTACAACATCTTCTATATACTTCCTGATGAACTCAGTCACCATATCTGTGTATTCGTCAATATTATTCTCAGAGGCTATCCGGAACATGTCCCAGTCCGTGTGATCTTGAGGCATGGATTCCAATTGGTCAGACCAGCGTTGAATAGACCTTAGCACAGGTCAGATAAACTCATGGCTACCATTTTAATGTCTCTGCGTGAAGTTTACAGACATTGCTAACTAGTGTTATCACAATTGCTAACTAGCGTTAGCGCAATAACTGGAAGTCTATGGTAACTGCTTAGCGTGCTAGTAGATACCATAGGCTTCCAGTCATTACGTTAACGTGAGTTAGCATTGGCTCGCAAAACTACCTCTAACTTCCTTCATACTGGATACAGAGACATAAAAATGGTATCTATGAGTTCTTCTGACTCTGGGGAAGTAGATAAAGGGCTTCATTGCCAAAATCAGGAAGTATCCCTTTAAAGCCCTCTCCACACAAAAACAAATCATGACGAGACTGATTTCTTCTAAAGTTGCGCAGGCCCAACAATAAGATGTATAAGTAATCGCTCTCGGAAACAAATAGAATAACGGGGCTGAACATTGCAGCTTTATCTGACCATTGACGACCATTCCCCTCAGTGCAAGTCTTACCCTGGACTCTTTTGATGTAAAGAGTGGATGTAAGTAGATTTCTCATTTCCATAAACATAAGCTAGCCTCTGGTTCCCTGGCCCCTCTTAATCATGCATTAGCATTTGCGTTTGATCCATACGTCTGACCGCGGGAAGGAATAGGTAATCAATAGGAGATTGAGGTGGAGTACAGTACTGTTTGGGCCCACCAAGACTTCCTCTCCTGAGTCAGAAGCGTGGGCGATGGGCCAGAGGGAGAGAAGCAAGCACTACAACAGGAAACCAGGCTTCACTGCATCATCATTTGTCAGGTCCTCCTCTACCACTGTTGGCCGCTTGCTTCAAAATGGCCGCCCAACTGCATTAGCTAATAGCAGACACAAGGTTGTTGCTGCGTCAGTGTGTTCTGCTGATTCATTTGACTGATTGGTGTGTTGACTCAGTCCTGCAGAGCACTTTGTTCGTGTTTATATATTATCATTCAGACAGACCGTGGTCGTGTCCAGTGGGATGAAACATTATAGATCGTTCAATAGAAATAAAGTATGCTATTCTGAAATCCCGATTTATGTAGAATAGGGAATCATATCAGCTATATACATAACATTTCTACATGCAATGTTTTGAAACAATGGGTCTTCCTTGCCGTGACCCTTAGTCGAAATGCGTATGTCTGCATTCAACTTACTTTTGGGGTAATAAAATGTACTGTTGTGCAATATTGGGAGGAAAAAATAGGGAAAGTACGCTATCCACTTTTGTGTCTGTGTAGAGGGAGGCGCAACGCCAAGTATCGACAAGGGGTGGGCAGTTTGGGGGGAGTTACAGAAGGGGATGTTGGGATATTGCCAGGTAGAGGAAGAGAGACGCCTCCAACATCAGGAACCAGATGTCGAACGCATACTTTCACAGGAACATGTCATGTCATATCACTTGGTTTCCATGACCAAGTCCATCCACGATCCATTCGAAATTATAGAGTTAAAGGATGTCTTCAGGGGGCTCACCTTTTCTACCGCTGCATACTTCCCCCATTTCTGGAAGGAATGGCATGTTTGGTGTAAAAACATTTAAAAAGCATCAGGAAAGAATAAACAACAGAAAAAAGGGGGAAAAATACAGGCAGTGGAGCAGGAATCAAAATCCTGTCTGTCACTCAGGGAAGGATGCCGGCTGCCTGTTGGGACTCGTACCGGCACAGTGTGCATGTGCGTGTGTGTGTGCGTATGTGTGGGTAGCAAGTAGCCTAGCTGTTAAGAGCATTGGGTCAGTAACTGAAAGTTTGAATCCCTGAGCCAACTTGGTAAGAAATATGTCGATGTGCCCTCGAGCAAGGCACTTAACTCCAATTGCTCCTATAAGTCGCTCTGGATAAGAGCATCTGCTAAATGACTAAAATGTAGTATGTGTGGGTTCCTGGATGCAAGTGGGTGTGTTTCTCCCACCCCACATGAAAAAATACTTTAGTATCAAGTATTTACTGTTGACTATAGTACAAATACTGTAGTAAAATAACTGTAGTATATACTATAGCAATTAATGTTGTGTTTTTGCGGATTGTAGAATGTGTATTATTTACTGTAGTGTTTTTGCGGACTGTACTATACTGTAGTATTTACTATAATGTTTTTGTGTTATTATCTTTGACATAGAAGTGGAAACCTAATGGAGAAATACTAAAAGAGCACATTTTCCTTGTAGGTAGGTAGGACTGGCGTCTGAACAGATGGTTCAGCGCTTGCTTCTGCTCTTTTCTATAACCTGTAGGGAACACAATATATGGTCTACACTTCGCATGTAGGTTTCTCTCTTATGGGTGGTTCAAATTGAGATATGGGCGAGGGGAATTTGCAGGTCATATGCAATTAAAGACTGTAGTATTTGCTATAGTTTAAAAAGTGTAGAGTTTTTGAGGACTGTAGTGTTTTTGCAGACATTACTGTAGTATTTCCTAGTGTTTTTGGGGGGGATAATACTGTAGTATTTACAATAGTATTCTACAGTATACTGCAACATTCTATAATTATTACTACACATGATCGAGGGATACTACGGTGTGTAGTATAGTATTCCACAGTATACAGTTTACTATAGAAATATTTCATATGTACTGTAGTATTCTATACTGTAGTAATTTTTCATGTGGGACACATTAAAAGCACATCCATGAGTGAAAGATGAGTGGAGTGGGGAAGATGCCTGCAGTGTCTTGAAGCCTCGTCAGTGAAATACTGTACAGTATGTCTGGCTGGCAAAAGCCTAGGCTATGCAGCAGCAACGACTTGCTCCTCCTCCTCTCAAACTCAGTCTGTTACATTTCATTTCTCACCTTCGCCTTCTAATTTCCCCCCATACAGCGCCCATATGCCGCAGGCCCTTTTCTTTCAGCACTCCACCTGCAACAAGACATACACGCGTGCGCACATGCACACAAGGACACACACACAAAGACACACACACACAAAAACCTTTATATATCTGTCGACACCAAGTCTCTCTAATCCTATTCCTGGAGAGCTACGGTCCTGTTGGTTTTCACTCCAACCCTAATCTAGTGCACCTGATTCTAATAATTAGCAGAATGATAAACTGAATCAGGTTATACAACTGGGGTTGGAGAGCCCAGGTCTACACACTAACATACTTGTTTGCATGCATGCACGCACGCACGCACGCACGCTTGACTCCTTCCATTGAGCTTTCCAGTCTCTCCCCTATGCTTGAATCGTGCCTAAATAAATGCGTAAGTCTGCATCCAAAAGAAGCTCAATCCCTCAACATTCTCTCGATGTGGCGGATGTGCCATCTCATGGAATAGAACAATGGCTACTGTAAGAAATGACCAGTGATACTCATAGCTGGAAGCCATCCTTCCCTCAGTTTAAGCAAGTTTGAAGGTCATCCCTGCATATTGGTTATGAAAGAGTTGGGTGTGCCTGATACCTTTGACTCAATTGACATCATTCCGCTGTGTCTACAGTCCTAAGCCTGCCTAATGGTTCCAAATATCGGATATACATGTATGCAAAAGGTGCGTAAGTAAGGTAAGGTGTTAGGGTGTTGTGGGTGTACCACGAGGCAGGCAGCTTTCCTTCTAACTTCTGACCTCTGACCGGCAGTGTCAACCGTCTGGGCCGGCCAGCTCCAGTGTTTTTTGTGTTGCAGAGGTGAGTTTTTTTGTGATGAGGTAGCCCATCAAAGAGACTTGTGTCCTACATCAGTCCATCCCCGAACGACCAACTCTCACTGTCACATGGCAACACATGGCAAAGAAAGAGTGAGGGCCAGCCACGCCCCTTCCTATTATCAACCCCTAACAGGAAATTTCCTCAAGAGTAGCCTTGAGAGTATGGTTGTGTTCCCCTGCTCAGACGTTGCTGACGCATGCCAGATCTTACAACGCCTGGATAGTACAGGAAGCTGATGAGGGGAAACACATCATATGTTATAGCAATCTGGTGCCTGACTACACTGTCGATGACATGGCACACAATCATTGGTTGATGCATGCAACGTCTGAGCAGGGGAACATGACCAAAAGCTACTGCTCTCTGGGGTTATGGAGTGCAAATCATGTTTGATTATGGTTGTGTTTACACAGGCAGCCCAATTCTGATATTTTGCCCAGTAATTGGCAAAATATCAGAATTGGGCTGCCTGTGTAAACACAGCCTATGTGGTCGTGCAGTCTAAACTAAATGCACTCTAAATTCCCATTTCCTAACAGCATTGAGAAACATTTGCTCCCTTTACCCGCTGTGATAACTGACTCTACAATGCCTTGAATGTTTTTCTCTGTGTATCCTCGTGATACCCTTGTTACACCCTCCTAAAAGCATTAACTGTCGGGCGGACTGGGATCAGAAATCAGTCCAGGAATTTCGAATACACCGGCCCATTTTTTCCCACGAGGCCCATACACCGGCCCGTTTTCCCCTTTATTATCAACCAGATAATGATAATTTGGCAGGAAAAAAACAAGTTAGACAGCCCCACCTCAAAATGGTCAAGACATCTCGAGTTGACTATTATAATGAAGAGGGCTCACAATATGTTTTGCTCTGACAGGGTTTATTGATGACCATGCATTTCTATTTAGCCATTGAAAGCTCTCTTTAATGGTAAACAAATGCACAAAGAAACACGTAATATGCAAGCCCCAATTGTTTTATCAGATACTGCATCATATCTAAACTCATCCTGTCTTTGCAAGATCAGATGGTGACATTGATTCTATTCTTGAATAATATAATGTATAAATGTAGACCAAGGCAATTCTTTGTCATGCCTCATCTGAGCAGGATCAGATGGTGACAAGGGTCTCATCAGGGTCCAGGAGCCAGGGAAGACCAGTCTGTGATGGAGCTGAGGTGAATTTTTGCAGACACAACACTATATTTTCTCTGTGCTGCAAACACTGGACAAGCAACAAGCTTCAAAGATTGAAACTGTTTTAAGGCAGCCTGACAAACCTCTAAAGTTGATTTCCACACTGTATCAAGGGTTGAAAGAGACTTTTCTCGGTGACATAAAACATGAAAAACAAAAATGTGAGGAAGACCTAGGAGATGCTATTGATGATGATGAATGGATACAGATACTCTATATATACAAAAGTATGTGTACTCGGCTTTCAGGCACACCTGCGTTAGGCTTTCAGCCACACCCGTTCCTGACAGGTGTATAAAATCGGGCACACAGCCATGCAATCTCCCTAGACAAACATTGGCAGTAGAATGGCCTTACTGAAGAGTTCAGTGACTTTCAACGTGGCACCATCATAGGATGCCACGTTTCCAGCAATTCAGTTTGTCAAATTTCTGCCCTGGTAGAGTTGCCCCAGTCAATTGTAAGTCCTGTTATTGAGAAGTGGAAACGTCTAGCAGCAACAAAGGCTCAGGCACGAATTGGTAGGATACACAAGCTCACAGAACGCGACCGCTGAGTGCTGAAACGCATAGCACATAGCTCGCCTCCATTGGACTCTGGAGCAGTGGAAACGCGTTCCCTGGAGTGATGAATCACGCTTCAACATCTGGCAGTCTGATGAACAAATCTGTGTTCGACGAATGCCAGGAGAATGTTACCTGCCCCAATGCATAGTGCCAACAGTAAAGTTTGGTGGAGCAGGAATAATGGTCTGGGGCTTTTTTTATTTGTTTGGGCTAGACCCCTTAGTTCCAGTGAAGGGAAATCTTAACGCTGCAGCATACAATGACATTCTATACGATTCTGTGCTTCCAATTTTGTGGCAACAAGCCACAAAAATGGCACCGACAGAGAGGGCTGCCTCTCTTCTAGTCCTTAGGAAACTTGGCAGTATTTTGTTTTTATATGTATTATTTCTTACATTGTTAGCCCAGGAAATCTTAAGTGTTATTACATACAGCCGGGAAGAACCATTGGATATCATTTACATTTACATTTAAGTCATTTAGCAGACGCTCTTATCCAGAGCGACTTACAAATTGGTGCATTCACCTTATGATATCCAGAGCGGCATCAACTTACCAATATTACGACCAGGAATACGACTTTCCCGAAGTGGATCCTTTCTCCGCACCACCCAGGGCATTTGAACTGATTCCAGAAGTCGACCCAAAACAATGCCGCCGGAGAAGAGGGAGCCAGAGCGGTCCTCTAGTCAGACATCGGAGGCGCGCACACCACCCACCGCTTCCGAGTATATTACTTGCTATTGTCCAGTAACCCTAGATGAAAAAAGTTGTCGAAATCAGGGTAAGGTTTGCTTTCCAGAGAGACATCAGGGATTGTAACATACTCTGTTTCATGGAAACATGGCTCTCTCGGGATATGCTGTTGGAGTCGGTACAACCACCTGGATTCTCAGTGCATCACGCCGGTAGGAATAAACATCTCTTCGGGAAGAAGAAGGGCGAGGTGTATGTTTCATGATTAACGACTCATGGTGTAATTGTAATAACATACAGGAACTCAAGTCCTCTTGTTCCCCTGACCTAGAATTTCTCACAATCAAATGCCGACCTTATTATCTCCCAAGAGAATTCTCTTCAGTTTTTGTCACAGCCGTGTATATCCCCCCTCAAGCCGATACCACGACGGCCCTCAAGGAACTTCACTGGACTTTATGCAAACTGTAAACCATGTATCCCGAGGCTGCATTTTTTGTAGCTGGGGATTTAAAAAAAGGACATTTGAGAAAAGGCTGCCTAAATTCTATCAACATATCGACTGTAGCACTCGAGCTGGAAAAACATTGGACCATTGTTACTCTAAATTCCGCGATGCATACAAGGCCCTTCCCCACCCTCCTTTCAGCAAATCTGTCCACAAATCCATTTTTCTCCTCCCTTCCTATAGGCAGAAACTCAAACAGGAAGTACCCGTGCTAAGGACTATTTAATGCTGGTCAGACCAATCGGAATCCACGCTTCAAGATTGTTTTGATCACGCAGACTGGAATATGTTCCCTGGTAGCCTCAGAGAATAATATAGACGTATACGTTGATTTGGTGAGTGAGTTTATAAGGAAATGTATAGGAGATGTTGTACCCACTGTGACTATTAAAACCTACCCTAACCAGAAACCGTGGATAGATGACAGCATTCGCGCAAAACTGAAAGGGGGTACCACCGCATTTAACCATGGCATGGCGACTGGGAATATGGCAGAATACAAACAGAGTAGTCATTCCCTCCGTAAGGCAATCAAACAAGCAAAATGTCAGTACAGAGACAAAGTGGAGTCGCAATTGAACAGCTCAGACACGAGACATACACTACCGTTCAAAAGTTTGGGGTCACTTATAAATGTCCTTGTTTTTGAAAGAAAAACAATTTTTTTGTCCATTTAAAATAACAAATTGATCAGAAATACGGTGCAGACATTGTTAATGTTGTAAATGACTATTGTAGCTGGAAACGGCAGATTTTTTTATGGAATATGTAGGTGTCCAGAGGCCCATTATCAGCAACCTGTGTTCCAATGGGATGTTGTCTTAGCTAATCCAAGTTAATCATTTTAAAAGGCTAATTGATCATTAGAAAACCCTTTTGCAATTATGTTAGCACAGCTGAAATCTGTTGTGCTAATTAAAGAAGCAATAAAACTGGTCTTCTTTAGACTAGTTGAGTATCTGGAGCATCAGCATTTGTGGGTTCGAATACAGGCTCAAAATGGCAAGAAACAAAGACCTTTCTGCTGAAACTCGTCGGTCAATTCTTGTTCTGAGAAATGAAGGCTATTCCATGCGAGAAATTGCCAAGAAACTGAAGATCTCGTACAAAGCTGTTTACTTCTCCCTTCATAGAACAGCGTAAACTGGCTCTAACCAGAATATAAAGAGGAGTGGGAGGCCCCGGTGCACAACTGAGCAAGAGGACAAGTACATTAGAGTGTCTAGTTTGAGAAACAGACGCCTCACAAGTCCTCAACTGGCAGCTTCATTAAATAGTACCCGCAAAACACCAGTCTTAACGTCAACAGTGAAGATAGTACGTTCTATGGATGGTCTTTAACTGCAGTAATTTATGTCTGGGATTATATGAACATGACAGGGCATTCTAACATATACTACATGGCCGAAAGTATGTGGACACCTGCTTATCGAACATCTCATTCCAAAATAATTGTGGACTTCAGGAAACAGCAGAGGGAGCACCCCCTATCCACATCAACGGGACAGCAGTGGAGAAGGTGGAAAGTTAAGTTCCTCAGCGTATATATCACTGACAAACTGAAATGGTCCACCCACACAGACAGCGCTTCTTCAACTTCAGGAGGCTGAAGAAATTTGGCTTGTCACCTAAAACCCTCACAAACTTTTTCAGATGCACAATTGAGACCATCCTGTCGGGCTGTATCACCGCCTGGTACGGTAACTGCACCGCCCACAACCGCAGGGTTCTCCAGAGGGTGGTGCAGTCTGCCCAACGCTTCAAACTACCTGCCCTCCAGGAGCTAACTACCTGCCCTCCAGGACACCTGCAGCACCCGATGGCACAGGAAGGTACAAAAAAATCATCAAAGACAACATCCACCCAAGCCACTGCCTGTTCACCCCGCTATCATCCAGAAGGCGAGGTCAGTACAGGTGCATCAAAGCTGGGACCGAGAGACTGAAAAACAGCTTCTATCTTAAGGCCAGCAGACTGTTAAACAGCCATCACTAGCACAGAGAGGCTGCTGCCTACATACAGACTTGAAATCATTGGCCACTTTAATAAATGAAACACTAGTCATTTTAATAATGCCACTTTATGTTTACATATCTTGCATTACTCATCTCATATCTATTCATTGTATTTTATACTATCTATTGCATCTTAGCCTATGCCGCTCTGACATTGCTCATCCATATATTTATATTTATATATTCTTATTCCATTTCTTTACTTAGATTTGTGTGCATTAGGTTTTTGTTGTGGAATTGTTCGATATTACTTGTTAGATATTGCTGCACTGTCAGAACTAGAAGCACAAGCATTTCGCTACACTCACAATAACATCTGCTAACCATGTGTATGTGACCAATAAAATTTGATTTGATTTGATTTCCTGTTTCAGCTTAACAATGCCCCATGTGCACAAAGCCAGGTCCATACAGAAATGGTTTGTCGAGATCGGTGTGGAAGAACTTGACTGGCCTGTACAGAGCCCTGACCTCAACCACATTGAACACCTTTGGAATGAATTGGAACGCCGACTGCGAGCCAGGCCTAATTGCCCAACATCAGTGCCCGATCTCTCTAATGCTCTTGTGGCTGAATGGAAGCAAGTCCCCACAGCAATGTTCCAGTGTTTAAATGTACAGAAGAGTGGAGGCTGTTATAGCAGCAAAGGGGGGACCAACTCCATATTAATGCCCATAATTTTGGAATGAGATGTTTGACGAGCAGGTGTCCACATACTTTTGGCCATGTAGTGTATGTTAGAATGCCCTGTCATGTTCATATAATCTCAGACATAAATTACTGCAGTTACAGACCATCCAGAGAACATACTATATGCCAGTGAAAATGAATATCATGCACACAGAAATTGTATTATTCTGCCCGAGGTGTAAAACACAAAAGGGGACATATTTGCATATGTTATGGTCTTGTGAAGGCTGGCTGAATTCTGTCAAGAGTATATTCTTTTATCTCAGCATGTCTACAGATTATCTCTTCTCCCTGTTTTTGTTTGCTTGGAAATGTTGATACTAGAGACTGTTATCAGAAGAAACTGTGTTACCTAGCATTTATAGGGGCTTACAAATGCATTGCCATTCATTGGAAGGTTGGTTATCCTCCCACCATGGATGGAAGAAATGTAAAACTATATTACAATAGATTAAAGGTATACTGTGCAACTTTCCTAAGGTCTGTCTGTCTTGTCAGAGGAGATACCTATTTAGGCAATCCTAAGCTGCTGGTCTAATCAGTCCTGGCCCTGGGGCTCTGCCATACTGTTGGTTGTCACTCTGGCCTTGACCTGACGCACCTGAAACCGATAATTTCACTAAGATCCTAAAGCTGAGTGGGGTGTGTTGGGTTGGGATGCTGCAGGGCCGTGGACCCCTAGGGGCAGGACTGGTTGACCCAGTTATATTGTGTGCAAGTAAAAATAGCTCTACAGTACTATTAGTCTTATGCTATGAATTATATGTAGGATGTACTGTTTCTGTGTGTTAATGTGTATGTGTGTTTCTATTTAACTTTTGTTTTCCAAACCTTTCCCTTGAGACATAAAAAAAAAATCTGGGAATGAAGTTGTGTTGGGGAGAAAGTTGAGTTATTGACTAGACTGGTGGGGGTCGGGCGTGCAGGCGGCTAGGGTTGGCTGGGCGGTCTGGCTGAAATTTGATTTTTAGGATGTCTTGATAAAGACCAAGTCTTTGTACTTTATAAGAGTTGTTAATTTGTCAGGCTATTGGTTAAAGGTGCAACACAAAACTGATTATTGAATTATCTTTGATATAGTTCAGTCTTATCAATCACTTAAACATACACTGCTCAAAAAAATAAAGGGAACACTTAAACAACACAATGTAACTCCAAGTCAATCACACTTCTGCGAAATCAAACTGCCCACTTAGGAAGCAACACTGATTGACAATACATTTCACATGCTGTTTTGCAAATGGAATAGACAACAGGTGGAAATTATAGGCAATTAGCAAAACACCCCCAATAAAGGAGTGGTTCTGCAGGTGGTGACCACAGACCACTTCTCAGTTCCTATGCTTCCTGGCTGATGTTTTGGTCACTTTTGAATGCTGGCGGTGCTTTCACTCTAGTGGTAGCATGAGACGGAGTCTACAACCCACACAAGTGGCTCAGGTAGTGCAGCTCATCCAGGATGGCACATCAATGCAAGCTGTGGCAAGAAGGTTTGCTGTGTCTGTCAGCATAGTGTCCAGAGCATGGAGGCGCTACCAGGAGACAGGCCAGTACATCAGGAGACGTGGAGGAGGCCGTAGGAGGGCAACAAACCAGCAGCAGGACCGCTACCTCTGCCTTTGTGCAAGGAGGAGCAGGAGGAGCACTGCCAGAGCCCTGCAAAATGACCTCCAGCAGGCCACAAATGTGCATGTGTCTGCTCAAACGGTCAGAAACAGACTCCATGAGGGTGGTATGAGGGCCCGACATCCACAGGTGGGGGTTGTGCTTACAGCCCAACACCGTGCAGGACGTTTGGCATTTGCCAGAGAACACCAAGATTGGCAAATTCGCCACTGGCGCCCTGTGCTCTTCACAGATGAAAGCAGGTTCACACTGAGCACATGTGACAGACGTGACAGAGTCTGGAGACGCCGTGGAGAACATTCTGCTGCCTGAAACATCCTCCAGCATGACCGGTTTGGCGGTGGGTCAGTCATGGTGTGGGGTGGCATTTCTTTGGGGGGCCGCACAGCCCTCCATGTGCTCGCCAGAGGTATCCTGACAGCCATTAGGTACAGAGATGAGATCCTCAGACCCCTTGTGAGACCATATGCTGGTGCGGTTGGCCCTGGGTTCCTCCTAATGCAAGACAATGCTAGACCTCATGTGGCTGGAGTGTGTCAGCAGTTCCTGCAAGAGGAAGGCACTGATGCTATGGACTGGCCCGCCCGTTCCCCAGACCTGAATCCAATTGAGCACATCTGGGACATCATGTCTCGCTCCATCCACTAACGCCACGTTGCACCACAGACTGTCCAGGAGTTGGCGGATGCTTTAGTCCAGGTCTGGGAGGAGATCCCTCAGGAGACCATCCGCCACCTCATCAGGAGCATGCCCAGGCGTTGTAGGGAGGTCATACAGGCACGTGGAGGCCACACACACTACTGAGCCTCATTTTGACTTGTTTTAAGGACATTACATCAAAGTTGGATCGGCCTGTAGTGTGGTTTTCCACTTTAATTTTGAGTGTGACTCCAAATCCAGACCTCCATCGGTTGATAAATTGGATTTCCATTGATTATTTTTGTGTGATTTTGTTGTCAGCACATTCAACTATGTAAAGAAAAAAGTATTTAATAAGATTACTTCATTCATTCAGATCTAGGATGTGTTATTTTAGTGTTCCCTTTATTTTTTTGAGCAGTGTATTTAATAATGATCTCTTATCTAGATTGATGACTGTGGGGACAACCAAAGAACCCTTTTAGCCAATTTATGTCCCCCGCACCTCTAAAACCAATTCTAAACTTCACAGGATCAGTCACCATCACCACAATCTCCTTCACCATCACTTTTTCGGCCTCTTCCTACACCAGGCACCAAACCTCCACTTAGTCCACAGACTAGAGGGGAACAAAAGCCACCTCTTCCAAGGCCACGCCGGCTTCAAAACCTCCTCAGCCTCTGCAGACCAATGGGGTCCAAACTCAAACCCCACCTCTGCCTTCACCTCCCAGCAAGGTTCCAAACCATCCTCAGCGTGCAGATTGGTGACCTACCCCAGCCTTCCCTGCCTAGCTAGGTTGCAAACCCACCTGAATCTTCTGGGCCATGCCAACCAGAAAAACCTCTGGGTGCCCAGACTGGCCCTGGCTCTTAGCCTTCAACTCAGCAACTGGCAGGGATGGAGCATCCTGACCCCTTTCTCTCACTTTCGTTACCACAGCAAGACAATGGGGCCAACAGGAAGAAGCTCCTTGTCGCCTCCGCTCATAGTGTACCCAGACCTAAGATGCCTTACTTCGAAAGTGGCCATAGACAGCCTGCTAGGTAACCATGATCACCTTTCAGAGCAGTACAAGTTTTAAGTGCTCCTGGATCGTCTGAATCTGCCAAATGCACAGAAACTGGCCATACACCTCAGCGCTCAATGCCCTGAATGCCAAGTATGGACAGCCTGTCTGCTCGTGCAGAGTGAAATTGGCACACATCCTCAGTGCGCCACACAGCCTTCCAAGAATTCGCTCTCTCCATCCAATTCATGATAGGCATGCTGCGGACAAGCCAGTTACAGCTCTCCTTGTGGTAAGCAGCAACAATTGAACCGGAACAAGCCCAAGTTGAAATTATATTGTCCTTACTGTGAAGAGGAAGAACACTTCCTAGACTCAGGTCCTGAGTTCAAGCAGCTCTCGGGGGAAAAGGTCAGGGATTGGATCTCATTTAAATGCCGCTGCTGGAGGTGTGGGCGAAAACACTCCCCAAAGGAATTCAGCCTAAAAAAGCCATGCAACACCTGCAAGGAGTTACACCTCACTGTGCTACATTTTATTTTGTATTTTAGCAGATGCTCTTATCCAGCGTGATACCACAAGACCACAGTAGTGTCCTTATGGTGAGCGTTGACAAAGCAGAGACCGCCATGATGAGGAGGTCTTTGTTGGTACTCTTATAGCGGAGATTCAGGAGCTAACCAACATGAAGGACTGGAGGTACATTGACTGCCGAAACAACCCTGTAGACGACGTCACTTGAGAGACAACTCTTGCAGAACTTGCCCAACTGCAGAGATGGAGTTTGCCACCTGCCTTCTTGAGTCACACAGAAGACCAATGGCCAACCTGGCCATCAACCCCCATGCTGGAAGGAGCAACAGAAGAGCTGAAGAAGGTTACCTTCTGCTTCAATGTTGCAGTAGGTCCCAGCACCCCACTTCCTGACTCCTCCCAATTCCAGACATGGCAGGAGCTCCTTAAAGCCACAGAAAAATCACTTCACTGGGCGCCTGGCACCAAGGCTGAAACCTTTCTCCTACAGCAGGTCCAGGCTGAGTCTTTCCCAGAAGAGCTGAATGCCCTCAAATCAGGGAAACCCACATCCAAACAGAGTCGACTTCTCGCTTTCTCACCTGAGTTTGACCCGGTTCTGTGTCTCATTTGGGTGGGAGGACAACTCTCCCTGGTTAAGAACGGATCTTAGGAGAGGTCAGGAGGAAATTCTGGGTGCTGAGAGATCATGCAGCCATCCTCAAACAACAGCAAGCCTGTCACCAGTGCCGTATATGGCGATCTCCAGGATGGATAAATGGTGGGGTGTTATCTTCAAATATATGAACATCCACTGTGCCCATCATGACCTGCTGGAGAGCATCGACACTAATGCTTTTTTGATGGCCTTCTAACGGTTTATTTTCTAACTTGGGACGGATCACTAATTATTGGCAGACAGAGGCACAAACTTCAGAGGGGGTGCCCTCCAATAGAAACTGGTGGATCACCATTTTACCTTTCAGTTCCACCCCCCACCTTCGGGGTGTGTGGGAGAAGGAGACCCGGTCTGTAAAGGCGGCACTGCAGGTTGCACTTGGCGACCAGACAGTGACGGAAACTGTACTCAGTACAGTGCTCATTGAGGTGGAGGGCATTTTGAATGCTAAGCCTTTGGGCTACTTATCGATTGATGTTGCTGACCCGGACCCAGTCACTCCCAAGTTGCTTTAAATGGGGCGGTGTGACAGCTCTCCGCTTCAATCTATCGATGCTGACAGTGGTCTCGTCGGTCAACGGTGCTGGCGCCATAGCCAAATCCTGACCAGCACTTCTGGGCCAACTTCATCCGGCATTACGGCAAAAACAGGTTTTTAGAAATGTTTGCAAATGTATTAAAAAAAATGGAAATAACACATTTACATAAGTATTCAGACCCTTTACTCAGTACTTTGTTGAAGCACCTTTGGCAGCGATTACAGCCATGAGTCTTATTGGCTATGATGCTACAAGCTTGGCACACCTGTATTTAGGGAGTTTCTCCCATTCTTCTCTGCAGATCGTCTCAAGCTCTGTCAGGATGGATGGGGAGCGTTGCTGCACAGCTATTTTCAGGTCTCTCCAAAGTTGTTGGATTGGGTTCAAGTCATTCAGTCTTGTCCCGAAGCGACTCCTGTGTTGTCTTGGCTGTGTGCTTAGGGTCGTTGTCCTGTTGGAAGGTGAACCTTCGCCCCAGTCTGAGGTCCTGAGTGCTCTGGAGCAGGTTTTCATCAAGGATCTCTCTGTACTTTGCTCCATTCATCTTTCCCTCGGTCCTGACTAGTCTCCCCGGCCCTGCCGCTGAAAAACATCCCCACAGCATGATGCTGACACCACCATGCTTCATCGTAGGGATGGTGCCAGGTTTCCTTCAGATGTGACGCTTGGCATTCAGGCCAAAGAGTTCAATCTTGGTTTCATCAGACCAGAGAATCTTGTTTCTCATGGTCTGAGTTTCTTTAGGTGCTTTTTGGCAAACTCCAAGCGGGCGGTCATGTGTCTTTTACTGAGGAGCAGCTTCCGTATGGCAACTCTACCATAAAGGCCTGATTGGTGGAGTGCTATAGAGATGATTGTCCCCCGGGCCTCCCAAGTGGCGTAGTGGTCTAAGGCACTGCATCGCGTGCCACTTGAGATTTTGGGTTCGAGTCCAGGCTCTGTCGCAGCTGGCCGCGACCGGGAGACCCATGGGACGGTGCACAATTGGTCCTGCCTTCTCTGGGTTAGGGGAGGGCTTGGCCGGCAGGGATGTCCTTGTTCCATCGTGCACTAGCGACTCCTGTGCGCGCAGTGCACGCTGACAGGGTCGCCAGGTGTACTGTGTTTCCTCCGACACATTGGTGCGGCTGGCTTCCGGGTTAAGTGGGCATTGTTTCAAAAAGCAGTGCGGCTTGGTTGGGTTGTGTTTCGGAGGATGCACGGTTCTCCACCTTCGCCTCTCCTGAGTCCGTACGGGAGTTGCAGCAATGAGACAAGACTGTAACCACCAATTGGATACCACGAAATTGGGGAGAATTATACATTTATTTTATTAAATAGAGATGGTTGTCCCTCTGGAAGGTTCTCCCATCTCAACACAGGAACTCTGGAGCTCTCTCAGAGTGACCATTGGTTTCTTGGTCATCTCCCTGACCAAGGCCCTTCTCCCCCAATTGCTCAATTTGGCTGGGCGGCCAGCTCTTGGAAGAGTCTTGGTGGTTCCAAACTTCTTCCATTTAGGAATGATGGAGGCCACTGTGTTCTTGGGGACTTTCAATGCTGCAGACATTTTTTGGTACCCTTCCTCAGATCTGTGCCTCGACACAATCGTGTCTAGGAGCTCCACAGACAATTCCTTTGACCTCATGGCTTGGTTTTTGCTCTGACATGCACTGTCAACTGTGAGACCTTATATCGACAGGTGTGTGCCTTTCCAAATCATGTCCAATCAATTGAATTTACCACAGGTGGATTCCAATCTGTAACGAAGATGGAGGGAGTCAGGAAGCAGTTGCAGTTTAATACGAGCAAACATAGAATGAATACACAAACAACAGTAGCATCTGAACTTGAACACAGAAGCAATACTGCCTGATGGGTGATAACAACGGTGTCACGTCCTGACCATAGTAAGTTGTTATTTTCTATGGTAGAGTAGGTCAGGGCGTGACAGGGGGTGTTTGTCTGTTTTTGTATTTCTATATTCAGTTTCTAGTTTTGTATTTCTATGTTGGTGTTGTTTGGATTGATCTCCAATTGGAGGCAGCTGATCCTCGTTACGTCTAATTGGAGGTCATATTTATGTTGATGTTTGTCCCACCTGTGTTTGTGGGTGATTATCTTTTGAGTTGTGTGTTTTCCTCTCTGCGTCACGGTTTGTTGTTTTTGTGTATTCAAGTATTTTCGTGTATTGCATTTAGTTTCACTATAAATAAAATATGTGGAACTACGAACACGCTGCATTTTGGTCCGATCATTCAGACAGCCGTGACAAAGGGAGCGCTAGATAAAGGGGAGTAATAGGGTGTGTCCAGGTGTGCCTAATGATGAGGCGCAAGTGTGCATAATGATGGTTGCCAGGTGTGCATGATGATGGTTGCCAAGTGTGCTTGGGTTGCCAGGACCGGTGGTTAGTAGACCGGCAACGTCGAGCGCCAGAGGTGGGAAGAAGGAGTAGATGTGACACAATCAAGTTGTAGAAACATCTCAAGGAAGATCAATGGAAACAGGATGCACCTAAGCTCAGTTTTGATTCTCATAGCAAAGGGTCTGAATACTTATGTAAGTAAGGTATTCATTTAAAAAAAATGTAATACATTTGAAAAATGTTCTAAAAATGTATTCACTTTGTCATTATGGGGTATTGTGTGTAGATTGATGAGGGGAAAAAATTATTTCATCCATTTTTGATTAAGGCTGTAACGTACCAAAACATGGAAAAAGTAAAATGGTCTGAATACTTTCCGAATGCACTGTACCTTAATAGAAAATTACTCAAGTAAAAGTCACCCTGTAAAAAAAAGTAAGTAGGGGCTCCCGAGTGGCGCAGCGGTCGAAGGCACTGCATCTCAGTGCTAGAGGCGTCACTACAGATGCTGGTTCGATTCCAGGCTGTATCACAACCGGCCGTGATTGGGAGTCCCATAGGGCGGCGCACCATTGGCCCAGCGTTGTCCGGGTTAGGGTTTGGTCGGGGTAGGCCCTCATTGTAAATAAGAATTTGTTCTTAACTGACTTTCCTAGTTAAATAAAGGTTAAATAAAATAAACTAAAAAGTTGGTTTTAAATATACTTAAGTATCAAAAGTAAAAGTAGAAATAATTTCAAATTACATCTATTAGGCAATCCAAACAACACACTGTTTAATTTACGGATATTCAAGTGCACACTCCAACACTCAGACGTAATTTACATATGAAGCATTTGTGTTTAGTGAGTCTGCCACATCAGACGCAGTAGAGATGGCCAGGGATGTTCTCTTGATAAATGTGTGAATTGGACAATTTCCTGTCCTTGTCGTAGGAAGTGGACCAAAATGCAACGGGTACGTGAATGCTCAACTTTATTTTATGACGCACACTATACGAAAAAACAACCGACAGCTCAACAGTAATGCAGGCTAAACATAGCAGTGCACAAACAACCTCCCACAATACCCATAACAAACACACCTCTATATATATAGGACCTTCAAGCAGAGGCAACGAGAAACAGCTGCCTCCAATTGAAGGCCCAATCCCAATTAACTAAACATAGAACTAAACACCCTAGATCAGACATAGAAATACACTAACATAGAACATAGACCAAAACCCCGGAAACTCTAAACAAACACCCCTCTACATAAACACACACCCCGAACCACATAAAACAAATACCCCCCTGCCACGTCCTGACCAAACTACAATAACAAATGACCCCTTTACTGGTCAGAATGTGACAGTCCTGTTAACCATTCAAAATGTAATGAGTACTTTTGGGTGTCAGGTAAAATGTATGGAGTAAAAAGTACAGTATTTTCTTTAGGAATGTAGTGTAATAAAAGTAAAAGTTGTCAAAAATATAAATACTAAAGTAAAGGACAGATACCCCTTACTAGTTGCCTTACTAGTTGCCACCGATCTATGTTTCCCTGTTCGTTTGCTTTTGTCTTATTATTCACATCTGTTTATGATTCCCTGATTATGTTCATTATTTAACCCTCTGGCTTCCCTGTTTGTCTTGTCCGTGATTGTTTCCTGTTTTGTGATTGTTGGAGGTGTTTTCTCCTTACCCTGTATTTTGGATGTGGACGAAGTTTGATTATGATTTTAGTAAACACGTTATTGTTTACACTCATCCATGTGTCCTGCGCCTGACTCCGACACTCCTAACTAAAGCGTTACAATCGGATAGAATTGAAGGCATCTCCCGGAGACCTGGACAATCATCTAATACTGCAGTGGATCTGAAGTGCCCTGGCTGGTCATACTAAGACTTCACCAACAGAAAATAGAGATTCCAAGAAGCATTTGAAGGAAGCATGTGACTGCCGCTGATGACTATATTACACACATTGTGATGTTAGTTTTTTTTTAATGTTGTACCATATACAATTTATTAGTGGCACCATTGTGTTCTGTAATTGTAAATTGGAGCTTTGTAAGTTATTTGCCCAATTATTGCGAGATGGCTGTCTTTCTACATTGATAGTAATACAACTTTGAAGACAAACACACACACACACACACACACACACACACACACACACACACACACACACACCTTGCATGTGACCTAGCAGCGCTCCACCCCCATTTTACTAGTTAAACAGGAAAAAGCAGAATAACAGAGCAGCACAGTAGCATGCAGCTATTCAGCGATACTCTCAGCATTCATTGTTTACTGATTTGATTTATTTACATTATCAATGGACTTTGTTCATTGGAATCGTTGGAAATAATCAACATTCAAACAACAATCGAAGACAGAGACAGCATAATCAAAACTGTGATTTCGATGTTCTACTGACCTCGCTGCTGTAATTTTTCAAAAGTGAAAGTAAGCCTAGTGAAAGTAAACCTTAATTCCAGAAGCCATTACAGAAGAGAGACAGTGGTGGTGTAAAATGGCAAATAAATCTTCTCTACCAGAGGAGGATCTCTGCTGTCCTGTGTGTTGTAATATTTTCAGGGATCCAGTTTTCCTGTCGTGTAGCCACAGCATCTGCAAAGCCTGTCTTCAGGAATTCTGGAAACAGAAGGGATCTCGGGAATGTCCAATGTGCCGGGAAAGATTGTCAATGGAAAACCCCCCATGTAACCTGGTTTTAAAGAACCTGTGTGAGGCCTTCTTACAGGAGCAAAGTCAGAGAGATTCAGCAGGGTCAGAGGTGCTCTGCAGTCGGCACAGTGAGAAACTCAAACTATTCTGTCTGGATGATAAGCAGCCCATCTGTGTGGTGTGTCGGGATTCAAAAATACATAAAAAGCATGACTGTATCCCCACGGATGAAGCTGCACTGGATTGTAAGGAGGAAGTTAAGACTGCACTGAAACCCTTAAAGGAGATGCTGGAGGACTATACGGAAATTAAACTGATCTGTGGTCAAACATCAGAGCACATTAAGAGCCAGGCAGAGCACACAGAGAGGCAAATTAAGAAGGAGTTTAAGAAGCTTCACCAGTTTCTACAAGATGAAGAGGAGGCCAGGATTGCTGCACTAAGGAAGGAAGAGAAGCAGAAGAGTCAGATGATGAAGACAAAGATTGAAGAGATGACCAGAGAGATCTCTTCACTTTTAGACACAATCAGAGACATAGAGAAGGAGCTGGGAGGTGAAGACATCTCATTCCTACAGAACTACAATGCCACAGTGAAAAGAGCCCAGTACACACTGCCAAATCCACAGAGGGTTTCAGGATCACTGATCCATGTGGCAAAGCACCTGGGCAACCTGCAGTTCAGAGTCTGGGAGAAGATGCAGGGGATAGTTAAATACACTAATTTGATTCTGGACCCCAACACTGCCCATCCACATCTCATCCTGTCTGAGGATCTGACTAGTATGATATACCGTAATGAGCCACAGCAGCTTCCTGACAACCTAGAGAGATTTGACGAATGCTTTGTGGTCCTGGGCTCTGAGGGCGTTAGCTCAGGGACACATAGCTGGGACATTGATGTTGGAGGAAATAAAGCCTGGGTCCTGGGTGTGGCCCCAGACTCTGTCCAGAGGGAGGGCGAGTTCGGCTTCAGACATAGAACCTTGGGTGTGTGGTGTATTGATGAGAAATATTATACACATTCCTTATCAGATGCACTTACTCCATCCACTCCATTCAAAGTGAGTAAGCCCCAGAAAATCAGAATGCAGCTGGACTGGAAAAAAGGACAGCTCTCATTTGTTGACCCAGTCAATAACAAGCAACTTCATAAATTCATGCATACTTTCAAAGATAGAGTCTTTCCATACATCTCTAGCAAACACCCTCTTAGGATTTCTTTGTCAGGGGATTCCGTCTCTGTCCAAATCAGGGACAAACATGCTGTAAACTAGTCAGTAACATTCACTGATTTCCTTCAGTGCAAGATTCTCACAGAGGGAGAGCACAGACTGTGATGGCGTGAAGAGGACCTTCCTCCACCAACAATACTCCTGCTGTAACTCACCTGTCAAACAACATGCTGTTTTGAACTATGTCAATTTGTATAACAGCATGTAAATACATCTTATGTTGCATTGCTTATTAATGTTATCAGTGGGGGTTTCCATTTCCTGTGTGTTATAGGGCAAGATTCTTAAAATGTTCTGTTCCAAGGCCCCCAAAATGTGTGCTCAATATTCATTCTTGATGCTGACAATATGAAATTGAACAATGTTTTAAGCCTAATTCCTGTAAAACACTGTTTAACAGTTTGTTCGTGTGAGATGTTTTGCCTTTTCTATTGTTTTTTGTTGTTATTTTCATTTTTTTGTTTTATATTTGCTTTTTCAGGGACCCCTGGGATGCATCAAACAGACACATGACATTGTGACTGTGACACATTGCTGAAGTCTTCTGTAATGTATTCTTAGTACTGTAATACCTACAGTATACTGGCATTAATATTTCCTTCATTGTTTTTCTTTGAATATTTCAGAATAATTCTTGATTCTGTCTATTCAATTAGTTTAATCCTGATGTTGTGTTCCAATAACCAGTCCCACAGTAATGAGTAATGTCCAATTGTTTTCTTGGGCAATGTCGGCCCTTGGTGGTTAGAGTAGACTACTGCAACTGAGATTGAGCATAAAAAATGTTTTGATAAGCTTTGTTGATGACCATTTGTGATGGTCCGCGGTTTATTTCAGAGTGCTCCCGTAAGCCACCCCCCAGTGAGCAGAGCTAGGCATGTTGCACTAGGACACATTTTAGTGAGGTGAAAAGCCTGTCATTTTACAATGGGTCCGCGTGGTTCTGTGTAGCCTAGTTATGCTAAATTATTTGAGACCAGTGTATTGCAGTTAAGTCAAACATATTTGAATAGTTAACAGGGAAACAACAACAAGTCCCAGACAGTTCGCAATAGAACATAACAGAAGGGGGCATCGTTTACGACCTAAATTATTGGGATCATCTGGTTATCACCAGTGTTTGGAATGCAGTGAGCTCGTTGGCAAAACAGACCATAATCATTACGCAGGTGCACCTTGTGCTGGGGACAATAAAAGGTCACTCTAAAAGGTGCAGTTTTGAAACAGAGCACAATGCCACAGAGGTCTCAAATTTTGAGGGAGCGTGCAATTGGCATGCTGACTGCAGGAATGTCCACCAGAGCTGTTGCCAGAGAATTGAATGTTAATTTCTCAACCATTAACCACCTCCAACATCATTTGAGAGAATTTAGCAGTACTTCCTACTGGCCTCACAACCGCAGACCACGTGTAACCACGCCAGCCCAGGACCACATCCGGCTTCTTCACCTGCGGGATCGTCTGAGACCAGCCACACAGACAGCTGATGAAACTGAGGAGTATTTCTGCCTGTAATAAAGCCCTTTTGTGGGGAAAAACTCATTCAGATTGGCTGGGCCTTCCAAGTGCGTGGACCTATGCCCTCCCATTCACTAGGCCCTAATCTATGGATTTCACATGACTGCGCCCTGCACAGTCATGGGAAATCCATAGATTAGGGCCTAGTGAATTTATTTAAATTTACTGATTTCCTTACATGAACTGTAACTTAGTAAAATCTTTGAAATTGTTGCATGTTGCGTTTATATTTTTGTTCAGTATAATTAAATTATGTTTTGTTTGAAAAGATGGGCCTGGCTGAGAATAGAACATTCAGTTTTCTACCTGAGGGTGACACTGTTTACTGCAATTGTCTGGATTATCTTGAGACCAGAACAAAACTACTTATTTTATTAAATTAGAGATTGAAATAAATTGTGTTTCTTTACAAAGAGGGCCTGGCTGACATGGACTGTTTGCTCACCTTATTCTCCTTGTGGGTATCCATGATCGTTGGTGATTTACCAGGGAGCAAGAAGTGAAAACGAAACAAGGACTGAAGCAATAGACTCCATATTTTACTCAACTACAGATTGAAATAAATGGTGTGTCTTTGAAAAGAAAACCCATTAAGGGGAAAGGATCCACAGACACAGAGTCTGAGTATCTTTCTGCACATATCTTTATTTACAATGCTGGCTGCCATGGTTAACGCAAACGCAATACATTGTATGCTAACTGAATTGACTCCGAAATGTAACATAAGTAGGCCTACAGTATCACAGCGAGGTCAAACAGGTGTGTGTTAGTCCGATTATCCAGTGCATGTGGTGTACAATGGTTTTAGCCATGCTCTCACTCACCCTCCCCTTCTGGAGGACCTGAGGCTCTTGGACCACACCTGAGAATAACCTGGCCTGACACCTGGACATGCCTGGCCCAATCCTACCTGGCACCCCTCTACCTGCTACCTGCCTGTTGCTGCCTCCTATAGTTATTTCTCCTTCTCAAGTCACTGACTTCCCAGAAACCTGGATTCCATTACTTTTTGTCCAAAGTCTTTATGAAATCTAGTCTGACCGTAGGGTCTTGAAGTGTTAGTACTTTGTTTATATTCATTATGGATATTGTCTGAATCTGCTGGCCATTAATACTGGTATTGCTCTTTCCTTATTGAAATGGTGAATAAAGGAAGACTACCCTTTTATTTTCAATTAGGACACAATGAAGACGTTGTTAGATTGAATGTATGCCTTTATACGGTCTGTATCTCTGTATTACAGCAAGTCAAATAAAGATTTGTGCTAACTGGAAGTGTGACTTCTTTCCCCATAGATTTCCTAAGGCGGAGGTATTTAATCAGTCATTCCATACCAAGGCTAGATGAGGCTGAATGGCAACTAATTAATCTCATTGATTATTTAATCAATGGAAAGCTGGATGTCTTGGCTGAATACCGTTTTTTTTTTACTAATGATTTAAAAGATGTTATTATGAGCACAAGGATACTCAGTTGTACTCAACAATGCTTTACACACCACAGCTACTTAAATAACTCTGGTGAGGTACAGTAGACTACACAGCCCATGATGTGAATATCAAAGAGTTTCATTGTGTATGAAGAATGAGATACAGGCATGTAAGTGACAGAGACACAGAGAACGTGGCACGGAGAGCATCTTCCAGTCAACTTCAAACAGCAGGTAGGTACTGTGTTTTCTCATGAAGACTATAACATTTGAATAGGCTGTTCAATGAGAAAAACATGTTCATTCGATTTTTCAGTTTTACCACCTGATGGATTGTATTTGTCACATCGCAGCTTGTGTACTGTGTAGGCTACTTTGTGAACATGCTGTTTGGATATTTCACCCACCGTAAGAGTTTATTGTAAACAATAACCAAGCCAAAAAAAAAACGCTAGTACACAATTTATGCAGACAAAAGATTCACTAATATTATACTAGTATTTTTCGACAATGTCACGGTACAAATTTGCATAGATCTGTGCTAATAAAATACCCTCAATATAATTATAACAATATTATTTAATTTAAAACTTTTCTTCAACAATGTGTTTTATAAGGAGGCTCTTATTTAACTACAGTGCTAAATTTACTGAAATGTATACCTCCTTATAAGTCACCTCCTTATAATGTACAGTGTTGAAGAAACGTTGTTCATTGTTTTCTTTTGCACAGATCTGTGCTATTTTGCACCATGAAAATGTTGCCTTGTATGTGATGGCAACATTCAAATTCAAAATCTGAGTCACCTCAGTTTGCATCACATAAGGAAAGGCATGGCTTTTGATCAGGTCAGACTGATGGCGTATCTCGTCAACTTACAGTTCTTATTGTCTCTTTACAGACAAAAGACAGGGGGTTGAATGAAACATCCACTGCTAACTATGCAGTGGAGTCTATCCCTCTTCCCTTTACTGGGTAAGTGACTTATTAATAACTATCCAGACATGTACTGTATGCGTACATACCTATTATCGGCATAACAGCAACCAATGTTGCTTCCCTTATTCCTTTTTCATATTTCCCTACCTTCTCCCCTCCACCACTACCTCTGTAGAAATAATTGGTAATGTCACCACTGTTTCACTGTGCTGCCCCAGCAAGTTGTTCTGTTACAGATGTAACATTACATACGTATGATTGTAATACATGAAAATGATTACTCATTCACAGGAGTTGTGCTATTACCGAAGATGGGCTGTGCCCTTACGGGTAACTCCACAGTCTTTGGAATTGTTAGAATGTTTTTTTCAAATGTACATCATTATTTTGAGGATTATTCTAATCCTAGTAGATTGACCTAACATTTTTTATACTACCTTAAATATAGGTTGTCATCGGATGTTCTGATATTTGAAAATGGACCTTAACATGTATAATTAAATTATTGTAAAATGATTAGTAAAGCCTTTTGGATTCAGTGATGTCGCTCCCAGTGCAAGTAGGGATTCCAGTCATTAGATGATCCATTTGAAAAAAAATAGTTGCTTATACTTAAAAATACTTCTCATATGTACTCGCTATTTCATGTCATGTCAGAATACAATTGCGTTCAAAGGGTAAACGTTTTATTTTTGCTAAGCATTTGCTCATATAAAGTAATATAAAGTGAAGCAAATTAAGGATTGTACAGAGATGAAATTTCCTGCGTTTGAAGTTTACATTTTTAATAATTGTTCCCTTGTCCAAAAAGAATAACTGCAAAACCTTTCCCTCGGCTTCAAACACATCCACCCCTTTCCCCTCCCCTCCACCACCTACCTCCCCCATTATCTTCTCTCCCCTCCATTCAACCACTTACCTCCCCCATTATCTTCTCTCCCCTCCACCACCTACCTCCCCCATTATCTTCTCTCCCCTCCACTCAACCACCTACCTCCCCCATTATCTTCTCTCCCCTCCACCACCTACCTCCCCCATTATCTTCTCTCCCCTCCATTCAACCACCTACCTCCCCCATTATCTTCTCTCCCCTCCACCACCTACTTCCCCATTATCTTCTCTCCCCTCCACTCAACCACCTACCTCCCCCATTATCTTCTCTCCCCTCCCCTCCACCACCTACCTCCCCCATTATCTCCCCTCCCCTCCACTCAACCACCTACCTCCCCCATTATCTTCTCTCCCCTCCACTCCACCACCTACCTCCCCCATTATCTTCTCTCCCCTCCACCACCTACCTCCCCCATTATCTTCTCTCCCCTCCACTCAACCACCTACCTCCCCCATTATCTTCTCTCCCCTCCACCACCTACCTCCCCCATTATCTTCTCTCCCCTCCATTCAACCACCTACCTCCCCCATTATCTTCTCTCCCCTCCACCACCTACCTCCCCATTATCTTCTCTCCCCTCCACTCAACCACCTACCTCCCCCATTATCTTCTTTCCCCTCCCCTCCACCACCTACCTCCCCCATTATCTTCTCTCCCCTCCACTCAACCACCTACCTCCCCCATTATCTTCTCTCCCCTCCATTCAACCACCTACCTCCCCCATTATCTTCTCTCCCCTCCACCACCTACCTCCCCATTATCTTCTCTCCCCTTCACTCAACCACCTACCTCCCCCATTATATTCTTTCCCCTCCCCTCCACCACCTACCTCCCCCATTATCTTCTCTCCCCTCCCCTCAACCACCTACCTCCCCCATTATCTTCTCTCCCCTCCACTCAACCACCTACCTCCCCCATTATCTTCTCTCCCCTCCACCACCTACCTCCCCCATTATCTTCTCTCCCCTCAACCACCTACCTCCTCCATTATCTTCTCTCCCCTCCCCTCCACCACCTACCTCCCCCATTATCTTCTCTCCCCTCCCCTCCACCACCTACCTCCCCCATTATCTTCTCTCCCCTCCACTCAACCCCCTACCTCCCCCATTCTCTTCTCTCCCCTCCACTCAACCACCTACCTCCCCCATTATCTTCTCTCTCCTCCCCTCCACCACCTACCTCCCCCATTATCTTCTCTCCCCTCCATTCAACCACCTACCTCCCCCATTATCTTCTCTCCCCTCCACCACCTACCTCCCCATTATCTTCTCTCCCCTCCACTCAACCACCTACCTCCCCCATTATCTTCTTTCCCCTCCCCTCCACCACCTACCTCCCCCATTATCTTCTCTCCCCTCCACTCAACCACCTACCTCCCCCATTATCTTCTCTCCCCTCCATTCAACCACCTACCTCCCCCATTATCTTCTCTCCCCTCCACCACCTACCTCCCCATTATCTTCTCTCCCCTCCCCTCCACTCAACCACCTACCTCCCCCATTATCTTCTTTCCCCTCCCCTCCACCACCTACCTCCCCCATTATCTTCTCTCCCCTCCCCTCAACCACCTACCTCCCCCATTATCTTCTCTCCCCTCCACTCAACCACCTACCTTCCCCATTATCTTCTCTCCCCTCCACTCAACCACCTACCTCCCCCATTATCTTCATTCCCCTCCCCTCCACCACCTACCTCCCCCATTATCTTCTTTCCCCTCCCCTCAACCACCTACCTCCCCCATTATCTTCTCTCCCCTCCATTCAACCACCTACCTCCCCCATTATCTTCTCTCCCCTCCACCACCTACCTCCCCATTATCTTCTCTCCCTTCAACCATCTACCTCCTCCATTATCTTCTCTCCCCTCCCCTCCACCACCTACCTCCCCCATTATCTTCTCTCCCCTCCCCTCCACCATCTACCTCCCCATTATCTTCTCTCCCCTCCATTCAACCACCTACCTCCCCCATTATCTTCTCTTCCCTCCCCTCCACCACTTACCTCCCCCATTATCTTCTCTCTCCTCCCCTCAACCACCTACCTCCCCCATTATCTTCTCTCCCCTCCCCTCCACCACCTACCTCCCCCATTATCTTCTCTCTCCTCCCCTCAACCACCTACCTCCCCCATTATCTTCTCTCCCCTCCACTCAACCACCTACCTCCCCCATTATCTTCTCTCCCCTCCACTCAACCACCTACCTCCCCCATTATCTTCTCTCCTCTCCCCTCCCCTCAACCACCTACCTTCCCCATTATCTTCTCTCTCCTCCACTCTTTCTCCTTCTCCAGAGGTGGACGTACATGACACTCCTTCAAGTAACATGCATGAACAAGCTATTAGGTAATCTACTTGCAAAGGAGTTGCTTATACTTGTAAAATACTTATCTAGTACTCTTCACTATTTCATGTCATGTCAGAATATGACACTATTCACAAGGGCAGAAATGTGAGTTTTGCTTCCACACCAACAGCATTTTTAAAATTTCTGTCTTACAGGACACTGTTCATCCACATCATACCGTCCTGATAATGAGTATCACTTTGTTAACGACCCTCAGACCTGGACTGACGCACAGAGCTACTGCAGAAAGAAGTACACTGACCTGGCAACCATAGACAACATGGATAATATGAATAGACTGATTAACACTGTAGACAGTAGATATAATGAATTAGCCTGGATAGGGCTAGAGAAGGGAGAAAGTAAGACATGGCATTGGTCACTAGCGGATAGTGAGTTTATTGAGAAGGAGACTCACTGAAAACCAGGAGAACCAAATGATCTGGGATGAAATGCGTGTCTGCATCTGGGTCGCTCCCTGTGTCGTTATACTCAGAGCTACTGTAGGGAGAAACACATTGACCTTGCAGGTGTGAGGAACCAGAATAAGAGCCTGAAGATACAGAATCTAGAGCCAGAAGACAGTGTGTGAATTGGCCTGTTCAGAGACTCCTGTAAGTGGTGGGGTAACTCTTCATGCAGATACTGGAATGAGGGACAGCCCAACAACAACAAAGGGATCCAGAGCTGGGTGGCAGCCAGGGCCAAGAGGGCCTCCACTTCACATGTGTGGCTGGGCCTGCGCCACACCTGCACAGTGGACCTCTGGTTCTGGGTCAGAAGAGAGGGCACCTGCTACCACAACTGGGCTCCGGGGACACGGGTTCCGCAGGGAGGACTGTGGGAGAACTGGTGCGGACCAGTCTGGAAGAGATCACCAGTGGTGGTGATTAACTCATTAACTTCATTTAACAATAGCAACAACAACAACAACAACAAGGTCCTTGTAAAGGGGGAAACTCCCCTCATCCACTACCGTAGCGCTCTCCTTCCAACCCCTCTCTATCATTTATCATCTTATGTGAGTGTTTGGAAATAAGTAGCTTTGTTGTGTTGTTTAAAAACGAACCACTCCTGCAATTTTCTTATTCATTTTCAGAGTACGACAATCTGGACTTGTTTTAGCAAAGTATCTGGAATCTCAGGCTCCAAATCCGTGTCTTTTTTATTCATAGACCTTTGTAGCACTATGTTCCAGTCGTATAATTACACCTTTTGTTTTATACTGTAAATTATGTTTTAAGCTAGAATCCTATTTTTGGACTTGTAAATGAATGATATACAGCCATTCATTCTTGAATAATATAACTTGTAAATGCCTTGGGTCAACTATCATACCCCATCAGAATTCAACATTTAAATAAGCTTGTTTCACGCCAATGTTTGTAAACAACATAAACGTAAACAAACACTGTATAGCCTTAAAACATGCTTAAAACTATACATTTGATATAATGG
The DNA here is from genome assembly GCF_901001165.1 of Salmo trutta. Lineage (NCBI taxonomy): Eukaryota > Metazoa > Chordata > Actinopteri > Salmoniformes > Salmonidae > Salmo > Salmo trutta. The sequence goes on from NC_042984.1 coordinate 34,474,079, forward strand.
ATGGTCAGTCCTTGCATCCATAGCTCTGTCAATTATTTTTTATTTCTCCAGCCCCATTCCTTAGCTTTTAGGAGAAACAGGGGCAGGGAGTAGGCTTTGTTATTGTTTCAATTAAATATTCCAGCTTTAAGGTTAAAAATATAAATTGTAATACCTTCTCGTAGAATTAGGCTACTACTTTTTGTTTCACATATCACAGTATTGTGTGGGACTTTATAATAATTGTGATTTATTGTATAGATGATGTTTAAGGAAAATATGTTATATGCTTGTCAAGTTGCTAAGTAAACAAAAAAAACGTACTCTCTTTTTTATATTACAACTGTATCTACATGACTGTTTAAATGTTCAATTAAGTCCTTTCTTATGTTTGTTATCAGACAGTAATAAACTAAGCTTTTTAGTATCCACTTTGTTTTCCCGTAAAAACACTGACAATATCAATAGGGCTGGGGGTGAAACGACGACAACAGAGATTTGATTTTTATTTAGAATTTTACAATTAAGGATAATAACTTCAAAAGTAGCTGCTATCATAAATGTGTTCACATTTGAATAGTCGTCAATCATAATATGATAAACCTGTACCAGGATTATGGAGCGCACAGATGATATAAGGCAATGCGCAATGAGCAGGTAGTCAGAACCATGGAGAAATAACTAAGCCTAGCTACAACTTGTTCTTTAGAATAGTCGGACGGTAACAAAATCACATCAGTCATGTAAGATCAGGTAGACATCCACATCCATTCGATATTGATTTCTGTAGTCAAGTGCAAGGAACGGAATGCTATTTGCCTATTAAGCTACAGTTCACCTAGTCATCTCATATAGAATAGTTTACTTTTTCTTTCAGATGCCTAAACACAAACAATGGACTATTTCTGTGATGGTAGGCTATGGATTTATGGATTTATTTTAAATTAGATTTATTTAACCTTTATTTAACTAGGCAAGCCAGTTATGAACAAATTCTTACTTACCATGACGGGGGCAAAACACACATCAAGACAAGAGAGACAACACTACATAAATCATTTTATTAGGCTGTTTTATTAGACTGTTTAAAAATCACAGACAAAATGCATCATTGGCTGTTCTAGGGTTTAATGAAATAATATTATATATCATATTATATACACATTTTGCCATGTTTAGTGGTGTTAAAGAATGCTTTTCTTTGTTTTTTCATCATTGTTTAAATTCGTATCATTCTTTTTCAATCTGCAAGAACAGGGAATTAGGTGCATGGGCCATGGCCCCGGTGCTAGCTTCGCTTCTGAGTATACCCCAAATGACATACACAAATTACATACACAAATGACATACACACAGCAACTTCACAGCAAGATAGCACAACATCATTACGTCATGTCATATCTACAAGACATTACCAGCGTAACAACAAGGGCCTATTAACAGGTCTATCAAAAAAGCATAGACATTTTAATGTCCAGCACACAGGAAACTATTCTACCTGACATACGGACACTAAGGCATCATGTTGTTAAACCAAAAACCTGGGCTAGAGGGGCTCAGTAAATGTGGTGTGGAAAGTGTCCAGGTAGGTCAGTGTGTCAGGCGAGACGCAGTAGTGGAGTACTAGCAGTAGTACTTTATCATGGTGACACCGGTGTTGTGAACAAAGACAGTGCTGTGCACCTCGATCCCTGGTCTCCCAGCGTGTAGGAAAACTGTTTAACCACTACTCCAATAGGGTTAACCCACTTGACTTCGGGGAGATCCCAACAAGCCTACCTTCTCTAGAGGTGTTACATTATCCCCTCCATATAGTAGAGTGTCCCCACGCTTCACTATACGGTAACAACCCTTACCTACGTATGCTTGTTACAGCCTCCTCCAAGTGGATTAACATAAACATAAACCTTTCCCACATGAGTAGCCTACATTCATTTTTGTAGGACTAACCCAGGCATTAAAAGGGAATATATGCCAATACCCTACTTGTAAAACTCTTTAGAAATCACAAGGCAAAACCGACACAGTAAGCTTTTTTAATGCATCTTATTCTTTAGTAAAATGAGAGCACTATGCATTGAAAAAACATATTACAGTATATGTACCTTTTCTTTTGGACTACATGACTTTACCCCGATCACCCCATTCCATAGGCCAAGTCTTGCATGTGAAAGATGTCTTCTGACCTCACACATCCTGGTTAAATAAACGTAAAAGAACAAATACATGTACATACATACAGTTGCGATTTTAGCATGTACATCTTGGTGGGGGAAACTCAAAACAATTTTTTTAGATCCATGCCAGCAAAGCCACTACACAACACTAAACAATACATTAATTGCACTATAACAGTGAAAAAAACGGTGCCCACAAACTGTTAGGACCTACATAACGCTGTCCCAACAGCAAAGTCCCAACAGCAGTCCCAACACCTTACCACTGCTACACCTGGCTATCAGCGGAGCCTTGTCTGGCAGCGGAACAGTTCATTCAACCTCATTTACTGCCTTTTAAAAATACATAGCTGATATGGCTGACTTGCTTAACTATTTGTTCAACACTTTTGAAATGTACAGCGACAGGAAGGTGGCATGGTGGTCCTTAGTGGGCACATTTTGTCATCAAACTTTTTCGTCAAAGTCTGTCATTTTCTGGATTAATGGTGCTTTCAAGACAACTGGGAACTCTGAAAAAAACAAGGTTGAATCATGAAGTCAGTGATCTTCAGGTCAGAGCTCTAGAAAGAGGCCCGAGTTCCCAACTTGCAATTCAGAGTTGGATGACCATTCAAAACGTATTTTCCCATTCGGAGGTAGTTTTTTTCAGAGTTCCCAGTTGACTTGAACCTGTTCAAGTTTTGAGTTATTTTGAATGCGGTAGAAGTCATGCTGGATTGACAGCATGGCCAATGTTGAATGTTTATCCTTTTAAGCTTGGAAAAGAGACCCTTAAACTCAGACTTGGACCTCACACCCATTCCACTGAATAGCAGGCTAGTGATTCCTTCCAAACCACTTATTGTTGAATTTGCAATTTCCAACTTGTTGTGTAATGTTTATGTCCAATGGCAGATGAGCACCGATATGCTTTATAATTTTATAATTTCTCTTCATTATTTCTCTTCATATGACAAGGATTGAAAATGATTTGGCAGTAGATTTTCAACTTGATTCATGTTGATGACTGCTAGCTAAGATTTTGAAAGTATGATGTTGATATGATCAGTCCAATCAAAGCTACGGTAGAGATAATATGATTTGACGTAATTTTATCTGTGGCCAATGAACTTGAGCCTTCTTGGATGGGCACTTCTAATGTAACTATATGGCAGCACCTAAGGGGCAGCACCTTCCGAGCGCTCCCCGTAGATTTTGCAGTGACGTAGTGTCCCCACGAGTGACAGAACACTGAGCCAATCACGGCGCAACTAGAGAACATTACCAACCTCTACACTCCGTATTTTCCGCTGGTTGCCCCACCACCACGGAAAGCACTGAGCTAGGCTAAAACACCTGCATTTTGGAGCTGCCTTACTCAAGAAAACAAAAAAGATAACATGTTTGTATGCGGCTTTACTAACTCAATGATACATCTTTTTTACATTGTTTGCGAACTGATATGTGTCCCCTGTATTGTTATCTAATTGTCTGCTTTTTATTTTAGTTTTAGTTTATTCAGTTAAAATTTTCTCAACTCTATTTCTTGAACTGCATTGTTGGTTAAGGGCTTGTAAGTAAGCATTTCACGGTAAGGTTGTTGTATTCGATGCATGTGACAAATACAATTTGAATTTTACGGCACGAGCCGGGACATGCCGTAAACTACGTCACCTCCTGTTGGGCCCACAGCAAACCACCAGCACCTATGGTCCCGGTGAAAGTCGACGGTCACGACACCCACGCTCTGTTGGATTCCGGGAGTGTGGTAACGCTCGTACAAGCGCGCCTGCTGGCCCATCCAACCGACCGTGTTGAGGAGATGTCTGTCTCTTGTGTCCACGGCGACACCAAGCAGTATTTGACTGGGCAGGCCACCATCCTGACGCCACAAGGGTTCTGCCAGATGGTGGTGGGTGCCGTACCTGAGTTGCCGATGAGATTGTCCTCTGTTCGTGGCACTGTGGAGGCACGAGCTGGGAAAAAGAGTAAGACCAACGAGAGCGGCTAATGGTTGCTAACCCTGTGTCTACGGACCTGGAGTCGGGGTCCAAGGAGGCGCCGGAACCAACCTCACCTGGTGAACAACCAGAGGAGGAGCCCATACTCCCTCGAAATCGCTGAGCCCCATGAGAGAACAGTTCGGGACGCCCAGTGGGAGGATCCGAACTTGAAAGCTGCCACGGCCCAAGTGATAGCGATGGATGGGCAGCTTCTTCCGGGGGTGAGTGACTGGCGATACCCCCATTTCCAAATAAAAAATAACATGTATCAGGTGTCGCACGAACATGGGAACTTCAAGAGTTGCTGTTGCTGCCCCGCCGGTACATCGGAACCGTTCTTCAGCTGGCCCATACCCATTTGTTGGGGGTGCACCTGGGAATGGAGAAGACCCGGGAACAGATCACCGCCCGGTTCCACTGGCCCAGGATGAGGCGGGCCGTGGAAGACTATTGCCACAGCTGCCTGGAGTGTCAAATCACCGCCCCACTTCTGGAACCCGCTGGTTCCCCTACCGATCATCGTAGTGCCGTTTGAATGGATCGCCATGGACATAGTGGGCCTGTCATGCCAAATAATGTCCCCCTCTGCGTCACAATAGGATTCGATAAACTATTAGCAGCCATTGCTATATCAACGGTGTGATGACCTAATGATTCAAATTTTGGAGATCCTTACATCCTAAATGACATTCTTTTCATCATCGCTATGCAAACAAGGCTGATTTCCGTGACAATTTCACTGTTTAAACAAGTTTTGTTTAGCTAATAATATGAAAACATTAATTCAAACTACTTTTGGGTACCTTTTTAACATTACAACATGAAATCCATGTCTACACAATGCTACGTTTCGAAAAGAGCAAACAAAACGTGTAATCTCGCATAGCTCATTAGTACACCCGTTTTTATTGGTTGAATATATATGTATCTATTGTAAGTCCTAGGATACAACAATGAATAATGTGCAACAAATAAATACTATCAAAGGATACCTTACAACTTACAATAATGAACACCTTGTGAAACAGCTGCGAAAACCAACCTGGCAATATTTAAGATTTTAATACATAAACTTTAATAGTTTTGGTACAGTTGTGTCATTAATTTATTTTCACAGATTTGTTGTGCACTCACATGGCAATCATAGACTAAAATACTGAATTCTGGTGTGTGGAATATAGAGGAGGTGGTTTCTGTGTGGGTGGGAGGTTCTGCCTGTCACTTGTACTCAACAACCAGTCCCAGAAGGGGGACTTGAAGAGGGAGACTACAAAGTCCAGGCACTGCTGCTCTCTTTATTCTAAGTGTTTGCAGTGCTACTGTTTTTAGTTAATCTGTGTATCTCACATTATGTGCCCAGTATGATAGAGCAAGAAAAATGTCTAAGCAGATAATGACAACATGACATCAACAGTAGCTGTAGATGATGTAATGAAAAGTTGGAGGGTGGTTGGTAATGGAGGACATCAGGTGGATCCACGTCTGGGTGTTGGGCAGAACCCTTAGCTCCTGGAGAACAGGAGCAGAGTTAAAGCAAACAGGGTAGGAGACAGAGACGTAAACAAGCAAACACACAGGTTACATTCTACTGTGAGAAAATGTGATGGATTAGTACAGTGTTATAAATGGGAGATATGTACTTTTCAACACCTTTGGAAGGTATAGCCTACCTCAAGCTGGTCCCCCTCTGCCTCAGAGCATAGAGAATCAGACTGATCCGAACTAACTGCTTCTGGTGGATGGGATACCTCCTGGGGGACTCGGACAGTCGATGGTCCTAAAATCATTTGGAGAGGTACATTTTTATAAGCTTAGCATGACTACCATTTCTTGCTTTCTTAAATGTCAACCAAAGCATGACATACTTTATCTATTGGGCTTCACTGAAGTGTAGGGCATTAGGGCTTCCAGTGGTCAACCGTCCAACTGCTCCAACTGTAGAATATTGTTGGCTTCCACCGAGGTAACCCTAGGAAGACAAACAGAAAAATATCAGTGTTAGGGAAACTAAAACTAGCTTCAGGTTATTTTGTGTGCCAATGCAAATAGATTTTATCTGAGATTTTTTATATTCACTTTAACAGATGGTGACTCCAGCTAGGAGCGAAGAAGCACCGAGATTTCCCAGGTCTCGCCTTCCTTTCATCCTTCTTTCAAACCAAATAATTCTCCCGGATGTCGCAGCACTTTGTCCCCTTCTTGATTCTGCTCTGGTAGCTCTCCTTCTGTTTCTCCTGTTTTATTTATTTATTTTTTATTTCACCTTTATTAAACCAGGTAGGCTAGTTGAGAACAAGTTGTAATTTACAATTGCGACCTGGCCAAGATAAAGCAAAGCAGTTCGACACACAACAACAGAGTTACACATGGAATAAACAAACATACAGTCAATAATACAGTAGAAAAAGTCTAATACAGTGAGTGTGTGCAAACGAGGTAAGATAAGGGAGGTAAGGCAATAAATAGGCCATGGTGGCGAAGTAATTACAATATAGCAATTAAACACTGGAATGGTAGATGTGCAGAAGATGAATGTGCACGTAGACATACTGGGGTGCAAAGGAGCAAGATAAATAAATAAATAAATAAATACAGTATGGGGAAGAGGTAGTTGGATGGGCTATTTACAGATGGGCTATGTACAGGTGCAGTGATCTGCGAGCTGCTCTGACAGCTGGTGCTTTAAGCTAGTGAGGGAGATGTGTGTCTCCAGCTTCAGTGATTTTTGCAGTTCGTTCCAGTCATTGGCAGCAGAGAACTCGAAAGAAAGGAGGCGAAAGGAGGAACTGGCTTTGGGGGTGACCAGTGAGATGTACCTGCTGGAGCGGGTGCTACGGGTGGTGCTACGGGTGGATGCTGCTGTGGTGACCACTTAGAAAAGACTTGTAGATGACCTGGAGCCAGTGGGTTTGGCGACGAGTATGAAGCGAGGGCCAGCCAACGAGAGCGTACAGGTCACAGTGGTGGGTAGTATATGGGGTTTTGGTGACAAAACGGATGGCACTGTGATAGACTGCATCCAATTTGTTGAGTAGAGTGTTGGAGGCTATTTTGTAAATGACATCGCTGAAGTCGAGGATCGGTAGGATGGTCAGTTTTACGAGGGTATGTTTGGCAGCATGAGTGAAGGATGCTTTGTTGCGAAATAGGAAGCCGATTCTAGATTTAATTTTGGATTGGAGATGCTTAATGTGAGTCTGGAAGGATAGTTTACAGTCTAACCAGACACCTAGGTATTTGTAGTTGCCACATATTCTAAGTCAGAACCGTCCAGAGTAGTGATGCTGGACGGGCGGGCAGGTGCGGGCAGCGATCGGTTGAAGAGCATGCATTTAGTTTAACTTGCATTTAAGAGCAGTTGGAGGCCACGGAAGGAGAGTTGTATGGCATTGAAGCTCGTCTGGAGGTTAGTTAACACAGTGTCCAAAGAAGGGCCAGAAGTATACAGAATGGTGTCGTCTGCATAGAGGTGGATCAGAGAATCACCAGCAGCAAGAGCAACATCATTGATGTATACAGAGAAGAGAGTCGGCCCGAGAATTGAACCCTGTGTCACCCCCATAGAGACTGCCAGAGGTCCGGACAACAGGCCCTGCGATTTGACACACTGAACTCTATCAGAGAAGTAGTTGGTGAACCAGGCGAGGCAATCATTTGAGAAACCAAGGCTGTTGAGTCTGCTGATAAGAATGTGGTGATTGACAGAGTCGAAAGCCTTGGCCAGGTCGATGAATACGGCTGCACAGTATTGTCTCTTATCGATGGCGGTTATGATATCGTTTAAGACCTTTAGTGTGGCTGAGGTGCACCCATGACCAGCTTTGAAACGAGATTGCATAGTGGAGAAGGTGCGGTGGGATTCGAAATGGTCGGTAATCTGTTTGTTAACTTGGCTTTCGAAGACCTTAGAAAGGCAGGGTAGGATAGATATAGGTCTGTAGCAGTTTGGGTCTAGAGTATCTCCCCTTTGAAGAGGGGGATGACAGCGGCTGCTTTCCAATCTTTGGGAATCTCAGACAATACGAAAGAGAGGTTGAACAGGCTAGTAATAGGGGTTGCAACAATTTCGGCAGATTATTTTAGAAAGAGAGGGTCCAGATTGTCTAGCCCCGCTGATTTGTAGGGGTCCAGATTTTGCAGCTCTTTCAGAACATCAGCTATCTGGATTTGGGTGAAGGAGAAATGGGGGAGGCTTGGGCGAGTTGCTGTGGGGGGTGCAGGGCTGTTGAACGGGGTAGGGGTAGCCAGGTGGAAAGCATGGCCAGCAGTAGAAAAATGCTTATTGAAATTCTCAATTATAGTGGATTTATCGGTGGTGACAGTGTTTCCTAGCATCAGTGCAGTGGGCAGCTAGGAGGAAGTGCTCTTATTCTCCATGAACTTTACAGTGTCCCAGAACATTTTTTGAGTTTGTGCTACAGGATGCAAATTTCTGTTTGAAAAAGCTAGCCTTAGCTTTCCTAACTGCCTGTGTATATTGGTTCCTAACTTCCCTGAAACATTGCATATCACAGGGGCTATTCGATGCTAATGCAGAACGCCACAGGATATTTTTGTGCTGTTCAAGGGCAATCGGGTCTGGAGAGAACCAAGGGCTATATCTGTTCCTGGTTCTAAATGTTTTGAATGGGGCATGCTTATTTAAGATGGTGAGAAAGGTCCGTTTGAAGAATAACCAGGCATCCTCTACTGGCGGGATGAGGTCAATATCCTTCCAGGATACACGGGCCAGCTCGATTAGAAAGACCTGCTCGTTTGACAGTGATGAGGGGTGGTCGTTTGACCGCAGACGTATTACGGATGCAGGTAACGAGGCAGTGATCACTGAGATCTTGGTTGAAAACAGCAGAGGTGTATTTGGAGGGCAAATTGGTTAGAATGACATCTATGAGGGTGCCCGTGATTACGGCTTTGGGGTTGTACCTGGTAGGTTCATTGATAATTTGTGTGAGATTGAGGGCATCAAGCTTAGATTGTAGGATGGCCGGAGTTTTAAGCATGTCCCAGTTTAGGTCACCTAGCAGCACGAGCTCTGAAGATAGATGGGGGGGGCAATCAGTTCACATATGGTATCGAGGGCACAGCTGGGGGCAGAGGGTGGTCTATAGCAAGCGGCAACAGTGAGAGACTTGTTTCTGGAAAGGTGGATTTTTAAAAGTAGAATCTCAAATTGTTTAGGTACAGACCTGGATAGTAAGACAGAACTCTGCAGGCTATCTCTGCAGTAGATTGCAACACCGCCCCTTTGGCAGTTCTATCTTGTCGGAAAATGTTATAGTTAGGGATGGACATTTCAGGGTTTATGGTGGTCTTCCTAAGCCAGGATTCAGACACGGCTAGGACATCCGGGTTGGCAGAGTGTGCTAAAGCAGTGGATAAAACAAACTTTGGGAGGAGGCTTCTAATGTTAACATGCATGAAACCAAGGCTTTTACGGTTACAGAAGTCAACAAATGAGAGCATCTGGGGAATAGGAGTGGAGCTAGGCACTGCAGGGCCTGGATTAACCTCTACATCACCAGAGGAACAGAGGAGGAGTAGGATAGGGTACGGCTAAAGGCTATAAGAACTGATTGTCTAGTACGTCCAGAACAAAGAGTAAAAGGAGCAAGTTTCTGGGCGAGATAGAATAGATTCATGGCATAATGTACAGACAAAGGTATGGTAGGATGTGAATACCGTGGAGGTAGGCCTAGGCATTGAGTGATGATGAGAGAGATATTGTCTCTGGAGACATCATTTAAACCAGGTGATGTCATCACATGTGTGGGAGGTGGAACTAAAGGGTTGGCTAAGGTATATTGAGCAGGGCTCGAGGCTCTACAGTGAAATAAGAAAATAATCACTAACCAGAACAGCAATGGACAAGGCATAGTGACATTAAGGAGAGGCATGCGTAGCCGAGTGATCATAAGGTTCCAGTGAGTAGTGAGGCTGGTTGGAGACACGGCGATTCAGACAGCTAGCGGGCCAGGATAGCAAGCTAGCAGAAGGGCCTCAGAAGGACGTTGCGACGGGGGAAGTCTGTTTATAGCCTCCTCATACGTTTACGTCGGTAGACCAGTCGTGATGGATTAGTAGGGTTCCGTGTGGTAAAGGAGATAGGTATTGTAGCCCAGGATTGGCTTTTGGAACTCTTCAGCTAGCCGGGAGATGGTCCTAGCATGGCCTAGCTCCAGGCTAGCTCGGATTGCAGCTAGCTAGCTGTGATGATCCAGGTGAAAAGGTTCAGAGCTTGCGGTGGGAGTCCGGGGATATGGAGAGAAAATAGGTCCGGTATGCTATGGTTTGAATCACGTTGTGCAAACTGGCGAGAGTTTTCCGAGCTAAAGGTTAGTTGATGACCGCTAGCAGTGGTTAGTTGACTACTAGCTAGTAGCTAGTCAGCTCGCTAGCTTCTGTTGGGGTTCCGATTCAGGAGTAAAGAAAATACTTTAGAAAAAAGCAGATACACAAAGGTTAGGTGAGGCAGGAGGCAGGATAGTATTTTGAAAAAATATAAAAAAGATATGCGAAGAAAAAATATATATACATGGGACACGACAAAGATGAGGACAAAGATGTCTGACTGCTATGCCATCTTGGAAACATGTGCCTTGTCCATGTTCAGTATCACCTTGATTGATGACAGGAATACATGCAATTATATTTCATATTACAAATACATTTCTTACATATGGAGGGACAGAAAATAAATTAACAGCGGACAATCATTTTTACCTGGTCAAAAATCTCCACATCCTGTTGTTGTGTGCAAAGAGAATTACCTTCAGGTTGTTCACCCTTCATGGGACTTGCACATCGCAGTCTTGAGGGTCTGGTTAGTCCATTCACCAAACCTGGAGGAGGGGGTTGGAAAGCGATTTCTATTGACAATGTGAGATATTGAAATATGTCTGATTATGTAACATGGAAAAATTTAAACAAATTGTAAAAAATAAACAAAACAAACCATTGGTGACAGAATATAACCTATAACATCCGTACCTTGTTCCAGCGTTCATGACCTCGGACACTCACGATGACCTCAGGAGAACCGTGGGTGTTGAAGATGTCCACCATTGTCTTGGAGGTGGCCTCACGAGTCTTGTCCTTGATGGGTATCATGCAAAACGAAAATCTATTTTTGGTTCCAATCACCCATTTTAATGGGTTACAGAAGGGAATTTAGAATTTAGAGTTTCTCTTGTCGAAATCACTGGTGTCTTCATAGTACTTCGCCTGGTTGAAAATTAAAAGAAAATCTCCTAAAGGGATGCCATTGAAGTGCAAGCTACATACAAACAGAAAGCTGCAATAACAGCTACAGTAGCTTGCTGTCTGGCTAGCTGACTAGGCAGGCTGAGGTATATAAGTATAGTAGCTAGCAAGGTCAATCTAAAAACAGTTTAAATGATTTATTCCTATTTAACAATATTTACTTATATAAAGATAAATACATGGTAAAGAAAGTGTTCTCTTTCCAGTCTTTTCGGTCCTCTGAAGCAGCAGGTAGCAGCAGGTAATTCTGAGGTAATAATTTTGCGCGGACTGAGCAAGCGTTTATGCGGTGAAATAGAACTAGAACTGCCTTCATCATCCTTCTTTCGCAAACACTACAAGGTAAAATTGAGCCAAGCAACCCGCATAGCAACAGACACTTTGGTTCATTGTGAAATCCAGTCAGAATGTTGCAAGTTCTAGCAACAGCGGTAGCAACAAAAGCTAGAACTCATCGAATCCCATTGTGATGAAGAGGCTGACACTATTTGGCCAGGAGACACTATTTGGCATGACAGGCCCCCTGGAACAGTCAGAGGACACCGGTACATCTCGGTAATAGTAGATTATGCCACCCGATATCCCGAGGCCATTCCCCTAAGGGCGGCAATATGCAAGGTTATTACCCGGGAGCTGTTCCACCTCTTCAGCTGGGTGGGCATTCCGAACGAGATCCTGACCGACCAAGGTACCGAGTTCATGTGCCGACTAATGAAAGATTTGTGTGCTCTCCTACAGATAAAGCAGATCCGGACCTCCGTCTTTCATCTGCAGACCGATAGGCTCATCGAACAGTTCAATAAGACGCTCAAACAAATGCTGCAGAAGGTCATCGAGCGGAATGGGAAGAACTGGGACCAGCTACTGCCCCACCTAATGTTCTCGATCCGAGAAGTGCCACAAGGCTCCACTGGGTTTTCCCCTTTTGAAATCCTCTACGGGAGGAGACCACGCGGCCTTCTGGATCTCGCCAAGGAGGTGTGGGAAGTCCAGCAGCGTGGTGGAACACGTAGAGACGATGAGGGAGTGGATGACAGCCATATGACCAGTGGTAAGGGAACATATGGAGAAGGCCCAGCCAAGGTCTACAATTGGGGTACCTAGCCCTGAGAGTTCCATGTCGGTGACAAGGTGCTGGTTTTCATCACAACCGCAGAAAGTAAGTTCCTGGCAACATGGCATGGGCCGTACGAGGGGACGAGAGAGGCTGGGACCCGTAAATTACCGAGGACGGCAGCCGAGGAGACGGATTCCCCAAAAGATTTACCATTGAAGAGGTGGCATGTGAGGACAGCCTTGGCCATGTTGTGGTCAAACCTGGGATGTTGATGGGACCAGTGGTGGTCCCGAGCAATGAGGACCTCGGACCGGCCCAGAAGTAAGCACTCTGGGAGCTCATCGATCGGAAACACCACCGAGTTTTCGATGAGGCCGTGAAGCAGGAGGTGGAGGCTATGCTGATGATGGGAGTCATCGAGGAGTCCCACAGTGCATGGTGCAGCCCCATCATGTTGTTGCCCAAACCGGATGGTTTGACCGGGGTGAACGTCATCAGTTTGTTCGACGCCTACCCCATGCCGAGGGTGGATGGGCTCATCGACCGGTTGGGAAAGGCCCGGTACATCAGCACCCTGGACCTGACCAAAGGATATTGGCAGGTACCCTTGGCAGCCTCCTCTCAGGAGAAGACGGCATTCTCGACACCGGACGGCTTATACCAATACCGGGTCCTCCCGCCAAGGTTGGGAAGAGCACCTGAGGCGCCTCCAGGCGGTGCTGGACGTGCTCAGGCAAGCCTGGTTGACAGGGAATCCCAGGGGGAGACTCCTCGAGGCCTGGTGACAGACTGAGTCTACATCACGCGCTGGTGGCTCCCTCTGCTGGACGTGACAGGTCTCGACGGGTCCTCCGGCCAGGACTAATTGAGGCTGATTTTGGCTAGTGAGTAATCAAGGGGCTGATTGCTCACTGGCCGTATGGGGCCCATAAAGCTGCCAAGAGGGCAGCACACGGGAGGGTTGGAGGTAATGAGAGGGTGCTACCAGATATACGTCCTCACGGTCTTCTAGAACTGAGGGGCTTGGTGTTCTACCCCAGAGGAGACAGCATTCCCTGAAGCCCAGAAGAGGTCTCCTGGAGGAAACCTGTTTATTTTCCTTTGTTTTAAATAAACACCCTTGAAACAGAGGTATCACGCTTGTCTGAGCTGTGTAAACGTCTAGATCAAACCCCCTGGTCTGCCACACTACATATATATATATATATATATTTTTTTTTATTCTGCTAAACAGGTGGGGCTCTGCCCTTAATGACGGGTCGCCAATGCATACATATATTTATGTCGGTAGGCCTACAACTGATCTTAGAGTGGCCAATCGATTTGCCTCGGGCTGGAACGCACCCAAACACATTTCTGCGCAAAGGCTTCGCAAGTTGATGTTGGTAAAGAATTCTACACTTGTCTATCCAAAAAAGTCCCCCTGTTGACGGAAAACTAGCCAGCAGTTAGCCAGCAAGCTAGCTAGGTAAGCAAATATTTGTTTTGCTTTTGCTATACATAACATAGCCAAAACACCAAAATAAAAGCGTAAGTAAGATAGCTATGTGTAAGGTTTGTTGTGCTCTCATTCGTGCTGTCCTTCCACTTCAACCGGGCGCGTTAGCTTAGCATGCCTTTTGTAGCAGCCAGCTAGCTACTGTACAGTAGTTAACTTGCTAGCTAACGACGTTTGTCCAGCTTGCGAAGCTATTGAATTGTCAATTTAATTCAAATGCTTAACAGTTTGGTATGTTGCAAATATTTTCAATAAATTACCTAGCCAAATAGTAGCTAACGTTTGCATTTTGAGCTAACGGTAGGTAACGTTAGCTAGTTAACTTTAGTAGTAGCTGTATAGCTAGCTACCCATATGAAACCTTGCAAATAGAACCAACTTTACACGTTTTAGTTAGCGCGGTAGATGTCTAGCTCTGCCCTAGTTATCTAGACAGTAGCCAACTAAACGCGGCGATTTACGATGAGGTTGGGCAGCGATCGTAAATCGTGGAATTGATTTTATTCGGCAAGTTAGACAGTAAACTAACAATTGCAAGCTGCATGGTGGGTTATATAGACGACACATGTTTGTGTATCTAGCTAGCTAGCTAGCTTACTAAATTATTCTGCTATCTACAGACTGGCTCCCCAATGGTTATCATGTCTGGCACAGCCACTGTGCTGCAACAATTTGTCAGTGGCCTGAAGAGTCGAAATGAAGACACAAGAGCAAAATCTGCGAAAGATCTCCAGCACTATGTGACGACAGAGCTCAGAGAGGTACTACTAGCAAGCTACAGTCTGTACTATAGCTGCAACACTTGCACAATAATGCAACACTTTGACCAACTCTCCTTATTTAACTACACACTCACTGGAATGTTTTATGTTTCCTACAACATTGTCATGAGCTATGAACAGTTATGAGTTACATGCAGTCAGTGGGGTTTGTCCAGTATGGTTTTGTCTGATTGTGATATGTACTTGCATTCTGTCCTAAGTTGAGCCAAGATGAAGCCACCACTTTCTACGATGAATTGAATCATCACATTTTTGAGCTGGTTTCCAGCTCTGATGTGAATGAGAAAAAAGGAGGGATTCTTGCTATAGGTAAGTCAGCTGATTTGCCCCAATGATGACAGAACTTGGCACAAATGAATTGCAAGGTCTAAGACACTCTAAGTTTTGTTCAATTTGTTGGGAGTTTACATTACTACTCCTGTCTACACACAAGGGAAGCTGACACAATCCATGTCACTGACTCCTTTATTTGCTCCAGTGAGTCTGATTGGAGTAGAAGGAGGCAATGCCACCCGAATCAGCCGCTTCGCCAACTACCTCCGCAACCTGCTGCCCTCCAGTGACTCGGTGGTCATGGAGATGGCTTCCAAGGCCATGGGCCACCTGTCCATGGCAGGGGACACCTTCACCGCAGAGTATGTGGAGTTTGAGGTGAAGAGGGCACTGGAGTGGCTGGGCGCCGACAGGAACGAGGGCAGGCGCCATGCTGCGGTTAGTGTGACACACACAGCTAGCCTGCTGTTTGTTTTGTCAACGACTATAGGATAAAACTGCAGGTGGTTGCATTTTATGCCAATGTGGGCTAAAGCACTTATCAGGACAAGCCCACAGCCCTGCTCTGCTTTAGGGTTGACTTAGTGGTTTCTAGCTAAACTACACTTTTCACCATCCCTAATAACTATTCATGATGGTGAAAGGGGTAGTAATAACACTGTTAGTACAGTTTTTTTTGTTGCTTTCCGGTAAAAAGCTTTTAATTTCATATGTAAACCAGCACAAGATGAGGACTATGAGTTTGAAAATGTCCCCTTTTATATTCTTACTTTACAGGTTCTTGTCCTAAGGGAGTTGGCTGTCAGCGCACCCACCTTTTTCTTCCAGCAAGTCCAGCCCTTTTTCGACAACATCTTCTATGCGGTGTGGGACCAGAAGCAGGCCATCCGCGAAGGGGCCGTTGCCGCTCTCAGGGCCTGCCTCATCCTCACTACCCAACGAGAGACCAAGGAGATGCAGAAACCACAGTGGTACAAAGTAGGTCCCTCGCAATCAATATCTAATTCGTTTAGCATTTTCTAAAACCACGGTGGTACAAAGTACGTCACTCCATTTGATTGATCATGAGACATCATTTTAACGTCTTTCAACCAGTTGCAATGAAAGCGCTCACTATTTGTTTTATGTGTGTCCTTCACCACAGCAAACCTTTGACGAGGCTGAGAAAGGCTTCGATGAGACCTTGTCCAAAGAGAAGGGTATGAACCGTGACGATAGGGTCCATGGCGCCCTCCTCATCCTCAACGAACTGGTCCGCATCAGCAGCATGGAAGGAGAGGTCAGCCCCTCCCTGAACCATAAAGCACCACCACTACAGGTCACAGAGGACCACAACTTTGTCCAGTGCTTCCCATGGCCAAAATAATGTGCAACTCATAGGCCCTAACCCTTTGGTCACAGAAGTGGATGGGTTTAAGTAATATGGTGATGGATTCACTCCATCGGGCTCAAGAGAGCTTCTGCCATGTTGCTAATACCTATCCAGTTTATTCAGATCTGCAAACTCTGAACAAACACTACCTAGGGGAAGGATAGGTCCTATGTATTGCTTTCAGACTGAATCTCAACGTCTTCTTCCCTGGCAGCGCATGCGGGAGGAGATGGAGGAGATCACCCAGCAGCAGCTGGTCCACGACAGGTACTGCAAGGAGCTGTTGGGCTTCGGCACCAAGCCACGTCACATCACCCCCTTCACCAGCTTTCAGTCAGTGCAGCCGCAGCAGTCCAATGCCCTGCTGGGTCTCTTGGGCTACAGCTCACCCCAGGGCTTCCTCAGCTTCGGGGCCACGCCGGTTCCCGCCAAGACATCCCTGGTGGAGAGCCGCTACTGCCGCGAGCTCATGGAGGAATGCTTTGACCAGGTGCCATTATTTTGTTGTACTTGCTAGTGGAGGGTTGAAAACCCTCTTTGAGGGTTGTGTCCTGACTTGAAATAAGGGTGTGAGGCATAGTGGTTCTCAACCTGAGGTCTGTGAAGGGGAACTCGTCACTTGGATGTTGCTGACTGTTCCCTCAGATAGTTGTCAGAGTCTGACATTTATTTAGTCAGTGTTCAAGTGTTTGTTTCAATGTTCTGTAAGTGGTGGAGAACCATAGCTTGCCAGATGTTGATACAAAAAATAAACACTGGTGTAGCACGTTCTTTCATATGCCCGATGCTGCGTTTACACAGGAAACCCAATTATGGGCAAAAGATCTGATCTGATAGGTCAAAAGTCAAATTAGTGGCAAAAAAAAATCTGAATTGGGCTGCCTGTGTGACTGCAGCCTGAGGTTTGAGTTGTGTCGGATGTAACGACAACTGCTGTGTGTGTGACTTCCTCAGGTGTGCCGCTGGGTGCTGAAGTACAGGACCAGTAAGAACCCTCTGATCCAGATGACCATTCTCAACCTTCTGCCGCGCCTCGCCGCTTTCCAGCCACACACCTTTACAGGTCAGAAAGGAGTCTCACATGCAATATTCCTACTAGATATTGATCCAATCTTTTTTCAAGCATTTGATTTTCGAACTAGATTAGTCAGGCTAACAAAGTTGAAATGAATCAATTTACCTGTATGAAAAATGTTGAGAGTTGCAAGGATAAATTCTGTTAAGTCATGTTTCCTAATTTAGAAAAAGTATTGGTGGCCCCTCCAGTTAAAAATAGACTTTAATACTTTGAAAGAAAGTTGTGTTCGTTCTTTAAAAAATAAATATTATGCCATTCACTGGTTTTATACCACTTGATAATTTTTTTGACAATCTCAAGTGCTGTGTGTGGATGTTTGTAATTTCTCTCGAATTCTAACTTTTCTCGACTTTGACCAGTTGAAGTTTGCCCCCTCCCAGACCAGTACCTGGCCGACACCATGGGCTACCTGCTTGGCTGTCTGAAGAAGGAGAAGGAGCGCACGGCGGCCTTCCAAGCCCTGGGGCTGCTGGTGGTGGCGGTACGCGCTGAGATCCAGCCCTACCTCACCAAGATCCTGGAGATCATCAAGGCTGCGCTGCCCCCCAAGGACTTCGCTCACAAGTAAATTACATTTACTTTATACAAGTGACTTTGTTTCTGAAGTGATGTTCATACTCTAAGCACTGAAATGTCCCCCTGAAATCAGTGTTATAGTTTAGTTGATTCATACATGAAAAAGGGATAAAGTTTGAAATTCACCATGTAAATATAATACAGATCAATATATTATATGTCCAGAACTTAATTTTTCTAACGTGTGTGTGTGTGTAGGAGACAGAAGACCATGCAGGTGGATGCCACAGTGTTCACCTGTATCAGTATGTTGTCCAGAGCCATGGGCCCCAGCATCCAGCAAGACATCAAGGAGCTGCTGGAGCCCATGCTGGCCGTGGGACTCAGGTAGGGTTCATGACAACACCTCTCATTCATATCCATTGTTCCCCATGCTTGTGTAGGCAGGACTGGCCTCCGTATCCCAAATATCCATCCAAAAGATGAAAGTGTCGCTGCCTGACAGATGCCAGGCAGATGTGGATATGTGGTATTGAGGCCCCTTTTTGTGTATGCTTTGGATGTGTGTCTGCCTATGCGTGAGCACTTCTGGTATGATGAAATGGCTCCATAACAATCCACCATTGTCTCCTCCTGTAGCCCGGCCCTGACGGCGGTGCTGTACGACCTGAGTCGGCAGATCCCCCAGCTAAAGAAAGACATCCAGGACGGCCTGCTGAAGATGCTCTCCCTGGTGCTCATGCACAAGCCCTTACGCCACCCGGGCATGCCCAAGGGCCTGGCGCAACAGCTGGCATCGCCCAGCCTCACCAACATCCCCGAGGCCAGTGATGTGGGCAGCATCACTCTGGCACTCAGGACACTGGGCAGCTTTGAATTTGAAGGTGAGACGCTTTACGGCCCCTACTTAGAAAAATGCATGTTGAATGTTAAAATGATTGGATTGAAGCTATTCTCTCTCAGTGCAATGTTAATCTAGCATTGGCTTGAAGTGGCTCCACAAGTGAACGTATGTTCAGGATCGAATTGTCCAATAATCAGTGAGTTTAACCGGAGGTTTGAAACATAACATTTTCCCTTTTGATGTCATTGGGCCAAGTGAGCAGCAACACTGAACGTCTCCCTCCTGAGTACAAGTACTGCCTGTGGTCAACCTGTCGCTGTAAGTTAGCTCGCTAGGCTAGCTAGCAAAGTTAGCTTACCTGGCTAGTTGGAACAGCATATGCAGCTGAATTAGCTATCAAGCCATCGTTTCCCCTTCTGCAAATAAAATGTGTAGGTGTGGAGGCTGCAGCTAGCTACAATGCCACATTCGCAAACACCGTCATCAGTGACAGCTGCTGTGCATTAGCGACCTCCCTCCGTTTCCCACTCTGCTTTCTTCCATTTGGTGCCTCATGAATTAGACCCTGACTTTCTCACCTCCTTGCTGTCCACAGGCCACTCGCTGACCCAGTTTGTGCGCCACTGCGCCGACCACTTCCTCAATAGCGAGCACAAGGAGATCCGCATGGAGGCGGCGCGCACCTGCTCCCGCCTGCTGACGCCCTCCATCCATCTGATCAGCGGCCATGGCCATGTGGTCAGCCAGACGGCCGTGCAGGTGGTGGCCGACGTGCTCAGCAAGCTGCTGGTAGTCGGCATCACAGATCCAGGTTGGTTGTAAGAGCGGTGGTGGTGATGATGAAAAGGTCAAATAGCCAGAATGCCTAGGCACTCCTGGGTTCGCTGTTTTTCCCCTTCCCGTTTAGTATTTTGTCACTTTATTTAGACAGCTTGAAAGGAGTTATGATACAGAGAAAGGAAAACAGCATGAGTCTCTCTCTCTATCTCTCTCTCTATCTCTCTCTCTATCTCTCTCTCTATCTCTCTCTCTATCTCTCTCTCTATCTCTCTCTCTCTATCTCTCTCTATCTATCTATCTATCTATCTATCTATCTATCTATCTATCTATCTATCTATCTATCTATCTATCTCTCCCCCGTCTCAGACCCAGATATCCGCTACTGTGTGCTGGCCTCTCTGGACGAGCGCTTCGACGCCCACCTGGCGCAGGCGGAGAACCTGCAAGCTCTGTTCGTGGCGCTGAACGACGAGGTGTTTGAGATCAGAGAACTGGCCATCTGCACCATCGGACGCCTCAGCAGCATGAACCCCGCCTTCGTCATGCCCTTCCTGCGCAAGATGCTCATCCAGGTAACCCGAGCAGTAGACTTGTCTTATTTGAGTAATTTTACCCATTTACCAGATAAGTTGAATGAGAACAGAATCTAATTTACAGAAATGACTTGTTTTACCTGTAGGTTATTTTGTGTATTTCTGTGCAAGATGTATTGAAAGACAGCAAAAGGCACTTCAGAAAAACCCACATAGGTTGTTATTAAAGGGGATACTTGGCTATGACTGGAAGTCTATGGGTATCTGCTACAATGTCAGTAGATACCCATGGACTTCCAGTCATTATGCTAACGCTAGTTAGCATTGGCTCGCGGAACTACCTCTAACTTCCTTCATACTGGACACAGAGACATAAACATGGTATCCACAAGTTCACCTGACTCTGGGGAAGTAGAAAAGGGCTGCATTGCCAAAATACTGAACTATCCCTTCAAATAATCTGTTTTCATCTGTTGTTGGTATACTGTAGCTCTGTGTGTTTTACCCAAGATGCTAGTGATTCCTGAGTTAGTGTAAGTGGTGGACCTGCCATTTCAATAACACGCCAGAAAATGGTAGCCAAGTTAATGTTTCACGATGTGGCTTGACTTACAAATGTCAGACTATGTTGAGCTATGGTGAACTATGGTGTTTTTTTTCTACCTTTTTAAAGGGAATAGGCATGGCAATCGCTTTTTGTTTTTAAATGGGATGTTTTATTAGTTATTTCAAGTTAAACCCATCTATCGCCTTCATCAGAATGGCTGCTTAACTATGGTGTGTGTTTCTGCTGGTTCCAGATTCTGACTGAGCTGGAGCACAGTGGCGTGGGCAGGAACAAGGAGCAGAGTGCCCGCATGCTGGGTCACCTGGTTTCCAACGCCCCCCGCCTCATACGCCCATACATGGAGCCCATCCTAAAGGTACCTACCATCATTGGTGCTGCCCCATATGCTAACTACCCAGTAACATCTTTGTAACGTGTTACAACATATTTGTGACAACTATGTAACATATTTTGAATGTTTTGCTCACTGAAAGTAAGATGCTGTATTTATAGATTCCATCCGAAAGGTACTGCCGTCAGCCACCCTGTAACATCTAAAGAACGTTTTCCTCATTCAAATGAACATACTTTTAAATGAACCATTTATTAGTATTAGAAATGTTGAAATGATTCAATTGACTGTTGGCTCTAAGCTCCTTTTCTCTGTTTCAGGCCCTGATCCTGAAGCTTAAAGACCCAGACCCCAACCCTGGAGTGGTCATCAGTGTCCTGGCCACTATTGGAGAGTTGGCTCAGGTAAGGAGTCCTTTTTAACCCTGACAGTGAATGCTAGTGACGTTCAGTGTATAGATTTTCAATATTTAGTGTATTCTACTCTGTTCTATTCTATGTGCCCTGTATGCCTTTGTGTCTGCACTATGTACCTGTATCTGCCGATGGTGGCCACCTTAACTTTCTCCTGTGGGAATCAACCATGTATTTCCCATTAATTTCAGTAATGTTCACTGTGCCTGCTCACTCTCTCTGCTCAGACGGAGTGCTGGAATCCCCAGAAGATTGAGGAAGTGAGAGTTGTTAGGGGCAAGCTGGCCCTGCAGCGCAGAGGGAGTGCAGGAGATGCCAGAGTAGGGTTGATGACAGTTTGTGCTGAGGCAGTGCCAGGACAGGTAGAGACCATCAGGTTCCCCCAAAGAGACAGTCTGAGGAAAAAGACTGAAGAGGATTGTGTGAATTCTCAATATGTCAGGGTCGTGTTCAGTAGGAAACAGAAAAGAAAACCAAGTGTGTCTTATTGGACAAATTCAGATCAATTATGTATATAAACCCTGGGTGACTGACGGGGGGCACTTTATTGAAGCCACCTTGGTTCTCCTCCATTGTAAAACAATATTTTGGAAGCTATATAAATGTGTTTATTAATGTCTACATGTTTATTATATTACAGTCACCTTAATGCATGCTTTTAAATTATACTGAACAAAAATATAAATGCAACATGCAACAATTTCATTGATTTTACTGAGTTACAGTTCATGTGAGGAAATCAGTCAATTGAAATAAATTCATTAGGCCCTAATCTATGGATTTCACATGACTGGGAATACAGATATGCATCTGTTGGTCACAGATATCTTAAAGAAAATGGGCCTCACGATCTCATCACGGTATTTTTGTGCATTCAAATTGCCATCGATAAAATGCAATTGTGTTCGTTGTCCATAGCTTATGCCTGCCCATAACAACCCCACCACCATCATGTTCACAACGTTACATCAGCAAACAGCTCGCCCACACACAGCCGTGGTTTGCGGCTGTGAGGCCAGTTTAACGTACTGCCAAATTCTCCAAAACGACAATGGCGCCTGCTTATGGTAGAGAAATTAACATTACATTCTCTGGCAACATCTCTGGTGGACATTTCTACAGTCAACATGCCAATTGCACACTCCCTCAACTTGAGACATCTGTGGCGTTGTGTGACAAAACTGCACCTTTTTAGAATTGGCCTTTTATTGTCCCCAGCACAAGGTGCACCTATGTAATGATCATGCTGTTTAGTCAGCTTCTTGATATGTCACACCTGTCAGGTGGATGGATTATCTTGGCAAAGGAGAAATGCTCACTAAGAGGGATGTAAACACATTTGTACTCCAAATTTGAGAGAAATAAGGTTCTGGGATCTTTTTTTCCGGCTCATGAAACATGGGACCGACACTTTTCATGTTGTGTTTATAATTTTTTTCAGTGTATATTATGTGAGCTAAACATACAAATATTTTCTTTAGAGAGTACGTACTAATCTTACTGTCCCCACTACAACAAAAAATACTTAAATACATGTAATTTTGTCCTTGAAACAAATTAAATTGAAATACTGTAGAATTCCATTTGGAGGACTGCTCCTACTGGGGAGTGCCAATATGGCCGACCAGTAGCTTCAAAGCCTCTCAATGGCCAATACATAGCATCATCAATCCGGGGTCTATATACATCATTGGTTCAGATGGTGCCTCCCCGTTTCAAAATGTTTTCTCCCTACTGAACACAACCCATGGCCAGGCTACAACAGTTGTAAACATCCAAGAGTACTGTGTTTAATATGTATTATGTAAGGAATATACAAGGGATTTGTGAATTTTGAATATTACAGGCTGAGTGGATCAAAACTGAAATACGAGACTGAATACAGTAATTTGTGAATCTGATAGGTGAAGTGAAATGCAGGGTTACTAAAGATTAGATATACAAGGATGGTTGGGAGACGTAACAGTAGGCCTCTTTGCACCAGAGGCGCGAGTTCTGATTGGTTGTTGTCACACGGCCCTCTAGGTGAGCGGACTCGAGATGAGGAAGTGGATGGACGAGCTCTTCCCCATCATCATGGACATGCTCCAGGACTCCTCCTCATTGGCCAAGAGACAGGTACATATGCACGATTTTATAGGTACAACTTTGGGAGGTGACAGGCTTGTTCAACAATTGTGACACACAGTTTATCTTTTTTATTCTCATGATATCTTCAATTGCAATCCTTTCCCCCAAGCATATCTGGTCATGTGTTAATATTACATTTTCCTGATTTTTAAAAGGACAATTTTGTATTTTCCATACGATCCATGTCTTTATACATGTTACGGGACTATTTGGGATCAGATGTTTTGTGTTTTTGAAGTTGTTGTAGTTGTAACACATCTTTTCCACCAGGTGGCGCTATGGACTTTGGGCCAGCAGGTTGCTAGCACTGGATATGTGGTGGAGCCCTACCGCAAGTACCCCTCTCTTCTGGAGGTTCTGCTCAACTTTCTCAAGACAGAGCAGAACCAGGGGATCAGAAGAGAGGTACCATTCATTATCCATTTGGGCTTTTCCCCTCACAGTTTTATAGTTGCAATGATTACACTGGTGACACCTCGAATCACATCTCAGAATTGCACTTCTTGTTAAGAATTATATAGGGTTACGCTTTGAGGTTGGCTTTTCCAAAACCTCAAGCCCTGTGTTGTAAGTGCTGTGTCAACTATTCTCCCCCACCTCACATTTCACTGTTCTGTCACATGTTCTGTCTATTGACGTACACGATATGTTCCATTTAATTCTGTTGCTTTGTCTGCCAGGCTATCCGTGTGCTGGGCTTGCTGGGAGCCCTGGACCCCTACAAGCACAAGGTGAACATTGGCATGATTGACCAGTCACGAGACGCTTCTGCCGTCAGCCTCTCCGAGTCCAAGTCCAGCCAGGACTCTGGTGAGCACCCACTGCCATCTTCAACATCTCTCTCTCTTTCACACACACAGACACACACACACACACACACACCAGACATGTAGCTGCTTCTCCCCAGAGTGGATTAGCAGTGGAAAACATTGCATTTATACACAAATAAGTTTAACAAATTCATGGTTTTATCCAGCCCCAGAATAGGACGTTTTGATTGCGTTGACCAGGTAGAATGTGAAGCTCGCACCAGTGTGAACGAGAAATACATTTACTCGCACGACCAAGTTAAATGGGTCGCAAATTGAGACTAAATGCTCCCAGTCTGGAGCCCTGCTCATCAACTTTGACCCACATATTAGGCCCTAAGGCTTGGAGTCCACCAGGCGTCAGCCTACACAACAGACTTTACCATAAATCCTGATGTATACGACTTTGTAATGATTTTAGAGGAATTTGGCAGATTTTTATATGACCTAACGGTCCACGCGCTGGCGAGACCAACGCCTTGACGTCATTTGGGTCACAGGAGTAGGCTACACTGTCCACTGGAGATTACGAGTGAACTTTGTTACGTTTGTACGTTATATCCATGCCATAAATCACAAATATTTCGCATGAATACAGGTAGGGTTTCGAGTCCGTGTTTTAGACTGGGCCCCCGAGGCATATTCATGCTTTGACAGAGTCCTCGAAGATAGTTCCATGTCAATATCACATTACGTCATTGAGTTCACACAAGGCTTCACATCTGATAATACAATGTGCAGTCTCCTGTGGCGCTATCTTTTTAGTCAGTTCAGGGAAAAACAGCTTGCAAAAATGACAGAACTAATCACATTCAAATCCAACATTCAGCAACTTTTTAACAACTTTGTCATAGGTGAATCAATTTACCAGAAGCATTGTAAGAAAATAAAAAAATGTCAATAAGGAGCTATGCGTCACTAACACACAGATGCGCTGTGACTGTGCTCTGTGGAAGATAATAGCTTTAGCAGTTTGGCCTGCTTAAGGGCCTCCGTCTGGAATTGAAGCTACCTCTCTCCAATGTAGGATATGGTTAAAGCCAAGGTCAGTGTCTGGAGCAGCTATAACGCGTGTTCCACAGCTAAGACGAGGCAACGCAATAACCAACGGTTGCGTGCCACGCCATCGACTGACAAATTGCTGTAACATTTGATGTGGTTAGCTGATACTTAAAATACCTATCCAGGCGATGTAAGATCTGTCAAGCGTCAGCAACTTCTAAGTTCTGGCATGCGGCTATAGTCTTTGGCAGCTGGCTACTGCTGTGTACTGGGGGTCCTGCATTTCCTGCTTAAGTGCTGGAAAGTAATTGGCTATGTCAGGGGTCTGTAACTTGTGGTTCCGGAGCTGCATGGGGCACCTTAGCTGTCCCTTTGTGGCTCCAGTGGTTGGCTAGGTGCTCCAGACCTCTCTTGAGCACAACCACAACCCAGTGAATACAATGAATACAAGTCAGGCTAAGGGAGTTGGACACCAGGGGCTCAAGAATGATAAAGGTATAATGTAGTAGCATGCTCAGGGAGAGATCCGATACAATGCTTCAGTCCCAACAGTACTCTGCACCCTCTGACGCACTGTAACAAACGAACCTAGATCTGTTTTGTTCGGGGGTGAAAGTCGCTGATGTAATTGGCGCCAAGTCTCCATTGTTCTCTTCATCTTGTCTTGGGCCTAGTAAAGGCCCTATGTACTGCACGTGAGGCGATAGAGAAGCAGGCCTGTCCAAAGGAACACAGGCGTTCTGCCCAGGTGCTCACCTATTGTGTCTGGCTCTAGACTAGAGCGTAAAGGGAGGGAAAAGGTATTAAGAAGTGTGGTACTTGCGTTAAGGGCTGAAACTCGACTCCTATGCTAGGCCAATGAAATGTTGAATATTAGATATATTGGTCTCCCTGACTCGACCATAAAAACCAAACCCTCCTCACGGCAGCAGACAGGGTTGGCCTTGGTCACCTAGGATCTTGAGACCGTGATGCAAGAATCCTTGGCTTGGGAGGATACTTCAGTATTTTGGCAATGAACCCTTTATCTACTTCCCTGGAGTCAGAAGAACTCGTGGATACCGTTTTTATGTCTCTGCGTGCAGTTTGAAGGAAGTTGCTAACTAGCGTTAGCGCAATGCCTGGAAATCTATGGTAACTGCTAGCATGGTAGTAGATACCATAGACTTCCAACCATTGCCTAACGCTAGTTGGCATTGGCTTGCAAAACTACCTCTAACTTCCTTTTATACTGGATGCAGAGACATAAAAATGAGTTCATCTGACTCTGGGGAAGTAGATAAAGGGTTCATTGCCAGAATCCCGAAGTATCCCTTTATCATTAAATGCATTATGAAATAGGACCTTGAAATGATTTTCGAACTTTTAAATTTAAATTTCATCGCCAAATATTGAGAACATTCAATTGTCCAACAACACAGAATACAGCAATTATAATAAGAGCCCCATGATGGTAGTGACTGTCCATTATTGCGTGCTTATCGCCACGTCATGTTTGTTGATAACTGGGGTTGCAACATTTCGGGAACTTCCAACCGGGTTTTCTTTTAAACCTGCAGATTTTGGGAAAGTTACCAGAGTTTAGCAACCCTATTGACAACTTAATAAAATATTAACTTTATTTGGATGTTGAGTGGGTCACAGTTGACAAAAGAGACGTGGGCTCTAAGGGTATAAATATAAGCATTGCCATGGGTTGACAACATACCTTGTCTTGGACACAGGCTGAATAGATACTTCACTGAGAACTCACCACAGAAGACATGAAGTATTGTGTTCTCCTGATAATCATCCATCTACTGTCAGTGGAACTACCTCAGTTTGTAGAAGCAGCTCCAGTTGTTGCCGCAACCGATTTAAGGCTGAGGAACAGGTCTAGTTACATTGCCAGAAGCTGTAAGGAAATAAGGGAGCGATATAATCAACATGAAGATGGGCTGTACTACCTGACCACAACCAGCGGGACAGTCTACCAGACCTTCTGCGACATGACCACTGCTGGCGGCAGCTGGACACTTGTGGCGAGCGTGCACGAGAACAACATGTATGGGAAGTGCACAATGGGTGACCGTTGGTCCAGCCAGCAAGGCAGCAACCCCAACTGGCCAGCCGGAGATGGGAACTGGGCCAACAGGGCCACTTTTGGAACCGCAGAGGGTGCCACCTCAGACGACTTCAAGAATCCTGGGTATTATGACATTGTGGCAGAAGACATTTCGGTGTGGCACGTTCCCAACAACTCCCCTATGGAACACTGGAACCTAGCCGCCATCCTCCGCTACCACACAGAGAGACGCTTCCTCTCCATTCAAGGGGGAAATCTACATCAACTCTTTAAGCTCTACCCAGTGAGATATAATGCTGGGGCAAGTGGGGACACAGGACCTGTCATTCCAATTGTGTACGACTTTGGGGACAAAGAAACCACAATACAATTTTACGGACCCAACACAAGAAACCAGTTTGAACCTGGCTTCATCACGTTCAGGCCAATAAATAATGAACAGGCGGCCATGGCTATCTGCTCTGGGGTCAAACCAACAACTGGCGACGACACTGAACATTACTGTATTGGTGGTGGTGGACATTTCCCTGAGGGAGCCCCTCGTCAGTGTGGCGACTTCCCAGCCTTTGACTGGAATGGCTATGGGACCAACACAGAATGGAGTGCATCAAAGGAGATAACTGAAGCAGCTGTGTTACTCTTCTACCGTTAAAATTCTTCCTATTGATTATCAATGCATTATATTACTGTAATTGTTTTCAACAAATTTATCCATTGTTATCAAATGTATGTAAAGATACATTTTGTTTATACTGTTTGTATATAATGTACATAACAGAACTAGGATTTGGATTGGTTTAATCTATAAATGCCTTATCCCTGTAGTAAGATGGAATACTTGTATCATAGCTTCTTTGTTATAAAGTAGAAAGAGCGATGTGTATTATAACTGTGTGAATATGAATGACTGAAATAAAGACTAATCTAAAGGATAAATTGACAACAGTTGGTGTTTCAATATGCTTTGTCTTGTAGGCATGATAGACATGCCAAAGTTTTGAATTTGTTACATTTACTGTGCATTGTTCAGTGAACTGCAGTACATTGTCAAATCACAGCACTTCCCTGTGTAACATCAGTATTGCAATAAACATAACATGTCAAGAAACAAAAAAACTAGAAAAGGTATCTTTCTAATGAAATGTTTATTTAAGTGGCTACAAACAAATACAGGCACTGTACCTTCACAAAAGGATGGTTTGTTTCTCTGTGGCCTGAAAATAATTAAAAAGTAAAACAATAGTCATGTGTGCTAGATATATTTTTTTTCTCTCTCCCTCCCAGCCGACTACAGTACCAGTGAGATGCTGGTGAACATGGGCAACCTCCCCCTGGACGAGTTCTACCCGGCGGTGGCCATCGTGACGCTGATGCGCATCCTGCGGGACCCCTCCCTCTCTAACCACCACACCATGGTGGTGCAGGCGGTCACCTTCATCTTCAAGTCCCTGGGCCTGAAGTGTGTCCAGTTCCTGCCGCAGGTCATGCCCACCTTCCTCAACGTCATCCGCGTGTGCGACGCAAGCATCCGAGAGGTAACTAGCTAGCTACTGCTAGCCAGAAACTATGTCGTGTTTCATGATTTCTCCTTGTTGATTGGCACTTGTGGCTGTTAATTGTAGTGTATTTCTTTGTTTTTGCGGAAATTCAGTACTACCGCTAGTTGTTTTGTGAAATAATGGATTTACCTGCTTTTTTACGAAGTTGTCTTGCGCCAACCCATTTTTATTACAACCGTACGCTTTCCGCTTCATAAATGGGGGTTTGAAATCGGGAGTCGAGATGCATGTAACTAAAGCGTTGACCCACGACCAGATAGGCTTAGCTTGGGAAACTGACTGGTGAGCAATCAATGTGTTTTGCTTACACCTGATATTTTCTCTCCCTCTCTTTCAGTTTCTATTCCAGCAGATGGGGATGGTCGTGTGCTTTGTGAAAATCCACATCCGCCCCTACATGGATGACATCTTCACACTCATCAGAGTGAGTTGCCTCTTCAAAAACAAGGCCCCCTTTCATTCTCTCTTTTTCCACTCGCTCAGAAAACAGCTGCGAACTCTTAATTGTGTACATTTCTCTCTCGACTTTCCTCTTTGGCTCTAATGCGCAAGGGGAAATGTGACTTGAGCGAGACACTCTTGGTGGCACGAAGCCTGTTTGTCCATCTAGAATGAAAGTTGCTCCATTAAAAGCCGTTCGTTATGGAGAAGTTATTTTGTTTGTAGAAAAGTTGTTTTCAGAAATGACTATTTGGTTGTTTTCTCACAGTATCTATTCTACGTTCAGTATTGAAATATTTTATTAAACTGCTCCACTCTACAGTGTCATTCCTTCCCAATTAACTGAAAACTTCACTAGTGCAAAGAAGAAAAGACCTGTGAGAAGTCCTACTGTGAAATCAACTGTTAAAACCTTCTATGAGCCTATTCAATCTTGCCCGCGGGAGGTTTGAGTAGTTTATTTTTGTGTGGGGGGGGGGGGGGATTTATTATTGGTAAAAAAAACACTCTAGGCCACTCTTGAATGTCTAAAACTAGATAGAAAGTAGGTAGAAATTATAATGAAAAAATGACCTTTTTTATATTTTCAAATAACTGGTCCTTTTTCTCTGAATTTAGAAAATCCAGATGTGGCCCTCGCGCCAAAGAGTTTGGCCACCGCTGGTCTAGCAGTACATACTCATTTAGCAAGTAACAACATATCAAATGTCCATTATTTACTGTAATCAAAATAACATTCTGAATCAGCAGTCAGTAAGTTTTCTGGGAAGCTGAGCCATTGCACATTTTAGCTGGAGTTAAAAAATGGTGAGTAAAACAAAGGGCTCTATTCATTGTAGTAACTGTCTACCTCATGCGTCCAGATGAGGGGCTGGAATAGCCATTCGGGACTTCGGGAGGTGAAATCACATCATCTGTTGTAGGAATAGCAGCCCTAACGTAGGCTAGTTCCAGTCAGAGCAGGAAAGCGGGGGTTGGAACACTGGCCACGCACAAAATACCTCTTAAGAGCTTTCATAGCTGAAGGCTATTGGCCCTTCAATGTAATGCGTGACTACATTCCTTTACACCCCCATTATCTCCCAATCACCAGTGGCTGTGACAGATCTTAAGCCCTGTTTTTCATAGTGGTGGCGGAGTCATTTTGAGAAAGGGTGCCGAGTTGATTGACAGGAAATTGGCATCCCACCACTGGCACGTGAGGACGTCGCATTGCATAGAGGAGGAATTTCCTTCTAAATCTGGCGTTTCTTGATGGAAACACCATTTGACCCAATTACCCCAGTCCCAGACCCTCATCTCTCCTAATGTATGGCAATGAGACCGCATGAGGTAGTGCTTGGTCGCTAGCACCTTGGCTGTACCCTCCGAAGCTCTTAAACCTGTACAAACCATAAAAAGCCCAAAACATAAGGATCTGGACTTGTGTGAATTCAGGTCAACTCATTATTTAGGAAAAACACATTTCTCAATACGGGGATAATGTCCCTCCATGGCTTAAGGGCGGGATCCTAACATGAGAACCGTCTCCCATTGGCGTCAATGAAGGATTTACGAGGAAGTTGTGTACACAGATCTCAAGTCAGAGTAATGGTTTACGTTTGACATGTTAGTCATTTAGCAGATACTCTTATCCAGAGCAAGTTACAATCAGTGCATTCTGATTGTAACTTGGTAGGTATAACCACCACATATCCCAGTCGTTGCAAGTAACTACATGTGTATTATTCTCATTCCATAGGAGTACTGGACACCTAACAACCCCATGCAGAACACCATCATCCTGCTGATTGAGCAGATCGTGGTGGCCCTGGGCGGCGAGTTCAAGCTCTACCTGCCGCAACTCATCCCACACATGCTGCGTGTCTTCATGCACGATATGAGCATGGGCCGCGGCGTCACCATCAAGGTAACGTCGTGAGGATAATGTCATCTTTTTTTATAAGGACTGACTTACACGCACTTCTGGGGGTTTGTTTGTACACATTTTGGTCAGAGTTTGACCTCCAAGAGAGTGTCAGCAGGCAGAACTGGTCGAAATGACCTATTTTACCTCTGCTCTTCTATATCGGTCCAGTTATTTATGCCATTGTCCTAGCGAGCAGGGACATAAATATCTGGACTGATGTAGACACGCAGAGGTAAATTTAAGTGCAGGAGTCACTTTTATTATTTTGGACTATGTAGTGTGCTATATTCTCAACACCACAGAGGATATGTGCTGATGCGCTTGTTAGTACAGTATTTGTTCAAGTATTTTCCTGTATCCAGTGAATACCACATCAACACACATTGTAATTGTACACCGTAAGTCATGGTTAGTCAAATATATAAGGACTTGAAGAACCATTACATAAATTAAATCATTTATCGCTTCTTTAAAATCATAATCTACTGCACTACTGCCACGACATGGCCCCCCCTCAAAGTCCAGTTTATTTCCTATTCCATGTACCATTTGTTTGTGGTTGCAATGAAAACTCACCCCATGACCCTTTTAGTCTAGCCTCTAGCCAAAGCATACTCACTACAACAAAGCATAACTAGTACTCTCTCTTATTTCACCGATTTTAGCTATGACACTGATATGGGTTTTCCTCAAACATTAAATCTTGGGGGTGAAAATAAACTACAGGGCAACATCGCACTCTAACTAACCCACTAAAGTTATTCAACCTTTCTCTGTTGTAGCGCGTGTCTTGTTTCTCCAAGGCAACAATGGGATATTAGATAACCAGAAGCACACAGCTAGCTGCAACCTCCTACAGTACGTCTGGATATGGTCTATACAACCCGAGTTCTAGGTTATGTCTCAAATTCCCTATATAGTGCACTACTTTTGACCAGAGCCAATAGGGGGGCCCAGATCAAAAGTAGTGCACTATGTAGGGAATAGGGTGCCGTTTGGAAGGCAGCCCTGGTCTAGCCTCCATATGTATTACCAGAGGGTCACAGTAGAGCCAGGAAGAATCGGGTTACCTTCCAGTCCAAGTAGAGAAAAGAAAACAGAACTCCATCATTAGCAGGAGCTGTTCAGTCAAGCTCCCTACTTCCTGTAGTCTCGCCAAGGCAATGAAGAAGGGGGGGGGGGGGTCTTACAGTCAATGGCATAGCCTATACGTCATCCACACCTGATACGTACACACACAGACATTCCCGCTGCCCCCTTGCATTCAGTAATCATGTACAGGAAAATTGGTTAGTTGCACAGAAAACATCCAGCCACTTTACTGTGCTGAAATCCATGGCTTGAGGGTCGTGTTGGAACCAGTGTGCTCTTATGAAGCAAGTAGGAGGGCCAGGAGTATCAAAGGACTCTGTAGCCTTGGCTCACAATGACTAAGAACCCCTTTTGAAAGACATGGATATTGGCATTGCAACTCACTTTACATCAACAATACCATACACATTGCATATGTAAAATGCAAACATAACAAAGTTCCTCTGAACCTCTTGTCTTGTTATACTTTTTGACCATCCAACCAGTATAAGGATGCACTATCTGCTCCTCCAGTTGGTGGTATACCAGTCTCTCCCATTAGGTGTACCATCAGGGCTGTACCTTGTCCTTGATTTATTTCTTATATCGCCCTTGATTTATTTCTTATATCGCCCGTTTTAACTCTATCTTCAGCTCCTCAATGCCATTCAGCTCTTTGGTGCTAACCTGGACGACTACCTCCACCTGTTGCTGCCTCCCATCGTCAAGCTGTTTGATGCCCCGGACGTACCTCTACAGGCCCGCAAGTGAGTTCAACACACATCTCACATCCACTTGGTTATAGAGCACATGCACTGTGAAGTACATTTTGACAGTTTATGAATTGACTCACAGGTCACTGAGTCACATGAGTATATTCACTCCCATGTTAAATGTCCTTCCCCATCTCCTCCCAATTGGTAATATTATATTAATGCGACTGTACAGAAGAAACTGGGCCCACTTTCCGAAATACTAAGTGCCAGGGTCTTATGTTTATTGTCTGGGCGTCATGGAGGAAAAGTGTTCATAAATACTTAGGGGCTTGGGGCGGAGAGGGCTTGACAAGTGCCCCCATTTCTATTTCCGAGCATTTGGAGCGAGACGTCCCTTTCTCGCCAAACGCTCTCCCAGTGAGCTTTGGTAGCTGAGCTTTTTTTCTAGGCGTTGTTTATCAGTGTTTCCTTCACCCCTCAGGGTTGCCTTGGAGACGCTAGACCGGCTGACGGAGTCCCTGGACTTCACGGATTATGCGTCGCGCATCATTCACCCCATAGTACGTGCGCTGGACAACACCCCCGAGCTACGCAGCACAGCCATGGACACGTTGTCGTCGCTCGTTTTCCAGCTGGGCAAGAAGGTACCTCATTATTAGTTACTGTACCCACAGGGCCCTCGTAGATCCGCTAACAGGAGCTGACACGCACACACACGCACAAACACACTGGCACACACAGACACACACCCCCCCAGGACCATACGTTTCTCTTCAAGTTTCTCTCCTGTACCTGTGGATTTTACTACTTCCTGCGGGTCGGTGATGTCATCACATGGTTCCGCAGTTGGGACCGTTACTGTTACTGTTTACGAGAGTCGATGAGGTCACCCCCCATAGCCCCAACCAAACCTTAGAAACCCAACCAGACCACATGCAGGGAAGTCTGGCCCCGACTTGAAAGCAGCAGCTTTTGATCAAACCATCAAACCAGGGGCAACGGAGGTCATATACAGATGGCATCGCCAGTCTGTCATTAGTGTTATGGCCAGAGGGGACGGATGTGAACAGATTAAATGCATAAACCACCACATGGCTGACACTCTCTTATTTACTCTCTCTCTCTCTCTTTTTCTACTTTTCCCGGCTTCAGTACCAGATCTTTATCCCCATGGTGAACAAAGTGATGTTGAAGCACAGGATCAATCACCAGCGCTATGACGTGCTCATCTGTCGGATCGTCAAGGTCAGTTTTTGGTATCTTTATTTATATATAAATATATATAAAATTAGAAATACCTTATTTACATAAGTATTCAGACCCTTTGCTATGAGACTCAAAATTGAGCTCAGGTGCATCCTGTTTACATTGATCATCCTTGAGCTGTTTCTACAACTTGATTGGAGTTCATCTGTGGCAGATTCAGTTGATTGGACATGATTTGGAAAGGCACACACACCTATCTATATAAGGTCCCACAGTTGACACTGCATGTCAGAGCAAAAACCAAGCCATGAAGTGGAATGAATTTTCCATAGCACTCCGAGACAGGATTGTGTCGAGGCACAGATCTGGGGAAGGGTACCAACAAATGTCTGCAGCATTGAACGTCCCCAAGAACACAGTGGCCTCGATCATTCTTAAATGGAAGAAGTTTGGAACCACCAAGACTCTTCCAAGAGCTGGTCTCCCGGCCAAACTGAGCAATCGGGGGAGAAGGGCCTTGGTCAGGGAGGTGGCCAAGAACCTGATGGTCACTCTGACAGAGCTCCAGAGTTCCCCTGTGGAGATGGGAGAACCTTCCTGAAGGACAACCATCTCTGCAGCACTCCAGCAATCAGGCCTTTATGGTACAGTGGCCAGACGGAAGCCTCTCCTCAGTAAAAGGCATATGACAGCCTGCTTAGAGTTTGCCAAAAGGCAACTAAAGGACTCTCAAACCATGAGAAACAAGATTATCTGGTCTGATGAAACCAAGATTGAACTCTTTGGCCTGAATGCCAAGCGTCACGTCTGGAGGAAACCTGGCACCATCCCTACGGTGAAGCATGGTGGTGGCAGCATCATGCTGTGGGGATGTTTTTCAGCGGCAGGGACTGGGAGACTAGTAAGGATCGAGGGAAAGATGAACGGAGCAAAGTACAGAGAGATCCTTGATGAAAACCTACTCCAGAGCGCTCTGGACCTCAGACTGGGGCGAAGGTTCACCTTCCAACAGGACAATGACTATAAGCACACAGTTAAGCCAACGCAGGACTGGCTTCGGGACAAGTCTCTGAATGTCCTTGAGTGGCCCAGCCAGAGCCCGGACTTGAACCTGATCGAACATCTCTGGAGAGACCTGAAAATAGCTGTGCAGCAACACTCCCCATCCAACCTGACAGAGTTTGAGAGGATTTGCAGAGAAGAATTGTAGCGTCATACCCAAGAAAACTCGGCTGCAATTGCTGCCAAAGGTGCTTCAACAAAGTACAGGGTCTGAATACTTATGTAAATGTGATATTTCAGTTGAATTTAAAAAATATATAAATTAGAAAATATAAAAAAGTACAAAATAAACTGTTTTTGCTTTGTCATTATGGGGGGTTTGTGTGTAGATAAGGGACCAAAACAATTTAATCAATTTTAAATCTGAGAATACCAGAAAACGATGATGCTATCGTGTGGCAGTAGTCCTGACTCCAACCCTCTCACATTGTCAGCATGTGCCATGAAATGTGTTGAGAATAGCGAGGAGGCAGTCTGTGAGGAACACACGAAGACACGATTAAATTTTAATTCCAAGCAGATGGTGTAATAGAAGAAAATTCATTGAGGGACGTTGCTTGTCAACAGTGTGCTTCTCTTCAGGAAGGAAATGCAACTTGTGTGGACAACACGTTTCGAAGCCCTGATGTGTGTGTGAGCTCACTGTTTGTGTTTGTGTGTCATGGTAACTGTGTTTATCTCAGGGGTACACTTTGGCGGAGGAGGAAGAGGATCCTTTAATCTTCCAGCATCGCCAGCTGCGCAGTAACCAGGGCGATGTCGGTAGCGGCCCGGCAGAGGCGGGGCCGATGAAGAAGCTCCACGTCAGCACCACAGCCCTGCAGAAGGTCAGGAGAACTAACATGATGTTTTACTTCCTGCACTGTGTCTTGTCTTATTTCAAGGAATACATTTAGTTTTTGTCCTCAAACAGGAAGTTGTTTTGGTTTTAGAGACTCATTATTAAATCACTTCATGGTCCATTGATTGTGATTTTTCATATAAAGGGTCTCATGGTGGATATTTAAAATGTTTCTTCCTTTGACAGAGTGCTCTGTTTTCAGCCAACACACTTCACCAGGCAATACGTTGTGTCTTACTGGTTATAATCGGCAGTTTTCCCTTTCTACAAGATGCCAATGCCCAACGATTTGAAGCACCTTTGCCTCGGCGTGTCTAATCATTCTAAAACATAGTGCCATACAGTGCAAGTCTAATCTGCTAATGGAAACTTCTTCCCTCCCCAACTGTTGCCATATGAAGTGCATTAATGTGATTTCATGACATTTTTCTGTTGGCCACAGGCCTGGGGCGCCGCTCGGAAGGTGTCCAAGGACGACTGGCTGGAGTGGCTGAGACGGCTGAGCGTGGTCCTGCTGAAGGAGTCGTCGTCCCCTGCCCTGCGCTCGTGCTGGTCTCTGGCCCAAACCTACATTCCCCTCGCCAGGTATAGATGTCCCCTTTCCATCTCTCCATCCCACGTTCCACCACACTTGAGAGCACCAGCCAGTCACCCTGTTTTTTCCCTCCACAAAGGTCCTCAGTAAACCACAGAGGTCCTCTTAAGTGTCAAGTTGCAGTTTAGTTTGAACCAAAAGACTCCTCTTTTCCACTCTTAAACCAGATCATGTTTTGTTTTGCTGCGATAACTTGGGCACACCTTGCTGTGGCGTCCATGGGCAATTTTTTTCTTCTGATGCCTAACCAATATAATTATTATGATGGACTAATGAACTTATGGTCCTTCAAACACACAAAAAGACAAACAGGAGACCTATATCTTGCCCTGAAGACTTAAATTAATTATATACAAAAATATATGCAGAGGTTGAGCATATCAGCGTGTTAAGTTACTGTTGTTAAGCTGTTGCTAACTTTCCCATCCGTTGTCAGGGACCTGTTCAACGCAGCCTTCCTGTCATGCTGGTCTGAGCTGAGTGAGGATCAGCAGGATGAGCTGATCCGCAGCATCGAACTGGCCCTCACCTCCCAGGACATCGCCGAGGTCACCCAGACCCTGCTAAATCTGGCTGAGTTCATGGAGCACAGCGATAAGGTGGGTTCATACTCGGAGCAGAGGTCTTCGTACGCGGAACTATAGCAGAGGTCTTCAGCTCCAGTCCCGGAGAGAACTACTTGGTGTGCAGGCTTTCGTTCCAGCCCTGCAGTGACAGACCGGATTCAAATAATCCACTCATCACTATCCTCTATCTGGGTATTTATTAGCTGAATCATGTGTGGGCTGGAATAAAGGTGTACCCACCCCATCGTTGGATAACGCTGGTTCAGAGCAGTGCCACGGCATCCATCCTTCCATCAATCCACCCATCTAATGAATGTCCTGTGTCTTTTCAGGGTCCTCTGCCTCTGAGAGACGACAATGGCATTGTTCTGCTGGGTGAGAGGGCTGCCAAATGTCGTGCCTACGCCAAGGCCCTCCACTACAAAGAGCTGGAGTTCCAGAAGGGCGCCTCTCCTCTCATCCTAGAGTCCCTCATCAGGTAGGAACCTCATTAAGAGAACACATTCATCTACACAACCCATTTGGAACGGGGGGAGTATTTGGTGGTTGCACACTACATTTAGTGGGCTTCCCAGACTTGGCTATGGCCAGCATCAATCATTCAGACATTCTACAGGTAGCAACTGAGGCAGTACGGCTACTGTATGGCTCCCCTTGGGTTATATAACTCTTGCTTGTGTTCTGTCATTTCTACTTGGTGAAGCCTAACCAAAAAAATAGCTTGAATGGAAGACCCAGTGCTTTTAGCCATTTTCTTTGGCTCCTCCATGTCAGTTTTGGTGGATTGCGTGTGATTGCACATGGCTGGAGAGGACAGATGCCAGATGTCCAGTAGTTCAAAGTAGCCATCACTTGCCTTGATGACAAAGTGTAAACCGAGAGAGAGAGCGCGCCGGTTACGTAAGTACAATGTCCATCTGGTACATTTTGTCCATTTTGTGGATGACCCTTGATAATATGCGTTTGGAATTCCTCCCGCATGGAAAAGGTGAGTGGATCATTTCTGGATGGGCAGCTATTTTGGAAAGAAGGCTGCTATGATTGATGTAGTGGGATGTTTTGATTAGTGTGCCATGAATGGAACAAGCGACCCGAGCTAATGCTTAAGCACTTTTTTTCGCTTCTTGTTTTAGGCCTAGTCACTGTAGCATTGGCAGACTTAACTTTACCCAAATCGGAGTACGATTTGTTGGGACGCAGTGGAACAGGTGTCCACCTCAATACAACTATTCTTAGCTTACACTTTGCTAGTTCTTCCATGACCTATTATTTAGGTTTTGTTTAGTGTATTTGTGAACCACAAGGCTGACCTCTGATGAAGGGGTTGTTAAACGTCCTTTAGTCAATGAGTCTAACTTATTACACCAGTCAGATAATGGTTGCAACATCCCCCATCCGATAGCTCTTTCATATCTCCTGTCATCTTTTCCATCCCACCTCTCACCCTTTACGCTGGTATTGTATAAAGAGAACTGTTTTCCAGCCATTTAATTGGACGTTTGCCTCCTTTCATCCATCGAGTGGTCTGGAATAGCGTTCTCTCAGGGGCCTGTTTTCAATTTCTCCCAGCCTTGATGAATGATGGGAGCCAGCAGCTCAGTGTTTTCAATCTCCCCATCTGGTTCTCACCTCTCCAGGATTTCCCATAAAATAACCTTGTATTTTGCCCATGAGACTCCTGTGCACCACACAGCCCATTCTATTCCATCACTTTGGTTGGTGTATATAGAAGTAAGAGATTTCTGGGGCCATTGCATGATATTCTTCAGTCAGGACGTTTGGAAGATTGTCTTCCATTTCTTTCCCTATCCCCAAATATAAATTTGTCCTTTGCAGTGGATTGGTGATTTAATTGTTTTACTTAGTAAAGAGAGAGAGCTGTGTGTAAGGTATCACGGACTCAGTTGCTGGTGGGCCGAGCAATAAAACTTCATTTTGGCATTTGTACGCCAAAAAGTCATCTCAAAACGGAGTCTAGTCAGACCATATGGGTCTTCATTTATTTAGCATTTAGGCATTTCAAATCTGTGGAAGGCATTTACAGAAGCGGAAATGCACAGTTTTCCATTATTCACGCCGTCCTAGGAACTGAAAGTGACTTTGATGATGTGCCACAGCCGTCCAGATGCAGGGGTATACAGTATGAATAAGGCATGAGGGACTTTGAGGAAGCAAAAATGATTTAGGAGCTGCGACCTGGGGTTAATCCATTAGACCACTGCGGTAGGTGAGCCTAGGGCCCTGTTCGAATACTTAAAATCCTTCTTTCATTTCTTCCTTCATTGCTTGATGTGATTACCAATCTGAATGGAAACCATCCTTTCACTTAGGCTATTTAATCACGTCGGATTAGGTATTAAGATAAGGAAGGATGTTCTCTTAGTCTTTTAGAAAAGGCTATGTTTTTTTCCCTTGTCGCTTTTGCTGTCTGGTAGCTGGACACTCCGCTCGAGAAATTCATACAATTAGAGGATCAAAGCAATATCATTTTGATAGAAATCAGTCGATGTCAGTGGGTTCTCACATGACATGTCATTCAAATTCCCTGTAATTTTATAACATTTTGTGTTGAATTGAAATGTTTTCTCGTTTTGAATTGAATGATTGGCGTCTGGACGGAGGCCTCTTAAAGAAAGGGCTGATTTTATTTACAGTTTGATCGTGAGACTGGTAGCACGATCACTTATTGCAGTGGCTGGAACCGAGTGTCATTGCATCTGGCCCATCTGTTTATAACAAATACGCGGCCATAATGTTTTCCGTGGAAATGAAATTTCAAATAAAGTTTGGTATGCTCAGATCTAAGGGGCTGCAACCTCTTAAGCAGAAGCTATCAGACTTTGAGATGGGTACCCATCCAGTGCTGCTCGTCCTAACTCGTACGCACTATTTTAATTTTGTACAGACCTCCGACCAGCTTTCTATAAAACATTTTTTTTAAATAACTTTGGGGTTTAAACTGTAGCCCAATGCTTTTGAAATGGTTTTCAAAAGGAACAAATATGTCATGGGATGGACTGGCCTCCAACTCCTGTTCTTAACCACTCTGAATGAAGAACGTAGAGGTGTGTTAGTTCTATTAGTGCCACACTAAACATTTTAAAACCGATGTGCTTCCCTCATTACAAGATAAAAATGTAATAATATATCATTTTTTCCCCCAAAAGTTTTATTTGCCTTTTGAAATAAGCTCTCCCTGCCTTTTACATTACATTGCTAACTACCTTTGCTAACTGCCATTGCTAACTACCATTTAATGCTAGTAATCATATAATGCTTGACATCCATCAATATGAAATGCACTCTGAAATGTTGTGTAGAAGGTAAGAGCTCTTACAACAATTTATGGTTTCCGGCCATCTACTGGGATGTTTGATAGTTTTATGAATACGTAGTTTCTTCTCAGCTGCATCTGAAAGACTCTATAAAAAATGATTGTATATCTCCTTGACAGCATATTGATTTAGTCATTTCCTTAATTTGACTTTTAACATACTGCCTCTTTTATAGCGGCAGCAAAAGGACCAATAGCCAATGTCTCCTTCAGTACGATATCTTCATATAAATAGCTGAGGCTTTGGCAGTACCCTTTTGAGAAAGTTGGGCTTCCCTGTAAATGAACTGTAAAAGTCCCCCGTCAGGCCCTACAGTGGACGGGTCGAAGAAATGAAGTCTCAGCCGTTAGCACAGGGGCATTCCACATACACAACCAAAAGGTTACAACTGGCCATATAGGGTTCCTTGATTAATGAGGAATCCGACCGGAAACCTCCCAGCTCTCCTTGGGAGCCCAAGCTCCACTCCGCAGCTGCCAGTGGAAACCTTTTTGGACTGGTGGACCCACAAGCTCCGCATACATGAGCATGGCTCTGTCATTTGTTGTCTATCTTAATTTATCCTCAGAATTTGTCACCGTCCCTAAGCTCCCAAGGACTTACTTTTTAAAAACGGGAAGGTGAGGAATGTCCTCCATCCTGACCTTCGCTCCTCTTTGAAGAGACTACATAGGCAGCACATCCTGCTGAAGGCATTCCACTATATACTCTTACCATTTCAGTATGTAGTTGAAAAGCCCTTTTTAATTTTTTTTTATGTGGTATAGACCTGTAGAGGCCATTGACTGGGCGGGCAGTCGTGGGAAACGTGTGTGTGTGTGTGTGTGTGTGTGTGGTCTTGTTTCCTGGAGTTTGGCTATGTGACCTTTGACCTGTGGCATGAATGTCAGTGTGACCTGAGAGTCAGAGATCAGTGGTGGCTGAAGGCAAAGGCTTGGTCATTTGTGGTCAGAGACATGAGGGTGATCAACTGTCTGCTTCTCGAATCTACTGTTGCTCTTTCACCGAACCAGCTAACCATTGGGGACTTGTGATAATTTGATGATATTGAACGAAGACAGACAGCTAGATGAATAAACCACATTGACTACCATCAGCAACACACCTTTTTTCTTTAAAAATACACATTTATTTTCTATCCCACAACACAATATAGAGCTGTACACGTTTTACAAAGGACACAATTCCCCAAAAATCTACATGTTAGTTTCTCTCACAATAAAATCTTTTGGGTACTTCTGATGAAAGTACATTGGGTGGTCGTTCCCATTCTAGTAGCTCACAAAGGCCCATTGCAAAACACTTGATGGATCTTCATATATTTTTTTG
The DNA here is from genome assembly GCF_901001165.1 of Salmo trutta. NCBI lineage: Eukaryota > Metazoa > Chordata > Actinopteri > Salmoniformes > Salmonidae > Salmo > Salmo trutta. Next base: position 34,516,161 of record NC_042984.1, read on the forward strand.
CATTGTCATACCTGCCCAATATATGTAATCAACTTAACCACAGGCTAGTAGACAGCTTGAGTTAGGACTGATAAATATACCCTATTGCTTTGAGACATGGAGGGAAGCAACATTTAGTTACCCTTAAAGAACAGTGGTAAAGAGGCTTCTGTAAAGCTTTTAAGAAAATAAAGTATTTCAACGATAAATACAAAACTAGCTACAATTTACAATCAAACATGTTAAATGCATTACGCATTCAACCCATAGAAATATTCCAGGCAAAAACAAAGGTCAAGGGAAAAGACTTTGGTTTCTCAGAGGCTTTGTTAAATCTCTCGGCAAGCATGCACATCATCCAGGGTTTGAAGTTCGAAGCGTTTATGGTTGAAAATTCTGTGGCCGGATCTTCATCTCCACCCTCTTCAGGGAGTAGTTGGGCCCGTGCCAGCCGTACCAAGTGATTCCATCTGAGTTCTTCATGTGGTCGCCATAGCGATAGAACACGCCGTTCAGGTTGGAGTCAGTACAACAGTTGTACCAGTAACCACCTGTAGGGGAAAATAGTAAAATAGTAATTGGAAAGAAATTGAAAGGTGTTCAAGGAATTGATTCCAATGACTCTATGTAAGAATGAAATCTTAATGTATTCATGTAAATTGTGATTTAAACCTGAGTTAAGTATTTTGTACCTTTGCGTAGTGAAGCACAGTCGTCCACACATTTGTCGTTGTCCTTGCCCTTGGTGCTGAAGTTGGTGTTGTTGTGGTAACGCAGAGAGTCTCCAGCGTTTCCACTATAGTTGGCGATGAAGAGTTTGTAGCTGTTCAACTCGTTTTTCACTGTGAAGTAGCTGTACTCTGCAAAGCGGGTCTGGCCTTCCCAGTCCTTCATTGGAGAACAGAAAACACAATTAGTACCTGATTAACATATTTGCAGCACAGCTTGTGGTAACTACACAACTGACAATATTGAACCTTGTAATTAAAATAGTAATGTTATCACTTTTGGTGAAGCAAGAGGTTTACCACTTGCCCGTGGGTTTTCTTTTTACTGTGTTTTGGGTGGTCTGTCGTCAGTCTCCTGGCTCTGAAGAAAACCTCCCACTTGCTAACATCAGTTTCCCAGGAGTGGTGTGTGTCAGAACCATGGAAAGCTTTACCAAGTTGTTATCTATTTACTACTCTCAATATCTGGGACGTGGTCTAAGGGGCTAGCCTGTTTTGGGTTTCCCACCCTCAGCCGTCCTTTGTACCTCCATCTCTATCCTCAGTGTGCTGGGCTGCCTTGTCATACGGAAGACGTTGTCATTGCCCAGCCAGAAGTCTCCGCGGATGGTGCCAAAGCCGTTCTTGTACTGTTTCCAGTCGCGGTTGAAGGAGGTCAGGCCCACCTTGCGTCTCTGGATGATTGTCCATCCACCGCCATTGCTTTCCATGTCACAGAATACCTGAAACCAACAGCACAGGTTAAACATGTGGATCAGTTGGTAGAGAATGGAGTTTACAACACCAGGGTTGTGGGTTCGATTCCCACGGGGGACCAGTACAAAAATCTATGTACTCACAACTGTAAATTGTTCTGCATAAGAGCGTCTGCTAAATGACAAAAATGTAAACAACTTAACCCAACAAGTCTGTGAAAAGTCTACAGAGTAGTCTACAGAGACTACAATGTAGCAGGGATGTGTGAACCTAAAACTTGTTTGTAGATACAGGGTTCATCACTTACGCTGATCTCAGAGGTATTCAGGAAGTCATCTGCAGGCAGTTTGTACTCCCCCGAGATTTTGTAGTTCTTAGTGTACAGGGATGCACAGTCGTAGACGGCATCTAGAAAATAAAAGGTTATGTCATTAGAGATGGCCAAACCAGATGCCGTTTTCATGGTGGATTAAAAAAAATGCAAATTGACTGAATCATGGGAATGGGATGTCTGGCAGAGAAGTCAAAGACTTTGAGGTAAAAGGATATTATACACGGCATGGTTCAGTTTCTCAGCGTAGTTGCCTCAGTTGTTCATGTGATGGTATGGTGACGCGGTTAGTGGTGCTCTGAGATCACTGGGGAGAAATGGATCCAGTGCATCAAAAGAGGGATAAAGTGTTTTCGAGGCTGGAGTGGAATCACTCTAATCTTTGCTTTTCTTCCTGCTCTGCTTCCCCGTCTGCACAGTGTCTCTGTAATTTGCAGAGCCTTTTTATAAAGCTTCTCTCTGTTTACCGTGCCTGAATCATAAAAGCAACACTGCTAAGACTGGCTAATAGGGTATGAAAAGAGTACACTTCGACATGCCTGGTTAAATCTCCCCACAGTGATGAATGGTTTGGTTAAGTTCAGATGACTGATGGAAACAATTTGGCTTTGATGGAGGTGGTCTTTATTGACAGACTTCGTGCAGACAGGACACTACGAGTTCAAATTATGGCTTTTGGCTGCCATGAGACACCCAGACATGCTTGCACACTATAATCTCCATTATCACCAATTGATGGCAGCTGTTTGGTGCCCAAGATTCGGAGCGCCCACAGCTAATTATAGTTTGTCCAAAAATATGTTTCTAGTGTCCTGTAAATTAAAATGTTTGTATTTTTGACAAACAACACCACCCTACATACCAATGTAATAGACCACATTTTGGTTGGTTGTTTAATGGTTTTGAAACTAATAGTCGTGTCTTTCTTTTAAGGGGTATTTTTTTTAAGTGGATCGTTTTCTGACTGCAGACTGACTGATGTCATAAAGAGGAGGGAAAAAATACCTTTTAAGACAACCAAATTTCCTGTGTATCTGACATTAGGTGTGTGCTATGAATATATATATGGCAGTGTGTAATGTATGGCAGCCAGTGATATGAGTTTCACACCTGTGGAGAGCATCTGGCAGAAGATGCTGTGCAGGCGAGTGCGATAGAGAGGGGGAGAGAGAAGTATTGTCTGGGTCTAAACTGAACTGAGTCTGCCATGTGGAGCTGGACAGATTTCCACTCTGGCCATTTGTCACAGTTACTACTGTACTACTGCATTCTACTACGCAAAGGCTATTACTTTCACCAGAAAACCTTTTTGTGTTTTATTCCTACTAATTATTCAATTTCAAACAGTTTTTGATGCCTTATTTTAGCCTCTCTTTTTTTTTCACTGAAGTTGAGAAGTAATGAAAACACTACATTTAAAAAAAAATGTACACTAAAGCAGTGTTTAATTTCTCTTTTCTTCTTTGTTGCTGTCGCGCAATGAACAAATTAAAGGGGCTTAATTCCCTGACCCAAGAACCTGGGACACATCCACATGGTAAGTTCTTACCTGACGAGGTCTGAATGGCCGACTCGACGGCTTGTAGCTGCATGATCTCCACCCGGTTGTTGATCTCGGAATACTTGCTCTCGGCCTCTGTGACGCGGGCCTCCTGCTGCCGGTTCTGCTTGTCCAGCTCCATCATCTGCCGAACTACGTTCATCAAGTCTGCCTCCTGCTTGCGGTTCAGCTCCTCCAGGAGGCTGGTTAGGTTGGCCACCTGTACCTTCAGGGAGCGCACCTCATCGCAGCACTGCGCCTTTGGAGGCTTGGGTGGCGCCAGCCTCTTCCTTGGGTTCTGCACCAACGCTTCTGTCAGCACCAGCAGCAGGGTGACACTCAGAGCCACTGTCCGCAAAGACATCTTAACCATTTTCTATGTTTCAAAAATGAGATACTTGCACTTATGTTCTCTTTTCTCTTGTCTTGCTCTGCTTGAATACAAGCTGTCCTGGTCCAGTCTGATTCTTTAGCGGTGCTGGAGGTCCTGAAGAGGCTAAGTGAACAGGATTGGTTGGAGTGAGTTAGGAATCAAAGTCCTGACTGGTTGAAGTGAAGCTCCCTTTAGCCAACTGTTTGCTCAGGCTCTTTGCTCCTCAGTAAAGCACTGCTGTGGCTGGTGCATCTTAAATATTTTTGACATGTGTGCCCTCCCCTTTTGTGGTTGTGCTCACAGTCACTGACCCCCCCTCCAACCCTCTGGGCGGAGGGCCTTCCCCACCCCTGTTTCTCCCCCCTCCACCTCTCCATCTCTCTCTCTCTCGCTCACTCTTGTTGGTTCTGCCCTGTGTCTCGTTTCTTTGTCAGGTGTTGAAAGTTTATTTTTCGCCCTGTCTGAAAGAGGCTTTGTATCCAACAGCCTTTCATTCCCTATGACTCGTCTTTATACAGAGGCACACCTTGCTAATTACTTTTGATACTTGTATCAAGCTTTGTGATTTTACTGCTCAAAGTAATGGTAGGTGTGCAACATATCTTTGGCTTGCCTTCACACCTGAAGGTAGTCCTTTTTAATGGTAGTTGTGTGTCACCCTCGGGAACGTTTCAGCAATAAACGCTGCCTCTTTACATGCCAAAGAAAATGAAGGTGCTAAGTGCTCTTAATTGAGGTTTAAGCACACGTATGTTATTGATGCCACTGTGTGTGTTTTTGTCCCTTTCTAGCACAGAGGAGTAACAATATGAGTTACAATAAGTCAATATGAGTGACAATAAATCAACCAGTTACTGTACATCGAGGGAACAAGCAAGCCACAAAAGAGCTGAAAGAATGTCAAACCTCCACTAGAAAGGACTTGGCTTTTATAGTTTTGTTTATTGTGTTTGGGATGTAAGTGCGTGCGTGCGTGCGTGCGTGCGCCTCAGTTTGATGTCCTAAGGCCTGACACTGAGAACCAAATAGTTTCCTCAATCAATATGTCTTCAGTGCCTTCAGAAAGTATTCATTCCCCTTGACTTATTTCACATTTTGTTGTGTTACAGCCTGTATTCAAAATGGATGAAATAGATTTTTTTTCTCACCCTTCTACATATAATACCCCATAATTACAGTGAAAACATGTTTTTAGAAATGTTGTGAAAAAGAACTGCAGATATCTCATTTACATAAGTATTCACACCCCTGAGTAAATACATGTTAGAATCTTTGGCATTGATTACAGCTGTGAGTGTTTCTGGGTAAGTCTAAACTTTCCACACCGGGATTGTGTGACATTTGCCCATTTTATTTTTTCCCAAATTCTTAAGTTCTGTCAAGTTGGTTGTTGATCATTGCTAGACAACCATTTTCAAGTCTTGCCATAAATTTAAGTCAACTCAGGAACATTCAATGTCGTCTTGGTAAGCAACTCCAGTGTATATTTGTTCTTGAATTTTAGGTTATTGTCCTGCTGAAAGGTGAATTCATCTACTAGTGTCTGGTGGAAACTAGACTGAACCAGGTTTTCTTCTAGGATTTTCCTGTGCTTCCTTAGCGATTACAAGCATACCCATAACACGATGCAGCCACCACTATGCTTCACAATTTGGAGCATGGTACTCAGTAATATGTTTGTGGCAAATCCAATACAACACCTTGTATTCAGGACACAAAGTGAATTGCTTTTCCACATTTTTTGCATTATTACTTTAGTGCCTTTTTGCAAACAGGATGCGTTTTTGGAGAGAATGCCAAGAGTGTGCAAATCTGTCATCAAGGCAAAGGGTGGCTACTTTGAAGAATCTCAAATATAAAATAGATTTTCATTTGTTTAACACTTTTGGTTACTACATAATTCCATGTGTGTTATTTCATAGTTTTGATGTCTTCACTATTATTCTACAATGTAGAAAATAGTAAAAATGTAAGGAAAACCATTTAATGAGTAGGTGTTCTAAAAAAAAAATGTGTGTGTGTGTGTGTATATTTCTATATATCATTTATTAAATTTTTTACGACCATACTGTGTAGTAGGAACCAGTGTCAAAGGACTCAGATCCTGTAACCGGTCACATATGGCATCAAAATGTTGGCCACATGCTATACCTTGCCACCTCTTTCACAAGGAACATATTTCTGCTGTGAATAAAGGCTTAGAGGAATACAAATCACAATATTTTCCCCATGTCATGCCCATTGAGTATATATTTTTTTCTGTAGTGTTTGGTTTAGTCATAGGCGTGAGTCAGTCTTAAGGAAATAAGTGGATAATATGCATTCTTAGATATTCTCGATGCCTAAAAACAGTGTTGTGAATCATATTTCACTCTCAAGCAATGTGTCCCTGAGGCCTCGCTATTCATTGGGCCTGGAATCTGTCAAATAGCACTTGTGCTGGAACTTCCAGCTGGATGCTAGTTCATACTGTTAGCACCACGTTGCTTTTTCCCCCAGATTCACTGTTTTCTTAAAATATTCTCTTGCTTCGCGGCATGTGAAGAATGCAGAGCACCCATTGACATTAGAGGTGTTAAGACTAATAAACCTCCGCGAAGGCCCCCTATTTGTGTGGCTCCCATGGATAGCCCTTATAGTTTTCAAAGCAATTTAAAAAACACGTTAAGAGCTCGCCCTGCTGCTCCCAACACGATGGTTCTCTACTTTTGATAAGCATGTAGTGTTTCCAAATACTCTTGAGTATTTTACTGCAAGATATAAATTGCCACAATTATGATTGTTCTTCAAATGATATATTTTATTAAAACAGAAAATTTGGGCAATTTACTTAATTTATCTTAAATAAATTAAAGGTTACATTTTAAAATCAAACAAATTGTGTGATGGCCACTCAGTTAAATTAGTGAAAGAATTCCAACAATTGCAGCTCTCTTTGTGAATTGCAGTATGTAATTTATTTGAAAACAACTTGTGTATCTATTGACCAACAGATTTCTTCCTTAATAATCTTGTCTGCTGACTTCCGCAGGCTTCAAACTAGCTTTTTTAGAGGCGTTTTCTCAGGTATCTGCAATACAGGTATGATTGAAGAAGGAAGCAGGTGTTAAACGGCAGTTGTCTACTCCATTGTTAGACTTTGATTAAATCAGTAGACCTACAGTTCCTTCGGAAAGTATTCAGACTCCTTGACTTGTTCCAAATTCTGTTAGGTTACAGCCTTATTCTGAAATTGATTTAATAGCTTTTCCCCCCTCAATCTACACACAATACCTCATAGTGACAAAGCAAAAACAGACTCTTAGACATTTTTGCTAATTTATTAAACATAAGGAGCTGAAATATGACATTTGCATAGGTATTCAGACCCTTTACACAGTACTTTGTTGAAGCACCTTTGGCAGCGCTTACAGCCTCGAGTCTCCTTGGGTATGACGCTACAAGCTTGGCACACCTGTATTTGGTGGTTTCTCCCGTTCTTCTCTGCAGATCGTCTCAAGCTCTGTCAGGCTGGATAGGAACTGTTGCTGCACAGCAATTTTCTGGTCTCTCCAGAGATGTTCGATCGGGTTCAAGTCAGGGCTCTGGCTGGGCCACTCAAGGACATTCAGAGACTTGTCCTGAAGCGACTCCTGTGTTGTCTTGGCTGTGTGCTTAGGGTCGTTGTCTTGTTGGAAGGCGAACTTTTGCTCCAGTCTGAGAACCTGCTCCAGAGTGCTCAGGAATTCATCAAGGATCTCTCTGTACTTTGCTCCGTTCATCTTTGACTCGATCCTGACTACACTCCCAGTCCCTGCCACTGAAAAACATCCCCACAGCATGATACTGCCACCTCCATGCTTTTACCGTAGGGATGGTGCCAGGTTCCTCCAGACGTGACACTTGGCATTCAGGCCAAATAGTTATTTCTTGGTTTCATCAGACCAGAGAATCTTGTTTCTTATGGAGTCTTTAGGTGCCAAGCGGGCTGTTATGTGCCTTTTACTAAGGAGTGGCTTCCGTCTGGTCTCTCTACCATAAAGGCCTGATCGGTGGAGTGCTGTAGAGATGGTTGTCCTTCAGGAAGGTTCTCCCATCTCCACAGAGGAACTCTGGAGCTCTGTCAGAGTGACCATCAGGTTCTTGGCCACCTCCCTGACCAAGGCCCTTCTCCCCTGATTGCTCAGTTTGGCCGGGTGGCCAGCTCTAGGAAGAGTCTTCATGGTTCCAAACTTCTTCCATTTAAGAATAATGGAGGCCACTGTGTTCTTGGACCTTCAATGCTACAGGAATGTTTTGGTACCCTTCCCCAGATCTTTGCCTTCGACACAATCCTGTCTCGGAGCTCCACGGACAATTCCTTCGATCTCATGGCTTGGTTATTGCTATGACATGCATTCTCAATTGTGGGAACTTATAGACAGGTGTGTGCCTTTCCAAATGATGTCCAATGAATTATATCTACCACAGGTGGACTCAAGTGAAGTTGTGTGAACATCTCAAGGATGATCAAGGGAAACAGGATGCACCTGAGCTCAATTTCGAGTCTCATAGCAAAGGGTCTGAATACTTATGTTATTTACATATTTCTGTTTTGTATTTTTAATAAATAAGCAAAAATTTCTAAAAACCTGTTTTTTCGCTTTGTCATTATGGGGTATTGTATGTAGATTGGTGAGGATTCTTTTTTAAATCAATTTTTAGAATACGGCTGTAACGTAACAAAATGTGGAAAAAGTCATAGGGTCTGAATCCTTCCCGAAGGCACTGTATATCAATATCTTTGAAAATACCATATAATTTATCTTTAGCTTCATAACAATTCAATCTGTTAAATTTTATCACATTTTGGACAAGAGTGAGGCTATCTCTCCACTAGCCTACCTATTGTTCCTGCAGTGAGGAGGATTTACCATATTCATAAAAAAAAAATCATAATTTTTCTGCAGATAATTGGCGAAAAGCCTACCAGTATAGAAATAAGGGAGCCAAATGAACGGCTCTCTAGCCGATGTGTTTCGGAAGGATACTGACAAGTCACTCATTTTAACATCAGTGTCTGGCAAGTCCCGATGGACTATATATCAAACATACAAATGAGATCTTTAGTTTACTTATCCCGATGTGATACCATGGACATATAACTACGTTGTATGATTTATGAATGGCAAATAGATGTAGGAGATTGACTTTATTCAGTCAGTTCAACACCTTTTATAAACTAGTTAAGCTTGCTGTTCATCAATCAAAGCACAGTTAGCCTATGCGCCATCACTTTGTGGCTTCATATGAAACACGCAAAATAAATTGAATGAATGTGTTAGAAAACAATAAACTATGTGGATTTCGACTCGTCGTTACCACATTATATGCGATGTACAAATTGACTCACATAGACGATGAAGGAGCATCATGCTCTCTCCCTCCGTGTAAAGACATTTGACTGCAACCACAGCGTATATATATATATATATACACACACACACACACACACACACACACACACACACACACACACACACACACACACACACACACACAGAAACCGGGACAGACAACTGCTGTCAAACCCGCAGTGTTTCCCTGTCAACACTCACTTTGTGACTGTCCTATCAATAGATTGGTAGAAGATACATATTGTTCATTCTAGCAGGGGAGAGTTTGGCACACTTCTGAATTTAAAAGTAGCCTAGTTTATTCATATCGTTCATTCCAGCGGGAGAGGGCTTGGTGGACTTTTTTTCTGACTTGCAAATTGTTAAGAAGTAGCCCAGTTAATTTAAGTGAAAAAAGTACCTGGCTGAAAATGTGTGTAACCGGCTGTATAGCCGACGCAAGTGGAAAACACTGAGCTTGAGCTGATGGAATTAATCGTGCCAAGTGTTTCTCATCAGAAGTTGCTCACCGCCAGACATCTTCTTTCGAAAAACCCCTGTAAAGCGTTTGAAATCAAACTGTCCAGTGACCAGAGGGCCAAGCTGTCCGTCTCAGTCAAAGCACTCATGGGTTCAATTAGGGAGAGGGACGTAACGGCAGCCAACAAATTCCAGGGCTCCTCTCTGAGCTAAAATTATATAACATTTATTAAAGTAAAGTCTTCCACCTGATGTCAAGTACCTCCGCACAGATTACCTTTTTTAAAATGTTTTATTGTAGAACAAGTTGCTTGAATCAGATGTACAAATGCAAACCTTGTTTTATCCTTTTACTTTTATGCACACAGACCTACATTGTATTTAGAGCTATTCTGTACTGCTATCATGATGCGTATTAAGTAAAACATTCCATTTCAAACGACGATACAGTGCATTCAGAAAGTATTGATTTATTTGACTTTTTGTTACAGCCTGAATTCCAATTATTTATTTTTTTTTAAATCTCACCCATCTTCACACAATACCTCATAATGACAAAGTGAAAACATGTTTTTAGAAATGTTTGCAAAGTTATAGAAAATTAAATACAGAAATATCTCACGTAAGTATTCACAGCCCTGAGTCAATAATTTGTAGAAGCATCTTTGACAGGGTAAATCTCTAAGAGCTTTCTACACCTGGATTGTGCAACATTTGCCCATTTATTATTTTCAAAGTTCTTCAAGCTCTGTCAAATTTGTTGTTGATCATTGCTAGACAACCATTTTCAGTTCTTGCCATAGACTTTCAAGCAGATTTAAGATAATGCTAACTCGGCCACAGAGGAACATTCATTGCCTTCTTGGTAAGCAACTCCAGTATAGATTTGGTCTTGTGTTTTAGGTTATTGTCCTGCTGAAATGTGAATTCATCTCCCAGTGTCTGGTGTAAAGTCGACTGAACCAGGTTTTCCTCTACTATTTTGCTTGTGCTTAGCTCCATTCTGTTTCTTTTTTATCCTGAAACTCCCCAGTCCATAGCGATTTACAAGCATACCCATAACATGATGCAGCCACCACTATGCTTGAAAATACGGGGAGTGGTACTCAGTCATGTTGTTGTATTGGATTTACTCCAAACATAACACTTTGTATTCAGGACGAAAAGTTAGTTGCTTTGCCACATTACTTTAGTGCCTTATTGCAAACGGATGCGTGTCTTGGAACATTTGTATTCAATACAGGCTTCCTTTTCACTCTTTCAATTAGGTTAGTATTGTGGAGTAACTACAATGTTGTTCATCCATCCTCAGTTTTCTCCTATCACAGCCATTAAACTCTGTAACTGTTTTAAAGTCACCATTGGCCTCATGTTGAAATCCCTGAGCGTGTTTCCTTCCTCTCCGGCAACTGAGTTAAGAAGGACACCTGTATCTTTGAAGTGACTGGGTGTATTGATACACCATCAAAGTGTAATTAATAACTTCATCATGCTCAAAGGGATATTCAACGTCTGCTTTTTTTTTGTCTACCAATAGGTGCCCTTCTTTGCGAGGCATTGGAAAACCTTCCTGGTCTTTATGGTTGATTCTGTGTTTGAAATTCACTGCTCAACTGAGGGACCTAGCAATCATCTGTATGTGTGGGTTACAGAGATGAGGTAGTCATTAAAAAAAATCATGTTAACCACTATTATTGCACACAGAATGAGTCCATGCTACTTATTATGTGACTTGTTAAGCACATTTTACTCCTGAACTTATTTAGGCTTGCCATAACAAAGGGGTTGAATACTTAATGACTCAAGACAATTCAGCTTTTAATTCTTTATTAAATTGTGAACATTTCTAAAAACATAATTCCACTTTGACGTTACGGAGTATTTTGTGTGTGTGTGTGTGTGTGTGTGTGTGTGTGTGTGTGTGTGTGTCAATTTTAATCCATTCAGGCTGTAACACAAAACAAAATATAAAAAGTCAAGTGGTGTGAATACTTTCTGAACACATTCCAGGGTTGAAAATGTATGAGATATTAAATTACCTTTCTGTTACCTTTGGTCTTTGCTGTGATTTCCATCAAATTGGTAGGGATGTGAATTTTTCTGTAATTCTCTGTGGTCTGTACTGAGTTAATGCCAAACAGATTTGTGGTCCATAACTACAGTAAGCTCTGAAACTATTGGGACAGTAACAAATGTTTTGTTATTTTGTCTCTGTACTCCAGCACTTTGGATTTGAAATAATTCAATGGCTATGAAGTTAAAGTGCAGATTTTCAGCTTTAATTTGAGGGTGTTTTCATCCATATCGGGTGAACCGTTTAGAAATCACAGCACTTTGTGTACGTAATCCCTTCATTTTAGGGACCAAAACTATTGGGACAAATTCACTTACAGTGCATTCGGAAAGTATTCAGACCCCTTGACTTTTTCATCATTTTGTTACATTACAGCCTTATTCTATAATTGATTAAATAGTCCCCCCCCCCCCCGCATCAATCTACACACAATACTCCATAATGACAAAGCAAAAACAGGCTTTTAGACATTTTTGCAAATGTATTGAAAGTAAAAAAACTGAAATATGACATTTGCATAAGAATTCAGACCATTGCTGCCACCACCATGCTTCATCGTAAGGATTGGGCCAGGTTTCCTCCAGGCGTGACGCTTGGCATTCAGACCAAAGAGTTAAATCAGACCAGAGAATCTTGTTTCTCATGGTCTGAGAGTCCTTTAGTTGCCTTTTGGCAAACTCCAAGCGAGCTGTCATGTGCCTTTTACTGAGGAGTGGCTTCCGTCTGGCCACTCTACCATAAAGGCCTGATTGGTGGAGTGCTGCAGTGATGATGGTCCTCCTGGAAGGTTCTCCCATCTCCACAGAAGAACTATGGAGCTCTGTCAGAGTGACTACCGATTACTCAGTTTGGCCTAACGGCCAGCTCTAGGCAGAGTCTTAGTGGTTCCAAACTTCTTCCATTTAAGAATGATGGAGGCAACTGTGTTCTTGGGGACCTTCAATGCTGCAGAAATGTTTTGGTATCCTTCCCAAGATCTGTGCCTCGACACAATCCTGTCTCAGAGCTCTACGGACAAATTCTTCGATCTCATGGCTTGGTTTGTGCTCTGACATGTACTGTCAACTGTGGGACCTTTATATAGACAGGTGTGTGCCTTTCCAAATCATGTCCAATCAATTGAATAGACCACAGGTGGACTCCATTCAATTTGTAGAAACATCTCAAGGATGATCAATGGAAACAAGATGCACCTGAGCACAATTTCGAGTCTCATACCAAAGGGTCTGAATACTTATGTAAGTAAGGTATACCTGTTTTCACTTTGTCATTATGGGGTATTGTGTGTAGATTGATGAAGAAAATGTTTTAATTTAATCAATTTTAGAACCAAGGTGGTTACGTAACAAAATGTGGAAAAAGTCAACTGGTCTGAATACTCTCCGAATGCACTGTATATATGTATTAAAGTAGTCAAAAGTTATGTATTTGGTCCCATATTCACAGCACGCAATGACTACATCAAGCTTGTGACTTTACACATTTTGTTGGATGCATTTGCTGTTTGTTTTGGTTGTGTTTTTGATTATTTTGTGCCCTTAGAAATTCATGGTAAATAATGTATTGTCATTTTTGAGTCACTTTTTTATTGTAAATAAGAAAATGTTTCTGAACACTTCTATATTCATGTGGATGCTAAAATGATTACAGATAATCCTGAATGAATTGTAAAAGATGAATGATATAGTTGGATGCACAAATTTGTCCCAATACTTTTGGTCATTGTATCATTTAAAATCCAAAGTGCTGGAGTATAGAGCCAAAACAGCAAAGAATGTGCCACTGTCATAATGCTTTTAGATCTCACTGTATATTGATGAAAGATTTCTGGATACTGGGATAACATCAGTCTCAGAGGGATTGCTATTTATTTTAATTGCAAACATTTTAATTACACACAGTTTTTAAATGTAAACAGTTGCTCCTGCTCAAAATGTGGATAAGCGTTGATTTTCTTGCATGTGATAGAATGCTACATTCCACCTGGTCCCATCAGATAATCTGGCACACGTTAGCCCTATGCTAACCTCACCAGACAGACGGGGATTATTTCCTGAAACAAGTTCTGCGTCAGCCGATTACAAATGTTGACGTAGATGGACGTGAACAAACACTTTTCCATAAGAGCGTCCTTAACAAAGTCAAGCACTCTCATTATCCTACAGATGGCAGTATTGTGTTATTTTAAAGAAGTTTTCCGCGAGTCTGGACTCGAACCCACGTTGACGAGCATCCACGCTACAGGAAAGTTAACAATTTATAGTTCTACAGTGCACCTGTCAATCAACTGATCAACACTGTAGGTCACGCTGTAGGTCTGATAATAAGATGGTAACACAGACCATTCAGTGCTTTCAGGGTGTGTTCATTGTCATAGTGATAACGGCAAATAATACAATGTACATACAATGGAAAATAATGTAAAAACTTGTATTTAAATGTAGATATTAAGCAGCAAACACCAAAAATAAGAACAAAAAATATAGCTACATATTAGGCAATTCATTAGCTAAATATTAGGGCTATACATATTTACCTGTGAAAGTGCTAACAAAATCAAAAAAGTTACCAAATTATGAAATGTCAGATCTGTGAGTTCCTCAAGGCTGTGCTCTGTGATCCCTGTGTACTAGTGATGTCACTATACCAGAATTTTGACTTCGATACTGATACCAGGATTAGTATCACAATACTCGATAACCAAACAATATCAAAGCGATACTACGGCAGAAGAAGCAGGCATATTAGCTAAAGTCACAGAATGGCACTTGATCCAGACAGATTAACTCAGCTACTGCTCTGTTCAATCGTTGGGCATCTTTTGAGTTAGATTAGAATTTTGTTACATTAGACTCTTTTGACGTAAAAGATAAATTCAGACAGCCACGTATGCAGTAATGAACCAATTATACAATCTTACAATCAGTTTGAATGTTTTTACCAATCGAACTACATAATGGTAATAATTTGTTTGAATTATAAATCTATTGATTAACTGGGTAAATCAAGATGTAGCCTAGGTCTATCCACAATACAGGTGAATGCATATTCAGTAGGCGTGTGTGTATGCATTGAGTTATTGAGCTTGTTTTGGCTGATTTCATGGCGCTACAGATGACAAACAATCTGTTTCCCTTCCATTTGGGACTTATTTTATTGTACTGATCAAAAACATTTGCATATACACTGCCGTTCAAAAGTTTGGGGTCACTTAGAAATGTCCTTGTGTTTGAAAGAAAATCACTGTCCTTTTTAAAATAACATCAAATTGATCAGAAATACAGCCTAGACATTGTTAATGTTGTAAATGACTATTGTAGCTGGAAACGGGCTGATATTTTTATGGAATATCTACATAGGCGTACAGAGGCCCATTATCAGCAACCATCACTCCTGTGTTCCAATGGCACGTTGTGTTAGCTAATCTAATTACTTTAGCACAGCTGAAAACTGGTGGTGATTAAAGAAGCAATAAAACTGGCCTTCTTTAGACTAGTTGAGTATCTGGAGCATCAGCATTTGTGGGTTCGATTATAGGCTCAAAATGAGCCAGAAACAATTAACTTTCTGGAACTCGTCAGTCTATTCTTGTTCTGAGAAATGAATGCTATTCCATGCAAGAAATTGAAGATCTCGTACAATGCTGTGTACAACTCCCTTCACAGAACAGCGCAAACTGGCTCTAACCAGAATAGAAAGAGTGGGAGGCCCCGGTGCACAACTGAGCAAGAGGACAAGTACATTAGAGTGTCTAGTTTGAGAAACAGACGCCTCACAAGTCCTCAACAGGCAGCTTCATTAAATAGTACCCGCAAAACACCAGTCTCAACGTCAACAGTGAAGAGGCGACTCCGGGATGCTGGCCTTCTCGACAGTTTAGAAGGTCCAGAAAGGTACATTAGCAGACCACTAATATGGTGTATTTTGTCAGCATGCTAATATGCTAAAATACACTAATATGGTGTATTTTGTCAGGTGCTAAGATACCATAGGATAATATGGTCTTCTGACACTGAGATGCACTGTCTCAATTTCAACTCCCCGACAGTTGTTAATGCTGTAGCCTGCATCTCTCCTCCAAACGGCTATTAGTAAAGAACATTTGTCTAAATAAGTGTCCAACAAACTACTGTAATCTGACTTTTCCTGGGACTCCACAATATTTACGAGTAATAGCCAAGGCAGTGGAGAGACCAGGTGCGTAATTGTGTAACAAAACAATGAAGACAGGCAGGCTTGAGATATGTAGTCTAAGTGTATGCATATTAGCCCGTAATTCATTAGTTCAATGTTAGGCTTAATACTGCAGTTAATGTATCCAGTCAATTGACACAGCGAAAAAAAAAAGTCAACAGATAACGGAATCACAGGTAGCCTACATAAATTATAGTAGCTGCTATAGGCTATATTACATAATGTGTAGGCTACACTTACATATACGTTTTTATATGCATGTTTATAATCACATACTTTTTCACGTTATTTGACTCGAGGACCAACAGTGGAGAATTTTTTTTCCTCAAATAAAAACCTTGCCCAAGGTAGATATGAACTCGCGGCCGTCGTACCTTGCTGTCTCTGGGCCTTCTGTTTTAGTTCATCACGTCAGCAATTAGTGATAGTGGTAAGAGTAAATTATAACTATTTGACAAGACCAAGGGCGTCTTAGACTTAGTTTTTTATTTTTAGGATGTACAAACATAAGCATAATCCTCCTACGTCTTCATTGATGTGAAAGCACACGAATGTGTGTAAAACATGGGATTTTCAAATATATGCGAACATCTTAGTTCGTACTAAGATAGTTAGTACTAGTAGCTAGAAGTCGTCTAGTCAAGAACGCATCAATGCAATATTGACACACAACATTTTCTTATAGACCAACGGAACAAAAGCAGATCTTGAATTTGTAGGTTTAAAATATCCCTCTGGTGGCCAGGTTTGACCTATTTTAAGAAATGCCATTGGTCTAAGATCTTTGATAGGCTGATGCAGAATTTTGTTCCAGGAAATAATCACTGTCATCTGTTGAGGTTAGCATAGGGCTAACGTGTGCAATGTTATCTGATGGGACCAGCTACATTGTAGGGTTCTATCCTGTGCAAATAAATTGATGATTTTAATTGGCTGATGCGCATTTCGCAAGTAAGGCTCCACAGTGTTTAGGTACTGTTTATTCTCTCTTCCAGATTGATATCAACCTAACTGCAGGATGGTAGTGGAGCCTGCATGGAAAATAGTCTATTGACAGTTAGTGAATGCATATACTGGAAGTGTATTGACATACTATACAGTGCGTTTGGAAAGTATTCAGACCCCTTGACTTTTACACGTCTTGTTACGTTACAGCCTTATTCTAAAATTGATTAAATAAATAAAAATCCTCATCAATCTACACCCAATACCCCATAATTTTATTTTTTTTAATTTTTATTTCACCTTTATTTAACCAGAGTTGAGAACAAGTTCTCATTTACAATTGCGACCTGGCCAAGATAAAGCAAAGCAGTTCGACAACATACAACAACACAGAGTTACACATGGAGTAAAACAACATACAATCAATGATGCAGTAGAAAAAATAAGACTATATACAATGTGAGCAAATGATGTGAGATAAGGGAGGTAAAGGCAAAAAAATGCCATGGTGGCAAAGTAAATAAAGTATAGCAAGAAAAACACTGGAATGGTAGATTTGTAGTTTGAAGAAAGTTCAAAGTTAAAATATAAATAATATGGTGCAAAGGAGCAAAATAAATAAAATAAATAAATACAGTAGGGGAAGAGGTAGTAGTTTGGGCTAAATTATAGATGGGCTATGTACAGGTGCAGTGATCTGTGAGCTGCTCTGACAGCTGGTGCTTAAAGCTAGTGAGGGAGATAAGTGTTTCCAGTTTCAGAGATTTTTGTAGTTCGTTCCAGTCATTGGCAGCAGAGAACTGGAAGGAGAGACGACCAAAGGAGGAGTTGGCTTTAGGGGTGACCAGAGAGATATACCTGCTAGAGCGCGTGCTACAGGTGGGTGCTGCTATGGTGACCAGTGAGCGGAGATAAGGGGGACTTTACCTAGCAGGGTCTTGTAGATGACCTGGAGCCAATGTGTTTGGCGATGATTATGAAGCGAAGGCCAGCCAACGAGAGCGTACAGGTCGCAGTGGTGGGTAGTATATGGGGCTTTGGTGACAAAACGGATGGCACTGTGATAGACTGCATCCAGCTTGTTGAGTAGGGTATTGGAGGCTATTTTGTAAATGACATCGCCGAAGTCGAGGATTGGTAGGATGGTCAGTTTTACGAGGGTATGTTTGGCAGCATGAGTGAAGGATGCTTTGTTGCGAAATAGGAAGCCAATTGTAGATTTCACTTTGGATTGGAGATGATTGATGTGAGTCTGGAAGGAGAGTTTACAGTCTAACCAGACACCTAGGTATTTGTAGTTGTCCACAAATTCTAAGTTAGAACCGTCCAGAGAAGTTATGCTGGACGGGCGGGCAGGTGCAGGCAGCGATCGGTTGAAGAGCATGCATTTAGTTTTACTTGTGTTTAGGAGCAGTTGGAGATGACGGAAGGAGAGTTGAATGGCATTGAAGCTCGTCTGGAGGGTTGTTAACACAGTGTCCAAAGAAGGGCCAGAAGTATACAGAATGGTGTCGTCTGCGTAGAGGTGGATCAGAGATTCACCAGCAGCAAGAGCAACATCATTTATGTATACAGAGAAAAGAGTTGGCCCAAGAATTGAACCCTGTGGTACCCCCATAGAGACTGCCAGAGGTCCAGACAGTAGGCCCTCCGATTTGACACACTGAACTCTGTCAGAGAAGTAGTTGGTGAACCAGGCGACGCAATCGTTTGAGAAACCAAGGCTACTGAGTCTGCCGATGAGGATGTGGTGATTAACAGAGTCAAAAGCTTATTCCAGGTCCATGAATACGGCAGCACAGTATTGTTTCTTATCGATGGCGGTTACGATGTCGTTTAGGACCTTGAGCGTGGTTGAGGTGCACCCATGACCAGCTCTGAAACCAGATTGCATAGCGGAGAGGGTGCGGTGAGATTCGAAATAGTCGGTAATCTGTTTGTTGACTTGGCTTTCGAAGTCCTTAGAAAGGCAGGGTAGGATGGATATAGGTCTGTAGCAATTTGGGTCAAGAGTGTCCTTTGAAGAGGGGGGTGACAGCAGCTGCTTTCCAATCTATGGGAATCTCAGACGACACGAATGGCAAAGCTAAAACAGTTTTTTATATATTAATTTAAAAAAATTTAAAAAACATACCTTATTTATAAAGTATTCAGACCCTTTGTTATGAGACTCGAAATTGAGATTGGGTGCATCCTGTTTACATTGATCATCCTTGAGCTGTTTCTGCAACTTGATTGGAGTCCACTTGTGGTAAATTCAATTGATTGGACATGATTTGGAAAGGCACACACCTGTCTATATAAGGTCCCACAGTTGGCAGTGCATGTCAGTGCAAAAACCAAGCCATGAGGTGGAAAGCGTTGTCCGTAGAGCTCCGAGACAGGATTGTGTCGAGGCACAGATCTGGGCAAGGGTACCAAAAAAATGTCTGCAGCATTGAAGGTACCCAAGAGCACCGTGGCCTCCATCATTCTTTAATGGAAGAAGTTTGGAACCACCAAGACTCTTCCTAGAGCTGGCCACCCAGCCAAACTGAGCAATCGGGGGAGGAGGGTCTTGGTCAAGGAGGTGACCAAGAACCCAATGGTCACTCTGACAGAGCTCCAGAGTTCCTCTGTGGAGATGGGAGAACCTTCCAGAAGGACAGCCATCTATGCAGCACTCCACTAACCAGGCCTTTATGGTAGAGTGGTCAGATGGAAGCACATGACATCCTTCTTGGTTTGCCAAAAGGCACCTAAAGGACTCTGACCATGAGAAACAAGATTTTCTGTTCTGATGAAACCTAGATTGAACTCTTTGGCCTGAATGCCAAGCGTCACATCTGGAGGAAACCTGTCACCATCCTTATGGGGAAGCATGGTAGTGGCAGCATCATACTGTGAGAATGTTTTTCAGGGACTGGGAGACTGGTCAGGATCGAGGGAAAGATGAACAAAGCAAGGTAGAGAGATCCTTAATGAAAACCTGCTCCAGAGCGCTCAGGACCTCCGTCTGGGGCAAAGGTTCACCTTCCAACAGGACAACGACCCTAAGCACACAGCCAAGACAACGCAGGAGTGGCTTCGGGACAAGTCTCTGAATGTCCTTGAGTCGTCCATCCAGAGCCCGGACTTGAACCCGATCAAACATCTCTGGAGAGACCTGAAAATAGCTGTGCAGTGACGCTCCCCATCCAGCCTGACAGAACTTGAGAGGATCTGCAAAGAAGAATGGGAGAAACTCCCCAAATACAGGTGTGCCAAGTTTATCGTGTCATACCCAAGAAGACTCAAAGCTGTAATCGCTGCCGAAGGTGCTTCAACAAAATACTGAGTAAATGGTCTGAAATACTTATGTAAATGTGTATTTTTTTAAACATTTTTATATGAAGTTGCAAAAAAATTCTAAACTTGTTTTTGCTTAATCATTATGGGGTATTGTGTGTAGATTGATAAAGGGGAAAAACAGGCTGTAACATAACAAAATGTGGAAAAGGTCAAGGGGTCTGAATGCATTCCAAATGCACTTTTAATGTATTGATCCATTTGAAAGTGTATTGAATATTGATATAGTACATGTACTATACTTGTGCTTCTCAAATGTGTTCTTATTTCATAGGGCTACTGATATTCTTTATTTGTGCTTTATATTACAATTAAACAGAATGTACACAAGGCCTCCATGTGAGGATGCTTTTAATTATTCAGCATAACAATTTGTTTTATTTCATTCAAATAACACGTGACCTAACCCACAAAAATCTAGATAGCCAGGCAGGCCTTGCAATGCAATAAATTGTTCTATATTCCGCTATAATGAGTACCTCTGTATGCGCCTTGGCATCCACCAAGCGTCTGAGCGGATGAGCTCAAGCCCAGCGGGTCTGGTGGCTCAGGCGGCCATGGCTACCAGGTGGTGTAGATTAGAGCTCGGTGGACAGGGGCCAGATACTCACCGCCCAGTCACTACCCTACTAAAACGTTAGCCGCAATGGAACAGAGGGTACAGCGAGTTCACCGTATTCTTATCCCAAATAAGCAGCCGTCTACTGCTCTTCTTCAAAGAGATGGTGCGTGACAATGTGCCGGGCAAACAGAAGTCATCCCGACTTTTGACTTCTGGTAGATCACAATTAAATCTGGTTCCATATTTGTGGGTTTGAGCGGATCTCCTTGTTTTTATTCAATTCTATTTGCAAAATATTTTGTGGGTATTTGCTAAAAGGCCCTGTTGGCATGCATCTCTTCTTAAGTCATCTTTTCTCCAATCCATTTTGTATTTTGGAATACAAGGATGGAATTTCTGAATGAGCTTTTGGTTTACAGTGCCTTCAGAAAGTATTCACACCCCTTGAGTCTTTCCACATGCTGTTTTAAAGCGTGAATTTAAAATTGATTAAATTAAGATGTTTTGTCACTGGCCTACATACAATACCCCATAATGTCAAAGTGGAATTATGTTTTTGTCTTTCGTCAATAGGTATTCAACCCCTTTGTTATGGCAAGCCTAAATAAATTCAGGAGTACAATTTTGTCACATAATAAATTGCATGGACTCGCTGTGTGAAATAATAAACTACATTTTTTGAATGACTACCTCATTTCTCTACTCCACACATACAATTATCTGTAAGATCCCTCAGTCAAGCAGTGCATTTCAAACACAGATTCAACCCCAATGACCAGGAAGGTTTTCCAATGCCTCACAATGAAGGGCACCTATTGGTAGATGGCAAAAAAAAAAAGCTGACATTTAATATCCCTTCGAGCAGGTGAATTTTGGGTGGTGTATCAATACACCGAGTCACTACAAAGATACAGGCGACCTTCCTAACTCATTTGCCAGAGAGGAAGGAAACCGCTTCGGGATTTCACCATGAGGCCAATGGTGACTTTAAAACAGTTTGTTGGCTGTGATAGGAGAGAGCTGAGGATGGATCATCGACATTGTAGTTACTCCACATATTAAATAATCAATTTAATCTATTTTGAATTAAGGCTGTAACACAACAAAAAATGTGGAATAAGTCAAGGGGTATGAATACTTTCTGAAGGTACTGTACCTTTTTCAAAGTCAAAGGAAAACCTGTAACCAATTGGCAACATGCATTAAGGCAACAATACACTTGTTCCATTGTTTTAAGGTTAAGGGAAAACTTAATTATAACATAAGTTGGTAAACGAGAACAAAGGCAAAAATGTACCTGAATATTTTAAGGAGTGGAATCATTTGAACAGAAGCAGATGTCCAGTGTATAATTTTGACTGAATGCCGTCAATATGTATGGAAACCAAGTCCCCCAACGTTGTCCATGGTTCCTTTGTCTGTGTCCAAATGGCAACGGCAACATTCCAATGAGGTCATAGTGTCTGACTCCAAGGCAGAAAATGGATCCTTTCTTCCCATGGCCTCTTGACCCTGAGGTGAGGGTCCCAGGAAAGCCATTCTGTGTAGGTGTCCCAATGTGTTAACAGCACAGAGTAAACAGAGATGGAATGGTTTCTCCAGCTGACGTCTCAGTGGCCCTTTAACACGCTAAATTAACACTAGCTAAAACGTGCGAGAGAACGTTATATTGGCCATCCTTGTGGTACTGGTATTCTAAATTTATAGTTGGTTTTTGATTCATTTGTAGCCTGCATGAATAGATGTACTTAATGAGCCAAACAATCATTGCTTTTATGCCCTGGTAAGTGTACCGAATCGATGAAACAAATAGCTTCTTGTAGACCTAATACACTTTGATGTGAACCGTGGCAAACAAAGTTGATCTTATGAGAATGCTGTGATGCTATCAGTCAGATATTTGGCCTAGCCTTCTTACTTTGAGCAATTTTCCTGATATGCTTTCTTGTACATTTCTTGTACATCACCTGTCCTCGCAAACGTTTGAGAGGACAGGTGAGTCAGTGTTTGATCATTACTACTAATGACTGTCTGTCAGTTACTGCTAACATTGAGACCATGTTGTTTGACTGACTTTTTCAAATTCCAGAGGGAATGTTTGACTGCTAGAGCTTATACTCTGTCTTAACGTTTATGATCTTTGGTGGAGGGACACAAGTTTGATAGTAAACCACCTTGTCATGTACAACAAGTTGTCTGACTAGACACTAGCCCTGCAGCTACTCCATTCTGCTAGTTTATACCTCATCACATTGCTGTAAATATAAGGTAATCTCTGAAGGATCTGATGTTTTCAAAGGGCTCTTTGTGCAAAGCAACCAAGTGTTTTTTGGAAGCAGTGGAGTGTGAGCTGTCAAGAAGAAGGACCCCGCCCATTTCCCATCTGTAATCTTCTGGGAAATAGGAGTGCTCAATAAAAAATGTAAAAACATTAGTGTTCGATGGCTGGGTGAGGTGAGGGTCCCAGGAGAGACATTATGTGGAGGTGTCCCAAACAGTACAGCGTGAACAGAGATGGAATGGCGTCTCCGGCTGACATCTGTTGCCCTTTAACACACCAAATTAACTGAAGCAAAAATGTGCAAGAGAACGTTATATTGGCCTTGATTGTGGCACTGGTGTTCTAACTGTGTAGTTGCTTTTCTGTTCATTTGTAGCCTGCGTGAATAGACGTACCTCATGAGACAAACAAACATTGCTTTTATGCTCTGTTAAATCTACCGAATCGATTAAACAAATGGCTTCTTATAGACCTAATACACTTTCATGTGAGCATTGGCAAACAAAGTTGATCATGAGAATGCTGTGAGATTATTATCAGTCAGATATTGTAAGTGTTTTGACCAAGGCTGTGTCTTGTTCGATTGTGGGACTTACTGTTGAAAATGAGCATTTGCTCAGTGATACTACTCCCTTCCTTGGTGATCTGTGTAGTGGAATCCTCAGAAACAATGGTAGACTCTAGTGAGACAAGATTGTCAGGGTTGAATGCAATCACTTTTAGCCACCCACGTCCCAGCACCAGCTGCTAGGAAATAGAGGTGACTTAAGTGACTGCTATGCCCAATGCTAACTAGCTGCAGAATGATGTTGCTCTCTTCGAAGATGACCTTTAATGGTCAACGGAAACCTTGATCATTGGAATTGAGTTGTCACTGATTCTGTCCATGCTTGCTGTAACTGACAGATGCACCATTGTAATGCTAACATAAATCTTCTAATGCTGTCATGTCATTCCTCAAGTCAGGATTAGGCCTCATTTAAAGTGCTTTAAGAAAAGTATTACCACCACTTGACTTTTTCGAAGTGGGATTAAAATGGATTTAATTGTCATTTTTTAGTCAGCGATCTATGCAAAATACTCTGTCAAAGTGGAAGATGGAAAATTAAACACTAATATATATCTCGATTGGATAAGTATTCAACCCCCTGAGTCCATACAAGTTAGAATCACATTTGCCAGCGAATACAGCTGTGAGTATTCTGGGTATGTCTCTGAGAGCTTTGCACACCTGGATTGTAAAATATTTGTGCCCAATATTCTTTAAAAAATTATTCAAGTTCTGTCAAGTTTCTACTACTTTTTTCTGCTTCTACAAAGTATTGATTCAGGGGTGTGAATACTCATGTAAATGTGATTTATGTATTTCATTTCCAATAAATTTGCTAACATTTCTAAAAACATGTTTTTACTTTGTCGTTATGGGGTATTGTGGGTAGATGGGTGAGAAAAAACATCTTAACACACTGGAATAAGTCAAGGAGCATGAGTACTTTCTGAAGGCACTGTAGCTACCTCAATTACCTCGTACCCCTGCACATCAACTCAGTACTGGTACTCCCTGTATATACTGTACCAGTCAAAGGTTTGGACACACCTACTCATTCCAGGGTTTTTCTTAATTTTTTACTATTTCTACATTGTGGAATAATAGTGAAGACATCAAAACTATGAAATAACACACATGGAATAATGTAGTAACCAAAAAAGTGTTAAATAAATCCAAATATATAATATTGTTTTGAGATTCTTCAAAGTAGCCACTCTTTGCCTAGATGACAGCTTTGCACACTCTTGGCATTCTTTCAACTAGCTTCATGAGGTAGTCACCTGGAATGCATTTCAATTAACAGGTGTGCCGTGTTAAAAGTTAATTTGTGGAATTTCTTTCCTTCTTAATGCGTTTGAGCCAATCAGTTGTGTTGTGACAAGGTAGTGGTGGTATACAGAAGATAGCCCTATTTGGTAAAAGACAAGTCCATATTATGGCAAGAACAGCTCAAATAAGCAAAGAGAAACAACAGTCCATCATTACTTTAAGACACGAATGTCAGTCAATGCGGAAAATGTCAAGAACTTTGAAAGTTTCTTCAAGTGCAGTCGCAAAAACCATTAAGCTCTATGATGAAACTGGCTCTCATGAGGACCGTCACAGGAAAAGAAAACCCAGAGTTACCTCTGCTGCAGAGGACACGTTGATTAGAGTTAAAAGCCTCAGAAATTGACGCCCAAATAAATGCTTCAGTTTAAGTAACAGACACATCTCAACATCAAGTGTTCAAAGGAGACTGTGTGAATCAGGCCTTCATGGTTGAATTGCTGCAAAGAAACCACTACTAAAGGACACAAATAATAAGAAGAGACTTGCTTGGGCCAAGAAACATGAGAAATGGACATTAGACCGGGGGAAATCTGTCCTTTGGTCTTAGTCCAAGTTTAGCCCAAACCGCCGTGTCTTTGTGAGACGCAGAGTAGGTAAATTGATAATCTCCGCATTTGTATTTCCCACCGTGAAGCATGGAGGAGGAGGTGTGATGGTGTGGGGGTGCTTTGCTGGTGACACTGTCAGTGATTTATTTAGAATTCAAGGCACACTTAACCAGCATGGGTACCAAAGAATTCTGCAGCGATACGCCGTCCCACTATCATTTGTTTTTCAACAGGATAATGACCCAACACACTTCCATCCTGTGTAAGGGCTATTTCACCAAGCAGGAGAGTGAGGCAGTGCTACATCAGATGACCTGGCTTCCACAATCACCCGACCTCAACCCAATTGAGATGGTTTGGGATGAGTTGGACAGCAGAGTGAAAAAGCAGCCAACTAGTGCTCAGCATCTGTGGAAAAGCATTCCAGGGGAAGCTGGTTGAGAGAATGCCAAGTGTGTGCAAAGCTGTCATCAAGGCAAAGGGTGGCTACTTTGAAGAATCTAAAATATAAAATCTATTTTGACTTTTTTGGTTCCTGCATGATTCCATATGTTATTTCATAGTTTTGATGTCTTTTCTATTATTCTACAATTTTAGAAAATAGTAAAAATAAAGAAAAACCCTTGAATGAGTATGTGTGTCCAAACTTTTTACTGTATATATAGCCATGTTTTTTGTCCTTTTTATTCACTGTGTATTTATTCCTTGTGTCACTATTTCAGTTTTTATTTTATTTTGTATCTTTATCTTTAACTCTGCGTTGTTGAAGAGGACCTGTAAGTAAGCATTTCACTGTTAGTCTACACCTGTTGTTTATGAAGCATGTGACAAATAACATTTGATTTACATTTTTTTATATTATTGCATGTAAAAAAAAAAATCGCCAACATTTATCAAATCAAAAGAAATGTTCGCCGAATACAACAGGTGTAGACTTTACCGTGAAATGCTCATTTACAGTTCAGAAAATATTTAATAAATAAACTAAAGTTAAAAGATAACCCAATAAAAAAACTATGAGGGGGGTACCAAGTCAATGTACAGGGGGTACAGGTTAGTCAAGGTAATTTGTACATGTAGGTAGGGGTAAAGTGTAGCATCAACATCATGTACAAAATAAGTTCAAAATAATGCTAAAAAAACACACAAAATAGAACAATTGGTTAGGAGTCCGTAAAATGGCAGCCATCCCCTCCGGCAGCGACAGCCATGTATACATTAGTGAATCAATTATGCAATCATACAATCAATTTGACTTTGGTAAAACAATATAACTACATAATGGTAATCATTTATTTGAATTGCAAATCTCTATTGATAAACTGGGTAAATCAAGATGTAGCCTAGGTCTATCCACAATACAGGTGAATGCATATTCAGTAGGAGTGTGTGCATGCATTGAGTTTTTGAGCTTGTTTTGGCTGATTTCATGGAGCAGATGGCAATCTGTTTCCCTTCCATTTGGGACTTACTTTATTGTACTGATCAACAACAATTGCATAGAATTTGCTTATTTTATAGAAATGTATCTTTAAGCAGTTACGACGTCGTGCATGAGGAAGGAGGGGGGCGGCCCGTCAGTCAGATCACAGAGGCAATAGATCATCTTTAGGAGACACATAAGACAGAATAAGTGAATAAATAACGTTTTTGGTTGCAGTCAGCTTTGAAATCAGCATATTTTGTGTTATGGTTTGCATAGTATCACAAACAAAGTACTAGGGTAGTGAATTGATGTCAACAGGCAGGGAAAGAGCCTACAAAGCTGGAAGCTACCGTTTTTTTTTCTTGCATTGTAAAGTATTCTAGCCTGTATGGACATTGTTTTGCAAACAGTAATTTCTTCATGCCGGGTTGCATTATTCAAGTGTGTTAACTTCTGTGCAGCATGAGAGGGAAGCTAACATAATCCAGCCCAGAGTCCCATTGCAGGTTAGCAATGAGTAAGTGGAGCAGGCAGGGTGCGCTATAACAGACAGGCTTTATCCATGAGACATATTTGATAGAAGTACGGGAAGTAATAAATTCTATTATCAAACTGTTTTTCATGTTCTAGTGTCAAAGTTTTGGTATACCGTGCAACACTATTTTATATATATATATTTTTTTCATCTCTACCCAATGTGGACCTGACTGAGACAATGGGATGCTTTCAATGTTTTGGCAATTAAATGTTCACTATTTTTGGCTTTTGAATTTGATCCGTGAGACATATTTGATAGAAGTACGGGAGTGTGGAACCACCCAGACTCTTGAGCAATCGTGGGAGACGATCAGGGAGGTGACCAAGAACCCAATGGTCACTCTAACAGAGCTCCAGAGTTCCTCTGTGGAGATGGGAGAACCTTCCAGAAGGACAGCCATCTCAGCAGCACTCCATCTATCAGGCCTTTTATGGTAGAGTGGCCCGGGATTGAACCAGAGTGTGTCATGGTAGAGTAGCCCGGGATCGAACCAGAGTGTGTAGTGACGCCTCTAGCACTGAGATGCAGTGCCTTAGACCGCAGCGCCATTCGGGAGCTACGTTACAACCTTATTTTCAAATGTATTAAATAGTTTTTTCCCCTTACCTACACACAAAACTCCATATTGACAAAGCAAAAGCATATATATATATTTTTTTACAAGTTTATATTAATAAATGAAATATTACATTTACATAGGTATTAACACCCTTTACTTAGTACTTTGTTGAGGCACCTTTGGCAGCGATTACAGCCTCGAGTCTTCTTGGGTATGGTGCTACAAGCTTGGCACACCTGTATTTGGGGAGTTCCTCTCATTCTCCTCCACAGATCCTCTTGAGCTTTGTCAGGTTGGATGGGGAGCGTCGCAGCACAGCTATTTTCAGGTCTTTCCAGAGATGTTTGATTGGGTTCAAGTCCTGCGTTGTCTTGGCTGTGTGTTTAGGGTCGTTGTCTTGTTTGAAGGTGAACCTTCGCCACAGTCTGAGGGTCCTGAGCACTCTGGAGCATGTTTTCATCAAGGATCTCACTTTACTTTGCTTCGTTCATCTATCCCTTGATCCTGACTAGTCTCCCAGTCCCTGCTGCTGAAAAACATCGCCACAGCATGAAGCTGCCTCCACCATATTTCACCATAGGGATGGTGCCAAGTTTCCTTCAGATGTGACGCTTGGCTTTCAGGCCAAAGAGTTCAATCTTGGTTTCATCAGACTAGAGAATTTTGTTTCTCATGGTCTGAGAGTCCTTTAGTTGCCTTTTGGCAAACTCCAAGCGGGCTGTCATGGGCCTTTTACTGAGGAGTGGCTTCCGCCTTGCCACTCTACCATAAAGGCCTGATTTGGTGGAGTGCTGCAGAGATGGTTGTCCCTCTGGAAGGTTCTCTCATCTCCACATCATGTCCAGTCAATTGAATTTACCACAGGTGGACTTCAATCAAGTTGTAGAAACATCTCAAGGATGAAACAGCTCAATTTCAAGTCTTATAGCAAAGGTCTGAATACTTAAGTAATAAGGTATTTGTTTTTTTTATTTTTAATACATTTGCAAACATTGCTGAAAATCTGTTTTCACTTTGTCATTATGTGGTATTGTGTGTAGATTGATAACGTAACAAAATGTGGAAAAAGGAAGGGGTCTGAATACTTTCTGAATGCACTGTGTGTGTGTTCAACAACCAGCTGATCATACTTCAGGTATGCGACGTTGCCTTTCTTTGATCTTCAATTAATCGTGCGCGCAGTTCCTTGCTTTTGGGGCGTATCTTTTCAGAGAAGTTTTCATTGATGAAGACTTTGGTTCCCTTCAGGCACTTGGCTCTCCTGTGAATTTCCTCCTTGTATTTGAACCTGAGCAGTTTCACAACTACACACCTGGGCCGTCAATCTGGGAAGAAAGTGCCATTCCTATGCGCCCTCTCCATCTTGATGAGTTTAGGGTCCAGTTTGAGTTGATCTGCCTGGAGTTTCTTGGCCTTGACTTCTGTGTCATGCCAAGTTTCATTCTTTTACGTCCTCAATTCCATCGATTGAAATGTTATTGCACCTCGATTGATTTTCAACTTAGTCTCCTTTGAAAGAGTGCTTGTCAAGTGATGCTTTGAAAATTGCAAAATCCTCAGACATGGTTTTGAATGTGGTCTTGCTGGTGACATTGGCGGCCTTTAGCTCCCTCACCTCTGACTGCGTAAATTCCAAACTGTGCTTAAATTCCATTACATCCTAAAACAGATCGTCACCCCTTTTGTTGGTAGAATCCATAGAGTTACAGGAAGGACTTAAAGTTATTTTCCTGTGACTATTAAATCTTCATAAAAATATTTTTAGTTCATGGATTGTAGTGCTTGATACGTATTCCTCTTCCACCTTGAGCTTCGCTATTGTTTTTCTATCTAATATTCGCCAAGCTACAAGCTTATTGCAAGCTAAAATGAGTCCGCCAACACAACCCACACCCTGCCTCCCAAAAACAAGCTCTGCCAGTGAAATGGCAAAACATACAAGCAACACAGACTTGATCACACATGCACCAGTACGATAAATGGAGAGAAGGCTGAGAACTCACTGTATGGACCCTGGCTACACTTTAGAAAGCGAGCGGGAGATTACCAACTTGCAAGTTAGTGCTGTGGATACAGGCAGTATGCGGGGCAGTAAGCCAAAACACCAGCCGAAAATGCTTCGGAGAGACGGTGGTAGGAGCATTCATTCACCCACGGAACGAGCAGCGCGAACGAGCAGTGTAAAATGGATTAAATAATAAATGGATTTATTAGACTATTTTAAAGGCACATATCAGCGGCTTGTATGCGTGGAGGCCTGGAGATGCTAAACGGGTTTGTTAATTAACGGGTGTGTGGTTTTCTTATGACATCAAAGCGTTCTTTATTATAATCCTCAACACCTCAACTTTCAGAACACATCTACTCCTCTCGATTTACAGCATTTCCCTCACTCAAGCAACACATTGGCAATATTAGTGGGAGGGATGAGGGAATCTTCGAGTCGCGCACGGTGCTGAAGTTTATAACGGCTGTCAGTCAACGCATACAGCGCTGTGAAGCCCAGAGCTCTGACACCATATATATCACTTTACTGTACAGCCACTGCGTTCCAATTTACAGTGAGGGAAAAAAAGTATTTGATCCCCTGCTGATTTTCTACATTTGCCCACTGACAAAGAAATGATCAGTCTATAATTTTAATGGTAGGTTTATTTGAACAGTGAGAGACAGAATAACAACAAAAAAATCCAGAAAAACGCATGTCAGAAATGTTATAAATTGATTTGCATTTTAATGAGGGAAATACATATTTGACCCCCTCTCAATCAGAAAGATTTCTGGCTCCCAGGTGTCTTTTATACAGGTAAAAAACTGAGATTAGGAGCACTCCCTTTAAGAGTGTGCAGTCCACAGAAGCAATCAATCAATCAGATTCCAAACTCTCCACCATGGCCAAGACCAAAGAGCTCTCCAAGGATGTCAGGGACAAGATTGTAGACCTACACAAGGCTGGAATGGGCTACAAGACCATCGTGAGAAGGTGACAACAGTTGGTGCGATTATTCGCAAATGGAAGAAACACAAAAGAACTGTCAATCTCCCTCGGCCTGGGGCTCCATGCAAGATCTCACCTCGTGGAGTTGCAATGATGTCACGTCCTGGCCAGTATAAGGGTTAATTGTCATTGTAGTTTGGTCAGGACGTGGCAGAGGGTATTTGTTTTATGTGGTTCGGGGTGGTGTTTTGGTAAAAGGGCGTTTGATTTAGTATTTCCGGGTTTTTGGTTTATGTTTATGTATTTCTATGTGGAGTCTAGTGAGTGTGTTTCTATGGTTGATTAATTGGGGTTGGGACTCTCAATTGAAGGCAGGTGTTTTCTCTTTGCCTTTGATTGAGAGTCCCATATATTAGGGTGTGTTTGTGTTTGTCATTTGTGGGAGATTGTTTCTTGTTTAGCGTGTGTGAGCCTAACAGGACTGTCTAGTAGATCGTGAGTACGTTGTTTATTATTTTGTGTTCACTTTTGAGTTAATAAAACTTCAAGATGAACATTCATAATTCTGCTGCATATTGGTCTTCCTTTTCCGATGATGATTTCGCCATATCGTCTGACGACGACGAAATCCCTGACAAATGATCATGAGAACGGTGAGGAATCAGCCCAGAACTACACGGGAGGATCTTGTCAATGATCTCAAGGCAGCTGGGACCATAGTCACCAAGAAAACAATTGGTAACACACTACGCCGTGAAGGACTGAAATCCTGCAGCGCCCGCAAGGTCCCCCTGCTCAAGAAAGCACATATACATGCCCGTCTGAAGTTTGCCAATGAACATCTGAATGATTCAGAGGACAACTGGGTGAAAGTGTTGTGGTCAGATGAGACCAAAATGGATCTCTTTGGCATCAACTCAACTCGCCGTGTTTGGAGGAGGAGGAATGCTGCCTATGACCCCAAGAACACCATCCCCACCGTCAAACATGGAGGTGGAAACATTATGCTTTGGGGGTGTTTTTCTGCTAAGGGGACAGGACAACTTCACCGCATCAAAGGGACGATGGACGGGGCCATGCACCGTCAAATCTTGGGTGAGAACCTCCTTCCCTCAGCCAGGGCATTGAAAATGGGTCGTGGATGGGTATTCCAGCATGACAATGACCCAAAAAACACGGCCAAGGCAACAAAGGAGTGGCTCAAGAAGAAGCACATTAAGGTCCTGGAGTGGCCTAGCCAGTCTCCAGACCTTAATCCCATAGAAAATCTGTGGAGGGAGCTGAAGGTTCGAGTTGCCAAACGTCAGCCTCGAAACCTTAATGACTTGGAGAAGATCTGCAAAGAGGAGTGGGACAAAATCCCTCCTGAGATGTGTGCAAACCTGGTGGCCAACTACAAGAAACATCTGACCTATGTAATTGCCAACAAGGGTTTTGCCACCAAGTACTAAGTCATGTTTTGCAGAGGGGTCAAATACTTATTTCCCTCATTAAAATGCAAATCAATTTATAACATTTTTGACATGCGTTTTTCTGGATTTTTTTGTTGTTATTCTGTCTCTCACTGTTCAAATAAACCTACCATTAAACATATAGACTGATCATTTCTTTGTCAGTGGGCAAATGTACAAAATCAGCAGGGGATCAAATACTTTTTTCCCTCACTGTAGGTGCTTATCAATTTCAAAATCTGCCATTTTCAACCTGTATACGGGATGACGAGCTGTTAGTCGAAAGGGCTACAAAGCTTTAAATTAATTCTATAGTAATTATTTAATAATGCATTTCATGTTTACATTTTTTTAAATTGAAAACCATGATTATTATGTAATAACCGAACCGAAACCGACCACAAAACTCACTCATCGCTCAGCACTACCAGCTACACACCATGTGTCACATCCTGACCATAGTAAGCTGTTATTTTGTATGGTAGATTAGGTCAGGGCGTGACGGGGGTTTTTCTAGTTGAGTTTTTCTATATTGTTATGTTCTAGTTTTGTATTTCTATGTTGGGTTGTTCTAGTTTTGTATTTCTATGTTGGGCTTTGTTTGGGATGATCTCCAATTAGAGGCAGCTGGTCATCGTTGTCTCTAATTGGAGGTCATATTTAAATTGGTGTTTGTTCCACCTGGGTTTGTGGGAGATTATTTTTGAGTAGTGTATGTTTCACCTCTGCGTCACGGTTGTTGTTTTTGTCATTCAGTTTATTTATGTATTGCTTAGTTTCACAGTGTAAATAAAATGTGGAACGACACATGCTGCACTTTGGTCTGCTTCTCCTTTCGACAACCGTGACACCATGAAACGTGTCCGTCAATAATCCACAGTATAATATCGTTTTCATTCTTCATTCAGAGCTCAGCCATGATCCTGTGGACTATCCAGCTGAAGAAACAAGAAGGTTCTGGGTCAAATTATGTCAATCACTTTCTAATTGCTCTCGCCTGAAATATGCTTGTTGGCACAGGCTTTTATAGATGGAACCGGAAAACAAACTGGTCTTTGCTCTCCATCCAACATCCCTCATTATCATGTAGCTAACATATTGAGAATTCAATACTGATATTTTCTCCAAATGAGTGTTGTTGGAGAGACAAATAAATAAATGGGTGATGGCAAGAGGACTGCCGTTCCTTGGAAGCACGTCTATCTCACTCCACTTGTGAGTCCAGAGCAAATGGTACGTGTATTGCCTCAACTTTGTTCGCAGGAAGTGTTCTCAGGACACAGATAATCTTGGTTTTCAGAAGCTTAAATGTGCTCCATGTAACAGCAGGAGCTGCCACCTGAGACTTCATTAGGCCCTTTCTCTTAGCTCTCAGTGGGTGGTGTGATTCAGCCTCTCTTGCCAATATTTCCACAGAACGTTGTAATGTCTTTGTTACCATTATTCTTTGTGATCGCCTTCTTAAATTGAACAATTTCCCTGAAATGCTTTCTTGTACATTATACAACTGTATATTGATTCAGGATCCAAACGTTTGAGAGGGCAGGTGAGTCAGTGTTTTTGGAAGCAGTGGAGTGTGAGTTGCCAAGAAGACGGACCCCGCCCATTTCCCATCTGTAATCTCCTGGGAAATAGGAGTGTGCAGTAAAAAATAAACAAAGAGTTCGATGGTTGGACTCTTCTGAATCCGTCATTGATTGGGATCTGGCCGACCTCACAAATGAACGGGTCCTCAGGCATTAAGGCCAGAGACATGTCAAACAGCCGTTGTCGCTTTTCCACTTTCCATACTCCTGGAACATTTGAAAGCCTTAACAGAGTCAAGGAGTCTATCACCATTACATTCAAGTAACCTATGTTAGTGCGTGGCCTCGATTAGATCTAGGGATTCAATCTGTCCTCTTTTAGCCTCCTTAGAGGGGTCTATCTCTAGCCCTATCCCCATCAACAAGTCCTTTCCAGACTTTACCCATATTTAAACTGGGGAGCAAAGGACACGGTGTCATCTGACTCAAATAACTTTCTCCAACAGACCATATCTCTCTCCATCACCATATCATTTCTTCTCCTCACATGCTAATGTCACTTACTAAAATGGCGCCTCGCCTCGAGCTCCTTCAAGACATTACTGCTTTCTGCACCTGCACTGTTGGAGCTTAAGAATTTCACAGTACACTGCAACTACATCTGCGACCCTGTACATGTGACTAAATAAAAAAATAAAAAAGTGTCCACTGTGTGTTCGTACAGCTTCCACCACGATTATTGAAGAAATACACAATCTGAAAAATGTGCAAGCAATACTCAATGTGAAAGAATGCACCTTAATGCAATGGGATCGGATTCATACTTTCCGAAAACTATTTTTAAATAACATTACCAAAAGCACAATGCTGTGCAACTTTCTTCAGGTTTTTATGTCAAACTTTAACACTTCTAGTCCTAAGAGCCAAACATTTGAAGCTGCTTTGCTCAACATCAAGGAATAGAGTCAACATTTGTCCAACTAGCTAGCTAAAGGGCAGAAAAATCATTGAGGATCAAGAGCATACTTAGATGATTAGATTAGGTTCAGAAGTGAGACAAGTTTTCCTCTCTCTCATTCCTTCACACATATGTTACGCTCTAAGGGGGAATTTATTACGTTTTCTTTAAGGATCGTATTCTGTCTTATTTAACCGAAAGCCAAGCCACTCAGTGTTATGGAAGACACAGGTCGATTGCGTGAGAATAGTGGTTTGTTTCTCTCTATGGATGCTTTAATCGACCAGAGAGTTCAGCCTGTCTTTCTTTTGGAAAAGTTGAGTCTCTCAATACTTTTATGTATAAAACACTTATTAACCTAGTACAGCAAATGTATGTAAATCAATGTAAATCAAAGCAACAACTGTCTCATTTACATGATTATTTCTCACACAGTATAGACTGACCCTTAAGATGATTCACCTATATTTTGTATCATGGTTTATGTAAAGTAATAAGTGGTTGGTGCCACTCTTAATAACACCCTTGAGTGTGATTTCCCTCCAGTGTTCAATTACAGGGGTTCTACCTCAGTTATATTCATCACGAGAGCCGAGAGGCAAAACTTAATCAACGTTTTTGATTAACCCAGGAAACTCAATACTTTTACCATGACTTGAAATATTGAATGGTTGCCAAAGCATAACACACAAGACATACTTCAGACTATACAGCCTTTTATCATTGGACACACCAGCCCGCCAACGTTGGTTGATTGGGTTTAGTTTTAAACCCATGTTATGATTTTTTATTGTCTGACAGGATGAACGACAACAGGACCGAAAACTGTTTTTGTAATAAAGGGGGCTGTAAAGGGGAACAGTCAATGAGCTCTGAAAGAAACCGCAGAAAAAGAATCGGTGTATTTACACTGCATTTGGGTCCGGCTGGAAATGTGTGGTCAAATTAGGTGGGCTCTGTAGGTTTAGTAGAAAAAAGGTTTTGAGTGAATTTAGTCTCTGCAGTGCGATTCAATGTTATTTTCATTGTGCTTTCTACTCAGCCTTGTCTCAAAGCTCTTACCAAAAGGCTAAGGCCCCTGGTCTCTTACAAACCAAAACTATGGCAACAGTGGCAGCCAGGGAAGAACCTCAAATTCAGAGTGGAAAAACCTCTAAGTGAATCAGACAATGACATAATGACAAAGTGAAAACAGGTTTTTAGAAAAAAAACTAATACCTTATTTACATTAGTATTCAGACCCTTTTCTATGTGACTGGATATTGAGCTAAGGTGCATCCTGTTTCCATTGATCATCCTTGAGATGTTTCTACAATGTGATTGGAATCCACCTGTGGTAAATTCAATTGATTTGTCTTGATTTGGAAAGGCACACACCTGTCTATATAAGGTCCCACAGTTGACAGTGCATGTCAGAGCAAAAACCAAGTCATGAGGTCGAAGGAATTGTCCGCAGAGCTCTGAGACAGGATTGTGTCGAGGCACAGATCTGGCGAAGGGTACCAACAACTTTGTGCAGCGTTAACGGTGCCCAAGAACACAATGGCCTCCATCATTCTTAAATGGAATACGTTTGGAAACACTAGACTCTGCCTAGAGCTGGCTGCCACGCCAAACTGAGCAATCAGGGGAAAGAACCTTGGTCAGGGTGGCGACCAAGAACCCGATGGTCACTCTGACAGAGCTCCAGAGTTCCTCTGTGGAGATGGGAGAACCTTCCAGAAGAACCACCATCTCTACCACACTCCACCAATCAGGCTTTTATGGTAGAGTGGCCAGACGGAAGCCACTCCACAGTAAAAGGCATATGACAGTCCACTTGGAGTTTGCGTAAAGGTAACTAAAGGACTCTCAGACCATGAGAAATAAGATTATCTGGTCTGATGAAACCAACTCTTTGGCCTGAATACCAAGCGTCATGTCTGGAGGAAACCTGGCACCATCCCTACGGTGAAGCATGGTGGTGGCACCATAGTGTGGGGATGTTTTTCAGCGGCAGGGCCTGGGAGACTAGTCAGGATCGAGGGAAACATGAACAGAGCAAAGTACAGCGAGATCCTTAATGAAAACCTGCTCCAGAGCTCTCAGGACTTCAGACTGGGGCGAAGGTTCACCTTCCAACAGTATAACAACCCTAAGCACACAGCCAAGACAACCCAGGAGTCTCTGAATGTCCTTGAGTGGGCCAGCCAGAGCCTGGACTTTAACCCGATCGAACATCTCTGGAGAGACCTGAATATAGCTGTGCATCCAACCTGACAAAGCTTGAGAGGATCTGCAGAGAAGAATGGGAGAAACTCCCCAAATACAGGTGTGCCAAGCTTGTAGCGCCACACCCAAGAAGACTCAAGGCTGTAATCGCTGCCACAGATGCTTCAACAAAGTCAATTTTTATTTTCAATACATTTGCAAAAATGTCTAAGCCTGTTTTGCTTTGTCATTATGGAGTATTGTGTGTAGATGGATGTGGGGGGGAAAAACAATTTAATCCATTTTAGAATAAGGCTGTAATGTAGCAAAATGTGGAAAAAGTCAAGGGGTCTGAATACTTTCCGAATGCACTGTATGTGAATTTGTCCCTGTACTTTTGGTCCCCTAAAATGAGGGGACTATGTACAAAAAGTACATTATATACATTATATACATACATTTTTGCTTTGTCATTATGGGTGTTGGATTCTAGCTTGAAATATACTTGTTCATGTTACTAGACTAGAACTTATTGATTACTTTACATGTAAAAGGAATGTATATGATGGGGTCAATGAAGGGTAGGTAGGGACTTGGTATACGTTACTAAGTGCAGAAAGTTTGTATTCTGCTCCGTGTTTCTAAGGAGGGAGCCGAAGAGCAATAGTTAGTCTCTGATAAGGCAGGCCAGCTGCGGAACTAGGGAGGAATGCGTCTCGAGGTCAAGTCAACAGATGAAATGAGAAGAAACCTCTGGGAGGGAGGCCAGAGAGGCCCACCACAACGACTCTCCTACTACAGTCCTATCTCACACATACACTTCCATGCCCACGAAGGTTTTAGTATCAGGCAAGGCTGTGACTACACCAGTGAGAGGAACCAATTAAGTTCCTGCCTAGCAACAGATGTATTGGCTGTCTAGATGTGTAAGGAGTTTCTAAATATATTTGCTTGTGTAATCATACCTTGTCTTTTCAGCTGTGGGTGAATACACTTAGTTTGAGCTTTTTCTAGTTGTACGTTTTTACTCTGTTGTTTTCAGAACCTACAGTAACATGGAGTATTGTGTGTAGATATGAGGGACAAAACAACAATTGAATCAATTTTAGAATAAGGCTGTTACATAACAAAACATGGGAAAAGTTAAGGGGTCTGAATACTTACTGAATGCACTGTATATGTTCTGATCCCTAACTTCCATTTATGCTTAAAGCGTGGTGCACCTTTATTGTGTGTGTGCTATGGAAATACATTTATGTTTATAATATGAACAGGTGTGTATTGTAATGTTTGCTTTAAGTGTGAAGTGATCATGATGTGAACTGGCTTGTTCTCATTGGTCAGAAGCATCCTGGGTATTGGTATTTAAACCCCGTAATTTCTTTGTCTGCGGGTCAGAGACAGAACAAGGAAAAGTCTGCATTCTGACGGGTACAGACATGATTGAAACCTGGGTTTTCTTTTGAGTTTATTAGGCCTACTTTTTGTTCATTGTCTTGTTTATTTGTATTTGTAAATACTTGTACAGTTACCGGATATATAAATTATTCTCCTACCAATTAAAAACCCTCACTTTGGCATCACATCCGTCAAGTTCGTCAGCCTCCTCACTGTTAAAAACCTACTGCTGGGTCAACCTTCACACCTGCTCTATACCGTAATTAGGAAGGTGATATTATATCAAATAATGAGACGTGTCGGGGTTGAGGTAATATACAGCCTTGCTTCTCTCTAGCCCAACATTACTGTAGGTTGCTATATTATTTCCACTGACTGTCAACCCAATACCCTTTCATACTCGTGCCACATTGGGACAGTGATGTGCTTTATCTCTCTATGAAAGATGTCCTCTGTTCATGCTCCTGAAGAGTCTTAAAATGCCAAATTTGTGATTGGGATATGATGGTATACTGGTTCCCCCAGAATATTAATTATAACAGTCCCGACATTGATCCCTGTGGCACTCCATTCATCTATCACATCACCACGCCGTAGAACGGGAAGTGATATAAGCCTCTTTGATGTGTGAGTATCACATATTGCTGACTTATCCTCCTCTTGCATAATGTCCTTCTTGAAGGCAGGAAATTAAACCACAAAAGTATGAAACCCTTCTTATTCACGTGTATTACATTTTGATTCCTTGATTTTCCAAGAGTTGTTTTAAGATTTTTAGATGACACAAGTGGTGCGTTTGATACTGTGTATTAACATTTGCGGATAAATAAATCCTATGTACTGTCAGCACTTACCTGTGACTGTAGAAAGTGTGGACTACATACCACATATTTAGTGTTTGATATGCCCAGTTTTGTAGTACATATGGTTAGCAACTGCTGTGTTTGCATGCAGATGACCTCTTGCTGGGTCCAGTCAACAAATTGGTCTGGCCCTGACCCCAGGGCACTCTGGGATTCCTGACATATAGGCTCCGATGTCATCAACTCTCTCGCCTGCTGTCCTCGCCTTCCAACTTCCTTAAAACGCTACATTTTAACAGATGTATTGGAACAGGCCAAGCGTGGCTTTTCGTAGATGAAGAAATACTACAGACTCGCGTTTCAGATGAGTGCTTCCAGATGTATGGGTTCTTAAACATTAGATGCCCGGGGGATCATAGTCATGACAGAAAAGTGGATGACATTATCTCCCAAACAGGGCACCTTTGTTGGTTGAAAAGACAATGTTTAACATGCACATGCCAATGAGTGGATAGTCCAGTTGGCCATTGGCTTGCTCACAATCGCAAGTTAGCACTGACCATTAGTTTTATGATTTGTGGGGATGGGGTCCGGAATTTGGCAACTCCGAATTAATGGTGACTTTATATCAAGTCTCCACTGTGTCAACAGGACCCCAGCTTTCTCAGCGTAAATTCAGTTGTACTTTTGGATTCATCACTTTTGCCAATGCAGGGTTTGCAGTAGGTTAGAACACAGCACGTGTGACGACGTAGGAATGCGTTGTACCCATTTGATCAAACACACATAGGTAGACTACTTTTCTAACAACAAATTGTATTCTATTAGACCCATTCTGTATTATGCATTACTTGCAACTAGGGTTGCAAAGGGTCGGAAACTTTCCGGTACATTTCCAGAATTTTTCCGGAAATGTTCCATGGGAAGTTAAGTCCTGGAATTTGGGGAATTTGCTTAAATTCATCAAAAAGGTTATCTTGTAACAGGAACCTTTTTTGTTGGATACACATAAGGCAATTCTAGTTCTTGTGGCATATTTTGGTTAAACTATACCCAATTCAATCGAATTGCAACCATCTGCCTGCACAGTGCATTCTTCCGTCACATGTACAGCTGATTCTCAAGAACTTGCACACTGAGATGCTATTGAGCCCACACTACTACACTGTCTGAGCCAAGGACTACATGCTTTCTGGTAAGTTTTGATTACAATACTGGGTGGGTGAATATATTTTATGACATGATTTTTTGTTAACTAGTAAATAGTAGCCTACAGCAAAGTGTGTTTGAATCATTTCTAAGTTAACAATTTCTGCTAGTTTGTTTTGCTACCATGTGGGTTTTAGCTTGCTTGAGCCTGCTGAGTGTTAATTCCATACATGTTTAATTTTAAAACATTTTTCTTACAAAGGAGTTGTTTAATCTAACTGCTTAACTATTTATCTGTACATGGAATTGTATTTCTTTTTTTTTACTCATTTTTGTTCTAATCTTTACAGGAAAATGACATGGGCACTATCTGATGTGTGGAGAAATTTCAATGCAGCAAATGTAGAAGGAAAAGCTGTGTACATTTGCAAATACTGTGCTAAATCATATGTGAAGAATGCAACAAAGATGCAGAATCATCTGGCCAAGTGCATAAAGTTCCCACAGCGCTCACAACAAGCAACTTCTGACAAAAGTCCCTCTACTTTTATTCAAGGTGAAAATGATGAATCGGACATCTCTAGCAACAGCTCATGGTCCACCTGGAATCAGAAGTGTTTTTGGACTCAATGGGGGAACGTAGTCAGGGAAATGCTGATGAATGTTTTGCTCGAGCTGTGTATGCAACTGGTTCACCTCTGATTCTCAGAGGCAATGGGTATTAGAAGAGATTTCTGAATGCTCTTCGCCCAGCATACACCCCTCCAACCAGACATGCTTTATATACTAATTTGCTGGATGCAGAGTTCAACAGAGTTAAAGTGAAGGTCAAGCAAATCATAGAGAAAGCAGACTGTGTTGCAATCATCTCTGATGGGTGGTCGAATGTTCATGGGCAAGGAATAATTAACTACACCTCCACCCCTGAACCAGTATTCAACAATAGCACAGACACAAGGAACAAGAGACACACTGGTCTCTACATTGCAGATGAACTGAAGGCAGTCATCAATGACCACAGAAGGTATTTGCAC
Source organism: Salmo trutta (assembly GCF_901001165.1). NCBI lineage: Eukaryota > Metazoa > Chordata > Actinopteri > Salmoniformes > Salmonidae > Salmo > Salmo trutta. The sequence continues at coordinate 34,557,425 of NC_042984.1, forward strand.
TGGTGACAGACAATGCTGCGAACATGAAGGCTGCGTGGTCTAAAGTGGAGGAGTCCTACCCTCACATCACACCCATTGGCTGTGCTGCTCATGCATTGAATCTGCTCTTCAAGGACACCATGGCACATAAAACCATGGATACACTCTACAAGAGAGCCAATGAAATGTGAAGTGTCATCAAGTTACAGCAGCAATCTACCTCACCAAGCAAAGTGAGAAGAATAAGAGCACCATATTGTAGCTGCCAAGCAACACCTGTTGGGGTGGTGTTGTCATCATGTTTGACAGTCTCCTGGATGGGAAGGAATCTCTCCAAGAAATGGCCATATCACAGTCTGCCGATATGGACAGCCCCATCAAGAGGATCCTCCTAGATGATGTATTTAGGGAGAGAGTGGTAAGCAGCCTGAAACTCCTGAAACCTATAGCAGTAGCAATTGTGCGGATTGAGGGAGACAATGCCATCCTGTCTGATGTTCAGACTCTGCTTGCAGATGTAAGAGAAGAAATCCGTACTTCCCTGCCCACTTCACTGTGATGCAAGCAGAGGAAACTGAAATTTTGAAATGCATCAAAAAGCATGGAGATTTCTACCTGAAGCGTTTACACGCCGCAGCGTACATGTTGGACCCCAAATATGCTGGCAAGAGGATCCTGTCTGATACAGAGATCAACAAGGCCTACGGTGTCATCACTACCGTGTCTCGCCACCTTGGCCTGGATGAGGGCAAGGTTCTTGGCAGTCTGGCGAAGTACACTTCCAAGCAAGGGCTTTGGGATGGAGATGCAGTATGGCACTCGTGCCAACATGTCTCATCAGCCACCTGGTGGAAGGGACTTTGTGAATCTGAGGCTCTTTACCCTGTTGCCTCCGTCATCCTCCAAATCCCACCGACATCAGCCGCCTCAGAGCGCAACTGGTCCTTGTTTGGGAACACACACACCAAAGCACGCAACAGGCTGACCAACACAAGGGTTGAAAAATTGGCGGCCATCCGGGCAAATGTGAGGCTTTTTGAGCCTGACAACGAGCCATCCTCAACAAGTTTGGAAAGTGACAGTGAAGATGAGGCCTCAGAGTCTGATGTTCAAGAGGTGGACATTGAGGAGGTCCAGGGAGAAGACATGGAAGCCTGAGGGGAAGACAACTAAAGCTTTAGTGAAAACATTTTTGGGAGATGCGATGGATCATTTAATATTCCCTTTTGTTGTTCAGTGAAATCATCCCATGTGAAGAGTCAACTCATTTAATTAAAGTTCAATTCGTAACTAAATAGTTTTAAAAATGTATATTGGAAGGATTTAATCATTTGCAATTATGTCTACTTATGATAAGGTAAAAGGTTTGTTTCTGTCTCCATATTATATGGTAAATATATCCAATGCAAAAAACATCTACATTGAAATGGTATTAATATTAATTTGCATATATTCCCGTTAATTCCCACGGAAAGTTTCCACCTCTGAATATTCCCCAAAATGTGCAACCCTACTTGCAACACATGCTGGTCTTGGGAAAACATTGTAAGCTGACTATACGCCCCCATCTGTTACAGTATGTTGTTAATGTACTGTAAATAAGAAAAAGTTATCTATTTCCAAACATGTCTTCTCTCAGCAGGGTTGTGTTTTGTACACAGTGTATGTGATCAGTATGTTGATGATGCATTCATTTCAGTCAATAATTTGGAATTAGAAGTCTAGAAAGCCTAGCCAGCCAGTGCATTTGTGGCACACCTCGTGTTGGCTATAGAGACTTAATTACCATCCTCATTCAGAATAAATGTATAAATGGTAACAGTATCAAGATACTGAAGCACATTTGATTGCTATGCTAGTAGTTATTGCAAATGTTGTGTGTGGGGTTCCCGTAGTTTAATCCAGTAAAAGTATTTTATCTAGTGCCTCTTTCAGCCCTTATGCTGCCTGTCACCCAGTTATTTATGATATGACCTTGTTAGGCTACTCAATGTCTTTGTAGGCCTATCATGCAAACAAAAACTTGTTACTCATTACATTTATACAAATGCAAAACTTTCAATCTATCATTCACTGGTGTGTATAATTTCCATTCCGACGTTACATGTATCCATCGCAGTGCCATTACATACCGTTGAAGTACAGATCTAGGTCATTGTACAAACTATATGTAGGTCATATGGACAAGGATTCAGACAATTATGGAGTTGTATAAGACTGAAGCCAACACATCTCTCCCGGTCTTCCTCAACCAGCTCTCCAGACTAACGAAGACAAGGTCGGATGCACCATCCCATATAGCGTTCTTGTCTTCCTCCACAACCACCGCTCTGAGACCCAGAGCTGTTGCCTTGCAGATTTGGTCCTCCATCCACCACAGCCTTTAGCGGGGACACGACTAAGAATTGTAGGCTGTTTTCTTGAAGACTAGAACTAGTTGGCTGGTAAATTAGGCTTTTCCCCAAAGCCCGTTTGCAAGACCACCAATACATCCTCCCCTCGCACGAAGGCTCGATTCTTCAAGTTACTCCTATTTTAATGAAATCCTTAAGTTCGTCGTTACTATGTGGCAGTGTCGTTTCTCTGTCAACTTTTCAGAAAGCTCCATCAGTTTTTCTCCCTACAGTTTTGGCTAGCTAGGCCAGCTAGCCTATCTTTAGCTTGGCTTGTTTACCTATCTAGTGGAAGCGGAGGAAATTGACGAGGAAGCGTGGAGAGTGTTGCGCATGCAAATAGCATGTATATGAGAACCTGCATATGAGAACCAACCTAAAAGTTCACTCATTCTGTGTTTTCCAATCTCATAAAACTTTTTAGAAAAAGTCTCATTGTAGGGTCTCCACCCTCTCTGCCAAGAGTGGGTGAAAACGCGCTTTAATGGAATTTCACTTCCATATGTTATAAAATACAGTAAAACTTTAATTAATAGCCTGTGATTTTATTTGCTTAAATCACTGAACACAACAGGCTCTTGTTAGAGACAGTCTTTTATTTGAACCAGGAATCTATTTCCTTAATGCCAACAGCTGCATAGTTTTTTGTTAATTGTTTAATTCCAGCATTCACTTCCAGCATTTTAATACATTTCTTCATTTACTGCAGTAATGTGTTATAATTTACGTGTCACATTTCTCTTGTCTTAGTATGCTCCAAAAAATGATACGTTACAGAATAGTTATTGTCCTCTTTGACTGCATTTATTAGCAGTTCTTTCTTTTCGCCACTAGCTGGCAATCTGACGATTTCTAGGGCTCTGTACTCGTGAAGTTGTTTACTGTTTTTGTGCTTGCCTGTTAGCTAGCAGTTCTCAGCTGTTAGCAGCCAATGGCTATCGGTTTCTTACTGGTGATAAAAACGTATTATTGCCATAATTGTTTTGTCATTACTGCATTATTTCATGTAACAATTCAAATATTAAACCTCATAAGCAATTCATGGTAACATCGTTAACAATTCATTTAGACCTAGTGTTTATTTGAAGGAGTGGTTCATTTCCTGAAATGTGTGCCGTGTGTGCCTATTAAAAGGTACAGGCGGCTATTTGAGACTCAACATCAATCTGTAGTTTTACGGTACATTTTACCAAGACAAATATAATTAATTATGTTCTGAATCAGTGGGGTCTTTCTCTAAAATATCATTAACATTATATCCAAAAAGTTGGATTTTGTAACCTAATACATCTGATAATGAGCACCTAGCTCTGTTGACATAGCGGTGCAGGTTGTTCGTAACAACTTTTGAGGATTTTACATTTTGTGGATGTTGTTTTCAAAGTTGATTCTGCGGGTCACAAAAAGCTAAATGAGCATGACACGAGCTGAATTAAATGTAAACGGATTAATACAAAGTTTTGTATACGCTCAGTGCTCCATTTACATTTTACAGAGAGACGCTTGTTTTTGTGAGAAATCTTCAAAAAGAACAGGTTATTTCGAATTAATATGTAAAGCGCTTACTGAAATATGAAAATATTGTATGTCATGTCTCAAAATTGATATCCATCTTAACCTCTATATTGTTTTATGTCCTGCGGATTCGAGAAGAAAGAGGATTATATACACAATTAACGTATTATTTTACCCATTGGTCAAAAGATGTGTTTTTGATTGTATACCCTACTCAGTGTCGTTGTCCTCGCAAGGGTAGGGTGCTGGAGTAGTGAAAACATTTTGACACCCATGTTTTTTTAGATTTTTTTTCAATAACTTTTTAAACAAAATCTCTTTTTCTGAGCAATTGTTTTAGTATAAAATAATATAATTTCACCTTTTAATTTTGCATACAATATACCTCAGTATTGGAATGATTTATTTCATAGTCATTTTTGCTCGTCTTTTTTCCTCATAATCCTGGATTATCGGACCACCATTTTATTGCGTTTGCAATTGCAACATATAATCTGCTCAGACCCCAACCAAGGAGCATTAAAAGTCGTGCTATAAGTTCTCAGACAACCCAAAGATTCCTTGATGCCCTTCCAGACTCCCTCTGCCTACCCAAGGACGTCAGAGGACAAAAATCAGTTAACCACCTAACCGAGGAACTCAATTTAACCTTGCGCAATACAGTAGATGCAGTTGCACCCCTAAAAACTAAAAACATCTGTCATAAGAAACTAGCTCCCTGGTATACAGAAAATACACGAGCTCTGAAGCAAGCTTCCAGAAAATTGGAACGGAAATGGCGCAACACCAAACTGGAAGTCTTCCGACTAGCTTGGAAAGACAGTACCGTGCAGTATCGAAGAGCCCTCACTGCTGCTCGATCATCCTATTTTTCCAACTTAATTGAGGAAAATAAGAACAATCCGAAATTTATTTTTGATACTGTCGCAAAGCTAACTAAAAAGCAGCATTCGCAAATGGAGGATGGCTTTCACTTCAGCAGTAATAAATGTATGAACTTCTTTGAGGAAAAGATCATGATCATTAGAAAGCAAATTACGGACTCTTTAAATCTGCGTATTCCTCCAAAGCTCCATTGTCCTGAGTCTGCACAACTCTGCCAGGACCTAGGATCAAGGGAGATACTAAAGTGTTTCAGTACTATATCTCTTGACACGATGGAAATAATCATGGCCTCTAAACCATCAAGCTGCATACTGGACCCTATTCCAACTAATCTACTGAAAGAGCTGCTTCCTGTGCTTGGCCCTCTTATGTTGAACATAATAAACGGCTCTCTATCCACCGGATGTGTACCAAGCTCACTAAAAGTGGCAATAATAAAGCCTCTCTTGAAAAAGCCGAATCTTGACCCAGAAATTATAAAAAACTATCGGCCTATATCGAATCTTCCATTCCTCTCAAACATTTTAGAAAAAGCTGTTGCGCAGCAACTCACTGCCTTCCTGAAGACAAACAATGTATACGAAACGCTTCAGTCTGGTTTTAGACCCCATCATAGCACTGAGACTGCACTTGTGAAGGTGGTAAATGACCTTTTAATGACGTCAGACCGAGGCTCTGCATCTGTCCTCGTGCTCCTAGATCTTAGTGCTGCTTTTGATACCATCGATCACCACATTCTTTTGGAGAGATTGGAAACCCAAATTGGTCTACATGGACAAGTTCTGGCCTGGTTTAGATCTTATCTGTCGAAAAGATATCAGTTTGTCTCTGTGAATGGTTTGTCCTCTGACAAATCAATTGTACATTTCGGTGTTCCTCAAGGTTCCGTTTTAGGACCACTATTGTTTTCACTATATATTTTACCTCTTGGGGATGTCATTCGAAAACATAATGTTACATTTCACTGCTATGCGGACGACACACAGCTGTACATTTCAATGAAACATGGTGAAGCCCAAAAATTGCCCTCGCTAGAAGCCTGTGTTTCAGACATAAAGAAGTGGATGGCTGCAAACTTTCTACTTTTAAACTCGGACAAAACAGAGATGCTTGTTCTAGGTCCCAAGAAACAAAGAGATCTTCTGTTGAATCTGACAATTAATCTGGATGGTTGTACAGTCGTCTCAAATAAAACTGTGAAGGACCTCGGCGTTACTCTGGACCCTGATCTCTCTTTTGAAGAACATATCAAGACTGTTTCAAGGACAGCTTTTTTCCATCTACGTAACATTGCAAAAATCAGAAACTTTCTGCCCAAAAATGATGCAGAAAAATTAATCCATGCTTTTGTTACTTCTAGGCTGGACTACTGCAATGCTCTACTTTCCGGCTACCCGGATAAAGCACTAAACAAACTTCAGTTAGTGCTAAATACGGCTGCTAGAATCCTGATTAGAACCCAAAAATGTGATCATATTACTCCAGTGCTAGCCTCCCTACACTGGCTTCCTGTTAAGGCAAGGGCTGATTTCAAGGTTTTACTGCTAACCTACAAAGCATGACATGGGCTTGCTCCTACCTATCTTTCCGATTTGGTCCTGCCGTACATACCTACACGTACGCTACGTTCACAAGACGCAGGCCTCCTAATTGTCCCTAGAATTTCTAAGCAAATAGCTGGAGGTAGGGCTTTCTCCTATAGAGCTCAATTTTTATGGAATGGTCTGCCTACCCATGTGAGAGACGCAGACTCAGTCTCAACCTTTAAGTCTTTACTGAAGACTTATCTCTTCAGTAGGTCCTATGATTAAGTATAGTCTGGCCCAGGAGTGTGAAGGTGAACGGAAAGGCTGGAGCAACGAACCGCCCTTGCTGTCTCTGCCTTGCCGGTTCCCCTCTCTCCACTGGGATTCTCTGCCTCTAAGCCTATTACAGGGGCTGAGTCACTGGCTTACTGGTGTTCTTCCATGCCGTCCATGGGAGGGGTGCGTCACTTGAGTGGGTTGAGTCACTGATGTGGTCTTCCTGTCTGGGTTGGCGCCCCCCCCCCTTGGGTTGTGCCGTGGCAGAGATCTTTGTGGGCTATACTCTGCCTTGTCTTAGGACGGTAAGTTGGTGGTTGGAGACATCCCTCTAGTGGTGTGGGGGCTGTGCTTTGGCAAAGTGGGTGGGGTTATATCCTGCCTGTTTGGCCCTGTCCGGGGGTATCATCGGATGGGGCCACAGTGTCTTCTGATCCCTCCTGTCTCAGCCTCCAGTATTTATGCTGCAGAAGTTTGTGTCGGGGGGCTAGGGTCAGTCTGTTACATCTGGAGTATTTCTCTTGTCTTATCTGGTGTCCTGTGTGAATTTAAATATGCTCTCTCTAATTCTCTCTTTCTCTCTTTCTTTCTTTCTCACGGAGGACCTGAGCCCTAGGACCATGCCTCAGGACTACCTGGCATGATGACTCCTTGCTGTCCCCAGTCCACCTGGCCGTGCTGCTGCTCCAGTTTCAACTGTTCTGCCTGCGGCTATGGAACCCTGACCTGTTCACCGGACGTGCTACCTGTCCCCGACCTGCTGTTCTCAACTCTCTAGAGACAGCAGGAGCGGTAGAGATACTCTCAAAGATCGGCTATGAAAAAGCCAACTGACACTTACTCTTGGGTTGCTGACTTGTTGCACCCTCGACAACTACTATGATTATTATTATTTGACCATGCTGGTCATTTATGAACATTTTAACATGTTGACCATGTTCTGTTATAATATCCACCCGGCACAGCCAGAAGAGGACTGGCCACCCCTCATAGCCTGGTTCCTCTCTAGGTTTCTTCCTAGGTTTTGGCCTTTCTAGGGAGTTTTTCCTAGGAAGTTTTTCCTAGCCACCGTGCTTCTCTCGCATGCATTGCTTGCTGTTTGGGGTTTCAGGCTGGGTTTCTGTACAGCACTTTGAGATATCAGCTGATGTACGAAGGGCTATATAAATATATATATTTTTTTGTAATATTTGTTTTTATACCAAGGGTGTCCATAAATATCGTACCCCACTGTACTGTGTGTGAGACCTCAGCCGCTATCTATCACCCAGAGCATGCTGTATGTGACACTGGAGAGCGCCTGAGTCGGTTGCCAGATTGGGTATGAATATTCACGTAAAGCTGTCTCTGCTTTTGTGTCTTGTTCCAGCATCAATAACAAACTGCAGCAGCCAGAGGCAGCATCCGGGGTCCTGGAGTACGCCATGAAGCACTTTGGCGAACTGGTAAGTGACTCTTGTCTACAGTCATCTCTACAGTACATGCACTTTAAATTGACACTAGTGTCTCCTTACCTCACCTCCCTCGAACTGCATCCTTAACAAGAAGAAGAGCAGCTTTCAAACAGGTGCTCTACAACATCCTGTGCTCACTTTCCAACACGTGCAGAGGACATCTTCTTCCATGGTCAGTAGCTTTGTATGCAGGAGTAGACATATTGGGCTTTTTCTCCTCCAGTTAATAGTTTAAACAAATATACACTGCTCAAAAAAAATAAAGGGAACACTTAAACAACACAATGTAACTCCAAGTCAATCACACTTCTGTGAAATCAAACTGTCCACTTAGGAAGCAACACTGATTGACAATACATTTCACATGCTGTTGTGCAAATGGAATAGACAACAGGTGGAAATTATAGGCAATTAGCAAGACACCCCCAATAAAGGAGTGGTTCTGCAGGTGGGGACCACAGACCACTTCTCAGTTCCTATGCTTCCTGGCGGATGTTTTGGTCACTTTTGAATGCTGGCGGTGCTTTCACTCTAGTGATAGCATGAGACGGAGTCTACAACCCACACAAGTGGCTCAGGTAGTGCAGCTCATCCATGATGGCACATCAATGCGAGCTGTGGCAAGAAGGTTTGCTGTGTCTGTCAGCATAGTGTCCAGAGCATGGAGGCGCTACCAGGAGACAGGCCAGTACATCAGGAGACGTGGAGGAGGCCGTAGGAGGGCAGCAGCAGGACCGCTACCTCCGCCTTTGTGCAAGGAGGAGCAGGAGAAGCACTGCCAGAGCCCTGCAAAATGACCTCCAGCAGGCCACAAATGTGCATGTGTCTGCTCAAACGGTCAGAAACAGACTCCATGAGGGTGGTATGAGGGCCCGACGTCCACAGGTGGGGGTTGTGCTTACAGCCCAACACCGTGCAGGACGTTTGGCATTTGCCAGAGAACACCAAGATTGGCAAATTCGCCACTGGCGCCCTGTGCTCTTCACAGATGAAAGCAGGTTCGCACTGAGCACGTGACAGAGTCTGGAGACGCCGTGGAGAACGTTCTGCGGCCTGCAACATCCTCCAGCATGACCGGTTTGGCGGTGGGTCAGTCATGGTGTGGGGTGGCATTTCTTTGGGGGGCCGCACAGCCCTCCATGTGCTCGCCAGAGGTAGCCTGACTGCCATTAGGTACCGAGATGAGATCCTCAGACCCCTTGTGAGACCATATGCTGATGCGGTTGGCCCTGGGTTCCTCCTAATGCAAGACAATGCTGGACCTCATGTGGCTGGAGTGTGTCAGCAGTTCCTGCAAGAGGAAGGCATTGATGCTATGGACTGGCCCGCCCGTTCCCCAGACCTGAATCCAATTGAGCACATCTGGGACATCATGTCTCGCTCCATCCACCAACGCCACGTTGCACCACAGACTGTCCAGGAGTTGGCAGATGCTTTAGTCCAGGTCTGGGAGGAGATCCCTCAGGAGACCATCCGCCACCTCATCAGGAGCATGCCCAGGCGTTGTAGGGAGGTCATACAGGCACGTGGAGGCCACACACACTACTGAGCCTCATTTTGACTTGTTTTAAGGACATTACATCAAAGTTGGATCAGCCTGTAGTGTGGTTTTCCACTTTAATTTTGAGTGTGACTCCAAATCCAGACCTCCATGGGTTGATAAATTGGATTTCCATTGATTATTTTTGTGTGATTTTGTTGTCAGCACATTCAACTATGTAAAGAAAAAAGTACTTAATAAGATTATTTCTTTCATTCAGATCTAGGATGTGTTATTTAAGTGTTCCCTTTATTTTTTTGAGCAGTATATTTAAAAAATCACATACCTGATACTATTATTTCTACAATTTTTCCTTAGTCTGCTACGATGGATTGGTGGAGGTTTTGTTCCAAATTGTCAAATGTATTTATGCACCATATCAAAGTCCCTAACTGTAATATTGACTTAACAGTGAAGTTTTAAGACACTTTTATGACTTTAAACACACTATTTGGTCATGTCCCTGTGGGATCGCTTCACATGCCAAGTGGAAAGCCGGCAACATGTGTCACTTTTTCACATTCGTGGCGTCTGTATTTCTATTAATATTCTCAAGTGGTTTTTATAAACCAAACACTATTCTTTATTTTAATTTTTTTTGTCTTGGCCAAGGTTCATTTATCTTCATTGCAGGTGATTTTCAGAGGCTCCTCTGTTATTTTAACTGTGATGCGTAGTACTCCCTGCTGTTATTCCTCAAAGCGTTTCATGTTCTCCAAAGGGACCAGCTCCAGATATGAAATAACATTTTCTAAATAGAGTACATGCCTTGGGAGCCCTCGTCCTGATTTTTCCACACACCGGCGTTCGTACGGTCATGAAAATCCTGGAAAAGTCATGACATTTTAAAATTGTGTTTTCCAGGCCTGGAAAAGCTTTGGAAAAGGATAAAATCAGAGAAGTAATGGAAATTAATTGAATGTATGTTAATTACATTTATTTAGGCACAGCTTTTAAATATTTTATCAATCAAATAAAAATCAACACATCAGAATGACACTTTAGCTCGTCTCGGTTTGCACACATCACCTGCATGTGTGCAAGACAAGTGGGCTGTGGATCAAGGAGAGACATTGCAGCAGCAAGTAGGCCTGTAAAATATGATAGAGAACAGACTAATAACTAGGTAGCCAATTTAAACATATATTGTACCTTCTAGTATACTGTTTATCTATTATTATCATGTATTCATCATGCCGTCCCCAAAAACGTTCCACCAATGAGGCCATACATTCGCGAATGTCATACAAAAGTTGATTCATTTAGACAATTATTTTTGACTAAATTAACAATTCACCTCAGTATTGTATTACTTGAGATTTGGTTCAATCGCGGTGATTCTGATTATGTGAATCAAAATCATTTTTGAATCACGAACAGTAATTTTTGGAAAAAATATTAGATGCAGCCTTTCTTTTGGATAATGTGGCTTCAAAACTTTTTGTAGATACTTCCAGTTTATTTGGGTATCCAATGTACGGGACATTGCAACTCAATAGATACTAGTCAGCCTGCAAAGTAACCACTTCTAAGATAAATATGACTAAACTAGAAAAGGTACATTTCCTGAAGAGAATTTGCGGGCTTGCTTCAGATGAATAAAACGTTTTTTAGCCTACCGTAGCCATTTGATCTTTGATATATTGAATGAACTAATTATTTAAAAATGCATTAAAGCATATTTGGTTGTAATGTAGCGATGTTATACATCAAAGGTTGACAACCATCCTCCAGGAGAGCTAATGGGTGTGCGGGCTTGTATTCCAGTCCCTCTCTAACAAAACACATTTTAGAAATTAGCTGCTCAACCGGACCTTGATAAACTGGCTGTGATGTGTTTGAGTAGGGCTTGATCAAAAGCCTGCACACCCAACTGAGGGTTGACCATGTGTTTTATACAGTTGCCTAACGGGTATAGCTACTTTGTGGGGGGGTTAAGTGCCTTGCACTATGACAGGAGATTGTACATGGGTTCAGAGAGCAGCCTCCCACTATCGATACCACATTACTTACTTTTTTTTATACGTACGTAGAGATGCCACAAATTGTTGGTCATGGAAATTTGGTTAAAACTCATAGAGAAGTCATGGAAAAGTAACACACACAGAGAGAGAAAGGGCTTCTTTGTTAGACTTCTTGATTGTTTCCCCCTATGTGTAGCGTAATTGCACCACGCTGTATAATTCTGCCATTTTACATTTCCCCCTCATTTGATCAGCCCATTGATTTGTGTGTGAGCGCGACCAGTGAATTAAGACACATTTGTTAAGCTCTCCCACGTTTAAAACTAAAACAGAACGAAATAAGTTTGTGGCACTACACTTTGTCTACAAGTTCTACACAACCAGGCCGACAGATCCTGTTATAGTATGTGCCGTTGCATTTTATTTCGTGGCTACTTTTAGCCCAGAGTCCGGGTCTATGGCCGACTGTTTCACAGGTGGTTGCCTGACAAAAGTTCCCTACCGCCTCTTTTTCAAGCTGTAGTTATGTTCTCCATAAAACATTTTCAGAAGTAAAAATTTACAATAAAAGCACCTCGGAGAGCGTTTCCAGGAAACCTTGTTCATGAGGTAAACAGTGAGTAGGGTTTTACGGGGTGTGCAAGGCATCATACTGCGCCCGGTGTTACCTTCTTTGTTTGGCATCCCAGTCAGGCTTATCACCAGGTCGCCAGAGGTCGAGACAGTTCTGCGCATCACTTCCTCCCGAGGTGACAGACATACAGGAAGTCAAGAGAAAGAGGTCATTTGACAACTCAGATGCCTATGTTGGGAATCTCCACTCATGCATTCAGGGTCGTAAAGAGGTGATGACCACTTGTTTTCCATGTATTTTTTATCTCATCATGAGAGTAATTCTGAAAAAATGCATACGTTAGTATACTTTGGAAAGTATATTACAAGTATAGTATATACAGTCAGGTCCACAATTATTGGCACCCTTGATAAAAATGAGCAAAAAATACTGTATATAATAAATAATACAAATACTGATCTACGGTTTATGCTAAATCTTTCCAAATCCTTGATATCCTTCGTCTGTGCTTATTGACTACCTTCAATTCAAACCACAGGGGTTCAAGTCCGAAGACTGATACAGCCATTGCAAAATCTTGATTTTTGTGCTTAATTAACACTAGTGGACGGACGCAAAACAAATATACATTTTTAATTACTCTGCCATTTTTGAAGGTAATTTCCCTCCCCCCTTGCTCAACTTTTCCTGAATAGGTCTATATAACACGCTGTTGTTGTTAGAATCTTAATATCACAAACAGAATGTGTTATAAGCAGTTCTATAAGCAGTTATTTTCCCTGCCCCTCATTCACCGCCAGTCATTCACTGGCAGTCAGCCTGCGCAGCTGATGATGGCCCATGGACACTACATCTAAAACTATATCAATACTAATTTCACGCATATAATAATAGTTGGCCTAAAGATAAGATTAGATTGACAATAGTCTGATGGGTGACAATATCACTTAAATTGAATTGTATATGAAGAATCTGATGAACAGCGCAGCTTAGAATTGACAGGCAGGGAAACGGAGTGCCAAAAAGTCACAAGCAGGTAAGACGTTTTGATGTCTATATAGGAACAGAAAGAGCAGATTCTGCAGTTTCCAAATCACCTATCCTTGCCAAACAACTCTTAAAGATGACCCCTTCAGCTCTATTTCAATATATAACTTCCCGTGATTCCATGCACTTTCCACATGCACTCGCAACACTCAAAGCACAGTCATATATTTAAACTCAAAATATGCCATTCTGTTCTTTTGAAATGCATTTATTTAGTCTCATAATGTTTTTTAAGACCTGCCCTTAACAAATTATTAATTCATTAACTGTCACAGATGTCGTAGTGGAGAGAAGACCAAGGCGCAGCGGGTATGTGGATACTCATATTCTTTTAATGAAAACACGCAAAGCATCCACAGGGAAAACAATAAACAGTACTCACGACGACAGGAACAGTTTGCACCATGGCAGATCCGGGCAGTCGGGCCGCTCTGGCAGCTTCGGGCCGCTCTGGCAGCTCCGGGCAGACGGGCCGCTCTGGCAGCTCCGGGCAGACGGGCCGCTCTGGCAGCTCCGGGCAGACGGGCCGCTCTGGCATCTCCGGGCAGACGGGCCGCTCTGGCATCTCCGGGCAGACGGGCCGCTCTGGCATCTCCGGGCAGACGGGCCGCTCTGGCATCTCCGGGCAGACGGGCCGCTCTGGCCGCTCCTGACTAGCGGGCCGCTCTGGCCGCTCCTGACTGGCGGGCGGCTCTGGCGGCTCCTGACTGGCGGGCGGCTCTGGCGGCTCCTGACTGGGGGGCGGCTCTGGCGGCTCCTGACTGGCGGGCGGCTCTGGCGACTCCTGACTGGCGGGCAGCTCTGGCGACTCCTGACTGGCGGGCAGCTCTGGCGACTCCTGACTGGCGGGCAGCTCTGGCGACTCCTGACTGGCGGGCAGCTCTGGCGACTCCTGACTGGCGGGCAGCTCTGGCGACTCCTGACTGGCGGGCAGCTCTGGCGACTCCTGACTGGCGGGCAGCTCTGGCGACTCCTGACTGGCGGGCAGCTCTGGCGACTCCTGACTGACTGGCGGGCGGCTCTGGCGACTCCTGACTGGCGGGCCGCTCTGGCAGCTCCGGACAGTCGGGCCGCTCTGGCAACTCCGGGCAGTCGGGCCGCTCTGGCAGCTCCGGGCAGTCGGGCCGCTCTGGCATCTCCGGGCAGACGGGCCGCTCTGGCATCTCCGGGCAGACGGGCCGCTCTGGCATCTCCGGGCAGACGGGCGGCTCTGGCATCTCCGGGCAGACGGGCGGCTCTGGCCGCTCCTGACTAGCGGGCGCCTCTGGCCGCTCCTGACTCGCGGGCGGCTCTGGCGACTCCTGGCTGGCGGGCGGGCGGCTCTGGCGACTCCTGGCTGGCGGGCGGGCGGCTCTGGCGACTCCTGACTGGCGGGCAGCTCTGGCGACTCCTGACTGGCGGGCAGCTCTGGCGACTCCTGACTGGTGGGCAGCTCTGGCGACTCCTGACTGGCGGGCAGCTCTGGCGACTCCTGACTGGCGGGCAGCTCTGGCGACTCCTGACTGACTGGCGGGCGGCTCTGGCGACTCCTGACTGGCGGGCAGCTCTGGCAGCTCCGGACAGTCGGGCCGCTCTGGCAACTCCGGGCAGTCGGGCCGCTCTGGCAGCTCCGGGCAGTCGGGCCGCTCTGGCATCTCCGGGCAGACGGGCCGCTCTGGCATCTCCGGGCAGACGGGCCGCTCTGGCATCTCCGGGCAGACGGGCCGCTCTGGCGTCTCCGGGCAGACGGGCAGCTCTGGCGACTCCTGACTGGCGGGCAGCTCTGGCGACTCCTGACTGGCGGGCAGCTCTGGCGACTCCTGACTGGCGGGCAGCTCTGGCGACTCCTGACTGGCGGGCAGCTCTGGCAACTCCTGACTGGCGGGCAGCTCTGGCGACTCCTGACTGGCGGGCAGCTCTGGCGACTCCTGACTGACTGGCGGGCGGCTCTGGCGACTCCTGACTGGCGGGCAGCTCTGGCGACTCCTGACTGGCGGGCAGCTCTGGCGACTCCTGACTGGCGGGCAGCTCTGGCGACTCCTGACTGACTGGCGGGCAGCTCTGGCAGCTCCGGGCAGTCGGGCCGCTCTGGCAACTCCGGGAAGTCGGGCCGCTCTGGCAACTCCGGGCAGTCGGGCCGCTCTGGCATCTCCGGGCAGACGGGCCGCTCTGGCATCTCCGGGCAGACGGGCCGCTCTGGCATCTCCGGGCAGACGGGCCGCTCTGGCATCTCCGGGCAGACGGGCCGCTCTGGCATCTCCGGGCAGACGGGCCGCTCTGGCCGCTCCTGACTAGCGGGCGGCTCTGACCGCTCCTGACTGGCGGGCGGCTCTGGCGGCTCCTGGCTGGCGGGCGGCTCTGGCGACTCCTGACTGGCGGGCGGCTCTGGCGACTCCTGACTGGCGGGCGGCTCTGGCGACTCCTGACTGGCGGGCGGCTCTGGCGACTCCTGACTGGCGGGCGGCTCTGGCGACTCCTGACTGGCGGGCGGCTCTGGCGACTCCTGACTGGCGGGCAGCTCTGGCGACTCCTGACTGGCGGGCGGCTCTGGCGACTCCTGACTGGCGGGCGGCTCTGGCGACTCCTGACTGGCGGGCGGCTCTGGCGACTCCTGACTGGCGGGCGGCTCTGGCGACTCCTGACTGGCGGGCGGCTCTGGCGACTCCTGACTGGCGGGCAGCTCTGGCGACTCCTGACTGGGGGCAGCTCTGGCGACTCCTGACTGGGGGCAGCTCTGGCGACTCCTGACTGACTGGCGGGCGGCTCTGGCGACTCCTGACTGACTGGCGGGCGGCTCTGGCGACTCCTGACTGACTGGCGGGCGGCTCTGGCGACTCCTGACTGACTGGCGGGCGGCTCTGGCGACTCCTGACCGGCGGGCGGCTCTGGCGACTCCTGACCGGCGGGCGGCTCTGGCGACTCCTGACCGGCGGGCAGCTCTGGCGACTCCTGACCGGCGGGCAGCTCTGGCGACTCCTGACCGGCGGGCAGCTCTGGCGACTCCTGACCGGCGGGCAGCTCTGGCGACTCCTGACCGGCGGGCAGCTCTGGCGACTCCTGACCGGCGGGCAGCTCTGGCGACTCCTGACCGGCGGGCAGCTCTGGCGACTCCTGACCGGCGGGCAGCTCTGGCGACTCCTGACCGGCGGGCAGCTCTGGCGACTCCTGACCGGCGGTCAGCTCTGGCGACTCTTGCCTGGCGAGGCTGGGCTGACGCACTAGACGCCTGATGCGTGGGGCTGGTACCCGACGAGCGGGGTACTGTGCCTACCGGCTTGAAAATTCCAGGCCTCACCACAGCCCCAACCCCAAAGCACGGGACCTGTCCAGTCTGTCTCTGCCCTACAAGGGTACGGGGAGCTGGCCTGGGGCTCCAATATCGCCCCGCCAAACAGCCCTTGTGCCCCCCCAAAAAATTTTATTGGGGCTGCCTCTCGAGTTCCCTTAGCTCCCTTAACTTGTCCTCACAGAATCTTCACTCCTTCTGCCAAGTCCATCCATCCACGCTGTTCTCCTGTGGCTCCCTCCTCTTCCGCTGCTTGGTCCTTTTGTGGTGGGTAGTTCTGTCACAGATGTCGTAGTGGTGAGAAGACCAAGGCGCAGCGGGTATGTGGATACTCATATTCTTTTAATGAAAACACGCAAAGCATCCACAGGGAAAACAATAAACAGTACTCACGACGACAGGAACAGTTTGCAGGCATACAAACGCAGTGCAAAAACAACTACCCACAACCCCAAAGAAAAACACACTACTATATAGGACTCCCAATCCAAGGCAACTCAACACACCTGCCTTCAATTGGGAGTCCAATCACCAACACAACACTTAACACACAAAAACCCTGCCACGTCCTGACCAAAACTAATACAATTGCTCCCTCTGCTGGTCAGGACGTGACATTAACTCTGTGATTGTTTATTTAATGGATTTTAACCCTTTAATTGTGTTGTTTTAGTGGTTTTTAATTTTAATTACATAAACTAATGAAAATTCTATTGTGTTCTTTGAAATACATTTTCTTTCATATTCTAATGTTCCTTAAGAAATTAATAAATACAGCCAAGTTATTATTTTAGCAAGAGCATATATGAAATGTATTTATGAGAATGTTAAAATGTCCAAAAGAGACTCACCATTGGCTCGAAGAGGGGTCCTTCGAGGCCAGGCTTTTCTAGTGTTAACCATTTCTTTGTGTGTTTTGATGTGTAGGGTTGTGTGTTTGTCAACACAGCCATGCCAATATATCATTTTACATGATGTGCCATTGCTTTTTATTAAGAGGCTACTTTTAGCCCCAAGTCCGGTTCTAAGGCCTCCGACTATTTCACACTTGGTTGCCTGACTAAAGTGCCCTACCGTCTGTCTTTTTTGAGCCGTAATTATGTTCTCCATAAAACATTTTCAGAAGTAAAAGCACCTTGGAGAGCGCTTCCAGGAAACCTTGTTTATAAGGTAAACAGTGAGTAGCGTTTATGGGGTGAGAGAAGCAGAAGATTGCGCCCGGTGGCACCTTCTTTATTTGGCATCCCAGTCAGGCTTATCACCAGTTCGCAAGAGGTCGAGACATGCCTATGGTGGGAATCTCCACTCATGCGTTCAGTGTCATAAAGAGGGTGGCTTGATGACCACTTGTTTTCCATGTATTTTTATCTCATAATTTGGGCATTAGCGTTTAGTAGAAATAAGTCATTCTGAAAAAATCCATACAGTAGTATACTTTGGAAAGTATAGGACAAGTATAGTATATATAGTCATGTCCATTAATAAAGATGAGCAAAAGGTTATACAAAACTGTGTCACGGTTGTCGTTGGGAAAGGAGGACCAAAATGCAGCAGGATTGTGGATGCTCATCTTGATGTTTTATTTAACTCAAAAATACGAACACCAAAATAACAAACAACGAACTCACGATCAACACAACAGTCTTGTAAGGCTTACTCACGCTAGACAAGAAACAGGCAAAACAAGAAACAATCTCCCACAAAATACAAACCCACACACACCCTAATATATAGGACTCTCAATCAAAGGCAAAGAGACAACACCTGCCTTCAATTGAGAGTCCCAACCCCAATTAACTAAACATAGAAACAAATTCACTAGACAAAACATAGAAATACATGAATATGACACAGTGCCCAAAAACCCCGGAATACATAAATCAAATGCCCTTCTACAAAAACCACCACCCCGAACCACATAAAACAAATACCCTCTGCCACGTCCTGACCAAACTACAATAACAATTAACCCTTATACTGGTCAGGACGTGACACTATGAAAATATAAATAATAATATTATATTTTATACTAATGCAATTGCTCAGAAAAATAGATTTTATTAAAGAAGTTTAAAAAAAAATCTCAGTAAGATAAGGGTCAAAATGATTGGCACCCCTGTTTTCAATAAAATCAACATTTTGCATTGGCCATCTGTCTCTAGACTTCATCCCCATTGAAACCTATGGTTTGAATTAAAGGGGGCAGTCCATAAGAACAGATTAAGGATATCAAGGATCTGGAATGAGTCTGTATGGTGGAATGGGGTATTCTTGTAAGGAGGAATTGGGAGTTCCTCCCAATGTGTTCTCCAATCTCATAAAACATTTACAAAAAGGCTCAGTCACGTTATCCTCGCAATGTGAGGTATTGAAAACAGGGGTGCCAATAATTTTGAACCCCTATCTTAAAAACATGTTACTAATTAAACAATCACTTTCTCTAAGCAATTGTATTAGTATAAAATAATATAATTTCACCCTTTTTTTGTTGCATACCATATATCTCAATATTTGTATAATTTGTTTTTTTAGCCTCGTCTTTATCAAGGGTGCCAGTAATTTTGGACCTGACTGTCCAGTGTAGGTCTTGCTTTAGCCCTGAGCAGATAGAAATCAGATGCAGTTTTAAACGGAACAAAAACAATCATCACATCCTCATGTATGCATTCAGATGGCCGTACACCGCAAGCAAGAATCATCTTATAGTATAGTTAGTATATCGGATAGATAATTATCAAAAGTCATTCGCACCACCTGGTTGTGTTGTTTAACAGGAAATCCAGTCTATAGAAAAGTGTGGGGTTATACGTACATCTTTGTGGTCATACGATCGAAACGTTGTCAATAAAGCGGTGAATTGGGAGCTTTAACAGTGTTTGGGCCTTCTTGTTCCTGAACAGGAAATCCAGGCCACCTGGTATGAGAAGCTCCACGAGTGGGAGGACGCTCTGGTGGCGTACGACAAGAAGATCGACATCAACAAGGATGACCCTGAGCTGATCCTGGGGCGCATGCGCTGCTTGGAGGCCCTGGGCGAATGGTGAGTCACAACACCTTGGAGTCACGTTGGACAATTGTGTCTGTGTTCTGTCTCTCCTCAATGTCAATCAAAGGGGAGTTTTTTGGAGGCAACCCCTTTTGTGTCGACCTAGGTGTAGGCCTAAGTGTCTTTCCATTCACTGTTAGGTGCTGTGTTAAATACTATAGAGGGAAAGTCTGGTCTACTCAGGAACTTTAATGCTCTGTCATGATATAATGTAATCTCAGGTGACATTACAGCTGTCATATCGTGTTACGATTGTGAAGGCAACTTTTTTGGAGCGAGTGTTGCTCACCGTATTTCTCACCTTATTGAAAAAGTTGCCTTCAATGGAGTAATAAATAGCCGTTTGAGATGTGTACTCCTTGTGAGTGTAATGGAGAAGGACAGGGTCTGTGACAGAGAAGATTGGCCGGGAGCAGACCCGTCCCCGACTCTTTGTACTTGCTCACGACCGCTCCTGCAGTATGTACTAATGGAATCTGACATTGGGCTTCTTTGATGACTGGGCGTGAAGCGACGGGGGAAAAAGTCAATAGTTTCCTCTAACGAGAGCCTGGTAGTATTACAGGAAAGTGTGCGAGGACAGTCAGTCCAGGCCAGTTCGTGACTGGGCCTGTTGGTTCGGTACACTGAAACACTCAACCACAGCTCCAGGCAGCCAGCTCCAAGATTCAACTCAACAACGCTCTCTCTCTCTCTTTCTGTCTGTCTCATGCTCTCTCTCTCTCCCTCTTTGTTTCTTGTGCTCTCTCACTCGCTCTCCCCTCCTCCATCCTTCCTTCCTTCCCTCCCTCTCCACAGGTGATTCAACTTATTTTCTGTATAAATGCCTTCAAGGAGCAAAGCTGCTGGGAAGGAAATCACACAATGTTAGAACAGTTTGAAGAAATGTGGACCGTCCCGGAGTTTGTGAAGCTAACCAGACAACGATTAGCTTATGTAACCGTCTGTGCTGCGCCATCATTGTATACCCCTGATGATATTCTCTTTGTACAAGAACATGATTCAAGTGAGAGAAATGGGAAAACTGACAGAATTACATAACAATTGACTGTCATTACTTTACATTACTTCAGGATAGCAGTCTGGGGGGAATACATTGTTTCCAGCTAAGGAAAAGAAGAGTATCTACCGTGAGTACACATAAATGACAGTGCAGTCCTTTGTTCTACAACCCCATGAGCGATGAGTCAGTCCATACGGTTGTATTTAACTCGTCTAATCCAACTTTATTTGTCACATGCGCCGAATACAACAAGTGTAGACCTTACCGTGAAGTGCTTACTTACAAGCCCTTAACCAACAGTGCCGTTCAAGAAGAGTCAAGAAAATATTTACCAAATAAACTAAAGTAAAAAATTATAAAAAGTAACACAGTAAAATAACAATAACGAGGCTATGTACAGGGGGCACCGGTACCGAGTCAGTGTGCGGGGGTACAGGTTAGTTGAGGTAATTTGTACATGTAGGTAGGGGTGAAGTGACTATGCACTGATAATAAAGAGTGAGTAGCAGCAGTGTACAAAACCAATTGTGGGGGGGGGTCAATGTAAATAGTCTGGTGGCCATTTGATTAATTGTTCAGCAGTCTTATTATAGCTTGGGGGTAGAAGCTGTTAAGAAGCCTTTTGGTCCTAGACTTGGCACTCCGGTACTGCTTGCCATGCAGTAGCAGAGAAAACAGTCTATGACTTGGGTGACTGAAGTCTCTGACGATTTTATGGTCTTTCCTCTGACACCGCCTATTATATAGGTCCTGGATGGCAGGAAGCTTGGCCCCAGTGATGTACTGGGCCGTATGCGCTACCCTCTGTATCACCTTGCGGTCAGTTGCCATACCAGGCGGTGATGCAACCGGTCAGGATGCTCTCGATGGTGCGGCTGTAGAACTTTTTGAGGATCTGGGAACCCATGCCAAATCTTTTCAGTCTCCTGACAGGGAAAAGGTTTTGTCGTGCCCTCTTCATGACTGTCTTGGTGTGTTTGGACCATGATAGTTCGTTGGTAATGCGGACACCAAGGAACTTGAAACTCTCAAACCGCTCCACAACAGCCCCGTCGATGTTAATGGGGGCCTGTTCGGCCCTCCTTTTCCTGTAGTCCACAATCAGCTCCTTTGTCTTGCTTACATTGAGGGAGAGATTGTTGTCCTGGCACCACACTGCCAGTTCTCGGACCTCCTCCCTATAGGCTGCCTCATCGTTGTCGGTGATCAGGCCTAGCACTGTTGTGTCGTCAGCAAACTTAATGATGGTGTTGGAGTCGTGTTTGGCCACGCAGTCATGGGTGAACAGGGAGTACAGGAGGGGACTAAGTACCCACCCCTGAGGGGCCCCCGTGTTGAGGATCAGCGTGACAGATGTGTTGTTGGCTACCCTTACCACATGGGGCTGCCTGTCAGGAAGTCCAGGATCCAGTTGCAGAGGGAGGTGTTTAGTCCCAGGGTCCTTAGGTTAGTGATGAGCCTTGTGGGTACTATGGTGTTGAACGCTGAGCTGCAGTCAATGAACAGCATTCTCACATAGGTGTTCCTTTTGTCCAGGTGGGAAAGGGCAGTGTGGAGTGCGATTGAGATTGCATCATCTGTGGATCTGTTGGGGCGGTATGCGAATTGGAGTGGGTCTAGGGTATCCTGGAGGATGCTGTTGATGTGAAGCATGAACAGCCTTTCAAAGCACTTCATGGCTACCGACGTGAGTGCTACGGGGCAGTCATCATTTAGGCAGGTTACCTTCGTTTCCTTGGGCACAGGGACTATGGTGGTCTGCTTGAAACATGTAGGTATTAAAGACTCAGTCAGGGAGAGGTTGAAAATGTTTGTGAAGATACTTGCTAGTTGGTCCTCGCATGCTTTGAGTACACATCCTGGTAATCCGTCTGGCCCCGCGGCTTTGTGAATGTTGACCTGTTTAAAGGTCTTGCTCACATCAGCTACTGAAAGCGTTATCACACAGTCATCCAGAACAGCTGGTGCTCTCGTAAATGCTTCAGTGTTGCTTGCCTCGAAGTGAGCATTAAAGGCATTCAGCTCGTCTGGTAGGCTTGTGTCACTGGGCAGCTCGCGTCACTGGGCAGCTCGCGTCTGAGTTTCCCTTTGTAGTCCGTAATAGTTTTCAAGCCCTGCCACATCCGACGAGCGTCAGAGCCGGTGTAGTAGAATTCAATTTTAATCCTGTGTTGATGCTTTGCTTGTTTGATTGTTCGTCTGAGGGCATAGCAGGATTTCTTATAAGCGTCTGGATTAGTGTCCCGCTCCTTGAAACAGGCAGCTCTAGCCTTTAGCTCGATGCATGGCTTCTGGTTGGGTTATGTACGTACGGTCACTGTGGGGACGATGTCGTCGATGCACTTATTGATGAAGCCGATGACTGAGGTGGTGTACTCCTCAATGCCATTAGATGAATCCTGGAACATATTCCAGTCTGTGCTAGCAAAACAGTCCTGTAGAGTAGCATCTGAGTCATCAGCTCATTCAAAGTAAATAAGTGACCCAAAAGGGCTCCAACCTACTTTTAAGATGATCACAATTGCCTATTCAATGCAAAGCATAGCCCGACTGTCTGTCTCAATACAGTGTTTAGTGTTTATTCCATTTAAAGAATGGTAAACCCTGAAGAAGGCAGTGTGTGCTGAAACGTTGGTGTATTATCCATCATTGGGAGTAGAGTGTGCGACGTTCTTCATTTTTTCATAAGTTTACTGTTCCGTTAGTCAGCACCTCTGCAGCTTTTTTGGGTGGGCATCAATTCATGCTTTTTGCTAGTTTTATTCTATTTCCATGTTCCTTTACTGTTTGGCAAGGTTACCACAGACTAAATGAATGATCAGGCATTTGTGCTCACACTCCGCTCTATACCAAAACAAAGTACCAAGAAATAATGTCTGTCTTCAATTTCCCTCTATTTATTTTTAGATTAATTCCAGGTGGAATTTACCTCCATTGAGTTGAGTGATGGGCTGCTGAGTCATCCGATAGCCGTAGCACTTTCTGTTATGCCCTTGACAACGGAGCGTTATGCTACGTGAGGCATGCAGGGCTGTAGCACACTGGGGCTTTGTGGTGTTCTAACCCCCCTATTATTATGCATTTGCTGGGGAACCACTTCATATCTACCAGATACAAAACTGTCTGACTCACCCCATCTAATCTGTTGCCACACTCATCCAATGTTCTTACCCCTGCAAACGTGTACAAGCACTGTGGGTTCCACCCATATGGAGCCGGGTGAAGACACTCGGTCACACGCAGTGCTGGTTGTACGTTTTGTCCCGGTTGAGTTCAAATCGGAGGGAACATTAGTATTAGTTTGTTTACAGTGATATCTGATATGACCAGGACCGTGGTCACAGGCTGGCTGGATCATGTTTACCAGGGAATAAAAAAAGGTAGACTCAGTGAGTTCTCAGTGAAGCTGAGCATCCATTCAGCTATGTCCCCTTCTCTTTTCATTCCGTGCCAGTCCCGCGGGCTTTACTGGTCAATGAACAAATCAAATGGGGTTTGGTGGTGGAAAATGGAAACATTTTACTGTAAAGATTTCATTTGACACTTAGCCGAGTCTTGTCTTTCAGTGTTTCCCCTATATTAATTTAGTAGAGGCGGGCCGCCGCCACTCCCAAAAAATATGTAAAAAGAAAATAACCCAAAATCTGTTTAAAATTAAACCACTAAAACCAGATATAAAGTATATAGAAAAGATAATGGAGCTATATCTTTTTTAATAAGATCATCTTTGAGAACGAACAACCACCATATCCAGAATCTAAAATTCCAAAAGTGTTATGGCTTTGATTATGTTATAATATTTAAGTCACTCAGATAGCATACATGGCCTAAATGTTCCTAGAATGGCAGGAA
This sequence comes from Salmo trutta, assembly GCF_901001165.1. Lineage (NCBI taxonomy): Eukaryota > Metazoa > Chordata > Actinopteri > Salmoniformes > Salmonidae > Salmo > Salmo trutta. Next base: position 34,581,744 of record NC_042984.1, read on the forward strand.
ATTTGCTTTAAAACTTCACAATTTCTCTCAGCACCATGACAAAATGTGTACAATTGCAGGAAATTAGCAACATTTTGCGTCTGCCGCCAAGAGGATGGCCTCTAAAATATTTTGTCACTTAACTCTTCCTAAAGCAGTCGCGTGTGTTTGCGTGTGTGCGTCTGTGTATCAGGGTTCAGTCGCCAAAAATATAGCGGGTCTGCAAACAAACATATGTAGCAAAGAATTCACCATATTTGAAATGATTTTCATTGCACAGGGGCCAGTTGCACCAGCAGTGCTGTGAGGAGTGGACTCTGGTCACTGAGGATACGCAGGCCAAGATGGCACGGATGGCAGCCGCTGCAGCCTGGGGTCTAGGTAAGAGCTCTCACTCAACCAGCATCAGCCTTTTTACAAAATGCTTCAAATTACTATAGCAATCATATTGCTTTATGACTACTTTAATAATTCAATCCAATAACTATTACAAACCTATTATAAAATGGTTTGACCAAAGCAGACCCATTTTATAGATAATGGTTTATGAAGGTACCGTGTGCAGATTTGTGTTTTCCTGTATTTGATATACTATAGTCACAATAATGTCATTGATGAAATTCAATACAGCTAGCAAATCAATCAATAGTTCTATTGTCCCAATTGGGAAATGTGTAGTGAAGTCGGGGTTACAACAATAAAAACAACATTAAAAACAGTGACAACCATACAGCAGATATAAAATGCAGTAAATGGCAAGACCGGTTTGAGTATTGAAATACTAAAGTAAGAGCAGTTATTGTGAAAATGACCAGCAACAAATTGACATCATTTAATATGCAGATGCCTGTACATTCAAAAAGCAATTGGTACATAAGAACAGTGGACACATTTCAGAACGCAATGTTGTTCGCCACACCTCTGCCACCGAGCTCTTCTGGGAGCGCTATACGGTAAGCGGGCTTCCATTTTCTCTGACTGGCAGGAACTGAAGCCAGGCCGTAATGATAACGGCGACAGCTCGACCATCCGTATGGGAATGCATCCACCCATAAGTAACCATATCATAATGTTCTATGGTGGAGAAAAACACTACCTCAGCTTACACCCAGTCTATTTTCTGATCAAGACCACGCGTACTGTTTATGGAGCCCAGGAAGCCTATGGCTTCATTACTTTAGAACCTGATCCGTAAGCCCAACACAGTACTCAGCCACTGGCCCCCATGCACCCCATAAATGCCCAAACACTGACTGCAGTCTGAGGAAACATAAGCATTCATTTCCTGGTTGCTAAAATTCTAATAGTTGCCATAATTTCAATTTGTGACAAAACAATCAAGTTAAGTGTGGAGAATCCTTTTTCCGTCTATACCGCTGTGAAATATCTTTTCCATATTAAAAAGTGTTTTCAGCTGTTTGAACGTGGTGTACAAAACCGAAAGTAAAAGACGGAAAAACCCAAGTACGGGAAGCATGGAAATAGTGCACATAGAACAGATCTACCGCTTCTTAGACTTACTTTCAATTAGAGTGACATATCTATAACTCAAATGTCTGTGAATTTGGTCTGGGTCGCCCAAAAAGTTACATATTGCAGCCTTAAATAATAATAATTATGATGTATGGTTTTTCTTGATTCATTACATATCTGGCTGATATTAGGACTTATAAATAAGTCGCTATAATTGAACCCTTAGCACTGAATTCAGACTTTTATTAATGTCTTGAGGAAACATTTTTATATTACACTATTTTGGGCTATCATTTCATGTGGTGGGGTACAACCACACAGCTTGTGTGTGTGTGTGTGTGTGTGTGTGTGTGTGTGTGTGTGTGTGTGTGTGTGTGTGTGTGTGTGTGTGTGTGTGTGTGTGTGTGTGTGTGTGTAGGCCACTGGGACAGCATGGAGGAGTATACATGTATGATCCCCAGGGACACACACGATGGAGCCTTCTACAGGGCCGTGCTCGCTCTGCATCAGGACCTCTTCTCATTGGCTCAGCAGGTGAGAGACATCAGCATCCATTGTTTCCCCTAGATATGTTTCCTTAACGGGGTGCAAAGAAAGAGATTAAAATGCTTGGCGAAGTAACATGAAAGTGATCAAACGCCAATATTATTAAATTGAACTCGATAGAGGCAACATTGCTTTAGGTGGGGGTAATGGTAAGTGAAACACATACTTGACATATGCGAACCCAGGATGACCCAACAGGTCAATAGTTTTTTATGTAGGTTTTGCATATTCCTAAATGATGCTGGCCAGGCACTTTTGCAGATTTCATAGCAAGGTGTGAAAAGGTCAAAAAAAATTACAGCCTTTTCCATTAACGTTCAGAATATACTGAACAAAAATATAAATGCAACAATTTCAAAGATTTTACTGAATAACAGTTCATATAAGGAAGTCAGCCAATTTAAGTAAATTCATTAGGTCCTAATCTATGGATTTCACATGAGTGGGAATACAGATATGCATGTGTTGGTCAAAGATACCTTTAAAAAATATGTAGGGGCGTGGATCAGAAAACCAGTCAGTATCTGGTGTGACCACCATTTGCCTCATGCAGCGAGACACACTCCTTCGTATAGAGTTGATCAAGTTGTTGATTGTGGACTTTGGAATGTTGTCCCACTCCTCTTCAATGGCTGTGCAAAGTTGCTGGATATTGGCAGGAACTGGAAAATGTTGTCGTACACGTCGATCCTGAACACCCCAAACATGCTCAATGGGTGACATGTCTGGTGAGTATGCAGGCCATGGAAGAACTGGGACATTTTCAGCTTCCAGGAATTGTGTACAGATCCTTGCGACATGGGGCAGCCCACACGACGCCATACACGTGGTCTGCGGTTGTGAGGCCGGTTGGACCTACTGCCAAATACTCTAAAACGACGTTGGATGCAGCTTATGGTTGAGAAATGAACATTAAATTCTCTGGCAACAGCTCTGGTGGACATTCCTGCAGTCAGCATGCCAATTGCACGCTACCTCAAAACTTGAGACATCTGTGGCATTGTCTTGTGCGACAAAAGTGCACATTTTAGGGTGGCCTTTTATTGTCCCCAGCACAAGGTGCACCTGTTTAATGATCATGCTGTTTAATCAGCTTCTTGATATGCCACACCTGTCAGGTGGATGGATTATCTTGGCAAAGGAGAAATGAACAGGGATGTAAACTAATTTGTGCACAGATTTTGAGAGAAGTAAGCTTTTCGTGAATATGGAAAATTTCCGGCGTCTTTTATTTCATTGCATGAAACATGGGACCAACACTTTACATGTTGTGTTTATATTTTTGTTCAGTATACATGTGTCAATGACCACACAAATGCTCCAACAAGAATTCCATTTGTTCAATTCTTCCTTAAGTCGAAGGAATAAAACATCCAACAGCTTCTTATTTTAACATGTGGCACTTCCTTGGTGTGGAATCACGAGGTAACTCCCAATCGTAAATCATCGTAACTTAAACCGTGCTGCAAAATAAAGAAGCAAGGTATCAACAAAGTCTGTCCCATAAGATGAGCTTCCTTGTGGGATGAGCGATGGAGTCTGCGATGAGCTCATGGTCTCTGGGGGTCGATCCATCCAGGCTAGATGACAGTGGATGGTCTGGATCGACCGCTGACATCGGTACACACCTGTGTTCCTCCTACCCCTATAGACCCATCCAGCCAGCCACTCTTTTACCTTAAACCCCAGAGACATGCACCCTGCATGCGCCCCAATCCTTTGTCTCCCATCTAATTCTGATTAACTCCAGGTGTGGCCAATAGGTTTCCTGCCACTGAAAAGGGAAAAAGGTGATTATCTGACGATGAGCCTGTTCTCATTAAATGAGGCTGAATGAAAACCAGATGGGGAAAGGGTTAAAGCCAAAATGTCAACATGAGCTCAGTTGTCTTCCGGATATGCTTGGTAATCCTTGCGCTTAAGTCTTTCGATTCCAGACGGTTGTACTTTGCGACTTTCTTTGGGGTAGCAGTGATGTGTACTGGGAGGTTGAGAGCATGCATCTGCCTGAGAAGTCATACGTCAATGTTGTAAATCAGCGGAAATGATTTATCTGTTCCTACAGTGTTCCCGTTAGACACAACAATATTGCTTTCCCTAACAACAACCATTTACAACGCCAATATGGCCATGATATACACTATATATACAAAAGTATGTGGACACCCTTCATATTAGTGGATTCGGCTATTTCAGCCACACCCGTTACTGACAAGTGAATAAAATTGAGCACACAGCCATGGAACCTCCAGAAATAAACATTGGCACCAGAACGGCCTTATTGAAGAGCTTAGTTACTTTCAACGTGGCACCGTCATAGGATGCTAGAGCTGCATGCTCAACTCTAAGGGCTGTTACTGTGAAGTGGAAACGTCTAGAAGCAATAGTGGCTCAGCCGCGAAGTGGTAGGCCACACAAGCTCACAGAACGGATCTGCCGAGTGCTGAAGCGCATAGCGTGTAAAAATCGCCTGTCCTCGGTTGCAACACTCACTACCGAGTTCCTTACTGCCTCTGGAAGCAATGTCAGATGGAGATCATCCGTTCACCTTCTCTGCGTCTCACAAAGACACGGCGGTTGTAACTAAAAATCTCAAATTTGGACTCATCAGACCAAAGGACAGATTTCCACCGGTGTAATGTCCATTGCCCTAATCGCCCAACATCAGTGCCCAACCTCACTAATTCTCTTGTGGCTAAATGGAAGCAAGTCCCCGCAGCAATGTTCCAACATCTATTGGAAAGCCCTCCCAGAAGAGTGGAGGCTTTTATAGCAGCCAAGGGGGGACCAACTCCATATTAATGCCCATGATTTTGGAATTAAATGTTCGACGAGCAGGTGTCCACATACTTTTGGTCATGTAGAGTGTACCACAGACCATATCGCCGAAAGTCACATGATTTGGAAACCGCCTGGTGCACTCCTCTTAAAACAATAGTTTTCCTTATCCTCGTCTTCTGGCTTTCGTATGATAGATAAAACAGGTCCTGTTGATTTGTCATGGCACGGGCCCTACCTGTTTTTCCAGAATACAGATAATGCTACAATGCTATAGCTACCATTTAAAATTACAGTACGTCTAAGGCAGCGGTATTCAAACTTTTTCAACGGGGACCCAATCTTTTCCCGCTAGAATTTCTGGGGACCCCATTTTTTGGCAATAATTTCTTGCAACCCCACCCCAAATCTAATGACCAAACCTTCAAATTGGTCAATATAGATTTTTTGATCAACAAATAACCACTTAATTACATGTTGATCTCTTCTCAAAATGAAAAGAAACTAATAAACAAATGTACTCAAACATTTTTTTACTCAAATTATCTTTCACAAACACATTTGTATATTATCCCATACAATAATCTGTACTCTTAATTTTTTTGTTCCTCATTTTTTATATACAGTCATGGCCAAAAGTTTTGAGAATGACACAAATATTAATTTTCACAAAGTTTGCTGCTTCAGTGTCTTTAGATATTTTTGTCAGATGTTACTATGGAATACTGATGTATAATTACAAGCATTTCATAAGTGTCAAAGGCTTTTATTGACAATTACATGAAGTTGATGCAAAAAGTCAATATTTGCAGTGTTGACCCTTCTTTTTCAAGACCTCTGCAATCCGCCCTGGCATGCTGTCAGTTAACTTCTGGGCCACATCCTGACTGATGGCAGCCCATTCTTGCATAATCAATGCTTGACGTTTGTCAGAATTTGTGGGTTTTTCTTTGTCCACCCACCTCTTGAGGATTGACCACAAGTTCTCAATGGGATTAAGATCTGGGGAGTTTCCTGGCCATGGAACCAAAATATTGATGTTTTGTTCCCCGAGCCACTTAGTTATCACTTTTGCCTTATGGCAAGGTGCTCCGTCATGCTGGAAAAGGCATTGTTCGTCACCAAACTGTTCCTGGATGGTTGGGAGAAGTTGCTCTCGGAGGATGTGTTGGTACCATTCTTTATTCATGGCTGTGTTCTTAGACAAAATTGTGAGTGAGCCCACTCCCTTGGCTGAGAAGCAACCCCACACATGAATGGTCTCAGGATGCTTTACTGTTGGCATGACACAGGACTGATGGTAGCGCTCACCTTGTCTTCTCCGGACAAGCTTTTTTCCGGATGCCCCAAACAATCGGAAACCTTTTGCAGAATATCCGTCTGTCCCTGATGTTTTTCCTGGAGAGACGTGGCATCTTTGTTGCCCTTTTTGACACCAAGCCATCCTCCAAAAGTATTCGCCTCACTGTGCGTGCAGATGCACTCACACCTGCCTGCTGCCATTACTGAGCAAGCTCTGTACTAGTGGTGCCCCGGTCCCGCAGCTGAATCAACATTAGGAGACGGTCCTGGCAATTGCTGGACTTTCTTGGGCACCCTGAAGCCTTCTTCACAACAATTGAACCGCTCTCCTTGAAATTCTTGATGATCCGATAAATGGTTGATTTAGGTGCAATCTTACTGGCAGCAATATCCTTGCCCGTGAAGCCCTTTTTGTGCAAAGCAATGATGACGGTACGTGTTTCTTTGCAGGTAACCATGGTTGACAGAAGAAGAACAATGATTCCAAGCACCACCCTCCTTTTGAAGCTTCCAGTCTGTTATTCGAACTCAATCAGCATGACAGAGTGATCTCCAACCTTGTCCTCGTCAACACTCACACCTGTTGTGGCAGGGCTAAAATGCAGTGGAAATGTTTTTGGGGGATTCACCTCATTTGCATGGCAAAGAGGGACTTTGCAATTAATTGCAATTCATCTGATCACTCTTCATAACATTCTGGAGTATTTGCAAATTGCCATCATACAAACTGAGGCAGCAGACTTTGTGAAAATTAATATTTGTCATTCTCAAAACTTTTGGCCATGACTGTACCAGTCAAAGTTTGGACACATTTCAGGGCTTTTCTTTATTTTTACTATTTTCTACATTGTAGTAATAACAGTAAAGACATCAAAACTATAAAATAACACATGGAATCATGTAGTAACCAAAAAAGTGTTAAACAAATGAAAATACATTTTACATTTGAGATTCTTCAAAGTAGCCACCCTTTGCCTTGATGACAGCTTTGCACACTCTTGGTATTCTCTCAACCAGCTTCACCTGGAATGCTTTTCCAACAGTCTTGAAGGTGTTCCCACATATGCTGAGCACTTGTTGGCTGCTTTTCCTTCACTCTGCGGTCCAACTCATCTCACACCACCTCAGTTGGGTTGAGGTCGGGTGATTGTTGAGGCCAGGTTATCTGATGCAGCACTCCATCACCCTTCTTGTAGCCCTTACAGCCTGGAGGTGTGTTGGGTCATTGTCCTGTTGAAAAACAAATGATAGTCCCACTAAGCGCAAACCAATGGGATGGCGTATCCCTGCAGAATGCTGTGGTAGCCATGCTGGTTAAGTGTGCCTTGAATTCTAAATAAATCACTGACAGTGTCACCAGCAAAGCACATTGGGAACCACACGTGGAGATCATCTGTTCACCTACTCTGCGTCTCACAAAAAAATCTCAAATTTGGACTCATCAGAAAGGACAGATTTCCACCGGTCTAATGTCCATTGCTCGTGTTTCTTGGCCCAAGCAAGTCTCTTCTTCTTATTGGTGTCCTTGAGTGGTTTCTTTGCAGCAATTCGACCATGAAGGCCTGATTCACGCAGTCTCCTCAGAACAGTTGATGTTGAGATGTGTCTGTTACTGCATTTATTTGGGCTGCAATTTCTGAGGCTGGTAACTCTAATGAACATATCCTCTGCAGGAGAGTTAACTCTGGGTCTTCCTTTCCTGTGACGGTCCTCATGAGAGCCAGCTTCATCATAGCACTTGATGATTTTTGCGACTGCACTTGAAGAAACTTTCAAAGTTCTTGAAATGTTCTGTATTGACTGACCTTCATGTCTTAAAGTAATGATGGACCGTATTTTCTCTTTGCTTATTAATGCCATGAGTGTGCAAAGCTGTCACCAAGGCAAAGGGTGGCTACTTTGAAGAATCTCAAATGTAAATATATTTTGTTATGTTTAACACTTTTGGTTACTACATGATTCCATATGTTATTTCATAGTTTTGATGTCTTCACTGTTATTCTACAATGTAGAAAATAGTGAAAATGAAGAAAAACCCTTGAATGAGTTGGTGTGTCCAAACTTTTGACTGATACTGTATATATCTAAAAATAACTTTGAATACCACTGGCTAAGGTAAAATTACTAATCAAGGACTCAAGTCTCTAAATAACCAGTCCCATTGTGGCCTGATCTCAGGGGCCCATCCATCCACCTCCTTGTTGTGCATGCCTGTCAGGCATTTTGGCACACAATAACCCCCCCCCCCCCCCGCCCAAAACATAATTGCTTCTAGGCATGCTGCAACAGCTGTGGTGGAAAATCCTCTTGTCCTCCCTCATCTGTCTCTAGCCCTGGGTAATGACAGTGTACAGAATACAGGCTTCACATGACAATAAGATAGGGGGGCTTTCCAAAAAGATCTCTTTGTTTTCTTTGTCAATCGTTCGATACAGCTCTCTCTCTCTTTCTCTTACACTCTCTCCCTCTCTCACTGAATGTTTTGTATGTCCACTTAATACCAAGTCAAAACGTAGCAGGGATGCTTTGTGGAAGAGTAATGAGATTCGCGACGACTATTACATAACTGTTAGAGAGTAGTTTCAAAGTGCAAGTCCTCAGCAGTTCATTTGACTGCCCTTAATTGCTTCATGCTGTGTTAACAAGCCGGGTGGCTGGCTTAATCAAAGTAACTCAATGTGTCTGTGTTGGCAAGGCAAAATAGGGTGTACTATTCCATGACTCACTGGTGTACTATTCCATGACTCACTGGTGTACTATTCCATGACTCACTGGTGTACTATTCCATGACTCACTGGTGTACTATTCCATGACTCACTGGTGTGCTATTCCATGACTCACTGGTGTACTATGACTCACATGACTCACTGGTGTACTATTCCATGACTCACTGGTGTACTATTCCATGACTCACTGGTGTACTATTCCATGACTGTACTGTACCATGACTCACATGACTCACTGGTGTACTATTCCATGACTCACTGGTGTACTATTCCATGACTCACTGGTGTGCTATTCCATGACTCACTGGTGTGCTATTCCATGACTCACTGGTGTGCTATTCCATGACTCACTGGTGTGCTATTCCATGACTCACTGGTGTGCTATTCCATGACTCACTGGTGTGCTATTCCGTGACTCACTGGTGTACTATTCCGTGACTCACTGGTGTACTATTCCGTGACTCACTGGTGTACTATTCCGTGACTCACTGGTGTACTATTCCGTGACTCACTGGTGTACTATTCCATGACTCACTGGTGTACTATTCCATGACTAACTGGTGTACTATTCCATGACTCACTGGTGTACTATTCCATGACTCACTATTCCATGACTCACTGGTGTACTATTCCGTGACTCACTGGTGTACTATTCCATGACTCACTGGTGTACTATTCCATGACTAACTGGTGTACTATTCCATGACTCACTGGTGTACTATTCCATGACTCACTATTCCATGACTCACTGGTGTACTATTCCATGACTCACTGGTGTGCTATTCCGTGACTCACTGGTGTACTATTCCATGACTCACTGGTGTACTATTCCATGACTCACTGGTGTACTATTCCGCGACTCACTGGTGTACTATTCCGTGACTCACTGGTGTGCTATTCCGTGACTCACTGGTGTACTATTCCATGACTCACTGGTGTACTATTCCATGACTCACTGGTGTATGTTTTTGATAAATAAAAGTTCTAATTTTGCTTTATGAGTAGTGCGTGAACCTAGGGTGTCAACACATATATTATTCATTATTTCAATGAGTCTTTCTCCATTCGGATTGTTTTATACTGTTCAATTCAACTTCAACCTAAAATCATTTCCTGCACTTCCATCAATTTCTGCGTCTCCTGCACTAATTTGTGATCATTTCCACACTGCCAAGATATTGGATTAGATTAGCATTAGTGGCTAACACCATTTAGCTTAACTTGCTAAGAAAATACAAACAAGCTGTTTGCAGATGTAAGAAACACAAACTAATATTGTAATTATAGAACGCTTGTGGATTTATATTAAGATCAAAGTGGAAACAACATTGTTGTCATCAACATTTTTGCATGTGCTGCATTGACCATGCAGACTGAACGAAAGTGTCTAGTGGTCAAGCAACAACAAATGTGCTCCTTGAGTGACGGGGTGGGACTAGGTCTGTGTGGAAAGCGGCGCGGAGAGGGATGACTCAAGTAGGTGAGTAAAGTATAAAAATGGACGTTACACACGGCGTATGAATTGGTTTAAGTCCAAACCCATTGGTTTTGTCTGGGTAGAGGTGCCCAGAGTTGACACAAGTATGGGTTGGAGTGATTTGGGGAACTAGAGTCTATTCTAAGTCTGAAGCACAAATTGCACCCTATTTTCTATATGCTGCACATAGGGCTCTGCTCACAAGTAGTGCACCATGAAGGGAATAGGGTGCCATTTGGGGATGCATCCTTTGCTTCCCTCACTGGATGTTCTGAGTTCGAGTCCCTTGTCTGTACCAAGGAAATGGTCCCATTTGACTCCTCCTTATTCTTACTGTAGGGTGGGAGTGATGGAGAGGGAAAGAGAGGGAGACTGAGAAGCAGACATGTGGATGACATATGTTCACCTATCAACCTCACCGATTGATCCTTCACTTTTATTTGCTTTAAGTTTAATACTGTCAGTGACTTTACTTTGCTTTCTGTATGAAGCTCTCCATTTCCCAGTTGGTAACCAAAAAGTCATTTTTGTGTTTGTGTGCGTACGTACAAACGTGTGTTATTCTAGTGTATCGACAAGGCCAGAGATCTACTGGATGCGGAGCTGACAGCCATGGCTGGAGAGAGTTACAGCAGAGCGTATGGGGTAAGAACATCACGCTACTAATGAGGACAAATATAAGCACCCACCAAATTAATATCATCAGTATTATGTTTCACAAGAACATTTGCCCATATAACTTTATGGTCAATTTGCGTCCATTTTGACTGCCGGTAATAAATCTAAGTAATATTTGATTTCATTTGAGAGTGCTGGCTTTTCCATATTTTGTGAAAATGGTCAAAGGAGATCATACAGCTATCCACCACATACAGATAAAAGACTAAAGTAAACGTTTGGTTAGTCAGGTAGCCCTACAATTATGCATTTACTGGAAACAATGTATTTACTGTAAATACACTTAAGCACCTGGTGGGAAAAGTACTACATATACACTCAAATCCATTAAGTAATACTTACTGAAACTGCCATTATGACAGCATTCATGTTCCTGTATCACCTCACACCAACCTGTGGTTCTCCATTAAATATGAGCAGCTTATGAATGAGTAATGTTGTCCTTATGTAGTGCCTTGAAAGGAAGTTCTACCAGAGGAGGGGGTGCTGTACACTGATTGAGTGTTGCTGTTGTTGTGCAGGCCATGGTGTCGTGTCAGATGCTGTCAGAGCTGGAAGAGGTCATCCAGTACAAGCTGGTCCCGGAGAGGAGGGACATCATCCGAGACACCTGGTGGGAAAGGCTACAGGTACACACTGGAGAGGGGCGCTGACACACACACTCATATATACACACACACAAATACACGCACGGGCGCATGCACGGACGCACGCACACACGGGACACACACATTCAAAGACACAAATATACGCATGTATACGTGTACACACACACGTACACACACACACACACACACGTGAGAGAGGGTGGTTAAGGGAGCATGTGGAAAAGGATGTAGGTGATTGGAATGGATGATCCACACACATTAAACACATTAAACATAAACTTGAGGGATGACAGTGCATAGGAGACCACTTCAGTCTGAATAATGTTCCATACGTCTTGAGGAGTTAGACATGTGTTTCCTGTTCACTTGATATTACCTGCCCCCTGCAAACATCTGGACCAACTAGGACACTGTCCATTCACTTTGAAAGAACCTAGTAAGGTTGGTATATGAAATCACCCTCTGCTTTGGTATATGAAGTCAAATTAAATGGGAAAGGGGATATACCTAGTCAGTTGCACAACTGAATGCATTCAGCCGAAATGTGTCTTCCGCATTTAACTCAACCCTTTTGAATCAGAGAGGTGCAGGGGCTGCTTAATCGACATCCACATCATCGGCGTCCGGGGAGCAGTTGTTGTTGGGGGTTAACTGCCTTGCTGAAGGGCAGAAAGACAGATTTTTACCTTGTCGGCTCAGGGATTTGATCTTGCTGGCCCAACATTCCTGCAGGCTAGACTTTGAGGAACGTTTTTTTTCTGTGGGAAATGTAATTGTATTCATCGCATGAGCCCAATACAAATGGTGTAGGCCTTACAGTGAAATGCTTACTTGAAAGCGCTTTCGCAACGATGCAGTTAGATAAATAAAACATCTCATTCAGAAATCATGGCCATTAATATGGAATTGCTCCCCCCTTTGCTGATATAACAGCCTCCACTCTTCTGGGAAGGCTTTCCACTAGATGTTGGAACATTGCTGCAGGGACTTGATTCCAATCAGCCGAAAGAGCATTAGTGAGGTCGGGCACTGATGGTGGGTGATTAGGCCTGGCTCGCACTCTGTGTTCCAATTCATCCCAAAGGTGTTCGATGGGGTTGAGACCACGGCTCTGTTCAGGCCAGTCAAGTTCTTCTACATCGATCTCGACAAACCAATTCTGTATGGACCACGCTTTGTGCACGGGGGCATTGTCATGCTGAAACAGGAAAGGGCCTTACCCAAACAGAACCGTCTAGAATGTCATTGTATGCTGTAGCGTTAAGATTTGCCTTTACTGGAACTAAGGAGCCTAGCCTGAACCATGAAAAACATCCCCAGACCATTATTCCTCCTCCATCAAGCTTTACAGTTGGCACTATGCATTGGCTCAGGTAGCGTTCTCCTGGCATCCGCCAAACCCGGATTCGTCCGTCAATCTGCCAGATGGTGAAGCGTGTGTCATCACTCCAGAGAACGCGTTTCCACTGCTCTAGAGTCCAATGTCGGCAAGCTTTACACCACTCCAGCCAAGGCTTGGCATTGCGCATGGTGATCTTAGGCTTGTGTGCGGCTGCTCGGCCATGGAAACCCATTTCATGAAGCACCTAATGAACAGTTCTTGTGCTGACGTTTCCAGAGGCAGTTTGGAACTCGGTAGTGAGTGTTGCAACCCGAGGACAGATGATTTGTACGTGCTACACGCTTCAGCACTCGCCAGTCCCATTCTGTGAGCTTGTGTGGCCTACCACTTCGCGGCTGAGCTGTTGTTGCTCCTACTAGACGTTTCCACATCACAATAACAGCACTTACAGTTGACCAGGGCAGGAATTTGACGAACTGACTTGTTGGAAAGATGGCATCCTATGACGGTGCCACATTGAATGTCACTGAACTTTTCAGTAAGGCTATTCTACTGCCAATGTTTGTCTATGGGGATTGCATGGCTGTGTTTTCAATTTTCTACACCAGTCAACAACAGATGTGGCTGAAATAGCCATATCCACTAATTTGAAGGGGTGTCCATATACTTTTGTATAAACTCAGCAAAATAAGAAACGTCCCTTTTTCAGGACCCTGTCTTTCAAAGATAATTCGTAAAAATCCAAATACCTTCACAGATCTTCATTGTAAAGGGTTTAATTAAACACTGTTTCCCATGCTTGTTCAATGATCCATAAACAATTATTTAACATGCAGCTGTGGAATGGTCGTTAAGACACTAACAGCTTACAGACGATAGGCAATTAAGGTCACATTTATGAAAACTTAGGACATTAAAGAGGCCTTTCTACCGACTCTGAAAAACACCAAAAGAAAGATGCCCAGGGTCCCTGCTCATCTGCGTGAACGTGCCTTAGGCATGCTGCAAGGAGGCATGAGGACTGCAGATGTGGCCAGGGCAATAAATTGCAATGTCCGTACTGTGAGACGCCTAAGACAGCGCTACAGGGAGACAGGACGGACAGCTGATCGTCCTCGCAGTGGCAGACCACGTGTAACAACACCTGCACAGGATCGGTACATCCAAACATCACACCTGCGGGACAGGTACAGGATGGCAACAACAACTGTCCAAGTTACACCAGGAACGTACAATCCCTCCATTCGTGTTCAGACTGTCCGCAATAGGCTGAGAGAGGCTTGTAGGCCTGTTGTAAGGCAGGTCCTCACCAGACATCACCGGCAACAACGTCGCCTATGGGCACAAACCCACCGTCGCTGGACCGGACAGGACTGGCAAAAAGTGCTCTTCACTGACGAGTCATGGTTTTGTCTCACCAGGGGTGATGGTCGGATTCGCGTTTATCGTCGAAGGAATGAGCGTTATACCGAGGCCTGTACTCTGGACCGGGATCGATTTGGAGGTGGAGGGTCCGTCATGGTCTGAGGCGGTGTGTCACAGCATCATCGGACTGAGCTTGTTGTCATTGCAGGCAATCTCAACGCTGTGCGTTACAAGGAAAACATCCTCCTCCCTCATGTGGTACCCTTCCTGCAGGCTCATCCTGACATGACCCTCCAGCATGACAATGCTACCAGCCATACTGCTCGTTCTGTGTGTGATTTCCTGCAAGACAGGAATGTCAGTGTTCTGCCATGGCCAGCGAAGAGCCCGGATCTCAATCCCATTGAGCACGTCTGGGACCTGTTGGATCGGAGGGTAAGGGCTAGGGCCATTCCCCTCAGAAATGTCCGGGAACTTGCAGGTGCCTTGGTGGAAGAGTGGGGAAACATCTCACAGCAAGAACTGCAATTTAAAAAAATATATATATTTTTTTTATTACAAATTTATTTCACCTTTTATTTAACCAGGTAGGCCAGTTGAGAACATTTATAACATTTATAACTGCGACCTGGCCAAGATAAAGCAAAGCAGTGCGACACAAATTACACAGAGTTACACATATATAACTAATAAACAATAAACAAATAAACAAACATACAGTCAATAACACAAATCTGGTGCAGTACTTAATGCAGCTGGTGGCCACACCAGACATTGACTGTTACTTTAGATTTTGACGACCCCCCCCCTTTGTTCAGGGACACATTATTCCATTTCTGTTAGTCACATGTTTGTGGAACTTGTTCATTTTACGTCTCAGTTGTTGAATCTTGTTATGTTCATACAAATATTTACACATGCTAAGTTTGCTCAAAATAAATGTAGTTGACAGAGAGAGGACGTTTCTATTTTTGCTGAGTTTGTATTGTGTACATGCCATGGCTTGGGTAGCTGAAGTCTTTGTCAATTTTCTGGGCCTAGTATAAAGGTCCTGGATGGCAGGGAGCTTGGTTTCAGTAATGTAGTGGGTCGTCTGCACCACCCCTCTGTAGAGCCTTGCGGTTGAGGGTGGTGCAGGTTTCCATACCAGGCGGTGATGCAGCCAGTCAAGATGCTCTCAATGGTGCAGCTATAGAACTTCTGGAGGATCTGAGGGCCCATGCCAAATCTCTTCAGCCTCCTGAGCGAGAAAAGGCGCTGCTGTGCCCTCTTCCGGACTGTGCTGGTGTGTGTGGACCACGTTAAGTCCTCAGTGATGTGAACACCGGGAACTTGAACCTCTCCACCCGCTCCACTACAGCCCCTTCGATGTGGATGGGGGTATGCTCCCCCTGCTGTTTCCTGTAGTCCACTGATTTTGAGGGAGAGATTATTGTCATGGCACCATGTGGTCCAGAGTCAGATGCACTACCGCTCGGCCAGACTGCTGCACAGTTGAAACCATTGTTGTTGGTATTGAGGTAACACAGACAGTTCAGTTGTATTCCCTTATTGAGTTGTTCATTTACCGAGAGTATGAACTTGAGGAATTACAACTATGTGGGAAGCATCCTTAACTTTCCTTATTTCAATTGTAATCCTTGTCAAACCTGTTCCAAACGTATGCTTCCTGACAGGCGGATTTTGATTACAATGATTATACATTTTTTTATTGATAATTACCTTTATATCCTGTACAGTTTGATAAAAGACAAAATTAGAGGCCACAAAACCACCGCTCTGAAGGAAAATGAGGTCGCCGGCCAAGACTGTGCAACTCAATACGAACACCAGTCTATCCAGAAAATTACCTAAACAAAAATTAACTGGATCCATGTGCGGTGTGTAGTTAAATCCATTACCACCGACTCTAATTGGGAATCAAAACAATCTTTGGAGGTCTCTTAAGGCCACTGTCGGGTTGGTACACGCTCAGACTGAACGCCAGATTGAAAACCTAAAAGTAGGTGTGGTGAGTTACAGTGCACTGAATGCAGTTCATATCTCTTCTCTTTTCATATCTCTTCTCTTTTCCTGTTATTTTCTGTCGCTTCTCTCTGTCTCGCTCTCCTCTGTCTCTTCTCGCTCTCTTCTCTCTCTCTTGTCTCTTCTCGCTCTCTTCTCTCTCTTGTCTCTTCTCGCTCTTCTCTCTCTCTTGTCTCTGTCTCTTCTCTCTGTCTTTTCTCTTGTCTGTCTCTTCTCTCTGTCTCTTCTGGTCTGTCTCTGGTCTGTCTCTGTCTTCTCTGGTCTGTCTCTGTCTTCTCTGTCTCTTCTCTGGTCTGTCTCTGTCTCTTCTCTGGTCTGTCTCTTCTCTGGTCTGTCTCTGTCTCTTCTCTGGTCTGTCTCTTCTCTGGTCTGTCTCTTCTCTGGTCTGTCTCTGTCTCTTCTCTGGTCTGTCTCTTCTCTGGTCTATCTCTGTCTCTTCTCTGGTCTGTCTCTTCTCTGGTCTGTCTCTGGTCTGTCTCTTCTCTGGTCTGTCTCTGTCTCTTCTCTGGTCTGTCTCTTCTCTGGTCTGTCTCTGTCTCTTCTCTGGTCTGTCTCTGTCACTTCTCTGGTCTGTCTCTGTCGCTTCTCTGGTCTGTCGCTTCTCTGGTCTGTCTCTGTCGCTTCTCTGGTCTGTCTCTGTCTCTTCTCTGGTCTGTCTCTCTCTCTTCTCTGGTCTGTCTCTTCTCTGGTCTGTCTCTTCTCTGGTCTGTCTCTGTCTCTTCTCTGGTCTGTCTCTTCTCTGGTCTGTCTCTTCTCTGGTCTGTCTCTTCTCTGGTCTGTCTCTGTCGCTTTTCTGGTCTGTCTCTGTCGCTTTTCTGGTCTGTCTCTGTCGCTTCTCTGGTCTGTCTCTGTCGCTTCTCTGGTCTGTCTCTGTCGCTTCTCTGGTCTGTCTCTCTTTCTTCTCTGGTCTGTCTCTCTCTTCTCTGGTCTGTCTCTGTCTCTTCTCTGGTCTGTCTCTGTCTCTTCTCTGGTCTGTCTCTGTCTCTTCTCTGGTCTGTTTCTTCTCTGGTCTGTCTCTCTCTTCTCTGGTCTGTCTCTTCTCTAGTCTGTCTCTGTCGCTTCTCTGGTCTGTCGCTTCTCTGGTCTCTCTCTCTTATCTTTCTCTCTCTTCTCTGTCTCTGGTCTGTCTCTGTCTCTGGTCTGTCTCTGGTCTGTCTCTGTCGCTTCTCTGGTCTGTCTCTGTCGCTTCTCTGGTCTGTCTCTGTCGCTTCTCTGGTCTGTCTCTGTCGCTTCTCTGGTCTGTCTCTGTCGCTTCTCTGATCTGTCTTTGTCGCTTCTCTGGTCTGTCTCTGTCGCTTCTCTGTCTCTTCTCTGGTCTGTCTCTCTCTTCTCTGTCTCTGTCGCTTCTCTGTCTCTTCTCTGGTCTCTTCTCTGGTCTGTCTCTGTCGCTTCTCTGGTCTGTCTCTGTCACTTCTCTTGTCTGTCTCTCTCTTCTCTGTCTCTGTCGCTTCTCTGGTCTGTCTCTGTCTCTTCTCTGGTCTGTCGCTTCTCTGGTCTGTCTCTGTCGCTTCTCTGGTCTGTCTCTGTCGCTTCTCTGGTCTGTCTCTGTCGCTTCTCTTGTCTGTCTCTCTCTTCTCTGTCTCTCTCTTCTCTGGTTTGTCTCTTCTCTGGTTTGTCTCTGTCTCTGGTCTGTCTCTGTCGCTTCTCTGGTCTGTCTCTGTCGCTTCTCTGGTCTGTCTCTGTCGCTTCTCTGGTCTGTCTCTGTCGCTTCTCTGGTCTGTCTCTGTCGCTTCTCTGGTCTGTCTCTCTCTTCTCTGGTCTGTCTCTCTCTTCTCTGGTCTGTCTCTCTCTTCTCTGGTCTGTCTCTGTCTCTTCTCTGGTCTGTCTCTGTCTCTTCTCTGGTCTGTCTCTGTCTCTTCTCTGGTCTGTCTCTTCTCTGGTCTGTCTCTGGTCTGTCTCTGTCTCTTCTCTAGTCTGTCTCTGTCGCTTCTCTGGTCTTTCGCTTTTCTGGTCTGTCTCTCTCATCTTTCTCTCTCTTCTCTGTCTCTGGTCTGTCTCTGTCGCTTCTCTGGTCTGTCTCTGTCGCTTCTCTGGTCTGTCTCTGTCGCTTCTCTGGTCTGTCGCTTCTCTGGTCTGTCGCTTCTCTGTCTCTGTCTCTTCTCTGGTCTGTCTCTGTCGCTTCTCTGGTCTGTCTCTCTCTTCTCTGTCTCTGGTCTGTCTCTGTCGCTTCTCTGGTCTGTCTCTGTCACTTCTCTGTCTCTTCTCTGGTCTGTCTCTGTCGCTTCTCTGGTCTGTCTCTGTCGCTTCTCTGGTCTGTCTCTGTCGCTTCTCTGGTCTGTCTCTGTCGCTTCTCTGGTCTGTCTCTGTCGCTTCTCTGGTCTGTCTCTCTCTTCTCTGGTCTGTCTCTCTCTTCTCTGGTCTGTCTCTCTCTTCTCTGGTCTGTCTCTCTCTTCTCTGGTCTGTCTCTCTTCTCTGGTCTGTCTCTCTGGTCTGTCTCTGTCGCTTCTCTGGTCTGTCTCTGTCGCTTCTCTGGTCTGTCTCTGTCGCTTCTCTGGTCTGTCTCTGTCGCTTCTCTGGTCTGTCTCTGTCGCTTCTCTGGTCTGTCTCTGTCGCTTCTCTGGTCTGTCTCTGTCTCTTCTCTGGTCTGTCTCTCTCTTCTCTGGTCTGTCTCTCTCTTCTCTGGTCTGTCTCTCTCTTCTCTGGTCTGTCTCTCTCTTCTCTGGTCTGTCTCTCTCTTCTCTGGTCTGTCTCTCTCTTCTCTGGTCTGTCTCTGGTCTGTCTCTGTCTCTTCTCTGGTCTGTCTCTTCTCTGGTCTGTCTCTGTCTCTTCTCTGGTCTGTCTCTGTCTCTTCTGTCTTCTCTCTGTCTCTGTGAGCTCAAGTGTTCCTGACATTTGGAGGATTCACCCAAGATAGGCATGTACGTGTGTGCTCACTCACACACAACACACACCTTCAATCTCTCTCTCTCACACACACACACACACACACACACACACACACACACACACACACACACACACACACACAACCCTTCACCCTCACACACACAAACCCACACAAACATCTGGGTAAATCCATTTGAATTCAATCACTTTGTGACAGTACACTTTTTGATTTGAACAAAACCTTCCATAGTGAACAAAAATATAAACGCAACATGCAACAATTTCTATTATTTTACTGAGTTACAGTTCATATAAAGGAAATCAGTCAATTGAAAAACATTCATGAGGCCCTAATCTATTGATTTCACATGACAGGGAATATAGATATGCATCTGTTGGTCACAGATACCTTAAAAAAAGTAGGGGTGTGGATCAGAAAACCAGTCAGTATCTGGTCTGACCAGCATTTGCCTCAAGCAGCGAAATTGCAGGATATTAGCGGGAACTGGAACATGCTGTCGTACACCTCATTCTAGAGCATCCCAAACATGCTCAATGGGCATGGAAAAACTGGGAAATTTTTAGCTTCCAGAAATAATTTACAGATCCTTGTGACATGGGGCCATGCATTATCATGCTGAAATAAGAGCTGATGGTGGTGGACGAATGACATGACAATGGGCCTCAGGATCTCTTCACGGTATCTCTGTGCATTCATATTGCCATCGATAAAATGCAATTGTGTTCGTTGTCCATAGTTTACGCCTGCCCATACCATAACCCTCAGTGCCACCATGGAGCACTTTGTTTACAATGTTGACATCAGCAAACCGTTCGCCCACACAGGGCCATACACGTGGTCTGCGGTTGTGAGGCCGGTTGGAGTACTGCCAAATTCTCTAAAACTACGGCTTATGGTAGAAAAATTGACATTAAATTCTCTGGCAACAGCTCTGGTGGACATTCCTGCAGTCAGCATGCCAATTACATGCTCCCTCAAAACTTGAGACATCTGTGGCATTGTGTTGTGCGACACAACTGCCCATTTTAGAGTGGCCTTTTATTGTCCCCAGCACAAGGTGCACCTGTTTAATGATCATGCTGTTTAATCAGCTTCTTGATATGACACACCTGTCAGGTGGATGGATTATCTTGGCAAAGGAGAAAAGCTCACTAACAGGAAGTGTAAACAAATTTGTGCACAGCATTTGAGAGAAATACGATTTTTGTGCGTATGAAACACTTCTGGAATCTCTGAAACATGGCACCAACACTTTACATGTTGGGTTTATATTATTGTTCAGTGTATTTGCCCATTGTAGAAGTGCTCACTCAGAGAGTGTCAAAATATTCAAGAGATAAAGGTGCTCAAAGTTGAACCATTTTGCATACCCCACCATACCATGAGACATCCATGTCTTCATCACTGGAAAGGAATACAGGTTGGGTGGCATTCTTTGGCTGATAAATGGACTAAAATGGGAATAACATTTACATTTTCACCTTCAAATGGTACCACAAGGATGTTTGGAGGTCCACGCATCAGAGAATGTTAACTTGAATGGGAATATCAGTTTTAATTATACTGTCAATCCTCCATAGGAAACCTATTGAAATAATCGAAAGATTGATGGTAGAATAGACATGAACATTTAAGTTGACATTGGATGGTGGGTGGACTGGCATCCATCTTTGTGGTAGTAATTAGAAGTTAAAATTACAATTCATTTTAAATGTCAATGGTGTACCGGATAAATTACAGTGGTCTGAAGGGATAGGTCCATTCTATGAATTCTACGATTGAAATGATGCCCACCCTGTATTCAAGAGTATGTATCGCAACCAATGGCGGGCACAACAAAAAAGCCTCAGATTAAGTAGGGTCTAAGCTACAATATACAGTGTATTACGACCCCTTGACTTTTTCTACATTTTGTTATGTTATAACATAATGCTAAAATGGATTCAATGGTTTTTTTTCTTCTCGTCAATCAACACACAATACCCTGCAAAAACCCGTTAAAATTATATATTTACATAAGTATTCAGACCCTTTACCCAGTCCTTTGTTGAAGCAGCGATTACAGCTTCAAGTGTTCTTGGATATGACACTACAAGCTTGGCAGACCTTTATTTGGGGAGTTTCTCCCGTTCTTCTCTGCAGATTCTCTCAAGCTCTGTCAGGTTGGATGGGGAGAGTCACTGCACAGCTATTTTCAGGTCTCTCCAGAGATGTTCGATCAGGTTCAGGTTCGGGCTCTGGCTGGGCCACTCGAAGACGTTGAGACTTGTCCCGAAGCCATTCCTGCATTGTCTTGACTGTGTGCTTAGGGTTGTTGTCCTGTTGGAAGGTGAACCTTCGCCCCAGTCTGAGGTCCTGAGCGCTCCGAAGCAGGTTTTCATCAAGGATCTCTCTGTACTTTGCTCAGTTCATCTTTCCCTCGATCCTAACTAGTCTCCCAGTCCCTACAGCTGAAAAACATCTCCACAGCATGATGATGCCACCACCATGCTTCACCGTAGGGATGGTGCCAGGTTTCCTCCAGGCGTGACGCTTGCCACTCATGCCAAAGAGTTCAATCTTGGTTTCATTGGACCAGAAAATGTTGTTTCTCATGGTCTGAGAGACTTTTCATGCCTTTTTGCAAACTGCTGTGGTGGGGTATGCAAAATGGTTCAATTTGATCACCTCTATCTCCTGAATGTTTTGTCATTCTGGTCCAAAAAGTGACTTATTCCATGAGCAAACATGTATGGGAAGTTTTGTTTAAATCAAAAGAGATGTTTTCAAAAAGTGATTGAATTCATTGCATATACACCAACAAGGCTATTATTTACTTCTCCATAAGACCTTAAGGCCTGTCACATCTTCCAGGGGAATATATAAACCCCTAAACCCTCCTCATGTCCTTGTGTAGTGAAAGGTCTTGATGGTTCCACTCTTTCCATTCATAAAAGAAGAGGAGTGGGGGGGTTGGATTGCGAGGCTCCAGCAGACAAAACAGGGCTAGTTTAATGGCAAGCACCAGAGTCTCAGGGTGAAATGTTGACAGGCTCTTCTTCTCCTGTGATTTACTGGCGACTAACCTGACACATCTGTCAAGAGAGTCGAACACTCCTCCGTCAAACGACCTGGGCTGTGTCCTAAATGGCACCTTATTCCCTTTTCTGGTCAAAAGTTGTGCACTATATAGGGAATTGGGTGCCATTTGGGATGCACCCCTGGAATGAAGTGGAAAGCATTTCTGTGATCTGAGAACCAACCACCTGAGACGAGAACCATGTGTCCCCACATAAAAGTCTGGGGCCTCTTAAGAAGTTATTTAAGAATGTTATAGGTTTTGGGGTTTTGCTCTATTTCATTTTTGACTTGAGTTTGGTTCTGTTTGGATGTGGTTTCCCCTGATTGGAATCATCCTCGTTGGTCAGGATGTGTTGCACCTGTCGCCTCGTTAGTCAGTAGTTAGTTTCACCAGTGCTGGCACAGGTGCTATTTAAGAGCGGCAAGCAATACTTGGTGATTTGAAAAGTCATAGTCAATCGATTAATAATATCATAATACTTTTAGCAAACATGTTTATCTTTAATTTACAATCTGTAGAAACTATGAGAATAGAAATGTTCCAAACTTTTGTGAAGCAAAAAAAAAAAGATATATGGCAAATAGAAATCCAATTTGGATGGTGTTAAAAGATAGATGGCAGCGGTTGAATGGAGCTGAAGGGTGGGATTAATAACAAGATAAATGTAAAATATACTGTGTCTGTAAAATGTATATAGGTTTAGAACTTTTGTGAAATAGCACAGTTAAAAATATATGGCAAACTGGATGGACATCAGAAATAGATGGGAAAGGTGGAGGTCAGAGGAAGACCAGGACTAAAAACAAACAAAATATAACTGTTGTAAAATAGATTGTGTCCGTAAAATGTACCTAGTATGTATAAGCTGGAAGTAGAAGCCTAAGTGTTGTTGTTTATTAGTTTACTCCAATTAGGAGAGGGTGGTAGGGTTTGTGGGAAATAATAAAGGAAAATATATTTGTATGTGTATTTATATATACGTGTATGAAAGGCATCCATGGGGGTGCCTACTGACTTTGTTCTGGCTAAGCAAACTTGAGTAGGGCGTGGAGCAAACCACAAAGGGGAACATAAAATAAAAAGCGGTCGAGCTCTTCCAACATATATTTATATAAACTCAGCAAAAAACGAAACGTCCCTTTTTCAGGACCCTGTCTTTTGAAAATAATTCATAAAAATCTAAACTTCACAGATCTTCATTGTAAAGGGTTTTAACACTGTTTCCCATGCTTGTTCAATGAGCCATAAAGAATTAATGAACATGCACCTATGGAACAGTCGTTAAGACACTCATAGCTTACAGACGGCAGGCAATTAAGGTCACAGTTATGAAAACTTAGGACACTAAAGAGGCCTTTCTACCGACTCTGAAAAACACCAAAAGAAAGATGCCCAGGGTCCCTGCTCATCTACGTGAACGTGCCTTAGGCATGCTGCAAGGAGGCATGAGGACTGCAGATGTGGCCAGGGTAATAAATTGCAATGTCTGTACTGTGTGACGCCTAAGACAGCGCTACAGGGAGACAGGACGGACAGCTGATTGTCCTCGCAGTGGCAGACCACGTGTAACAACACCTGCACAGGATTGGTACATCCGAACATCACACCTGCGGGACAGGTACAGGATGGCAACAACAACTGTCCGAGTTACACCAGGAACGTACAATCCCTCCATTCGTGTTCAGACTGTCTGCAATAGGCTGAGACAGGCTGGACTGAGGGCTTGTAGGCCTGTTGTAAGGCAGGTCCTCACCAGACATCACCGGCAACAACGTCGCTGGACCAGACAGGACTGGCAAAAAGTGCTCTTCGCTGACGATTCGCGGTTTTGTCTCAACAGGGGTGATGGTCGGATTTGCTTTATCGTCGAATGAATGAGAGTTACACCGAGGCCTGTACTCTGGACCGGGATCGATTTGGAGGTGGAGGGTCCGTCCTGGTCTGGGGCGGTGTGTCACAGCATCATCGGACTGAGCTTGTTGTCATTGCAGGCAATCTCAACGCTGTGCATTACAGGGAAGACATCCTCCTCCTTCATGTGATACCCTTCCTGCAGGATCATCCTGACATGACCCTCCAGTATGACAATGCTACCAGCCATACTGCTCGTTCTGTGCGTGATTTCCTGCAAGACAGGAATGTCTGTGTTCTGCCATGGCCAACGAAGAGCCCGGATCTCAATCCCATTGAGCACGTCTGGGACTTGTTGGATCGGAGGGTGAGGGCTAGTGCCATTCCCCCCAGAAATGTCCGGGGACTTGCAGGTGCCTTGGTGGAAGAGTGGGGTAACATCTCACAGCAAGAACTGGCAAATCTGGTGCAGTGGTGGCCACACCAGATACTGACTGTTACTTTTTATTTTGACCCCCCCCTTTGTTCAGGGACACATTCCATTTCTGTTAGTCACATTTCTGTTAGTCACATTGTTCAGTTTATGTCTGTTGTTGAATCTTATGTTCATACAAATATTTACACATGTTAAGTTTGCTGAAAATAAACGCAGTTGACAGTGAGAGGACGTTTATTTTTTATATATATAAACTACTGTTCAAAAGTTTGGGGTCACTTAGAAATGTCCTTGTTTTTGAAAGAAAAGCAATTTTTTTGTCCATTTAAAATAACATCAAATTCATCAGAAATGCAGTGTAGACATTGTTAATGTTGTAAATGATTATTGTTGCTGGAAACGGCAAATTTTTTTAATGGAATATCTACGTAGGCGTACAGAGGCTCATTATCAGCAACCATCACTCCTGTGTTCCAATGGCATGTTGTGTTAGCTAATCCAAGTTTGTCATTTTAAAAGGCTAATTGATCATTAGAAAACCCTTTTGCAATTACGTTAGCACAGCTGAAAACTGTTGTGCTGATTAAATAAGCAATAAAACTGTCCTTTAGACTAGTTGAGTATCTGGAGCATCAGCATTTGTGGGTTCGATTACAGGCCAGAAACAAAGGCTTTCTTCTGGAACTTGTCAGTCTATTCTTGTTCTGAGAAATTAAGGCTATTCCATGCAAGGAATTGCCAAGAAACTGAAGATCTCGTACAGCGCTGTGTACTTCTCCCTTCACAGAACAGCGCAAACTGGCTCTAACCAGAATAGAAAGAGGAGTGGGAGGCCCCGGTGCACAACTGAGCAAGAGGACAAGTACATTAGAGTGTCTAGTTCAGAAACAGACACCTCACAAGTCCTCAACTGGCAGCTTCATTAAATAGTACCCGCAAAACACCAGTCTCAACGTCAACAGTGAAGAGGCGACTCCGGGGTGCTGGCCTTCTAGGCAGAGTTCCTCTGTCCAGTGTCTGTGTTCTTTTGCCCATCTTAATCTTTTATTTTTATTGGCCAGTCTGTTGTTGTCGGGACCTGTGGTCCGTATTGTCCCCGTTTTGGGTCCGGATCTGGTCCACCAGTTGAGTTTGGGGGCTCTAGAGAATAGAATGGGGAAAAAAGACTACCTACCTGGTCATTGTGTGTGGTTGTGTCTCCTGTAAAGCACTTTGTGACAACTGCTGATGTAAAAAGGGCTTTTTGAAATATATGTGATTGATTAATAATAATTATATCATTGATTGATTGCTCTTTGTTTCTCCGTCTTTAGGGTTGCCAGCGGATCGTGGAGGACTGGCAGAGGATCCTAATGGTTCGCTCGCTGGTCATCAACCCCCACGAGGATATGCGGACCTGGCTCAAGTACGCCAGTCTCTGTGGCAAGAGTGGACGTCTGGTGAGTTCACTGGCACAGGAACAGCTAATGGGTCATTTGCCAAATTGTTCAAAATAGGGATGTCAGTAAGGGTTATTTTTTTCAACCGGTTAGTCTCCACCATCAACCAGTTATCCTTGCAAAAACATGTAGTATGAAAGCGTGATTTGGTGCACTCCGTTGTTCAGCTCACGATTTATGATGTGTAACATTTCGACCAGGCCTGGACAAAACGTTGCACTCAATAAAACAAAGGGAACATTCACCGGTATCTGGGTATCGATTTCTTTGTCATAAATGGCAACAACAACAAAAATACACGATTTGTGGTGTTTAGTGACCACCTTGTTTGGCAATCGGCTTGTATTTATCTAATGTATTTCCCTTCAGATACAGCTATAAGCTGTATCTGAAGTATCAGGTTGAGTTCAAGTGATGTCATTGTCACTTGACATTAGTACAACCAGAATGGAAGGAATTTGCTAAAACAATTATTTTGTGTCAATCCAAGGGGGAATCTATTGTACTGGATTTGGATATTTACTGACATCCCTATTTTTCCAGTAACCTCAGCTCTCACTGGAACGACTGTGCAAATGTAACGCACCTCTCAGAAATCGCACTGTTTATAAACCATACCTCAAACCCGTTTAATGAAAGTGTCACCGTTTTCCCTCCCTGGTGCCAGTTTTATTGCAAGTGATTGTGGTGGATTGCAGGCCCCGACCAGCTTTCCAATTGTAACGCAATCCTTTCAGAAAGTTCCGGTATGATGTCAGAGAATTGTGGGGGTTTTCACTCACAGGAGCGAACATCAATCGGCGAGCCAAGAATGTGATTATGGGCAAACGAGCAACAATCTAAAAGAATGCCTGCACTGTTCTAAAAGGCCCTTCCACAGGGGTCAATGGTTAGTTACTCCCGCCACAGTAGTGTGGTATACTTAAGCTGTTTATTTAGCAAGAGGTTCAAATGAGCCTGGGGAAATCTGGGGGTCTGTACGTCCACGGGAGTTGGAAGCTAGGGCGGTGGTTCTCAAACAGTTCCTCGGTACTTCAGACTTTCACAATATTGTTGGAGCCGTTAACTAGCAAACCTGATTCACCTAATCAAGGGCTTGATGATTAGTTGAATTAGGCGTGCTAGCTCTGGAAAAGATCAACTATGTGAAATGGCTGGGGGTCCCTGACTAGAGGTCGGAGTGGGCTATAGGAAACTGACCTCAAGGTTTCCACCGTTGAGCCCCTTTGACACTTTCTTCCACTTTGGCGCTGCTCTGCGGCTGACACTGTGCTGCACCTAGCCTCGTGTGTACAGTTTGGGTTTGTGCGTGTGTGAGGTTGAGTATTATGATAGAAATGGATCAATGTGAATCTCTTCTCTCCCAGGCGTTGGCCCACAAGACCCTGGTCCTTCTCCTGGGGGTGGACCCCTCGAAGCAGCTGGACCACCCGCTGCCCACCGCCCACCCCCACGTTACCTATGCCTACATGAAGTACATGTGGAAGAGCCAACACAAGGTATAGTAGCTATACCGTTGTTACAGGCTTTCTCTGTAGCTGAAGATAAAAATGTTGTTTTCTCATTGTTGTGCAACGTAAGGAAATGCAGGGCTGTAATGTGTAGGTTCATGAAATAATGTGGACTGTTATGTGTTAGGGAATCAACTGAAATGAAGAGCATAAATAACCAAGCAGTGAAAAATGGCACGTTCCAACCACACCATTAGAGCAACAGAGGGACCGGTCGATATATAAATGCTCACACACACACACAAACTTCCACCCCCCGACCACACACACCTTTTACACACACACCTCCTCCCCCCTCACACACACCATTCTTCCACGTGTTCCAAAGTTCCTGGCTCTCCCAGTGTGGGTCTCATTAGGGAAGTGTTGGGGATGCTGGGGCTTGGGCTTACGTAAGTGTGAGCGTGCTGCTCCTGCTGCCCGCCACAGGGCTATACTCGGGCCAGCTGCAGGAGCCACTCACAAGGCAGGAATCCCCCAGCCCCTGCCAGAGAGGAGCCATCCATTCCCCCCTCTGGACTCTTTGGACTGGGACTGGAACAACGGGGTCCTGTCCAGTGGGAGGGGGGGGGGGGGGCGTTTTGAAACAGTGAGGGAATACCTGACATTAGGTTCTATAAGAATGCAGATTTTAGTTTTCTGTTGCTTAAGGTTTTGCGACACCCTGCCCTACTGAACTCTTCAGAAACCCTCCCCAATGGAAGGCAAAAGATAAACGCAGTTAAATATAAAGAGAAACACAGTCGAATATAACTCTTGTCAGATGTGTGTGGGGGGGGGTATCATAGAGTGTTGGCGACAGCATTCACAGGAGAGTTGAGTTAAATCCCCATTTTGAATGAGAGTCCCTTGCCCCCACCCACCCCCCCTGTTGTTCCTCTGTCCCCCATCAGATCGAAGCCTTCCAGCACATGCAGCACTTTGTCCAGGGGATGCAGCAGCAGGCCCAGCATGCCATCGCCGCCGAGGACCAGCAACACAAGCAGGAGCTCCATAAGCTTATGGCCAGGTCAGGATTCCTACCGCAACTACATTCCGAGGGAAAAAACGAATGTTTTTAATGCAGTGTGTGCTTGATTTTTTTTTTTTTACACACACACCTTTTCCCAGACCTGCCCGCCACGTCATGTTCTCTCTCACCTAAAAGGGTCACGTACAGAGAGTTGTGCTTTTTCTCCATGACCGTGACCCAACCCTGGTCGTAATACTCCTCCACTCCCTCCCTCGCTCCTTGTACTTGCATTTAGTTTTGCAAACCCGGACAAGTTTTGTCTCTTTTCATTCTGCGCAATCACTCACCCCTCAGCCAACGGGCATCCAGGAATCCAGCTACTTATCTTCAACCAAATGTGGCATTGTGCCCACGGGTACTGGAAACCAGGTGTGTCTCTGGCAAGCGAGAACTGTCAGCACCTGGCTTGGCCTACATCCAGCCCAGCGTGTCCCATACTGGCCGGGTGTTGCCCTCTGCCTCTTCACCCTGTCTCCTGTCACATTCTACCATCTTCACCTCTTCTCTCTGTAAGAATAGTTGCTGTTTTGAGTGTTTTGACACAAAATGGCTACACCTTCAGCGTACGGATGCTGAGCAATGGCAGTGGACGAGTAACATGAGCAGCCGGTCCAGGATCTGTTCTGTGGTTTAGCCTGACGGCCAAGGTTAGAACTGGGGATGGACAAGCTGAATTGAGATCAGTTATGGGCAGAAAGGGACTGGAGGTCTTTCTCTATTCCTGTTGGAAGCTCTTCCCATTTGCAACAACACCCTTTTTTGCAATGCTCCCAATCACCATTGCTCGTCGCATGTATTTCTGTTTGGTGCTTGTGTATACCGTCAACGGATTAAATATAGAAAGACTCCCGTTTTTAGAACGCCTCTACAAGACATGATAGCCTAAGGAAGTTGTTTGTATGCTTGACGGGCCCATGAAAATACTTCCAGCACGATCCCCATTCCCCAAAGCGCTCTCTTTTATGGAGCGGACTTCAAATGAGTGCCCGAGGGAATCTCAGAGGCCAGTTATTTTGGGGGAAAGTTTACTTCTGACACACCAGGTTTTGTGTGCTTTTGTGTGCGAGGTTTTACTCAGTAAAATGCTGTGTTTCATGTTAGCCTCCAAATGAACACAAGCAGGGGTAAAAAAAAACAGTGCTTGAGCTTTATGGGTTGAATGTATTGAAACTTTGGTCAGCAGACTAGCCTACTTGCAGTAAAAGGTACAGTAAAAAGGCTCCTCTTAGACACACACACACACAGGAGACGAGCCTTCTTACAGTAAAACCCTCATCTTAGAGGCACACGCACACAAACACACATACACACAAAATACATACCTCATAATTCTTATGAGGCAACAAGCTAACAGGAAACCAGGAAAGGAGTGTTTCATACCTGCTGTCGCACTTCCAGATTCTAGTTGTCTGTGGAATGTTCGTCTGCACTGTTTTCTTCCCGACGTGCTGACACACTTTCCTGCAAATGGGTTGGCACTGTGGAATGGCGTACACCTGGTCTGTACACACACACACACACACACACACCACCATTCTCCATCCCCGAAAGAATTCATTGTAATTTCAGCGATATGTATTTGCATATTTCGACACAATGATCATGATAAGACCTGCAATCTCCGGTCTGAGTTCCTGTGGGAACAGTGAAGCACTTCTGGCACTAGCGGTTCTCCCATGCAGACGGTTTTACTGTGTTTTTCCCTGAAGCGGTTTGTCAGAGGTGAACTGAACCAGTACTGTATTTTCACATGGAAAAAGCACTCCGCAGCGTTACGCAATGCTAATGGATCATTTATTACAAGTGCTCTCTGGAAACGGGTGCAGCGTACAGTTAGGAGCTGAGGGATGGATGGCTGCGCAGGATTCGCCAGTTCCTGGTCAGACGTGTTATAAACCAATCACGAGCTTGGCCCGTGTAAATCGAACACGACTCGATTATTTGGCAGTTTTCCTCGAGTGTCTGTGTTTTTTTTTTATGATGATTGATATAGCAAGCACAACCACTGGGAAGACCGACCACGAGGCAATGTTCCCTCACACTCACCACCAACATAAAACATTGAAAATCACTTAAGTGATGCCAAAACCTTTCAGTAGCTAATGCGCCACTGCTTTTAGTAATGACGCCTAAGTATGATAAATGTCTTTGTGCGATTTCCAAGTTTTCTCATCATTCTCTTCTATTTTAAGGGGCTGCGCTAGTACTGCGTTGAACATCCATTGCCAACTCCCCCAGACAACTTGTGATGACAGCGAGCATAGTGTATAAGATAACTTCCCCAACATACTTTTAAAATTGTTACCACAGAACAGACGTTTCTCATAGTAAAGTTAAAGGTGGATTCAGTTAATATCCATTTTCTCCAGAAGTGTCCCACAGATCTTGGCCTTAGGCCTAGGTAAGCATGTCAGTGGCCATACAAGGCAATAGAGGGTAGAGAGGAGTGTGTGGACGAGCCTGGCATTAGAGAGGGGAGATGGACTGTCAGGAAACACCACCTGGAAAGCGTTCATCACACTAACTAACTATTGTAACAGACTTAGTGTAAGAGCTTCATCTCACATACCAGCCCTTATAGCTGTTGACATGATTGTGTGTTGCTAAGGCAATTTATCGGACTCTGATGCAGCCCTGGGCCCGTATTCACAACCGTCTCAGAAAAGGAGCGCTGATCTAGGACCAGGGGGCTCATTTATCAACCGTGTGTAAATTCCGTACTAAATTCTGACATACGTGGAGATCCTAGGATTTGCATGCGTCACACAAATGATATGCGTTCATCAAACTGTCGCACGCAACATATACTGTCGTGCATGTTTTCATTGCTAAATCAGAGCCATATTATATTTGTGCGGTCATGAACAAGCGCTATAACCTCGCCTGGAAAACTTCCTCCGTTCAGCTTTTATGGTAATAAAAACACCCTCATTTGCTGTATGATTTGGAGGAGATGTTGGAACTGGGCCATGATCATTCCTAAAAGAAAGCGCAATGGCAAACGTTATCACATTTCTGTAGAGGAGTGGACAGAATGTTGCAGTGACTTTTCCAAACAGAAAATGCATGCTGCCTAGCGAGTGCCACGACACTGGCCGCACATTCTGCAAGATTGATTGTCCTTTCGACCAATTTAAAAGTAAATGCTACAGCCCACACTTCTATGCAAAAGATACGTTGTTTATCAATACATGATTGTGTGTCTCCTACCTTGGTATAGGATCTGAAATGAAATGGGCTAGGATATGATGTCGTGCTCCTAATCCTATCACGCGGCGATACTGTAGCCTACCCATACTGTCACATACTGTCAAGACTACCGGTCTATTTACTTTCGAGCGTGCTTGGCTATTGAATTAGTGATTGATAAATGGTAGCCTACATTCTGTGGTGTAGTGGAAATAATCCAATTTAAAATACCAACGGCAAATGCATATTTTATCATTAGGCCTACGCTTTAATGTTTTTATTAGCCTACTATTATTATTATTTCTATGCATCAAACACCACCTATTTCCCCCAAGGGAACAATAAGCCTATTTGCTTGCTATACAGTCGATCAACCTTCTGGTGATTTGCGTGGAGATACGCACACTTTCCTGTCAAGATCAACATTTCATAAATACCAACCGTTGCGGGAAAACTGCACGCAGGGTTTTGAGTCTTTTTTGTGCTCATGCAGCTTCATAAATGAGGCCCCAGGTACTAAGTCTCCCATATAAAGGGTCTCAAGAGTAGGAGTGCTGAT
Source organism: Salmo trutta (assembly GCF_901001165.1). NCBI lineage: Eukaryota > Metazoa > Chordata > Actinopteri > Salmoniformes > Salmonidae > Salmo > Salmo trutta. The sequence goes on from NC_042984.1 coordinate 34,613,949, forward strand.
TTAGGATCAGTTCTGCCTTTCAGATCACAAACAAATAAGATTACGTGGATAGGAGGGGACCTGATTCTAGATCAGCACTCCTACTCTGAGACACTTCACGAGCGTGGGCCGTATTCTGCTGACGATCTATATAGTGACCAAGACCGTCTCTCCCTATCCCTCTCTCTCAATCCCTCCTTCCCTCCTTTCCTAGGTGCTTCCTGAAGCTGGGTGAGTGGCAGCTCAGTCTCCAGGGCATTAACGAGAGCACCATCCCCAAAGTGTTGCAGTACTACAACCACTCCACGGAGCACGACCGCAACTGGTACAAGGTCAGTGACCCTCTCACGTTTAACCACTCCCCTCCAACCCGTCACTCTCATCAGCATTCACGCTGTGGACCTCGTGCTGACTCCTCCATTTACTTCACATAAGGCTTGTATGTTATTAGAGACATGAATTGATTTGAAAGGAACCAAGGGCACCTTTGGGCTTGTATAGGCCCATGCCCACACTGCAGGAAAGCCACGCTCTTCCTCTATTGAGAGCCTCCCCCCCTCACATCTCTCAGTAGCTTATTACATAACAACCAAGAACACGATCGACATCTGTTTAGACCCAGAACATTCCCCAGAGGGCCGGACTCCTCCAGGACATCTCACGCATCCTTCAGTAAACCGGAAACTAATTGGCTAACGGACTGGAAGTTGATGTGATAAGTGCGATAACATAAGTTCAAACATATGTTTCGACATGTAGACTTTCTGTCTTATAATACATTTTTTAATATATATATATATTTCTTCACCTGGCATACGTTTTTCCGCAGGCCTGGCACGCATGGGCGGTGATGAACTTTGAGGCGGTGCTGCACTACAAGCACCAGAACCAGGGCCGGGACGAAAAGAAGAAGAAGCGCCACGTCAGCGGCACCAGCGCAAATAGCGAGGCCAGCAACAGCGACAGCGAAGTAGACAGCACCGAGCACAGCCCTGTGCCCTCGCCGGGCCAGAAGAAGGCCAACGAGGTGAGGGCGGTGGCCATCTTAGATTCTCCTTCATCATACTCGTCCACTAACGCTAACCAGCCTTTTCACTATTCACTACCAGACAAATTTCGAACTAACTTGACAGACCTGTGCTTCAAATGTTGCATAAATCATAAGTTTATGTCAATGGGAGACATTGAGAGAATGTTTGAGTAAGGACTATGACTGATTGCCTTGCTTGCTGAAATCAAGGTACAATCCATCGCAATTCTTCTTCTTCCTAATTGTCCCTCTGTCGTTTGGCGAGTTCAGGACCTCTCCAAGACGTTACTCCTCTACACGGTTCCTGCTGTCCAGGGCTTCTTCCGCTCAATCTCCCTCTCCAGAGGGAACAACCTCCAGGACACCCTCAGGTGAGTCCCCACATGGGGCCAGGGCCTATATTCACAAATCAAATCAAATCAAATGTATTTATATAGCCCTTCTTACATCTGCTGATATCTCAAAGTGCTGTACAGAAACCCAGCCTAAAACCCCAAACAGCAAGTAATGCAGGTGTTGAAGCACGGTGGCTAGGAAAAACTCTCTAGAAAGGCCAAAACCTAGGTAGAAACCTAGAGAGGAACCAGGCTATGAGGGGTGGTCAGTCCTCTTCTGGCTGTGCCGGGTGGAGATTATAACAGAACATGGCCAAGATGTTCAAATGTTCATAAATGACCAGCATGGTCAAATAATAATAATCACAGTAGTTGTCGAGGGTGCAAAGAGTCTTAAAAGGACACTCTTACTGACAGTTGTGTCTGCTTGTCGTGATGTATTGTTGTCTCTACCTTCTTGCCCTTTGTGCTGTTGTCTGTGCCCAGTAATGTTTGTACCATGTCTTGTGCTGCTACCATGTTGTGCTGCTACCATGTTGTGCTGCTGCCATGTTGTGCTGCTGCCATGTTGTGTCGCTACCATGTTGTTGTCATGTTGTGTTGCTACAATGCTGTGTTTTCGCCTTGCTATGTTGTTGTCTTAGGTCTCTCTTTATGTAGTGTTGTCTCTCTTGTTGTGATGTGTGTTTTGTCCTATATTTTTATTTTATTTATTTTTAATCCCAGCCCCTGTCCACACAGGAGGCCTTTTGGTAGGCCGTCATTGTAAATAAGAATTTGTTCTTAAGCGACTTGCCTAGTTAAATAAAGGTTAAATAAATCCCTTTTTCTAAATCCCTTTTAGATCATAATGAATAAGATTAGATGGACAGGGGGCACCTGATCCTAGATCAGTACTCCTACTATGAAATGGCCAGTAGTCTGAAATCCCAAACAGACAACACTAATAGACGCTGAGTTGAAATATGTGGAGAGGAAGCCCTCTGGTGGCAGAGAGAAGAGCTCCAATTCCAATTTGTGTCGTTGCACGCATTTGATTGCTTGGTGTCAATTTGTTTTGCTTCGAATGCGGTTTGAAATTCAGGGAAACTGGGTTTTTCTTTTTTTTTTTCGTCCGAACCTGTCAATAAAGATGCAATGGATGCAAGAGACTGTTTTTGACGTGATGCTGTTTCCTTTCTCCAGGGTCCTGACCCTCTGGTTTGACTATGGACACTGGCCTGAAGTCAACGAGGCGTTGGTGGAGGGCATCAAAACCATTCAGATAGACACCTGGCTACAGGTACGCATCTCACATGCATGTTTTTGGCTTGCTTTTATTGTTCTGTCCATTGTGATGAGGGTACTAGAAAACTGAATTATTCCCAAGGGAAATGTTGGTTTTGGGCCATGAATCATCCATAAAAGAGTCATTCAACAAAGTCTCTTACAGGACGACAGTAACTGAATGGTAACTGAATAGTAACGTCGCATTGCATTGCTCCGGGGTGTTAACAAAATGAAGTCTCTCTCTTGGCCCTTCGCCTGCAGGTGATCCCCCAGCTGATTGCCCGCATCGACACTCCCCGTGCTCTGGTTGGCCGCCTCATCCACCAGCTGCTCACCGACATTGGGCGCTACCACCCCCAGGTAATGACATACTGCCGGCACCCAGGCTAGGAGCGATGGCCTAGGACGCATATCTCTGAACTGGTATTGCGTTGATTAACTCTCCCTCCCTCTCTATCACTCGACCTCTCCCCCCTACCCTCTTCTAGGCTTTGATCTATCCGTTGACCGTGGCCTCCAAGTCAACCACCACTGCCCGCCACAATGCTGCTAACAAGATCCTCAAGAACATGTGTGAGCACTGCAATACACTGGTCCAACAGGCGATCATGGTACGTGATTCCTGTCGGTGTACGCACTCTACCTCACAGTACAGCTAGCAACAAGTGGCTACCGTCTGTTTTACCATTTAGACATACAGCGCCTTCAGAAAGTATCCCCTTAACTTATTCTACATTTTGTTGTGTTACACCCTGCATTTAACATTTGGATAAGTTCAGGAGTAAAACATTTACTTAACAAGTCACATAATAAGTGGCAAGGACTTAATATTGTTTACATTGGTAGATGGGTAATAAAAAAAGCAGTCATTGAATATCCCTTTGAGCATGGTGAAGTTATTGGATGGACAATGTCTACACTGTATTTCTGATCAATTTGATGTTATTTTAATGGACAAAAAATTTGCTTTTCTTTCAAAAACAAGGAAAATTCTGAGTGACCCCAAATTTTTTAACGGTAGTGTGTGTATATATATATATATATATATATATATATATATATATATATATATATATATATATATATATATATATATATATATATATATTTGCAAAAAAATTTAATATATGGGGGATTGGAAGTGACAATTGCAATATTAAAGCTGATCTACCCCCTAAAAAAACGAATTATAATACAGGTGTCTTTCCTAACTCGGTTGCAAGAGAGGACGGATACCTCTCAGGGATTTCACCATGCCAATGGTGACTTTAAACAGTTAAAGTTTAACGGCTGTGATAGGAGAAAACTGAGGATGGATAAACATTGTAGTTACTCCACAGTACTAACCTAATTGACAAAGAAGGAAGCCTGTACGGAATAAAAAATATTCCAAAACATGCATCCTGTTTGCAACAAGGCACTAAAGTAATACTGCAAAAAATGTGGCAAAGCAATTAACTTTTTGTCCTGAATACAAAATGTTATGTTTTGGTCAATACATTACTGAGTACCACTCTCCATATTTTCAAGCATAGTGGTGGCTGCTTCATGTAATGGGTATGCTTGTAATCGTTCAGGACTGGGGAGTTTTTCAGGATAAAAAAATCAACTGAATGGAACTAAGCACAGGCAAAATCCTAGAGGAAAACCTGGTTCAATTTGCTTTCTACCAGACACTGGGAGATGAATTCACCTTTCGGAAAATAACCTAAAACACAAGGCCAAATCAACACTGGAGTTGCTTACCAAGAAGACGGTGAATGTTCCAGAGTGGCCGAGTTACAGTTTTGACTTAATCTACTCGAAAACCTATTGCAAGACCTGAAAATTGAAGTCTAGCGATGATTAACAACGAATTTGACAGGGCTTGAAGAATTTTGAAAAGAATAATGGGCAAATGTTGCACAATCCAGGTGTGGAAAGCTCTTAGAGAATTACCCAGAATGACTTACAGCTGATTCTACAGAGTATTGACTCAGGGGTGTGAATACTTATGTAAATTATATATATCTGTATTTCATTTTCAATAAATCTGAAGAAAATCTACCTGTTTCCGAAGGCCTGAGTCACTTCCTGTCTCCCCAGGTGAGCGAGGAGCTGATCCGGGTGGCCATTCTGTGGCACGAGATGTGGCACGAGGGCCTGGAGGAGGCCTCCCGCCTCTACTTTGGCGAGCGCAACGTGAAGGGTATGTTCGCCGTGCTGGAGCCCCTTCACGCCATGATGGAGAGGGGCCCGCAGACCCTCAAAGAGACCTCCTTCAACCAGGTCCGTCTTTTGTTTTCTTTTGTCTTTTTTAAAGTCATGTTTATAGTCTTTATTTTGTAATGTATTTTTTCCTCTTTTTAACATTTAATTTACCAAGTTACACTCACATTTGTCAATCATTGTATCTTGAAAATGTGCAGAAATCCCATGTAGATGTCAATTGGAGACATTGAGGAAGTGTATGAGTTGAAAGTTAGGATTAGACCCGCAGTCAAATGACCAATTGACAATGATGTGTAGTGCTCTTTGACCTGGATTATAGGTAAATGGCTGGACAGGTGAAGTGAATTGGCTGCGGTTCTGTGTGTTATGACAGGCCTACGGGAGGGACCTCATGGAGGCCCAGGATTGGTGCAGGAAGTACATGCGCTCGGGCAACGTGAAGGACCTGACCCAAGCATGGGACCTGTACTACCACGTCTTCAGACGGATCTCCAAGCAGCTACCACAGGTGAGAGAATCACACCAACCTACTCACACTCTGCTCAAGTCAGTTTGCGCTGTCTCCTAACGTAAATCCTACACTGAGGCCAATTGGAGACCTGCCAGTCTTCGTCTGAATTCAACAATCTCTCTCCTCTTCGGATTCAGCCCTTCGTTCAGCGAAAGGAGTCAAGTTGGCTCACAACCAGTTGTGTGGGTAGTGTACATTGCTACATTCACATCTTTCATCAGAGCTATGAGATTTTATTTTGCTACTCTTGTTAAGGCCCACGTTCATTTATCCCTTGACACTGTAAGCTGATATATCTAGGTCATGTCAGCATCCTGAAACAATGCAACCCATTCATCGATGATCCTGAAGTGGCTGTTAGTGGAAAATAAATAGACCTTCCTAGATGTTGCGTCTGTCTCAGTTGTTGTTCCAGGTTAAGCCAAATGTCTTCTCATCGCTACAGTATTTCACTGTAATAGGCCAACAATAGCAAAACTCCTTCAGAGTCAAGTGAAAATAGTACACCAGTGGGCAGTTTTGTATCCTTTATTTATACAGGTGAACTCATTGAGATGAGACACCTTTTCTAGGAGGACCTGTCTAGACAGTGCACGAGCAAAAGAGACAGACGGTTAAAGTGGTGACAGTGAAAGACGGAGTGAGAGACTGAAAGAGGCAGATTGACGGTTGGAACACGGCACAATGAACCCTTTCATCTGCCAGTAAATCTCTCCCCTCATCTATCCATTATTTTATCCATTGATCCCTCCCCCATCCATTCCTTCCTGTGTCCCAAGCTGACCTCCTTGGAGCTGCAGTACGTGTCCCCCAAGCTGCTGATGTGCAGGGACCTGGAGCTGGCTGTGCCGGGGACCTATGACCCCAACCAGCCCATCATCCGCATCCAGTCCATCGCCCCCTCGCTGCAGGTCATCACCTCCAAGCAGCGGCCGCGTAAACTCACAATCATGGGTAAGACAACCACATAACCTCCAAACAATGCCCCTGCAGACTCACCTACGTGGGTAAGACAACCAACCACAAGGCCAATAAGAATAAATAGAAAGGGCGTCTCCGGTCAAATCAGTGATGATGACACAATGGGTGGACTGGCAGCCATTTTGAGTGTACCCATGTAAGTAAGTAAAAACAGGAAGTGTACCCTTTAATTAAAAGCGGAAGACACATTTCAGTTGAATGCATTCAGTTGTACAACTAACTAGGTATCCCCCTTTCCCGTTCCCTTAATCTGTGCTGTGATTTGTTCATCTTGACTGGCATTACAAAAAATGGATTCCATTGTCATGAGCCACATCAGTTAGCATCATTTTAATGAACGTTCTACATTACCATGGCAATCCAGCATCAGTTGATGGAACATTCAAAAATACAAAGGAATTTATTGCATCACAATACCAGGCAGCCATTGAGATGGTACACATGAGTTTGGCAGTCAATTGCCAGGGTTTGAGCTTCCAAGACCATTCTATTCATTCTTATTTCTATGATTACACCCACCATTTACCATTGATGTAAATGAATCAAGAGGAAATAGGATTAGTGGGGACAGTGGACTACAGGCCCATTGTCCTACTGTGTCCATTGGGAGTATTGGCTAACTACACATGACCATCATAGTAGTAGGGGTAATAGATTTTTTTTAAATATCATTTGTTTAAAGATGTGTCTAGGGCTATTAAACAATAACATTTAATCGAGTTAATCACAGGATTTGCTGTGATTATTCTCACATTTTGAATTTGCTCAAATTAAGCTGTAATTTTAAGATTTTCATTAAAAAAATTGTACAAGAATATTGACGTCTTGATTTTGTCTAAAGTAACGGTTAGCAAAATTGGGTAAATTGGGAAAGCACACTTTCTTTAACCTCAATTGTAACTTGTTTTCACAGTCCATTGTTTTCAGCTGTAGAGATGATGTATTTGGGATGTTTTCAGTGATTTTGAACACTTTCAGACAATGCGATTTATCGCAATAAAAAATAACTTAAATTACTGAAAGCGATTAACTGATTAACTCTGACCGCCCTAAAGATGACACAAGACAGGTCATCTATAGATCAATGAGAAATGCAAACATGCTGTCTTTTGGAGTAATTTACAGAATCAGAAGTATAATCAATATGTGGTATGTGTCAGTTTATCAATGTGATACAAAGGATTATCCCGCAACAGAATTTTTCATCCCACTGCCATTGTAAAGTGATCAACAGAATTTTACACTAATTCGCAGGCATAGGAGTTCAGGGGCTATATGTATCAACAAGCGTCTCAGCGCAGGAGTGCTGTTCTACAATCTTTCCCACCTATCCATGCAATCTATTTCATTACCTTCTAAAAAGCAAAACTGATCCTAGATCAGCACTCCTACTCTCAGACGCCAGTTGAATGAAAGCCATGGTCTGAGAGTTGACCTGTGTTGTGGTGCCCCCTGCAGGCAGCAATGGCCATGAGTTCATATTCCTCCTGAAGGGCCACGAGGACCTGCGGCAGGACGAGAGGGTCATGCAACTCTTTGGCCTGGTCAACACACTGCTGGCCAATGACCCAGCCTCTCTACGCAAAAACCTCAGGTAGACGGTACACACACATTTCAAGATTAATGGCTGGATTATTGCCATCGGGCTGTGGGTGTGTGTGTGATTTTCGGTGTCTGCTGTGCTTCTGTAAAAAATCTAATTTCCCGGTTACCGTTTTTGTGTGCGTGTCCCCCTCTCAGCATCCAGCGCTACGCGGTGATTCCCCTGTCCACCAACTCTGGTCTAATTGGCTGGGTGCCTCACTGTGACACCCTTCACGCCCTCATCAGAGACTACCGGGAGAAGAAGAAGATACTGCTCAACATTGAGCACCGCATTATGCTCAGGGTAAGAACCAGTAACTATCACATTAACAGTTCACACACACCCTGTTCAGAATGGGGCTTCTTAGACATGGTGTACACCGAACAGAGCACTTGCTATTACTAACCATCTGTTGATTAGCCATGAAGTTAAAGGGAATGTACACTTTTATACCCAGTATAATATGAATGTTGTTACTTGTCCACTACTCTTAAATGTCAAGTCTCAAGTAAAAAAAAAAAGACGATAAATTATTTATCCGTGAATTGAAAAACGGTTAAACAAATTGACAATAAGGTTCTGTTATACTACCAAAGGTTGATGTTGTGGTGATGCTGTGGTGTGTATGTTTGTTAGATGGCTCCAGACTATGATCACCTGACCCTGATGGAGAAGGTGGAGGTGTTTGAGCACGCCGTCAACAACACGGCTGGAGACGACCTGGCCAAGCTGCTGTGGCTGAAGAGCCCCAGCTCTGAGGTAAAACCCTGTTTCAACCCTACAGACAGTTGTCATAAGACTGACATACCCCTGTTTACCACCCTTCATAGCAGTCTGACATAGCACGTGTTAGCAGGTGTTATAGCAGGTGTTATAGCTAACAACTGACCACTGTACATACGGCTGCTGAAGACTGATTAAAGGTGCTATCTGTAACAATTTAGCGATCATTTCAATTTCCTCATGTTTTTTTGAAGAATATGGTTCAGAAATACCTGAAATATCTTAGTTCTGCCTTCTGTTGCAGGGACGTAAAGTAGTCTTATGTTTACTCCTGGGCTTCTTCTCAGGTTTGGTTTGACAGGAGGACCAATTACACACGCTCCCTGGCTGTGATGTCAATGGTGGGCTACATCCTGGGCCTGGGAGACAGGTGAGGCTCTCCACCAATAAAGGTTCAGCAGTGGTAGCAGATGTTTAAAAAGTGAAATCATCTTGCTTTGCAGGTGTATTGAAGCACATTTATTGAACAGTTAATATACACAACATACAAAGTATCAAATAGTTATTTTCGTGCATGGGGCCGAAACATTAGCATGAAAATAAATATGGGGTCCAGTGTGTAGGCTACCCTCACTCAGTTTCTCTCCATTTCCTCTACAGGCATCCATCCAACTTGATGTTGGACAGACTAAGTGGCAAGATCCTCCACATTGATTTTGGGGATTGCTTTGAGGTGAGCAGGGGCCTCCAAAATCGGAACCTGACTGAATGGACACTATTTATACAAAAGTATGTGGACACCCCTTCAAATGAGTGGATTCGACTATTTCAGCCACACCCGTTGCTGACAGGTGTATAAAATCGAGCACACAGCCATGCAATCTCCATAGACAAACATTGGCAGTAGAATGGCGTTACTGAAGAGCTCAGTGACTTTCAATATGGCACTGTCATAGGATGCCACCTTTCCAACAAGTCAGTTCATCAAATTTCTGTCCTCCTAGAGATGCCCTGGTCAACTGTAAGTGCTGTTATTGTGAAGTGGGAAAGTCTAGGAGCAACAACGGGTCAGATGCAAAGTGGTAGGCCACACAAGCTTACAGAATTGGACCGCCGTTGCCCGTAAAAAATCGTCTATCCTCGGTTGCAACACTCACTACCGAGTTCCAAACTGCCTCTGGAAGCAATGTCAGCACAAGAACTGTTCATTAGGTAATTCATGAAATGAGTTTCCATGGCCGAGCAGCCGCACACAAGCCTAAGATCACCATGCGCAATGTCAAGCCTCGGCTGGAGTGGTGTAAAGCTTGCCGCCATTGGAAACGCGTTCTCTGGAGCGATGAATCACACTTCACCATCTGGCAGTCCGACGGATTAATCTGGGTTTGGCGGATGCCAGGAGAACACTATGCATAGTGCCAACTGTAAAGTTTGTTGGAGGAATAATGGTGTGGAGCTGTTTTTCATGGTTCAGGCCCCTTAGTTCCAGTGAAGGGAAATCTTAATGCTACAGCATACAATTACATTCTAGATGATTCTGTGATTCCAACTTTGTGGCAACAGTTCTGGGAAGGCCCTTTCCTGTTTCAGCATGACAAGGACCCCGTGCACAAAGCGAGGTCCATACAGAAATGGTTTGTTGAGATCAGTGTGAACTTGACTGGCCTGCACAGAGCCCTGACCTCAACCCCATCGAACACCTTTTAGATTAATTGGAACGCCGACTGCGAGCCAGGCCTAATCGCTCAACATCAGTTCCCGACCTCACTAATGATCTTGTGGCTGCATGGAAGCAAGTCCCTGCAGCAATGTTCCAACATCTAGTGGAAAGCCTTCCCAGAAGAGTGGAGGCTGTTATAGCAGCTAAGGAGGGACCAACTCCATATTAATGCCCATGATTTTGGAATGAGATGTTCACATAGCAGGTGTCCTCATACTTTTGGTCATGTAGTGTATCTGTGAACGTTGTCAATGTTTTATAAATGTTTTTCCCACTACAGGTTGCCATGACCAGGGAGAAGTTCCCGGAGAAGATTCCTTTCAGACTGACAAGAATGCTGACGAACGCCATGGAGGTAGGAGGAATAACTCCCAGTGGTTTTATTTGACATACTCTTGTCAATAGTTCACGTTTGCCTCTGTCATAGAAGGCACTTAATCCTGCAACTCAATTGAGGGTTTGCACTGCAGACTTGAGGAGCGGAGCAAAGATTTCCGGCTGGCACCAAGGCTACAATTACCTATCAGAACAGACAATAAAACTCCCCTTTCTGTTCTGTCAATCAATCTGTTGTGTCCCTCCCCTGTGTGTGTTGGTCAGGTGACAGGTCTGGATGGGAACTACAGGATCACATGTCACACGGTGATGGAGGTGCTGAGGGAGCACAGGGACAGTGTCATGGCCGTACTGGAGGCCTTCGTCTACGACCCACTGCTCAACTGGAGGCTGATGGACAGTAAGGAAACCACTCCGAAATGCCTCAAAGCATCTTGAAAGCATCTTAAACAATTAAATACCTTTAAACCATCTGAAAACAACAACCCGGCAAACAATTTAGCCCTCTCTCTTTCTTTGTGGTCCACAGCAAACACCAAGGGAAACAAGCGATCCAGGACCAGAACTGACTCCTACACTGCTGGACAATCAGTCGGTGAGTGAAACAAGACGTCCATTTTGTGTCACTAACAATATCTGGAATGTTTCCAGACTGAATGCATCTTTCTGTGCTGCGTCTGTTGTCCAATGCAGAAGCACTGGAGGGGATCGACCTTGGTGAGACCACACACAAGAAACCAGGAACTACCGTGCCGGAATCCATTCATTCCTTCCGTGAGTCTTTGGCTCAAGCCAATACTGTAAAAACGCATGAGGCTAACATTCCTAGTAGTTTCTACGGTGGCTATGTTTGTTAACGTTAGAAATGCTGGACCTCGAGGGACCACACTTCGAGCCAATGACTTGTCTTTTGGACTTCAACATTCTAACAGTCTAATAAATACATTTCATATATGCTATTGGAAAAATGATCATTTGGTTATGTTTATGAAGGTCTTAGGTAACATTAGAATATGAAGAACATAATAGCATTGTCAATACTTTATTTTACTGTAAGCTGTATGTAAAAAAATTTAAAAAACAGAAAAAATGTTTTCCATCACAAAGAAATCTATTCTAATTTTGTTTTGGCGGGTCTTAAGAAGCATTATGGAAATAAGAAAATGTATTTCAAATAACAGAATAGCATATTTTAAGTAGTTTTATGTTACTAGTCTTTTCTTTGTAGCCAGGGCTATATGCTGCCGCATGCTCACGTGTGGAGCGCGTAAAACAATGGTCATTCTTAGAAAAAGTGGTATTTTGAAATAGAGCTCACCTCTTACATTTCTTTGTTATCTGGCAAAGCTACGTGTTCTAGACACTGCTCTGTCTGATGCTATATAGAAATCAAAACGTCTTACCTGAATCTAACTAACTGTAAGAGGATTTGAAAAAGTGTCTTTTTGGAGCTCTGTTTTCCTGCCTCTGTGTCAATTCCAAGCTGCCCATCTCTTCATATACAATAGTTTCGATATAGTTTAGGTGTAATTTCGACCGGCCATCAGCTGCGCAGGCTGACTGGCCGTGAATGAGGGGCAAATTCTCTTTGTGATATCTAAATTTGAACAACATACGTGTGTTAAATATACTTATTTAGGATAAGTAAAGGACGGGGGTGGGGGACATGACTAAAAATGTAAATGTGTTTTGTCAACATGACGCTCTCGGCGCTTCCTGTGTTTAAAACACAGCTATGAATAGTTGCTGAGTGGCATGTAGCTTCTATGGGTTTTTCTTTCCTCAACAAAGGATTGTGGAGGATATTGGTATGTGGAAGTACTATCTTTGTTTGTTGGCCCAAATATTTCCTCAAATGCCTGCTGGTACACATGTTAGTGTATCAGTCATCACTATGTGTTCCTCTCCCATCAGTTGGAGATGGCACGGTCCAGCCTGAGGCCCTGAATAAAAAGGCTATCCAGATTATCAACAGAGTACGAGACAAGCTGACTGGTAAAGTCTTTCCCTACACATGTAACTAAAAATGCTAGGATATGCTAGAATATTAGCATTCATTGACTAATATGTGTTGCTTTTCCCCATCAGGGCGGGATTTCTCACACGATGAGACTCTGGATGTGCCAACCCAAGTGGAGCTCCTCATCAAGCAGGCGACATCGCACGAGAACCTGTGCCAGTGTTATATTGGATGGTCAGTATGATCTGTTTGTTGTTAGTTATCATCGGTTAGTCTACTGTTAGTTAGCATCAGACTAATACTGTAAGTTGGCATCAGTTAGCCTAGTACTCTCGGTGAGCATCTGCTAGCAAAGTACTGTTAGTTAGCATCATTTAGACTAGCGCTGTTAATTAGCGTCAGTTAGCCTAGTACTATTAGTTAGCATTAGTTAGCCTAGCCTGTGCTACATTGGCTCGTTACCATCATCAGTAACTGTTAGTTCGCATCAATTAGCCTAGCCTGGGTGCCGGACTGTTTCTGCATTCAAAAATGCTATGGCACTGCAATGCTGTTTGACAAGACAACTATAAGTTGCCTAAAGCAGGATCAGACAGGTACCCAAACTACAAAAAAGTATCTTGGTTGGGAAAAGATTTGTGGCTAATGTTGGGAACATTTTTAACAATGGTCACTGAACTTGTATTGTTTTTCATCCCCCAGGTGTCCATTTTGGTAGAAGAGCTACACTTGAAGAGTTACACAGCCTGTTTTCATCAAGTAACCATGAACTTACTTGGTAGCTTAGCTAATTACTTCCAATTTGGTTCCCTCATTTGTGTATTTTCAAAGAAGGAGAAATCGGGGGACTCGAGGAGCGCTGATTTAAAACAGAAAAAAGTAAAGAAGCCTCCGATAATGAAATTAGCGCCAAATCCTTAGTTTTAATGAATGACTCATTAAACATTTAATCCCAGGATGTAATACCATGTAAAGGTAACAGCTACAATGATGTACTGTACAAGGTAACAAACCTGGGCCTCGTTTCCCAGTTGCGATGTAACTTAAGCATTACAATGATCGTGTCAGATGCCTCGTTATTTATGAGCCACATTTTAAAGTATTTCCCAAACAAGCATGTAGAGAGAACGTTCACTAAGTGCGTCGTTAAACCATGTGTCGATACTGAACGGATCGAAAGAAAAGCATCTCTGCTCTCAAATCAGCTTTCTCCATTCAGGTCTTACCTTAGCATTAAAATTATTACACAATACTGATGACAGATCAGCTTCTAGATATTACCACCTATGGCTGCATAATATTGAGGCGGCTAATTCTAAATGCTTACTCTATAATAACCTACAATATCAAGATTTGGCACATGAGCACGTTGTTACACATTTTTTAAATATATTGTAGCAAAAATTATAGACAGTAGCCTAGAATTAGCTAAATATAATTAAATTGATTGAACATAACATTTATTTCAATGTAGCCTATAACGTATTTCTATATTTTGCCGTCATCTCAGTTTTCATATGAAGCAATGTTTTATTCTTCGCTTGTTTGTAACAATTGCAAAGACATTGGCAACTTTGTATTTGTAGTCAACTTTGTTCTGAAGTTGACTACAGCGGAGATCTGTGTATAAACTGACATGGAATGGCAAAGAAGCATCTAACAACGCACTTAGCTGTTCTACCAGTGGTCTGAGGTAGTCAGTAAATAACAAGCGTTTTCTAGTGTAACTTTAGTGACAATGTTTTGGGGAAACAGCACAGCTACTAAAGATACAGTGTACGAAGCTTCTGACGATGGCTTTGGGAAACGAGGCCCTGGTTATTTGCTAGTGCTTATTGCTCAAGGCACTGGCTGTAAGAGGAAGTGCTGCCCAGTGTTTAATTATGTCATTGTCGTCATGCTAATGCTTTCTACTGTGGCCATATTTTGTAACAAGTTAAACTTTTTTTTAACTTGTTGCATCTGCTTCATAGTCCTTCATAGACCGTGACTATTTGAGTAACATACTGTATGCCTTTTGCTAATTTAAACTTTATTGAAGGGTGTCCCATGATAGAATATGAATGGGAGTATTTGATTTAAGATGGTTGCATGCATAATTCTATGCCAATAAATAAAGATCTATTGATACTTGTCTTGTGCTCTTTGCCATTGTCCAAATATTTATGATAATGCTGATCATGTTTGTATGCTTAAATGTTCATTGCCTTTGCATGTCATCACCATATTTTCCTATTACCGAACATACAATTATGAAACTTCAGAAGCTATTTTAAATACATTTTCTTGGTCCTAAAGTCATGAAATGTTCATATTACATTGCAGGAAGTTTCTGTAAAAATTTGATAAAATTTTGTTTTCATCCGCCAGCGTATGGAGTTACTTTTCCGCTACAAATATCAAGCAAAACTTCTGAAGTCGAGAACCAAAAAATATATATTGCAAGCAAAATATAAACCCAAAATATTGAGCAAAGAAATCATAATTGCAAGAAAAACATTTTTAAATGTGCAAACAAATTAGTTAATTAAAAATTATAGTTTTCACTGAAACATTTTCAATGTAAACGCGATTGTGATTAAACACCTCCTTCTTTGCATTAAATTGTTTTGGGGGCAGTTGTAAGTTTTGGCACATTCATTCCAGCAGCATAGCACCCTGTATCCCACTACTTGTTTCCCTCTGAAGTAGGGTCGGTCCCTGGATGGGAGACCAGATGTAGCTGGAAGTGTATTAGAGGATCAGTAGGGGGCACCCTTTACTCTCGTCTTTCTCAGTGGTCATAAAAAATCCCATGGGACTTATAACATGAAGTAGAACTATCACTCCTAAACTGGTTGACCACTGGGGATGCATCATCTACACCGCCCTCTAAACCCTGCCTACACAGAATGGATTGATTGGATTTATATAGCGCCTTTCTACTTACTGAACTGTTTTAAATAAACTTAGCAAAAAAAGAAACGTCCTCACTGTCAACTGCGTTTATTTTCAGAAAACTTAACATGTGTAAATATTTGTATGAACATAAGATTCAACAACTGAGACATAAACTGAACAAGTTCCACAGACATGTGACTAACAGAAATGGAGTAGTGTGTCCCTGAACAAAGGGGGTGTCAAAATCAAAAGTAACAGTCAGTATCTGTTGTGGCCACCAGCTGCATTAAGTACTGCAGTGCATCTCCTCGTGGACTGCACCAGATTTGTTATTGACTGTACGTTTGTTTATCCCATGTGTAACTCTGTTGTTTGTGTCGCACTGCTTTGCTTTATCTTGGCCAGGTCGCAGTTGTAAATGAGAACTTGTTCTCAACTGGCCTACCTGGTTAAATAAAGGTGAAATATATATATTAAATATAAAAGAATTGCCAGTGAGATGTTACCCCACTCTTCCACCAAGGCATCTGCAAGTTCCCAGACATTTTTGGGGGAATGGCCCTAGCCCTCACCCTCCGATCCAACAGGTCCCAGACGTGCTCAATGGGATTGAGATCCGGGCTCTTTGCTGGCCATGGCAGAACACTGACATTCCTGTCTTGCAGGAAATCACGCACAGAACGAGCAGTATGGCTGGTAGCATTGTCATGCTGGTGGGTCATGTCAGGATGAGCCTGCAGGAAGGGTACCACATGAGGGAGGAGGATGTCTTTCCTTGTAACGCACAGCGTTGAGATTGCCTGCAATGACAACAAGATCAGTCCGATGATGCTGTGACACACCGCCCCATACCATGACGCACCATCCACCTCCAAATCGATCCTGCTCCAGAGTACAGGCCTCGGTATAACGCTCATTCCTTCAAAGATAAACGCGAATCCAACCATCACCCCTGGTGAGACAAAACTGCGACTCATCAGCGAAGAGCACTTTTTGCCAGTCCTGTCTGGTCCAGCGACGGTGGGTTTGTGCCCATAGGCGACGTTGTTGCCGGTGATGTCTGGTGAGGATCTGCCTTACAACAGGCCTACAAGCCCTCAGTCCAGCCTCTCTCAGCCTATTATGGACAGTCTGAGCACTGATGGAGGGATTGTGCGTTCCTGGTGTAACTCGGACAGTTGTTGTTGCCATCCTGTACCTGTCCCGCAGGTGTGATGTTCAGATGTACCAATCCTGTGCAGGTGTTGTTACACATGGTCTGCCACTGCGAGGACGATCAGCTGCCCGTCCTATCTCCCTGTAGCGCTGTCTTAGGCATCTCACAGTACGGACATTGCAATTTATTGCCCTGGCCACATCTGAAGTCCTCATGCCTCCTTGCAGCATGCCTAAGGCGCGTTCACGCAGATGAGCAGGGACACTGGGCATCTTTCTTTTGGTGTTTTTCAGAGTCGGTAGAAAGGCCTCTTTAGTGTCCTAAATGTTCATATCTGTGACCTTAATTGCCTACCGTCTGTAAGCTGTTAGTGTCTTAACGACCGTTCCACAGCTGCATGTTCATTAATTGTTTATGGTTCATTGAACAAGCATGGGAAACAGTGTTTAAACCCTTTACAATGAAGATCTGTGAAGTTATTTGGATTTTTATGAATTATCTTTGAAAGACAGGGTCCTGAAAAAGGGACGTTTTTTTTTTTCTGAGATTAGTAAGGGGGAAACTCACCCCATCCACCACCAATGTGTAGAACCCGCTTGGGTAATGCACAGCAAACACAATTATGAATGAGGTAGATGATTAGATGGCCATGATGGAATGGGGCTGGGTTTGGTAATTTAGCCAGGACACTGGGGTTAACACCCCTGGTCTTTCAAATGCCAAGATTCAGGACATCCGTTTAACGTCCCATCCCAAAAATGTCTCCCTACAAAGGGTATTGTCGCCGTCACTGCCCTGGAGCATTGGGATTTGATATTGAGGGAAGTGTGCCCCCCTTCTTACATTTCAAATGTATTTCCTTGCAAAATCTTTTTCACTCAATATTATAATTTTTGCTCTCAATAATATTGTGTTCAGGTTTTGCTTTCAATATCATTATTTTTGTTTGCATTACTGAAGAATGTTGATCTCTACTTCAGAAGTTTTGCATGATATTAATGGCACAAAAGTAGCATACCACCAGATACAGTGCATTTGGAAAGTAGTCAGACCCCTTCCTTTTTTCCACATTTTGTTACGTTACAGCGTTATTCTAAAATGGATTAAATAAAAACATTTTATCATCAATCCATACACAATACACCATAATGACAAAGTGAAAACAGATTTTTATACATTTTTGCCAATTTATTAAAAACAACAGAAATACCTCATTTACATAAGTTTTCTGACCTTTTGCTATGTGATTGGAAATTGAGCTCAGGTGCATCCTGTTTCCATTGATCATCCTTGAGATGTTTCTACAACTTGATTGGAGTCCACCTGTGGTAAATTCAACTGATTTGGACATGATTTGGAAAGGCACACACATGTCTATATAAGGTCCCATAGTTGACACTGCATGTCAGAGCAAAAACCAGGCCATGAGGTCGAAGGAATTGTCCGTAGAGCGACGAGACAGGATTGTGTCGAGGCACAGATCTGGGCAAGGGTACCAAGAAATGTCTGCAGCATTGAAGGTCCCCAAGAACACAGTGGCCACCATCATTCTTAAATGGAAGAAGTTTGGAACCACCAAGGCTCTTCCTAGAGCTGATCGCCCGGCCAAACTGAGCAATCGGGGGAGAAGGCCTTGGCCAAGGAGATGACCAATAACCCGATGATCACTCTGACATAGCTCCAGAGATCTACTGTGGAGATGGGAGAACATTCTAGAAGGACAACCATCTCTGCAGCACTCCACCAATCAAGCCTTTATGGTAGAGTGGCCAGACGGAAGCCAGTCCTCAGTAAAAGGCACATGACAGACCCCTTTTGAGTTTGCCAAAATGCACCTAAAGGACTCTCAGACCTTGAGAAACAAGATTCTCAGGTTTGATGAAACCAAAGTTGAACTCTTTGGCCTGAATGCTAAGCGTCACATCTGGAGGAAACCTGGCACCATCCCTACGGTGAAGCATTGTGGTGGCAGCATCATGTTTTTCAGCGGCAGGGACTGGGAGACTAGTCAGGTTCGAGAGAATGATGAACGGAGCAAAGCACAGCGAGATCCTTGATGAAAATCTGAGTTCCTGAGCACTCTGGAGCAGGTTAAGGTTCACCCTGCAACAGGACAACGACCATAAGCACACAACCAAGACAAGGCTGGAGTGGCTTCGGGACAAGTCTCTGAATGTCCTTGAGTTGTCCAGCCAGAGCCCGGTCTTGAACCCGATCGAACATCTCTGGAGAGACCTGAAAATAGCTGTGCAGTGACGCTCCCCATACAACCTGACAGAGCTTGAGAGGATCTGCAGAGAAGAATGGGAGAAACTCCCCAAATACAGATGTGCCAAGCTTGCAGCATCATACCCAAGAAGACTCAAGGCTGTAATCACTGCAAAAGGTTCTTCAATAAAGTACTGAGTAAAGGGTCTGAATACATATGTAAATGTGATATTTCAGTTTTGTATTTTTTACAAATTTGCAAAAATGTATATAAAACAGTTTTTGCTTTGTCGTTATGGGCTATTGTGTGTAGAAAAAAAATGGAGGAAAAAACTATTTAGTCCATTTTAGAATAAGACTGTAACATAACAAAATCTGGAAAAAGTCATGTTCAACTACAGTATGCATGCGTCTTCTGGAAAGCAGTAAAGCAAACCTACCCACAGGGCACTCCAGCTCTGTCATGTGAGGAGCAACTCTGCAGAAACTGGCCTCATAACAGTTTTAGAGATGTACATTTTAGTCATTTTAGCAGACGCTCTTATCCCGAGCGACTTACATTAGTGAGTGCATACATTTCATACATTTTTTCCGTACTGGTCCCCCATGGGAATCGAACCCACAACCCTGGCATTGCAAACACCATGCTCTACCACCTGAGCCACATGGGACTAGTGAGAACTAATACTAAAAGGTATACTAGTAACCCTGAACAGAAACTTCTTGGCCCATACTGTAGTTGCTTGATCATTTGAACTATTGTCCTTCACTGATGATAGAAGTCTAGTGATCGTGGAACCCATAAGCAAGTTTTGCGCTATGTATGTTTGTCACCAGAGATCTGGGTCTGTATACAGGTCATGACTGATATTAATGATTAAAGGGAGGTGGTAGATACTGCATTCTTCAGCAGTCACCTTGATATCTATTTAAAATAATCGGAAAGTGCCTTTATTCAAAGGAGATGCCTACCCACCCACCCGTAAACTACTTCCAAGGAGAGGTCATAGAAAAACAAATATGGAACAGATGATATGGAAGTACTTAGACTAAGACTGTACAGTGCCTTCAGACAGTATTCACACCGCTCGACTTTTTCCACATTTTGTTGTGTAACAGCCTGAATTTAAAATGGATTAAATCAAGATTTTTTTTGTCATTGTCCTACACATACCCCATAATGTCAAAGTGGAATTATGTTTTTGGACATTTTTACCAATTAAATGAAAATCTGTAATGTCTAGTCAATAAGTATTCAACCCCTTTGTTATGGCAAGGCTAAATAAGTTCAGGAGTAAACATTTGCTTAACACTGGGAGACTCCCAGATACTGGGAGATGAATTCACCTTTCAGCAGGACGATAACCTAAAACACACGGCCAAATCTACACTGGAGTTGCTTACCAAGAAGACAGTGATGTTAGTTTTGACTTAAATCCACTTGAAAATCTATTCCAAGACCTGAAAATGGTTGTCTAGCAATGATCAAAAAATCTATATGACAGAGCTTGAATAATTTTAAAAGAATAATGGGCAACTGTTGCACAATCCAGGTGTGGAAAGCTCTTATAAAGACTGACAGCTGTAATCACTGCTAAATGTGCTTCTACAAAGTATTCACTCAGGGGTGTGAATCCTTATGTAAGTGAGATATTTCTGTGTTTAATTTTTAATACATTTCTATAAACATGTTTTCACTGTCGTTATGGGGAAAAAGTATAAATGTAATCCATTTTGAATTCAGGCGGTAACACAACAAAATATGGAATAAGTCAAGGGGCGTGAATACTTTCTGAAGGCTCTGTAAATAAATTATAAACCATTTAAATTGCCACAATTGCAGTTCTCAAGTTTTAGTCAGCCAAAGAGTTCCAGCACCTAGTGCATCAGCGCTGCCTACTCATTGCGTTTGCTCTACAGCGGCTCCTCTCTTTCCTTCTAATTTTATTCCCTCTTTCTCCTCTGAAGGTTAATTACTTATAGATAGTTAAGGATTACAGAGCAAAAAAAAGCAGTCAATTGATCTCTTCCCTGGTGTGCCCACCCCTGCAATGTCACCAATTTACACATTGGGACAGAGCCCTAGATTATCTGCTTGCATCGATCGATTCCTCCTCTGTGTTCTCTCTTTCTCTCTACCTCCTTTTTTCTTTCTCTCTCCAAATCTCATTAGGCCTACTGAAAAGCAGCATTTTCATACCCGCCCTTTTGTTCTTTTTTCACCTCCATCTAATTTCTTTGTATTTTTTCAGCCTCTGTCTGTTGAGGGTCTGTGAGTCAATAGCTCAAGTTAAATGGGCTTCATCGATCGTTGTGGACGATTGATAGTCATCGGGAGACAATGCCTCCTAAACGATGGAAGGTGAAGAGCCTGACCATGGAGGCTGCCCACTGGACACACTATCCACGTTTAAATGACGTAATTGGCTAATATTTGGTTTAGATGTTGATCAATGATATTACAACCTATATTCACCTACTCAAAAAGACAGCCAGAAGTTAGCTGAATTTCCAATGTGTTATCAACGCTGTTCGAGATTCTGCGCAGATTATTACAGCAATTGTGAAGATCTCCACAGACCTATGATGGCCTATGCATACCATATCTATTGTGTATTATTCTCCTACATTCCTTTCACATTTCCACAAACTTGAAAGTGTTTCCTTTCAAATGGTACCAAGAATATGTACATCATTGCTTTAGGGCCTGAGTTACAGGCAGTTAGATTTGGGTATGTCATTTTAGGCGAAAATTGAAAAAAAGGGTCCGATCCTGATGAGGTTTTAAGGAGATCACAAAGGTCATGGATACATTAGAACTACTGGATATATGGAGGCTGAATACCCCTGACCTACTGAGATATACATGGAGGAGGCTTAATCGAGGTAGCTGTCTTGATTACTTCCTAGTCTCTTCTTTGCTGGCATCAAAAGTAAAAACAAGTATTAATCGGTGACCGAATGCGATCGTACCACCATCTAATTGGCCTCCATATAACTCTTACCGAATTTCCACGTGGACGGGGATATTGGAAATTTAATCAAAGTCTATTGGATGACAATTTGTTCTTAACTAAGACAAAATAACTCATAATTGACTTCTTTTTTTTTACAACATACGTACAGCACATCCCCTTATTGTATGGGGCAATTTTAAATGTACTTTTAGAGGCCATTCAATACAATACTTATCGTTAAAACAAAAGCAGTTTAGGTCAAAAGAGATTAGACTAATAAAGGAAATAGAGGAAGTAATGGTAATGGAAACTGTACTATAGAGGCACAAAATAAGTTAGAGGAAAAACAAAAAGAAATGGAGGTACTTATTTAAGAACGATGTATTACAAAAATAAAGCTAATTAAATGGAAAATGGTGAAAAAGGCAGAACATTTTTCTGGAATCTTCAACATAGAAATGCTACCAAAAATAATTTACAGAAAGTCGTTACAAATAATGGAGTTATCCATGAGTCACCAAATTATATTTTGAAAGAGGAAGGAAAATATTTTCAGCATATGTTTTCTTTTCAGTCGCCTCCATTTCCACTGAATGATGTTAACTGTAAGGATTTCTTTCCTAACAATAATAAAGTCAAGTTAACAAATTCACAGAAAGACCTGTGTGAAGACCAACTTACAGAAGAGGAACTGTTTGAGGCAATAAAATATTTAAAATATAAAATAATCTGCAAAAACACCAGGGCTTGATGGTATACCACTAGAGGTATATATTTCTTGATGTACTCAGAGATCCATTATTAGCATGTTTTAATTACTCCTATAAAAATGGTAGACTTTCAGGTACTCAACAAGAAGGTCTGATTTCATTACTACTTAAACAGGTGGTAAGTATAAAGATTCAGTCCATTTATAAAACTGGAGGCCTCTTACACTTCAATGGTGTGATGTGAAAATCTTGGCCAAATGCATAGCACAGAATAAAAAAGGTTTTACCAGATATTGTTCATCCTGATCAGACAGGTTTTTTACATGAACAATATATTGGAGATACGACAATTACTTGAAACAATTTAACATTATGAAACATCAAAGATACCAGGCCTGGTCTACATTGGAGATTTTGAAATGGTATTTGATAAAGTACGACTAGAATTTATATGTAAATGCCTGGATTGCTTTAATTTCCGGGAATCTCTTATACAATGGGTTAAAGTTATGGACAGCAACCCCAGGTGTAAAATAGTAAATAATGGTTACTTCTCAGAAAGTATTGAGCTATTAAGAGGAGTAAAACAAGGCTGTCCGTTGTCTCCATATTTATTTAATATGGCCATTGAAATGCTGGCTATTAAAATTCGATCCAACAAGGACTGAAAGATTAGTGAAATCTGTGTGGGTAGCTGGACAGGTAGGATGACTGACAGTGAGGGTGAACAGGTGGTCACGGGTCAGGTGACAGAGAAATGGATGAGACTGAGGCAGGAATTCCTTTAACCATAAAGTGGTATATTTACTGAGTAGTCTGTGCTGCATAACAAAGGAAACAGAATAACGTGTATCCAATCAAATCCATCATCACAAAGATCTAATCATAACAATCATTCATTGTTAACATCATTTAGGGAATTCAACAATCCAGTTAATTAATAAGTCAATAGGAATCGTCGGTGAGTAATTTAGGCTCGTAACTATTTATCATAAATCATGAAAGAATAATACAGACAGTGATCGGTTATTCAATCTATAAACACCATTAGTTGGATATCAGAGCCGATCAGTTCAACAAACAATTACTTTCTTATTTCACCCTTTCAAGTGTCTTCATGTGTACACGGAATTTCATTACATATTAACCATACCAATTACATAATTGGCCTATCATTGACCATTCACATTACACAAAATGTTTGAAGCGTGCGCTCCAAGCCGCGCTCCGCGATAATAACTCCAACAACAACTGATGGCCCACACTCCCGATCGCAACAGATAGTTCAGATGAAAGGTTAACAGAGTCGGTGTACTTACGTGGATTCATGGACGCACAGAACTTCTGGATTTGACAGAGTGAAGGAAGAGAAAGCAGCGCGATCAGGCGATAGTGATTTCCTCCTTTTATGGAGTGGAGATCTGTCGGACATTTCCACCTGACCTAATTAAAGCGCCCCTGGCCCAGCTGAGTAAGTGGCAATGAATTAAAGGATTATTCCACCAACTCCATGGGCTTTTTCTACAAGGACCTCAAGGGGTTAGAAATCCAGGGGATCAAAACAAAAATGTTAATGCATGCTGATGACTCGAGTTTTTTTCTTAAGTCCACAATCTGGATCCCTGCACAGTCTCATTGAAGATCTTGATCACTTTTCTAGCTTCTCTGGACTAACACCTAACCATATTACGTATTGGATTGTTAAAAAACACAGTGTTTACACTACCTTGTAGTTCACCAATAAAATGGGTGGATGGTGAAGTAGACATACTTGGTTGTTCACATCTCAAAAAATATTAATTAGGGGGCGGAGCTAGCATGTTGGAGTGAACGGCTGCGTGTGAGAGGCTCCTGCAACTTTTTTGCGAAATAATCTAACTTAACCTACTTTATTGCACTTTTTACAACAAACGTTTCTTTCTAATACAATATTGTAACTTTCTATGTGAAAATGCCGAGTAATAAGCGACCAAAGGACAATAAATCCACTTTGGAGGCCAACTCCCCGCCAAACAACAAGACAGACATGGCGGAAGGCACAGGTAACAACGTGACACTTACAGAACTTACCCGGGCGTTGGGAGAACTACGTGTTGCTATAGCTGAGGATCTTAAGGCTACTATTGCTGAACTGGACACTAAAATTGAGAGCACCATTCGAACGGTCGCCTCGCAGGGCCAGAGTATTGTGGACCTTGAGAAAGCCTCTGAATTCAACGCTGGTAGGATCGACGAGTTGGAGAAGCTATGCACGTCATTGCAGGATAGTGTGCAGAGGCTTTCTGTGAAAGTGGTCGACCTGGAGGGCCGATCCAGACGTCACAACCTTCGCGTTGTTGGGCTGGCAGAGGGGATAGAGGCTGGCTCTCGCCCCACCGACTTCTTCGCCAAGCTATTGAAGGATGCAATGGGATCGGATGTTTTGGCTTCAGATCCCCAACTGGACCGTGCACATCGCACCCTTGTCCCAGTGCCTCGACCGGGCCAACGTCCTCGCCCAGTAATCATCTGTTGTCACAGTTTCAAGACCAAGGATCTTATCCTGCGCGAGGCTCGTTTGAGGGGCAACCTGTTACATAAAGGGCACCCCTTCCGTGTCTACGAGGATTATGCGCCCGATGTGGCAAAGCACCGCGCCGGCTACAGAGATGTCATGACCAAACTCTACAAACTCCATCTTCGCCCAGCCTTGCTCTTCCCTGCAAGACTAAGAATTACCCCACCTTCCGGAGAGAAGATTTGGCTCTCCTCGGTTTTGGACGCAGAGAAGTTTATCCGGGAATGTACGCCAATCTCCCGTACAGGTTAGAGTGCCTTGTCATTGTGTGTTAGGGTCTGCTCATGGACTCGAACCCATACTATACCATAACGGGTGAAACCGTACTAAACGGTCTCGACAGGGCCTGCCGAACATGTAACACGCTGAGCTGACCAATGGAGGGCGGTTAGAGCTCTCATTTAACGTCAGTTTCACTTTAATTCCGACTGGGTTCGGGGTGGTGCCTGTTTGGGAGGCCTTCCAGGTCTGATCATTGACACTTTCGTATGGATATACTTATGTTCCCCCATTTTTGTTTTGTTTCGTTATTTATTTTTCAATTCTTACATTATTCCTATTACCATACCAGTTAGTTATTGCTTGCGGGGGTCTGGGGGTGATGGCTGGGAAGGGGCAGACGCAGACACCTGGATAGTAAGTTGATGTTTTGTGCTGTTCTGCCTTTGTCATAGCCTGGCCCGCTCTCACGATTAGATTCCCACCAGACCTCTGTGGTGCTTGTGTCTGTGTAGGTGTGCGTACATATAATTACTATGTGTACTTTATTATTATTTTCTCTTAGCATTTTAGTATTAGGTATGTGTATATTTTAAATTAGTGTAGATTAGATTAGATTACTGTTCTGGGGTGTGTATGTAGATGTGTGTGTGTGTATCTGTATGTATATTTTTTTAAATATTTATTTCTATAAGTATATATTTTTGGATGTATGTGTATGTGCGTAAGTGTATGTGTGTGTAGGTAGGTGTGCACGTGTGTGTGTATGCATGTATATGTACAAGTGTATGTATGTATGTATGTATGTATGTATGTATGTATGTATGTATGTATGTATGTATGTATATGTACATGTGTGTGTATGGATGTATGTATGTATGTATGTATGTATGTATGTATGTATATGTACATGTGTGTGTATGGATGTATGTGTGTGTATGGATGTATGTGTGTGTATGTATGTATGGGTGTGTGTGTATATGGGTATGTATGTATGTATGTATATGTATATGTATATATATATATATATATATATCACTATTGTTTTTTTTGTTATTAAAAAGATAATTTTTAAAATTTTATTTAGAAGGGAAAAAAATGTATTTTTTTTTATTTTTTATTTTTAAATTTTTTTTTGGGGGGGGGTACGTTCAATTTATCAACATCCTTGTTCCCATCTCCTAACCCACAATATGTAATTGTACTGCTGTCTATGTCGGTTGCTGATGGTTTATGTTTAGACCGGCATTGCTTAGCAATGTAATCTTGTGATGCTATATCTTGCTTATCTCAGGGATTGACCCAACATGAAGCTTAAGTGCACAATATGTTTAAGTTGCAACTTATTCTGTTTAGGTTTATTAGATGCTAATTGAACACTTTATTCGCGGGAGCCTCCTCAGTTCAGATGTTAGTAGAAGTTCTAGGATAATGAGAGGTGAACGTATAGTTGGGATTTTATTTTTGTTTTACCTCTTGTTCGAGGTCGCGCCGTGCTTTTTTGGCATCGGCCAGACAATGTGTTTATTATTTTTATTTTCATATTTTTTTCTCTCCTTTTTGTGTATGCCTGTTAAATATGGGTTGATGGGAGGGGTACATTTTGGGGAAAGTAGGGGAACAGGGTGGAGAGTAAAGGTGCTTGCAGGGGGGGAGGGGTGGGTTGGATACTGCTCGGGTGTAGGTGCTACATATGCTGATCATGATGGTTTGGTGCGCTTTCTTACCTTTTTAGTAACTTACATGCTATGCAGGCCACCATAGGAACTACAAATGAGAGGAGGGCGGGGCTTACATTCACTTCCTGGAATGTCAAAGGTTTAAATGAACCAATTAAGAGAGGCAAGGTCCTAGCCCACTTGAAAGGACTCTCGTCTGATATTATATTTTTGCAAGAAACCCATCTGAAAAACAATTCTCATATCAGACTTAAATGTAAGTGGGTGGGGCAAGTGTATCACTCTAACTTCTCTGCCAAAACGAGAGGCACAGCGATTCTGGTACGGAAAGGAATTCCCTTTCAACATAAAACCACTATTGTGGACAAAGAGGGTCGTTATGTGATCGTAATAGTAGAGATCCACTCTACTTCTGTAACTCTACTAAATATCTATGGGCCAAACATTGATAACCCCTCTTTTTTCAAAAGAGTCCTTGCCCTGATTCCAGATATCTCCCATACTGACCTGGTCATTGGAGGGGACCTTAACTGTGTGCTAGACCAATATTTGGATAGATCCTCTACCCGGCGAACCCCTACCTCCTATTCAAGCGAATTCTTGAATACCTACATAAAAAATTCAAACTTATTTGATATATGGAGGATCTCTAACCCTACGGGTAGGGAATACTCCTTTTACTCTCATGTTCACAATGTTTATACTCGAATTGACTACTTTTTGGTTGATGCTAAACTACTCCCCTATACCTGTAATGTGAGGTATCATGGTATTATAATCTCTGACCACAGTCCACTCACCTTCTCCCTGAAATTGGGTGACATCGTACCAAACGAGAGGGTCTGGAGGTTGAATCCTCAGCTCCTCACTGAACCAACATTCTGTGAACATCTTAAAGATCAAATTACATTTTTCTTTGATACCAACGACAACACAGAGACTTCCCCAGCATTATTGTGGGAAACACTGAAGGCTTATTTGAGAGGCTGTATCATCTCCTTTCAGACTGCCAGGAGTAGGCAAAACAGAAGAGAATTGGTAGAACTGGAGGGACAAATTCACTTACTGGATAGGGAGAATGCTAGACACCCATCTAGGGAGAAACATAAAAAAATTATGTCTTTAAAATTTAAATACAATCAGATCCTCTCTGCTAAAATTGCTAAATCTTTTCTCTATGCCAAGCAAAAATATTTTGAGTTTGGTGACAAACCACACAAACTACTCGCCAGACAACTTCGTAAGAATGTGAGTGACCATATGATTCACAAAGTTAAATCTGCATCTAGGGAATTACTCTCTTCCCCCAAAGACATAAATGACAGATTCCGTCAGTTTTATGAGACTTTATATACATCTAAAGCGGACCCTAACCCCTTAATTATGCAAAACTTTTTGGAGAACTGTAATCTTCCTGCCCTGAACCAGGAAGACTCTAACTTCCTGAATAAGGAAATATCTGTTGAAGAAATTACAGAAACAATAAAATCTCTAAAGAATGGCAAGACCCCGGGCCCAGATGGATACCCGAGTGAATTCTACAAAACATTCAGCAAAATGCTCTCTCCCTACCTACACAAAATGTTGGTTCAGGCCAACGAGGATGGAGTGCTCCCATCCACTTTGGATGAGGCGTTTATTACAGTTATACATAAGAAGGGTAAGGATCCGGAAGAGGTAGGGTCATACAGACCAATATCCCTCCTTAATACAGACCAAAAGATTTTAGCAAAAACTTTGGCTAACAGGCTGAGCACTTTAATTGGCAAATTGGTCCATTCAGACCAGACCGGCTTTATCCCTAACAGAAACTCATTCTTCAATCTCAGGCGCCTATTCAACATTATGTATTCTCAGAGGTTACCTAACGTGGACCTAGCCGTTATATCTCTTGACGCTGAAAAGGCCTTTGACCAAGTTGAGTGGCCCTATCTATTCAAGGTCCTACAGAAATGTAATATTGGAGATGGGTTCATAAAGTGGATCCAACTTTTATATAGGAACCCCTGTGCGAGAATACTCACTAACCAATCATTGTCGCCCCGATTTAACCTTCACAGAGGGACAAGGCAGGGTTGTGCGCTGTCCCCTATGCTCTTCGCCCTAATTATTGAACCTCTCGCTCAAGCGATCAGATCTCATGCAGCAATACACGGCTATAATACTAAACATACTCTAAATAAGATTTCCCTATACGCAGATGACATTCTCCTCTATGTAACAGAACCCCAAGATAGTATTCCAGCTATTCTGGAGGTGATTAATTTGTTTGGTACCTTCTCGGGATACAGAATAAATTGGAACAAGAGTGAATTAATGCCCATTCGGTTGCAAAACACCTCCTGGCTAGAACATCTTCCAGTTAAGCTATCTTCAGATAAATTTACCTACCTTAGAATTGTAGTTACCAAACAATACTCCTTACTATTTAAAGAGAATTTCCCCTCTCTGATGCAAAAACTTAAGGCAAACATACAATTTTGGAGAACTCTCCCAATTTCTCTGCTCGGAAGAATTAATGCCATTAAAATGGTCTTCCTCCCACAACTGCTCTACCTATACCAGAACATCCCAATATTCATACCTAAATCCTTTCATAAACAACTGGACTCTATTATCAATCCTTTCATCTGGGATTATAAAACACACAGGATAGGTAAAAAACACCTCTGTAAATCCAAGATGGAAGGAGGATTGTCTCTCCCAAACTTTATATTTTACTATTGGGCCGCCAACCTCCGCGCTGTTACGTTTCTGCTGGATGACGCACACCCGCCACCCAGCTGGCTTAGTATGGAGCGAGAGGAATGCCACCCCTTCTCTATTGGTGCTGTGATTTTGTCACCTGTCAATCTGGAGATGTCACTTTACCGTAACAATCCTATTATACATAGCACAGTCCGAATCTGGAAGCAAATTAAAGTCCACTTTGAGCTTAGACCAATATCATTCATGCTTCCTGTTGCCAGGAATCCCTCCTTTGCCCCCTCTAACCTTGATAACACCTTTGAGCGGTGGGGAGAGTTGGGGATAAGTACCGTAGGGGATTTATATATAGGGGGAACCTTTGCTTCCTTTGAATCGCTGAGGGAAACTTATAATCTTCCCAGAAGTAACTTTTTCAGATACCTACAGATTAGAGACTATGTTAGAAAATACCTCCCAACATTTGGGAATGCTAAACCTTCCACGTTTGACGGATGCATAAAAATAGGCCCCACCTCAGACAAACTGATATCTCGTATATATGATGCTTTTCAATCTGTTAGCGCACCCTCTACTGATGCCATTAAGGCAAAATGGGAGGAAGAACTAGGGACTGACATTTCGGTGGCGGACTGGGAAGATAGCTTGGTGTATATCCACACCTGCTCCATTAACTCCAGACATCGTCTCATACAATTCAAGGTATTACACAGATTACACTACTCTAAAACCAAACTGCATAGGATATTTCCTGGTACATCCCCTATGTGTGATAAATGCCAGGCTGAGCAGGGTACACTTCTCCACTGCTTTGCCCTATGCTCTAACTTGTATGGGTATTGGTGTGGAATTTTTGGGGTCCTCTCTGAAGTTCTGGAGACTTCAATAGACCCAGACCCGCTTCTGATAATCCTGGGAGTGTCTGATTCCCTAAACGGATTAACCAACTCCCAAAAACAACTCATCTCTTACAGTCTCATTTCGGCAAAAAAATTAATCTTGTTGTTTTGGAAAAAGAGGGAAGCGCCCTCTACCAAATTATGGCTCAGCGAATTGGCAAACACTGTACACTTAGAAAGAATTAGATATATTTTGAACAATAAATTATCAACATTTGATCAAATCTGGCAGCCTTTCCTCTCTTACTTGGACCAGGCGGCGCTGTGAATTTGCACTTAACGCACTCTCAATTGTCATACGGTAATCTACCTTTGGGCAGCGTGTGCTGGCCCCGCCACCCGAGCAGTTGGGAGGGGAATAGGGTGGAATAAGGGGGGATAAAGTGGGGTATAAGTGGGGGGGCTACATCAACCCTTTTTTTCCCCCCTTTTTTCTTTTTTTTCTTTTTTTCTTTCTACCTGTCCTTGTTTTGTATGTCTTGTTTTGTAATATTTGTTTTGTGCCCAGAACTCTGGGTCTTTTGGTTAATGTCTGTTCTCTTATGTTTAGATAAGAACTGTAAACTTGTCTTTTATACCTATACACCATTCTTGTGTATGTGTTCAATAAAAAATATTTGAACAAAAAATATTAATTAACTTAACACAATCAATTTCAATAGAAAGTTGGCAAAAATAGATAAGATTCAGCAACCATGGAGAGGTACATACTTGTCTATTTATGGAAAAATCACATTGATTAACTATTTGGTCCTATCACAGTTTACTTACAGTACTTACTAATGGCACTGCCTACTCCAGATGACTCTTTTTTTTAATTATATGAGCAAACAATATTTAATTTAATTTGGATTGCTAAACCAGACTAAATTAAACGTGCCTATTTATGTAATGAATAGGAGGGGGCCAAAATTATTAAATATTGAAGCTTTAAACCTCTCACTAAAAGCTTCAGTCATACATGTTATTCTTAAACCCAAAATGGTACTCCTGTAGATTATTAAGAAAGGCTCATCCTTTGTTCAAAAATGGCCTTTTTGCTTTAATACAGATTACAACTTCTTATTTCCGACTAATTGAAAATGACATTTTGTTTAAAGTATAATTTTGCTGCGAAGAGTCAGAATCAATAGATCATTTATTCTGGTATTGCCCCTGTTTAACTTGTTTCTGGTCACAGGTACAGTAATGGTTAATAAAATCACAACATGCACTTAAAATTAACCTTACAAAAAACAGTGTTGGGCGATTTGGAAAGCCATAGTCAGTCAATAAATAGTATAATAATACTCGTAGGATAGGTTTTCATCTTTAGCTCACAACCTGTGGATACATTACGATTAGAAAGGTAAAAAAAATATTTAAAACATCACAGCACAATTGAAAAATATATGACACATGGAAACCAAACGAGGGTGGTCTATGGTGATAGGTAGGAGGGGCTGAGGGTGGCTGAGGGTTGGGATTAAAGAGCTTATGTTTGGTAATGTATTATTGTTATGACTGCTTTATATAAAACTACCAAGTATGCAAAATATGTGTGTAAAAATGTATATGTAAAATGTATGTATATGTAGCAGAAAAGCTGTAAAAAAACAAAAAATATATTTGTCCTCTGAAATGTCCTTGTTTTTTAAATTTTTTATTTTTTTTGTCCATTAAAATAACATCAAATTGATCATAAATACAATGTAGACTGTCACGCTCTGACCTTAGAGAGTCTGTTTTATTCTCTATTTGGTTAGGTCAGGGTGTGAATTGGGTGGGCAAATCTATGTTTATATTTCTTTGTTGGCCTAGTATGGTTCCCAATCAGAGGCAGCTGTTTATCGTTGTCTCTGACTGGGGATCATACTTAGGCTGCCCTTTCTCCCACCTGAGATTGTGGGATCTTGTTTTTGCATTGTGCTGTCTAGTCCTGCAGAACGTTACGTTCGGTTTTGTGTTTTGTTGTTTTTGTTGGTGTTCAACTAATAAAGTAAGATGTACGCTTACCACGCTGCACCTTGGTCTCCTCATTCAAACGACGAGCAAAACAGTAGACATTGTTAATGTTGTAAATGACTATTGTAGCTGCAAACAGGCAGATTTTTTATGGAATATCAACATAGGCATATAGAGGCCCATTATCAGCAACCATCACTCCTGTGTTCCAATGGCACGTTGTGTTAGCTAATCCAAGTTTATTATTTTAAAAGGCTAATTGATCATTAGAAAACCCTTTTGAAATTATGTTAGCACAGCTGAAAACTGTTGTTCTGATTAAAGAAGCAATAAAACTGGTCTTAGACTAGTTGAGTATCTGGAGCATCAGCATTTGTGGGTTCGATTACAGGCTCAAAACGGCCAGAAACAAAGAACTTTCTAATAAAACTCGTCAGTCTATTCTTGTTCTGAGAAATGAAGGCTATTCCATGCGAGAAATTGCAGAGAAACTGAAGATCTTGTACAACGCTGTGTACTTCTCCTGTCACAGAACAGCGCAAACTGGCTCTAACCAGAATACAAAGAGGAGTGGGAGGCCCCGGTGCACAACTGAGCAAGAGGACAAGTACATTTACAGTATCTAGTTTGAGAAAGAGATGCCTCACAAGTCCTCAACTGGCTCTTCATTAAATAGTACCCGCAAAACGCCAGTCTCAACGTCAACAGTGAAGAGGCAACTCCGGGATGCTGGCCTTCTAGGCAGAGTTGCAAAGAAAAAGCCATATCTCAGACTGGCAATAAAAAGAAAAGATTAAGATGGGCAAAAGAACACAGACACTGGACAGAGGAACTCTGCCTAGAAGGCCAGCATCCCGGAGTCACCTCTGCACTGTTGACGTTGAGACTGGTGTTCTGCGGGTACTATTTAATGAAGCTGCCAGCTGAGGACTTTTACTATGTTACGCCATCACACTGCCCTATCCCATCTGGACGACGTAAGAACCTATGTAAGAACGCCGTTCATTGATTACAGCTCAGCATTCAACACCATAGTACCCTCCAAGCTCATCATCAAGCTCGAGGCCCTGGGTCTCAACCCCTCCCTGTGCAACTGGGTCCTGGACTTTCTGACGGGCCGCCCCCAGGTGGTGAAGGTAGGAAACAACATCTCCCCTTCACTGACCCTCAACACTGGGGCCCCACAAGGGTGTGTGCTCAGCCCTCTCCTGTACCCCCTGTTCACCCATGACTGCATGGCCGTGCACGCCTCCAACTTAATCATCAAGTTTGCAGACGACACAACAGTAGTGGGCTTGATCACCAATAACGACGAGACAGCCTACAGGGAGGAGGTGAGGGCACTTGGAGTGTGGTGTCAGGAAAACAACCTCTCACTCAACGTCAACAAAACAAAGGAGATGATCGTGGACTTCAGGAAACAGCAGATGGAGCATCCCCCCTATCCCCCCATCCACATCGAAGGGTCAGCAGTGGAGAAGGTGGAAAGTTTTAAGTTCCTGGGCGTACACATCACAGACAAATTGAAATGGTCCACCCACACAGACAGTGTGGTGAAGAAGGCGCAACAGCGATGTGATGCGTTGAGCGGTCTGCTCAACGCATCACTGTGGGAAAACTACCTGCCCTCCATGACACCTACAGCACACACAGGAAGGCCAAAAAAATCATCAAGAACAACAACCACCCGAGCCACTACCTGTTCACACCGCTATCCTCCAGAAGCGAGGTCAGTACAGGTGCATCAAAGCTGGGGCCGAGAGATAGATGTTTCTCAATCTCAAAGCCATCAAGACTGCTAAACAGCAATCACTAACTCAGAGAAGCTGCTGCCCACATTGAGAACCGGTCACTGGACACCTTAATAAATGGATCACTAGTCACTTTAAACAATGCCACTCTAAATAATGCCACTTTAATAATGTCTACATATTTTACATTACTCATATCACATGTACAGTTGAAGTCAGAAGTTCACATACACCTTAGCCAAATATATTTAAACTCAGTTTTTCACAATTCCTGACATTTAATCCTAGTAAAAACTCCCTGTCTTAGGATCACCGCTTTATTTTAAGAATGTGAAATGTCAGAATAATAGTAGAGAGAATGATTTATTTCAGCTTTTATTTCTTTCATTACATTCCCAGTGGTTCAGAACTTTACATACACTCAATTAGTATTTGGTATCATTGCCTTTAAATTGTTTAACTTGGGTCAAACATTTCGGGTAGCCTTCCACAAGCTTCCCATAATAAATGGGGGAATTTTGGCCCATTCCTCCTGACAGAGCTGGTGTAACTGAGTCAGGTTTGTAGGCCTCCTTGTTTGCACACGGTTTTTCAGTTCTGGCCACACATTTTCTATAGGATTGAGGTCAGGGCTTTGTGCTGGCCACTCCAATACCTTGACTTTGTTGTCCTTAAGACATTTTGCCACAACTTTGGAAGTATGCTTGGGGTCATTGTCCATTTGGAAGACCCATTTGCGACCAAACTTCCTGACTGATGTTTTGAGATGTTGCTTCAATATATCCACAAAATTTCCCTTCCTCATGAGCCATCTATTTTGTGAAGTGCACCAGGCCCTCCTGCAGCATAGCACACCCACAACATGATGCTGCCACCACCGTGCTTTCCGGTTGGGATGGAGTTCTTCGACTTGCAAGCCTCCCCCTTTTTCCTCCAAAAATAATGATGGTCATCATGGCCAAACAGTTCTATTTTTGTTTTATCAGACCAGAGGACATTCCTCAAAAAAGTACGATCTTTGTCCCCATGTGCAGTTGCAAACTGTAGTCTGGCTTTTTTATGGCAGTTTTGGAGCAGTGGCTTCTTCCTTGCTGAGCGGCCTTTCAGGTTATGTCGATATAGGACTCGTTTTACTGTGGATATAGATACATTTGTTCTTGCTTCCTCCAGCATCTTCACAAGGTCCTTTGCTGTTGTTCTGGGATTGATTTGAACTTTTCGCTCCAAAGTACATTAATCTCTAGGAGACAGAACGCGTCTCCTTCCTGAGCGGTATGACGGCTGCGTGATCCCATGGTGTTTATACTTTCGTACTATTGTTTGTACAGATGAACGTGGTACCTTCAGGTGTTCAGAAATTGCTCCCAAGGATGAACCAGACTTGTGGAGGTCTACAATTTTTTCTTTCTTTTTTTTCTTGGCTGATTTCTTTTGATTTTCCCATGATGTCAAGCAAAGAGGCACTGAGTTTGAAGGTAGGCCTTGTAATACATCCACAGGTACACCTCCAATTGACTCAAATTATGTCAATTAGCCTATCAGAAGCTTCTAAAGCCATGACATCATTTTCTGGAATTTTCCAAGCACTGTCAACTTAGTGTATGTAAACTTCTGACCCGCTGGAATTGTGATACAGTGAATTATAAGGGGAAATAATCTGTCTGTAAATAATTGTTGGAAAAATTACTTGTGTCATGCACAAAGTAGATGTCCTAACCGACTTGCCAAAACTATAGTTTGTTAACAAGAAATTTGAGGAGTGGTTGAAAAACGAGTTTTAATGACTCCAACCTAAGTGTATGTAAACTTCCCACTTCAACTGTATATACTGTATTTTTTACCATCTACTGTACCTTGCCTATGCCATATATTCTCATTCACCCCTTTCGATTTGTGTGTATTAGGTGCTTTTTAGGAATTGTTTGATTATTTGTTAGATATTACTGCACTGTTGGAACTAGAAGCACAAGCATTTCGCTACACCTGCATTAACATCTGCTAACCATGTGTATGTGACCAATACAATTTGATTTGATTTAACATTAATACAGAATCGTAAGTAGTATTCGAATGATTCACATGAATGGGATTATACGATCATCTGTGTGCTTCATTGATGTCTGTTTATGCAGAGCTTGATTAGTGATGTTTAGGAATACAGATGTGAAAGCTATTTCATTTGCGAAAAGAGATATCTATGTATTGTAGAGAGTTGATGATTTTATGCAATTCATCATTACAACTGATTGAATGCTGATGCTAATCATTTCTCATATTTCCCCCCTTTTAGGGGTATAGCATTACAATTGTATAGCTAATAGGTGTTTGTAGATCGACTGAGGTGAATGAACCTACAGCAGCCAAGGTGATAATGACTCGGGTAGTTTTTGCAGGTTATGGCCCTGGATGTATTGCCCAGCCTATAGTTTTTCTTCTGATAGTGGATATAAAACTTTGAAACTCTGACGTTGTTTTAAAGGTACGTATTTTGTACAAGGTTAGCCTATGTTGAAATTTGGTGACCATGTTGACATTGGCTGTCATATTATGGCCGGCACCTTGAGAGTTCCCTGAGGAGTGATGGTGAAGGAAGAGGTGCAGGCCTATGGACTCCCTCTGGGCTATAATATAGTAGTATATATTATATACTCCAAGCACTTAGAATATAGCATTCCTCCTATCAAGTTTTTTTTCTTTCAACTCCACTATAAACGACTCGTATATCCTGCCTTCTCTGAATCCTCTTGTAGGCCTAAGTATTATGTTGTGTGTGTATAATATATTGTATATACACTGAGTGTACAAAACATTAGGAACATGACATTTCACCAGGGGAATCCTGGTGAAAGCTATGATCCCTTATTGATTTCACTTGTTAATTAAATCCACTTCATTCAATGTAGATGAAGGGGAGGAGACAGGTTAAAGAAGGATTTTTAAGCCTTGAGACAATTGAGACATGGATTGTGCATGTGTGTACCATTCAGAGGGGGAATGGGCAAGACAAAGGATTTAAGTGCCTTTGAAGTGCCTTTGCCAGGTTCACTGGTTTGAGTGTGTCAAGAACTGCAGCGCTCCTGGGTTTTCCACGCTCAAGTTTCCCCTGTATATCAAGAATGTTCCACCACCCAAAGGGCATCCGGCCAACTTGACACAACTGTGGGAAGCATTGGAGTCAACATGGGCCAGCATCAGTGTGGAACGCTTTCGACACTTTGTAGAGTCCATGCACCGACGAATTGAGGTTGTTCTGAGGGCAAAAGGGGAGCAACTCAATATTAGGAAGATGTTTCTAGTGTTTTGTACACTCAGTGTATAATATTAATACCTTTATATATAATCCTCTATTTTGTGCCATTAGTAATTCTCTCCTAAGCAGCTTACCTATTTTCTTCCTTGTAATGCCCTATGAAGTAACCTTTGGCAAACTGCATTTTTCCCAAGCACATGCTTTAAAGACTTGTCACATGATATGAGTGGGAACATTACACCAGGGATGAATCTCAATTGTATTTCCTTCATTCCTCGTGTCCTCTCTCCTCGCTTCCTTCTCTAAGCTCATTGGAAGAGAAGGTCAGAGGGGAGCACCTTTGGATCGTCTCCTCCAATGCGTTTTGAGAAGGTAGCAAGGATAGAGGACATGCGGAATCAAGGAAATGCTTTTTAGATTCACCCCTGCCCCATGCTGGTTAAATCAAAAAGTGGGCTGGCCGATATGGCCACAATCCAACGATCTCCTCCTTGCTGTTCTCTTGACAACTCTCTCATTACAGTTGCTTCCTGTAGGTTTCCTATCCCCTCTGCTTTTCTCTTTTAAGTGGTTAAATGTGAATTCAGTGGGGTGGTTTTGACGCATTGGAGAGTTCAGTATCTGTCCGTGGCCTAAGCAAGGCTAGCAGGCATGTAGCAGCCTGTTTTTGTGCACTCTGGTATAGAAGCAAGCCAGTATCGATGAACTTGACAGAAGTTTAGCCATGTAGTAAGCTGCTCCCTAAGGAGGCAATCTTGACATGCCCTTTTTACCCTGGTTGCTAATGTGAGTTGGAGGGACGTCAGGCGTGTGGAGTTTTATCATTTCCTTGTTCCTAGTTACTTACACTATATATTCCCAGCCATAACCTTGGTCTTTGGCTGTTTCGGGACTTTTCACACAGAAAGTTGGTACTTATGATCTGGAGTGAGTGTTTTGTTTTCTACATGTTGTCTGTATATCCTGTTCATCATCTGTCTGTATTTTCTGTTTATTGTGGCAGCACAATTTCACCAAGTCAAATTCCTGTACATCAGAACCACCTTTATTTACCAAGTACATTTACACATAGCAAGAATGTTCCTTAGTGAGAAGGTGCTGCCAGCAATAGACAATATGCAAACAGAATACAGACACAAGTCCACATAGACATGCAAATGTTTTCAGTGAATTAAGGTGATTCTGAAAAGTAAGATTTTCTGACCCATCTGATTTAAATACAGTTGATAGCTAGTACATTTTGTGTTTGAATTATCCAGACACAGCAAATGTCACGTCATGGCAGGGGTGTGTTTGTTTTGTGTTGTCGGGGTTTTTGGGTAGTGTTCTATGTTTTGTATTTCTATGTTCTAGTTTTCTATTTCTATGTCTAGTTAATTGTTTTGACCTTCAATTGGAGGCAGCTGTTCCTCGTTGCCTCTAATTGAAGGTCCTATTTAGTAGGGGTGTTTTTCTATGGGTTTTGTGGGTAGTTGTTTCCTGTTTAGTGTTTGTTGCACCTGACAGGACTGTTTCTCGTAGATGTTTGTTGTTTTGTTAAGTGTTTACGGTTTCCTTCATTAAAGAAGATGAGTATTCACATTCCCGCTGCGTTTTGGTCCAATTCATACGACGTCCGTGACAGCAAAATCATGCACTGCATCGTTAGATGGGCCTAACACTTTGACTCTTTGCTAGGGTTGCAAAACTACGGTAATCTATGGTAACCTTGGTAAATTATACTTGAATCCCTTTTAACAATGTATTCATATATAGTATAATTTTTTTATATCTGTGTCCATATTGTCCACGTGTTTCTAGTGGATATACCATATGGTTCAAGAGAAATTATAAACTGCCTTGTTCGAGCTCTGAATGCTGATTGGCTGAAAGCTGTGGTATATCAAGACCGTATACCATGGGTATGACAAAACAACATTTATTTTTACTGCTCTATGTTGGTAACCAGTTTATAATAGCAATAAGGCACCTCGGGGGTTTATGATATATGGCCAATATACCACAGCTAAGGGCTGTGTCCTAGCACTCCGCGATGCGTCGTACCACACCCCCTTGGGCCTTGTTGCTTAAATAGCCTAATTAATGTTAAAACGCATCTAATCATCAATGGCATTATTTTCAATTAACAATTAACTCTGCAGCTCCTCCAACTATTTACTTTTTTCACAGCTGCCACCAATGTGGTTGTCACGTTTGTCGTAAAGATGGGACCAAGGCGCAGCGGGAATGTGTATGCTCATCTTCTTTTATTTAATGAGAAGAAAACGAAACAAAACATAATCAAAACAACAACGACGAAAAAACAGTCCTGTGAGACATACAGCTACACATAGAACATAAACCAAAACACCCTAAACAAGCACCCTAAACAAACACCCCCTGCCACGCCCTGACCAAACTATAATAACAAACAACACCTTTCACTGGTCAGGACGCGACATTGGTGCCAAAACATTTACAAAGACACAATAAATTGATATTTCATCCTGAAACCCTCATATTAAACGGCAATGATATTGACTAAGTTGATGGTTTTTACTTAGGATAATGTTTAACAGCTTTGTAATTAATTTTTTTATTTTAAAATCTTATTTGATGATTTTATGTATTTTACATGTGATGTGGCCACAGATAATTACAGGCACCTGTGATAATCTGATGTACCCAAAAAGGCCACTATGTGTCATGTGATAAAATTCCATGAAATCCTTGAAAGTTACCAATATTCTGGTAGTTTACTGGTAAACTTAAAAAGTTACCAGTAATATACCCTCCCTTTGCAACACTACTCTCGGCCGTCCCCAGCTTGTCTTCATTGACCAGACCACCACTTTCTCTGAGCTTTGATTTACCACATAGACCAGCCATTATGTCTCCTGTTATTATTTGTCATAAAAAGCAGCTGAATGGCGATCAACAGTGGGCCTATAAAAGGCATCGGTGTGAGATGGTGTCGGCACGTCATCAATCAGACACAGTGGTGAAAACACAGGAATAGATTTTTTTCTCTCAAAAGGCAACGATTAGGGTGTGTGAGAGAGAGAGGGGGGAGGGAAGGGATGGAATGAAGAGTTGGAGGGGAGGAGGAGAACGGTTTGATGATGGAATACTGTGAGGGAAGGGAAGGAGAAAAGCGCGTGAGAGAATAATGTTGAAACACTTCAAAGACATCAAGTTTTCGAGTGGCACTACAGCTACCTTAGTCATTATGTTGCTTTGGATTCTTCAAAAGTCTTGGTTTAACAATAAGTGATTACTAAGGTGTTATGCAATGCAACACTCTGCAATCAAATGATTGGATGGTTTTTACAGCAAGGCCTGATAAAATTATGTTACAGTAGCTACAAGACTACTTGTACCAAATAAATATCTCTATCAATATTTCCCTCACATATGTAAGCTGATGGCTTTAAATTAGCTTTCCAACTCTCTGTAACACTTACTACAGCTCCATGGCCACTAAAGAAAGATGGCCAGGAAACAAGGAGACAAGCAAAGGCAGCCACTGTTGAATAAGCATGAGTCATCCAAGGGCAGTGACTCAATAATTCAGCTGTGAAGAGTCTGACTTGTGCTTGGATGGATTTATGCTGCACTTGCTACTCATCTACAGAACATGCCCTATCCATTCATACAACATAGACCCATACACAGTACAGTACATTCAGATCTGAGTCAGAGTTGTAATTCTTATCATAGCCCTGGTGTAGTGGTATATTATTGTAATACCCACACTGGTGCACTGACCCCTGCCTGTGTCTCATAATCATAACCGTGTCTGACAGCCAGGGGTGTTGGGAGGCAAGACACTCATCCTCCTTTCTTCCTCTTCCTGGTAGGTTCTCTCCAGTTTTGTTTCTCTTGTCGCTCTCCTGTTTTTTTTTTGTCCTCGGGCTCCATTGCGGAGGATGTCAGGAAAAGGTCAGCCAGATGCGCTCACAATAACTCCTTTTGTTTTAGAGGAGATGGGATGTGGAGGAAGCCAATTTAGATGAAAGAGTAGGATATCTGTGATGTTTGGGGTTATTTGATGGGTCACAGCTCAGCTGTATGCCCTCAGTTTTTCGTTCGATATTAGTACGAGTGTATACAGATGAGAGCAGGTTTAGGCCTTGATATAACACGAGGTGCACAAGTAAAAATAAATTCCATCTTTTTGTGCGCAAATGAATTGGAGTGTGAGTAGTCGGCTTTTGCCCAGGACAATAGGGTAGTGGAACCATTATAGCCCTGCTATCAAGCAGTTACTACATTATCCACATCCAGGCTCCCAGATATTGTACTTCCATGTCTTTTTTTTCATTTCTCTCATTGTTCAGCAGTGCAAGCAGGGACAAAAAGGCATGTCTCCAAGGATCAATTTGTCACTTACAGCGAGTTTGGAACCGAAGACAGAGGGAGCAGGAGAGACAAAGGCCCAGACCATGTTAGACCCTGAGTGTGGTGATAAAGTGACTATATCTTACTTCCGCATCATTACCGTGACAACCGGCCACTGAGGGGGATGACACCAACGTGCACGTCAGCCCTTCTCACACGAGCAGCAGTCCCTTTCCCTCTCCATCTTTTTGCCTTTCTTCTCCTCCTCTTCTTCCATAGTCTCTTTCTGGAATTGCTTTCCTCTGTTTCTCAGCTTACTCTTATAGACTGTGACTCTCCACCAAAGCAAAACAGTGGGTTGTTCACAGCAGGACACAGACACAACACAA
The DNA here is from genome assembly GCF_901001165.1 of Salmo trutta. Taxonomy (NCBI): domain Eukaryota; kingdom Metazoa; phylum Chordata; class Actinopteri; order Salmoniformes; family Salmonidae; genus Salmo; species Salmo trutta. The sequence continues at coordinate 34,656,214 of NC_042984.1, forward strand.
AGGGGTAAACAAGGTTATTTATAGGGGCTTGTTTTCCCTTAAGATTCTAAATGCACTGCACTTTCTGCATAGAGCGAGAAAGAGGGATGACAGTAGTTGTCTGGTGTGTTATAAGTGGTGAGAACCAGAGAGAGGTGTGTCTGGTAAGGTGGCTTTCACAGTGTGACACCATAGGCGAAGGCTGTTGGTTGTGTGTTATTACGTAAGGAAGTAGAAGAACGCTATTATATTATGTCTGTATGTTACTGGTGGGATGTGAACCTGGTCTCCTGCTCGGGAACCCAACAACGCCTTACCCATTCGACCAAAGGTCCTCTTCGGATGAGGGTTGACATTGGGCTTAAGGCAGTGATCTGCTTCATGTAACAGATGACACATTGGTTGGACGAAGAGACACGGCGATCTGTAATGATGATAACGATGAAAGTTCTTCTGTCCGCATCGTTTGTGATCATCGGCACTTCTGCTCAAAGAAGTGTGATCCTGGGTGTTGATGTGTTTGTTTCTCCATTACTTAAGCTTGGTCGTGTATCTCTGCTCCTTTTTTTTTGTTGCTTGGCTGCATTGCTCTGAGATTCTCTCGCTATTCAGGTACCGCGATTCAACAGCATGTACTGTATATGCGTGCGTGTGAGAGAGAGAGAGAGAGAGAGAGAAATGTGTGAAGAGTGTGTCTGTGTGTGTGTTTGAGTGTGTGAAATGACTGTGGGTGTGAAGTGTGTGTACACATTGCTATCGTTTCAATGGTCTGTCAGACATTTGGTCACAATTGGAATAATTGGTTGAACAGTGACCAAATTGAACAATTCATTGATTCTGTATACCTCAGTGAATAGAACACAATAACTATGTCATTTCTTATTTTATCGGATGTATTTGCCCTATCAGCATGCCATGTCTGTTGGGTCTATCTGTACGACGCGTTAAGTAAGGGATAGAAATAAGACGTCAACACCGTTCCCAGCGTACACTTTGAACGACTGTGTTACAGAAGTTCTAAAGCCACGCTTCTAACGAACAATTGTCTCGACCGTTTTGTAACTCACCACACCAACAAATATCTTTCAAGAAAGACTCCCAGTTCCAAAATATCCTAGGTGCTTTCTGGAAAAGGCATTACACCATGGCCACACAACAGGAAATACCCAGGCCTGTGTCAGCAACCGTAGGTTACTATGTCACTTTATACCCTATGTCAGTCAGTGGCTCTCGACATAAGCTGACGTTGGCATTTATAAATGTTTCTGAAAGGCTGATCTGTGTTTTTTGTAGAGCCTGTCTATGTAGGTGTTACAAAGTCTGTATGTAGTATGGCCTTTACACTATGTAAAACATATTTCACAGTACTATGTGCTTTATGGTGGCCACAAGCATACGTCTACAACTCAGCACCAACAGCAAATTCTTCTTTAGCCCCTACATACTCTGTCCCCTCCGCCCCCTTACGCTGGCGTGACAGTTTGGTCACAAAGATGAATTCATCGTCAGCACTGCAGCCAAAACAGGTAATTTGATTGCCCCGACCACAAATTAAGTTAGTGTGATTCAATTTTCAATCTGGGCTTCTCTCACAACCATACATCACGGCCGACATATTTCATTACACAGCGAAACAGCGGGCACCCAGCAGTGACTCTCCTCCATATGAAGACATCATAGGAGCATTATGACATTTACTCAATAGTGCTGGTGCTGCTGGCCCCACAACAACAGCCTGCGTTCCCCCGGCGACCACAGCACAGCACAATACAGCAGCGCAGCTATTTACAGCCACAGAGGAAATACCGATCCACTGCTGCCTGTCGGTTTGCTGCCGATCTTCTGGCTGTAAGATACACACACGTCTAACTACAATCATAATTTAATCAACGATTAATAGTTGCTCATTCCATCCTTCTATGTTAGTTTGGAGATTTTGGCTTTAAGACACACGCACACACACACACACACACACACACACACACACGCACACACACACACACACACAGTACAAACATGACATGCTCATTCCTTTCGATCAAAACTGAGCGCCCATTAACTTGTCTTATAACTTGTTTCTGTAGATTTTGAAGCAAATGGCCATCAGTCTCTCAGTCAGAGAGCACCACGGAGCCATGTTTGCTTGTTGTCTGGTTACGAACAAGTGACGAGTGAGTGCTCAATCCCCCTGACGTCCCCATCAGCACAACGGAGCAAGCAGCTTTCTAATCAAACTACAGGCTGTTCTTCAAGGTAAACCATACAGTGGGTGAGCAGCTAGTGAACTCACGCTAGGCACAGAAGTATTTTTTTACTGTGTGTTTAATTGCCTTGAGAGGAGTTGGCCGGAACAAATATGTGTGTCTTGTTGCCGATCCTGCAACACACATTCACAAAACCCTCCTCTGCTATTAGAGGTGGTGAGCTCTCAAAGTGTTCAGGGACGGTATTGATAGTGTCTCAGAGTAGGAGTGTGGATCTAGGATCAGTTCTGTTAAAGATTACAATGAATGGACAAGGGGACACCTGGTCCTAGATCAGCACTCTTACTCTGAGACACTTTCTGAATACGGGCCCAGAACTCAATTTACACCTTAGATTGACATTGTTGGTGGTCACTAATTTTGTCATTTTTTATCTAGTTTGTCTATTTAGCTCTCCTTATGAAAATATGGAAATAAGGTTGTCTTATTCTCTCCTGGTTCACAGTATTTTCCAGCTCTTCTTCCTGCAGAGCAATAATCCCGTTGACAGTGTGCCCTCTGTTGTGAGGTGTTATAGTATTTCCACAGTATGTGGTCTCTGTGCTCTGTTGCAGGTTTCTTTTGAACTGTGCCGGGTTGTAACTGTTCTCCTCTGTGTCCGTGCCTTGAGCTGTTGGAGAGAGGCAGAAAGCCCACCAAGCAGAGACATTTCTGGCAAATGAGAATCTGCCGTGCCTCTCCATCCAGACAGGAGCCCTGGAATACCAAATTACAGCTGTAAATTCTGCACAATGGGCGCACGCCTGATTACATCTTATGAGTTTTCACTTTCCCTTGCTCTCCCCCTTTTCATCTCCATTCCGTGAGCTTCGTTTGCCTCTGTCTGTTTTGCTTCCTTTCTCTCTCGATCTCTCTTTCTCTCTCACACACACATACACACTCACACACTCACTCACACACTAAAACACTATCCCTCTATCTACACTCATGGCATAAAGAGAGGTTACCATTTCAGATCAACTATCAACAAGCGATTTCAAAGATGTGTTGGGAGAGACATGGAAAATTGGGTCTCTTTGAATATCTACCCATGAAATGTTAACGTGGAGTTGCTTGCTACCTGTGGTTTGGGGAGGAGAGAGAAGAGTTGGGATGTGACAGGGAGGCAGCAGTGGTTGAAGTGGCAGAGACAAGCAAGCTGCTACCAGGCCTTGGAGTCACTTTACCTGCCGATAGTTTGACAACTGAACTCCAACTCCTTCCTGCAGATTATTTTGGGTCCATTCTCTGAAATGAGATGGCAGTAGATTGGTGTGGTTCGTACAAGGAAGGAAACAGCAGTGTATACAACTCCCTTTTACTGAACACTTAACACGGAGTCCTGTGTTTGAGTCACAATGTTTTCACAGTAACATTACACATTGAAAACAGTGGCCGAACTGCACCAGGATAAGTCTCATCCCTCCACAGATTCAATAGCATACTATTTGCTGCCCTGTTCTCATTTCCCTCTGGATGTGTTCTAAGTAGCACCCTATTCCCTATGTACTGCCCTACTTTTGACCAGGGCCCATTGAGCTCTGGTCAAAAGCAGTTCACTATATAGGGAATAGGGTGCCATTTGGGACACAGCCTGTCTGTAGGGAAGTGTGAGCGGCTCCAGGCCAGAGCTGCAAGATGAATAGGATTGCATGGCACCACTTTGTCATGGTGTCTTAGGAAGCGCTAATAGCATTGCGAGTCTGCCTGGTTCTTTCAAAAGGATCTCAGTCTGCACTCCGATGTAACCTCTCATACTGTATACACGGGCAACTTCTCCAGTCCTTTGAGAATGCGGAAAATGTTCTCAAAGACCTTAGCCAATCTGCTGTTTTTTTTTATCTGAGAATGTGTGGATGGAAACCTACCATCTAGCAATTCAGTGTGATTTGAATTCCTATCAGACATTGTAGTCATAGCAGATCATATTCAAATTTTTGGTGACTTTAATATTCACATGGAAAAGTCCACAGACCCACTCCAAAAGGCTTTCGGAGCCATCATCGACTCAGTGGGTTTTGTCCAACATGTCTCTGAACCTACTCACTGCCACAGTCATACTCTGGACCTAGTTTTGTCCCATGGAATAATTGTTGTGGATCTTAATGTTTTTCCCCATAATCCTGGACTATCGGACCACCATTTTATTACGTTTGCAATTGCAACAAATAATCTGCTCAGACCCCAACCAAGGAGCATCAAAGGTTGTGCTATAAATTCTCAGACAACCCAAAGATTCCTTGATGCCCTTCCAGACTCCCTCTGCCTACCCAAGGACGTCAGAGGACAAAAATCAGTTAACCACCTAACTGAGGAACTCAATTTAACCTTGCGCAATACCCTAGATGCAGTTGCACCCCTAAAAACTAAAAACATTTGTCATAAGAAACTAGCTCCCTGGTATACAGAAAATACACAAGCTCTGAAGCAAGCTTCCAGAAAATTGGAACGGAAATGGCGCCACACCAAACTGGAAGTCTTCCGACTAGCTTGGAAAGACAGTACCGTGCAGTATCGAAGAGCCCTCACTGCTGCTCGATCATCCTATTTTTCCAACTTAACTGAGGAAAATAAGAACAATACGAAATTTATTTTTGATACTGTTGCAAAGCTAACTAAAAAGCAGCATTCCCCAAGAGAGGATGGCATTCACTTCAGCAGTAATAAATTCATGAACTTCTTTGAGGAAAAGATCATGATCATTAGAAAGCAAATTACGGACTCCTCTTTAAATCTGCGTATTTCTCCAAAGCTCCATTGTCCTGAGTCTGCACAACTCTGCCAGGACCTAGGATCAAGGGAGACACTAAAGTGTTTTAGTACTATATCTCTTGACACAATGATGAAAATAATCATGGCTTCTAAACCTTCAAGCTGCATACTGAACCCTATTCCAACTAAACTACTGAAAGAGCTGCTTCCTGTGCTTGGCCCTCCTATGTTGAACATAATAAACGGCTCTCTATCCACCGGATGTGTACCAAACTCACTAAAAGTGGCAGTAATAAAGCCTCTCTTGAAAAAGCCAAATCTTGACCCAGAAAATATAAAAAACTATCGGCCTATATCGAATCTTCCATTCCTCTAAAAAAAAATAGAAAAAGCTGTTGCACAGCAGCTCACTGCCTTCCTAAAGACAAACAATGTATAACAAACGCTTCAGTCTGGTTTTAGACCCCATCATAGCACTGAGACTGCACTTGTGAAGGTGGTAAATGACCTTTTAATGGCATCAGACCGAGGCTCTGCATCTGTCCTCGTGCTCCTCGATCTTAATGCTGCTTTTGATACCATCGATCACCACATTCTTTTGGAGAGATTGGAAACCCAAATTGGTCTACACGGACAAGTTCTGGCCTGGTTTAGATCTTATCTGTCAGAAAGATATCAGTTTGTCTCTGTGATTGATTTGTCCTCTGACAAATCAACTGTAAATTTCGGTGTTCCTCAAGGTTCTGTTTTAGGACCACTATTGTTTTCACTATATATTTTACCTCTTGGGGATGTCATTCGAAAACATAATGTTAAATTTCACTGCTATGCGGATGACACACAGCTGTACATTTCAATGAAACATGGTGAAGCCCCAAAATTGCCCTCACTAGAAGCCTGTGTTTCAGACATAAGGAAGTGGATGGCTGCAAACTTTCTACTTTTAAACTCGGACAAAACAGAGATGTTTGTTCTAGGTCCCAAGAAACAAAGAGATTTTCTGTTGAATCTGACAATCTTGAAGGTTGTACAGTCGTCTCAAATAAAACTGTGAAGGACCTCGGCATTACTCTGGACCCTGATCACTCTTTTGAAGAACATATCAAGACTGTTTCAAGGACAGCTTTTTTCCATCTACGTAACATTGCAAAAATCAGAAACTTTCTGTCCAGAAATGATGCAGAAAAATGAATCCATGCTTTTGTTACTTCTAGGTTGGACTACTGCAATGCTCTTGTCAGAACTCACTAGTAGTGATGGGGTGAAGTCAGGCGCAGGAGACCAAATATGCGTTAGTAGAGCGTTTTATTTCCTGAGTCCAAAACACCATACCCAGGCATGGAACAAGGAAAACAAACCAGACCAAAATGTCCACCTCAACAGGGTCGGAACACAGTCCAGAATAAACGTTCTTCTAAAAATACGCAAGAAAACAAAACAGCCCCAAAACCCCACGACAGGTAAACACAAACAATCCCGCACAAACCTCAACCTAGAAAGCAAGACTAAATACCCTACTAATGAACTCAACTCAAAACAGGTGTAACACAAGACAGACAAAACCAAACGAAAAGGGAAAAGGGGATCGGTGGCAGCTAGTAGGCCGGCGACCGCCGAGCGCCGCCCGAACAGGGAGAGGAGCCACCTTCAGTAGACGTCGTGACAGCTTTCCGGCTACCCGGATAAGGCACTAAATAAACTTCAGCTAGTGCTAAATACGGCTGCTAGAATCCTGATTAGAACCCAAAAATGTGATCATATTACTCCAGTGCTAGCCTCCCTACACTGGCTTCCTGTTAAGGCAAGGGCTGATTTCAAGGTTTTACTGCTAACCTACAAAGCATTACATGGGCTTGCTCCTACCTATCTTTCTGATTTGGTCCTGCCGTACATACCTACACGTACGCTACGGTCACAAGACGCAGGCCTCCTAATTGTCCCTAGAATATCTAAGCAAACAGCTGGAGGCAGGGCTTTCTCCTATAGAGCTCCATTTTTATGGAATGGTCTGCCTACCCATGTGAGAGACACAGACTCGGTCTCAACCTTTAAGTCTTTACTGAAGACTCATCTCATCAGTAGGTCCTATGATTGAGTGTAGTCTGGCCCAGGAGTGTGAAGGTGAACGGAAAGGCTCTGAAGCAACGAACCGCCCTTGCTGTCTCTGCCTGGCCAGTTCCCTTCTCTCCACTGGGATTCTCTGCCTCTAACCCTATTACAGGGGCTGAGTCACTGGCTTACTGGTGTTCTTCCATGCCGTCCCTAGGAGGGGTGCGTCACTTGAGTGGGTTGAGTCACTGACGTGGTCTTCCTGTCTAGGTTGGTGCCCCCCCTTGGGTTGTGCCGTGGCGGAGATCTTTGTGGGCTATACTCGGCCTTAGGGATGGTAAGTTGGTGGTTGAAGATATCCCTCTAGTGGTGTGGGGGCTGTGCTTTGGCAAAGTGGGTGGGGTTATATCCTGCCTGTTTGGCCCTGTCCGGGGGTATCATCGGATGGGGCCACAGTGTCTCCTGACCCCTCCTGTCTCAGCCTCCAGTATTTATGCTGCAGTAGTTTATGTGTCGGGGGGCTAGGGTCAGTCTCTTATATCTGGAGTATTTCTCCTGTCTTATCCGGTGTCCTGTGTGAATTTAAGTATGCTCCCTCTAATTCTCTCTTTCTCTCTTTCTTTCTCTCTCTCGGAGGACCTGAGCCCTAGGACCATGCCTCGGGACTGGCATGATGACTCCTTGCTGTCCCCAGTCCACCTGGCCGTGCAGCTGCTCCAGTTTCAACTGTTCTGCCTGCGGCTATGGAACCCTGACCTGTTCACCAGATGTGCTACCTGTCCCAGACCTGCTGTTTTCAACTCTCTAGAGACAGCAGGAGCGGTAGAGATACTCTCAATGATCGGCTATGAAAAGCCAACTGACATTTACTCTTGAGGTGCTGACTTGTTGCACCCTCGACAACTACTGTGATTATTATTATTTGACCATGCTGGTCATTTATGAACATTTGAACATCTTGGCCATGTTCTGTTATAATCTCCACCCGGCACAGCCAGAAGAGGACTGGCCACCCCTCATAGCCTGGTTCCTCTCTAGGTTTCTTCCTGGGTTTTGGCCTTTCTAGGGAGTTTTTCCTAGCCACCGTGCTTCTACACCTGCAATTCTTGCTGTTTGGGGTTTTAGGCTGGGTTTCTGTACAGCACTTTGAGATATCAGCTGATGTAAGAAGGGCTATATAAATACATTTGATTTGATTTGATTTGTTACTATTGAAACAGTACATGAAGAGAGATATTTGGATGGTCTTAAAATCATGAGTAATAGCAACAGCACATCCTCAGCCTGGCTGTGGGACCACCGCTCCAGTGAATTACTGGATCGTCTTCACCACCCGCTGGAGAACCTTGTGGTTGTGAATGAAGCCGTTTCCAGGCCTTGATCCAGCTGGTCAGGACGCTAGATGGTGCAGCGGTAGAGGGGCATGTTGTTTTGAAGCATGTGGGGACTACAGCCGATAAGACTCCTGCCAGCTTAGTTGATGTTGCTGATGTGGAGCGACAGCCAAGCCAATTACCTTTTCTCAGATTGCGCATGATTGGGCAGTGAGTCTTACTCTTTGACATATCCTTCGAATGCAACCGTGAATCAAAACTACACACGCACGCACGCACACACATTCCCACACACACACGCACATGCCCCCACACACACACATACACACCTCTCCAATTACTTCTGGTGGGAATGTTTGTGCCAAGGGGTCTGAAAAAAGACAGTAGGATAGGTAGGACTGAATGCCTGTGTGAGCCTGCACACGAGAGCTCGACTTTGCACTGATGCTGTGCCTCCAAATAGGGCTCTAGTAGACCAGTATTTCAGCAGTTATCTGACTGAGACAGATGAATGTAGAAGAAATAAATGACAGTTGCAGCTATCTCCGCATCTGTATGCATATGGCTCCACATATAGGCATGTATAATTGGAGCACTTTTAACCACAGCCACTTGTAAAGTACAGATACTATTGAATTGAGTCAGAATCAGAATCCCCTTTATTCGCCAGGTAGGCCCTACATTTACATATACCCAGAATTTGGACTTGATGAAATGATGCTGCTAGCGATAGACAGAATATACAGACAGAATGTAGAAGGAATTTACACATAGTCTACACTACATAGATACAGAAAACATGGAACAATTACACTTGATAGGAGAGTGTAAGCAAATGTACAGCTGAGGAATTATCCTCTGAATTTATCTGCTGTGTATTATTCTAGCCTTTTAACCAGCCTGAGAGTTTAAAGCAAATTGATCAGGCTGGCATGCAGGTTAGTATTTCTGTACTGTGAACTAAATATTCAGTGGTTTTCTTATCTATCCTGTTTCAAATACTGGTGTCCCTTTGATATTAAACATTACTTTTACAACAGAGACCTGTCACAAGAAGGCACCAATGCTAACACATACAGTACCCATTTTTTATTACAAAGACTAAGGGGGTGGCATTCAACTGCAAACTTGCTCAGGTTTGAAATTCCCACCTTCCTCTAAGTGGATTTAATCAATTAGTGGTTTTAAATGAATCACATTTCACTCCTCCTCTCCTTGGTAATCAGTTCTGGGCCATTAATGAGCGAATGACTATCGACTGCCAAAGAGGCTGATAATTGAATGTGTAGAGACCATTAAACATTGCTAATCAAAAACAAACACTTCAAGGCTACTCAAGTTCCCGTCTCACAATGATGAAGAAGATCAACAGTGGATTCATGTTTGCTATTGGCAAATTGAAGAGAAAACTCAACAATTCCTCTCTTTGTGTGCTTGCCTCCATCTGCACTGACATTAAAGAACAGGACAGGTGAAAGCAAATGCCCGGTAGTCAGTAAACATCCTTCCTATTGCTTTAACTTAGCTTGTGTTTTCAGATCAGTGAAGATAAAGGGAAGGAGACATGGAGAGGATGAGATGGACCCTGTCAGTATGATGTACATGTATGTGTCCTCCATTCAGGCAGTGAATATCCTGGCCTGCAAGCTAGAGCAAAAGCTTTCCAGTAAGAGGGTTGGCCAATCCTGTATTGAGAGGTACTGTATACTTCCACTAACACCATTTGATCCTACCCTCCCCCTACATAGTCCTGACCCCACAGACACTCATGTTTAACCCTCTGTTGTCCCCCCATATTTCAAATCAAAGTTATGCCCTAGACTTTCACATTCACCTTTCATTATAGAAAAAACACAATTTCTTATTGCAACCATTCGACATTGTGCCACTCAATTTGAGACTACCCATGAAGGAAGTAAATCAGAAGCAATGGATATTCGACGACTGACTCTGTTCCATTGATAAATTGCATTATCACAATATGTCAAGTAAGGAACTTAACAGTTACTGCTTATTCACTATGGGCTGAAGTTGAACACTCAAGGCCAAGGCTACAGACAGAAACGCTAGCTAATGTTTTTCATATAAATAAATGATTGCATATCCTAACAAACTTAGGATTTCTGACTGCTAGATAGCAACTAGGACTGGGATTTTTGTATATTTATGCATTGTTGTAGGCCTTTAAGGATCCTTCTCTAAGGGACCATTTCATACAGCCTGGTCTCAAAGACTAAACGTAACATAGTAAACGTAAATCTGGGATACTCAAATAAGTATAACATGTTATGTGTGGTTACATAACACAGATGATTACTTAAGGCAAAAAGGTTGCGAGTTTGAATCTCCTCACGGACAACTTCAGCATTTTAGCTAATTATCAACTTTTCAACTACTTACTACTTTTTAGCACTTTGTAACTACTTAACATGTTAGCTAACCCTTCCCCTAACCCTTTTAGATAACCCTTCCTGTAACCTTAACTTTTAACCTAAATCCTAAACTTAACCCTAACCTTAACCCTAACCCATAACCTAGATAACGTTAGCCAACCAGCTAACATTAGCCACCTAGCTAGAATCTGTAACATATCATACTTTTTTTGTAAATTTGTCACAAATTGTACATTTTTCAAATCTGTAACAAATTGTACATTTTGATATTTGCAACATATCATACGAAATGGGTGATGGACATCCACAAATGAATATATACCATATGAAACGTAACATATCATATTAAGTGGAGTGTCTTGGTTTCATCATCCCTGTAATGCTTTATACATCTAATTGGGGGGAAAAAACAAAAAAGTGCAAATTAGAGTACATTTTTCTTCACCAGACTGCTTAGTCCAACATGCCTCCTAGGCTATGGACTCGGAGAGCTACCCAGCAGCTACCCAGTGACAATTCTGTCCACAATTATTTTTGAGGCAAGCCACAGAAATAAAGCCCAGTTCAAAGAGAACTAAACTCCTTAGAACCCCACTTTGTTATGAGGGGCACGTGTGTCCGCTTTGTAATTGCGGAAGGGCCTTCTTGCTGCTTGCGGATTTGTTTGTGTTTTCCTTTCAAGGTCCGCTGCATCTCAGAAGGACAGATGTTCCCGTCCCTTTGCAGAGAGATTGTCAACATGGCTATCACTCCAGCGGAGCAGAAAGAGGGCCATTCTGTTTGAATGCCTTGCCCATAGAAGAAAAAAACAGAAGGAAAGTATTCATAGTAATTGCCAAATAAAAATTGGTGTGGATCATGGGTATTGGAGTTGTTGTGAGGTCGAGCAGAGTGCTGGTGGTGTAACCAGGGAAGAGACTGGGCTATGTAGGGTTGTTGTATAAACAAGAGCATTAGAGCATGAGAGCTTTCACGCTATTGAAATATTGAGTTTAGTGCCTTGCTGAAATATTCATTTTAGTGCCTTGCTCAAGGACACAATGGCAGTGGTTGGTACAGGCATAAGACTATTGGTCCGCATGTGGGTTTGGGCCTATTTTATCAATAACAATCCATCTCTGTCTTATTTTAGTGTCTTTCAACAGCCTCATGAGTCTGGTACACAAGATAATACATGAGTCTGGTACACAAGATAATACATGAGTCTGGTACACAAGATAATACATGAGTCTGGTACACAAGATAATACATGAGTCTGGTACACAAGATAACACTAAAAATTGGGGGTTCAACAAGGGTTCTTCTAAGATCCTCAAAGTTCTTTGAATAACCTTAGGGTTCTTGGCACTGAAACTGGCCCCCAAAAGGTTCTTCCAAGAACCCCATAGGAGGTGGGATTCATCGAGGAAACTTCCTTAGATGGTGGGGTTCTTGCAGGAACCTAACTGCCCAAATGAAACATTTGGATTTGAATTTGAAAGGACAGCAGGTGCTGGCACTTAACTGAAAAATGTAAAGATCTCCACAATTTAAGTTAAGGTTTGTCCCTTGTACGAACTAACTTGAAATTGTTTTATGATGATACCATCTATCTTTTCATATTTGTGAAAATCTTTATAAAACAGAAAATGGACACAATTCAATGGATATCAATCAATAGGTAAGAATATGTAGGCTATACGAATATATTGAAGGCTAGCTGTATTGGGTGCAGATGACTGAACTGGTCTCTTTTGTGTCTGTGTCTGCAGGTATACAGACAAGGAGGCATACAAATGTATGTCAATTGGTATTGGTATGTTGTGCAGATCCCTTACCTCTTCAATGAATATCCCATAGGCCTCTACATTATGGACAAGGTATGTGTATGGGAACCATAATCAAAACAGTTTTTTTCATTCACATTTACCACAAAAACCATACTGTTGTGTGCATGTTTTGTTAATCATCTGTATAATTATTATTTTTGGGGGATTGAGACTTCACTCTCTCTACACCTCTGATGAATTTAACAGGAAACCTGTTCAATCACCATACACTGTAAAATCATCCTAGCCTTGGATAAGGAGAACATCAACACATTAACATCAACACGCCAGATATCCCCATTGGACATGGGGCTATGCTGGGAGTTTACCTCATATTTAATTTTTATTCTGCTTTACCACTAAAATCATAATGACAACTAAAATACTGTGTTATTGTTATGCGTATTAATAATAATAATAATAACAGGGGAGGGGGGTAGTTCAAAAATGAACCCCAAAATGTTCTTTGAGGATCCATTAAAACGGGTTCTTTGAATAAACATAAGTGTCCTTTACCTTAATGTTGTCACAGTGTAGTTCATCCTAAGATCCATCCCTGTAAGAGTGGGTGAATATATCTGAACTGAGACCACCTTTCCATCTGCTGATACAGACCAGACTGACTGGCTGGTCGTATATAGCGGAGGACTGAATTATAGGTCTGGTACTCAACAGCCAGGGAGTTTTAATGGTGGTCATTTAGAAGATAGTGGCATCTGCAGAGCTCTAAATCTGACCGGGTAACACACACACCACACCACACCACATACACACGAACACACACAAAAGGCTATTTCTGTACATTCTGTTCAGAATGTTCCAACACAGTATAATCAGTTATCTAGAGATGTTGCTATGACCACATTGTTGATCTTCTGACTCCACTGTGGAGGGATAAAAACTCAGGCCCACTGTCTTCAGAGACATTGTGTTCTTCCGTGTGCTCTGCCTCAGTGGTTCTCAGATCTCTCCTCGGGGCCCTCAGATGTTTCACAATTGTATTCTAGCCCTGGTCTAGCACGGCTGATTCATTCATCAAGGGCTTGATGATTATTTGACAAGTTGAATCAGGTGTGCTCGCTCTGGAATAGATAAAATACATGGAACAGCTGTGGTCTCCGAAGGAGAGGTTCGAGAAGCTCTCCAATGCCCAATGCATTGTTCTGTTGTCCCATCTCATCTCTCATACACCTTATGTCTGAATAGGAAAATTCCCAACATGGCCAATATTTTTTTTTTCTTTATCTCCCTGCTCCTCTGGGCAACGGAGGTTTGGCATAAAAAATATTGTCTTAATTAGACAATTTTATCCAAAGAATGTGATTCATCGCCTGTTCTCACAAAGGAATTAGGGAAGACATTTGGCTGTGTGTCTGTGTGTGCATGTGTTGAGTGTGCTTCTCTCTGTGTGTTGAGAGAGAGTGTTCCAAAAAAGGTCCAGTTGCCAGGACCACAAATACAAATTCCATCTAGACACCGTTGCCCTTGAGCACACAAAAAACTATACATACCGCAGCCTAAACATCAGCACCACAGGTTACTTCCGGGCAAGAAGGGCCTTGAATCGGTTATAGAACCCATTGCCCTTTATGGTTGTGTAGTCTGGGGTCCGCTCACCAACCAAGAATTCACAAAATGGGACAAACACCAAATCTAGAGTCTGCATGCAGAATTCTGCAAAAATATCCTAGATGAACAACGTAAAACAAAAATAATGCATGCAGAGCAGAATTAGGCCGATACCCCCTAATTATCAATATCCAGAAAAGAGCCGTTAAATTATATAACCACCTAAATGGAAGTGATTCCCAATCCTTCCATAGCAAAGCCATCACCTACAGAGAGATGAACCTGGAGAAGAGTCCGCTAAACAAGCTGATCCTGGGGCTCTGTTCACAAACACAAACAAACCCCACAGAGCACCAGGACAGCAACACAATTAGACCCAACCAAATCAGGAAAAAAACAGCAAGATAATTACTTGACACATTAGAAAGAATTAACAAAAAAACTGAGCAAACTAGAATGCTATTTGACCCTAAACAGAGAGTACACAGTGGCAGAATACCTGACCACTGTGATTGACCCAAACTTAAGGAAAGCGTTGACTATCAGACTTACTATTGAAAAAGGCCACTGTAGGCAGACCTGGCTCTCAAGAGAAGACAGGCTATGTGCACACTACCCACAAAATGAGGTGGAAACTGAGCTGCACTTCCTAACCTCCTGCCAAATGTATGACGGTCTTAGAGACACATATGTCCCTCAGATTACACAGATCCACAAAGAATTGGAAAACAAACCCAACTTTGATAAACTCCCATATCTACTAGGTGAAATATCACAGTGTGCAATCACAGCAGCAATATTTGTGACTTGTTGCCACAAGAAAAGGGCAACCAGTGAAGAACAAACACCATTGTAAATACAACCCGTATTTATGTTCATTTATTTTCCCTTTTGTTCTTTAACTATTTGCACATAATATGAAACTTTTGTGAGTGTAATGTTTACTGCTGAGAGAGAGCAAGTCAGATAGATGGGATGGGAACATTCTAACTCAAGGCTACTCGTGTACACGCTTTCCGATGGAAATCCTAGCTGACATGTAGCCTAAATGCTGCATAGCCTGTACGAATTGACTCCTTGGAGGGGAAGCGATTCTCTTGGGATCTATTCTTTTCTCACTGTCCCGTCAAAACAGGTTAGACATTGCCTATTTATTTAGCGATATAGTCGGTGGATGACCGAGAGTTGAATTCGGTGGACTTGGCAATATGATTGAATCACAATAGACTACAGACATTTGTAGCGCTGCTGTTACTGGATCATAGAAAAAATGCATGAGATAAAATCTAGCTCATTCACGCGACAAGACTTCGACAGAGATTGACATACCGATAGCCTATTTTTAATCCTCAATCTTGGCCAAATAATTCCAATAACTGACAAATGCAATAGCATATAGCCTTGGACTTTTGTGAGTGTAGCCTAATACAAAACAAATCTGACAAAACAGCACTTTTGATTAAGCGGCCTTTATTTGCAGTTTTGGGGAAGCTACAGTACTCTGATATGAGTTAACCAAGCTACCAATTATTTCACAATGGAAGAAGTTAAGCTAAACTAAAGCTGCCCTTAATAAAAATATAGTTTACTGAACTAAAGTGACTTTGAAGTAGTTCACTACATCCAAACTATGTGAAACATATCTCTGAAATGTCATAGACTACAAATTGCAAGAACAGCTCACTCTAGAGTCAGATATTGACAAAATGTGTAATTTAGTCTACTAAACACAAAAACAATGTTTCAAGTGAGATTTAGGCAGTTCTAATGCCGGAAAAAGAAAGGAAATGCATGCCTACTTCACCCATATTTGCTTTTATTTTTGCAAAAAAAGTAGTGTGTAGTTCCAGTAGTTACCACTGCAGAAAAGTAATTAACTACTGAAAACACTACCAAGATATGAATTTAGTTAAAGGTTCAATGCACCCGTTCTTATTTCAATATCAAATAATTAATGGGTAAAAATGAAGTACCTTATTGTGATTGTTTTCTATTAAAATTGTCAAAAAATTAACAAAAATAGCTTCTTGGCAAAGAGTAATTTCTCAAGCAAGTATTTTGCTAGGACTGTCTGGGGGTGGTCTGAGTGGCAGAGATAACCAGCAGAGAGGTTTGTAACTCTTTCCCCGGGGGCAACTTTGGTTTTAGAAGTGGGGGGGGCCATCATTATTATATATATTTTTTATCCAGATGGATAAACACTCCAAACAGCCTAACCGACCGCTCGGAGGCATCCGCATGGTCCTAAAGCACACTGTTGCCTCGTTATGTATCACATTCGAATTATAAAACTGGGGGGGACAAAAATGCAATTTCAGAATGTGTGGGGGGGGCATGCCCCCCGTCCCCAGTGAAAGTTGCACCCCTGCTCATTCTTATTGGTCTAATAACTAAAGGCAGGCCAAAACTCCATCCCACCAAAACAGGCTGAAATTTCAGATGGTCTTTTCAAACAGCTTTTACACTAAAAGGGCATTATCATAATTTTCACAATTTCACAGTAGTCAATTATTCCAACCTCATAGTGTGGAAATATGCAACACAGAAAATCTAGTTTTTGACTTCAGTGGGCCTTTAAAACTACCACCAAGCTACTGCAAAAAATGTAGTTAAATTAGGCCTAGGCTACTAGTTGAACTAGGCTAAATGTAGTCCACTACTCCCAACACGGTGTATTTGTGACCTTTAGGATTTTATGTTGATGTTTATTGCAGTCGATTGCATAACTAGACTATATCCTGTTTTGTTTTGCAGTAGCCGAACTTCTATTTTTCTTGGCCTTTCAACTAAAGAAACAGTGAATATGAGCTAGTGCGTCGTCGTAGGGAATTCTCGCTCAAGCGCAAAGAAGCTGACGATGCTTGCGGAGGTCTTGGTGTTTGCCTCCGCGTCTTGCAGTAGTAGGCTGCTTGAACTCTGAGTCTGAGTCTCTCGATCTGCAATCCGTGAATGGAGAAACCATACGGTATATGGAATAAACCTGGAACTTCCACCAGGGATTATGAAGAGTATTAACTTCATATCATATGGTGATGTTTCGTGAGAATCCTCTCCTGACTCCTGTATGTCGTTTGAAACTTGCCAAATGGACATCTCATTTAGATTCAACTTGGGCTGCTATGAAGCTTCGATCGGCGTTGCACTCACTGCAAATCATTGACAGTCACAGAAAAAGATAAGAAGGGAATTTGCTAATAAGGGATCGTGTCAATCATAGGCTACTCTATTGAACTGTCCTCCACTCATTTACAGCGGAAAATAGATGCCAACGGCGGGCTATCGAAACACCATAGGAATAAGTCTTCAACCATTTGAACACCACCTTAAAAGTGGGAAAAACGAGGGATAAACCGAGACGCGGGAGAAAGGATGCAGTCGGGAAAGGGAATGAAGAACCTCTCGGCAGGTGGAGGAGCGTCGCTCTGCTGTCTGTTGCTCCTGTGGGTCATCTACTCCCATCTCCTGAGAGAGGGTAAGTGCATCTACATGATGCGATGCAATGCATGCGACGGTTAGGCTACTCTTCTTACTGGCATTTCTAATGCAAGGAGACAGGACAGCTACACATGGATCATTCATTGTCTTGATACTGCTTGATCTCCGTGTATAATTGTTGTTACAAAATGTTGTTGTTTTGCTTTGTTTTATTGCATTTTACATTAAAATGACCCTCTCTTGGGTTGGTATTCTAGACCAGGGATCATTCACTTGATTCAGCCTCGGGACGATTTTTTTCTTGAGCAGATGGTCTGGGACTGAACATAATTCCAAATAATTTGTAAACTGCAAATTTACCGCAAGAAGCCCCAACCGATATAATATTTGACTAAAACATAATCATTTCAAACCTTGCTTACACTTTAATATAAGATCACACGTCTCTCTATTATGCGTGGGAATACTGTACTTGGAAACAGATTTCCAAAATGTAAACCACTTGGAGCTTGTTTTTACAGTCTTTCATGTCCAACAATGAAAAAAAAAGATTTAATGATCAATTTTCAAGAATTGCTTAGAAAACTTGGGAGGCAAAATAAAACCACCCCTGGGCCTGCCCGCAGCCACTAGTTGTCGAGTGTGTTAGGGGATTATTTGTTAGGCTACTCAAAAGATGAATGCTGGAAGCAATGCTCCTGTCATGTATTCTGTGGAGGATCCCTGGCTATGATGAAGCCTATATATTTGACCATTAGCCCAAGTCTATTATTCTTCATGTGCCTTATGATTTCATACTAGTTTATATGAATTCCTTGCCATGCCATGACAGTAGTAGTCTACCCTGTTGAATTATGTATGCACTAGTAGTGCAATTACACATTCACTCATCCACAGAATGGGAAGCAAAAACACGTTTCCCTCTGCTACATAGGCTCCTGCCCTGAACTAAACCAATTTGGAACTCTGTAGTCTTATCTAACAGAGCTTAGAACCTGGTTATTCAGGTTATTTATTACTACCTTGCTTATTTTCTGCTCTCTGGTTCACAAGGCAAATGTCTATGTTTTCCTCAGCTCCTCCTCTCTCAAACCAATGATATCAAAATGATTGACAAAAGGATGCTGTCTTTAAGTCTATTACAATAATAATGATGTTGAAATTATTCATGAATAGCCTTGTTATGGACGTGTAGAAACGAAGCAATCAATGTAGTTTCATTTTTCACAACCCACTCCCGTTCGGTAAATAATTGAAGCTACAGAAAAAAACCCCAGGGTATGTCTAAAGGCTTTGTATAGCATAGGCCTACATAACATCTTCATATGAACTACATAGATTCTTCACAGATCATTTATACCCTAGACTCTACAGTATAAACCCCTGAACTATGGAATACTATGGCCTGCCCTCAGGATACGGATCAAACCTGCACTTTGACCTTCTCTCTATGTACAGTAGTTCGGCTTTGGGATAAATTACTAGGTTGTTATTCTCCACCAACCAAGAAAGATTCACAGTCACAAAGAGCAGGATGTCCTTTGGCAGCCATGTTGATTATCTGGATACATTGTTTAGACTTCTCTTTGTGTCGATCCCAAATCAACCACTTGTCCCTACCCGCTATGGACTTTGAGAGGGGTAGATATGGTTGTAGCTTCACTTTACCCTCTGATTGCCTAGATGGAAATAATATCCATATCGCTTTACACCTGTCCAGTCCTCTCAAATCTCCACACCTTCATAGGGGGTAAGTATAGGGGTTGATTTGATTTGGGCGCTCCTCCAGCATTTGAAGTCTTCTCAAGTTTCCCGTCACTCAAGTCAGATACATGTATACCTCTGCCTCCCTATTGTACGACGGTGCACATATCTCAATCACACCTGACCATGCACAGATACTCACTCAGTGCTCCTAGGTCCGATCTCCACCTCCCTGGGTGGCCCCTGGTAGCCTAACAAAGAGAGGTCTTGGGGGCAGGGGCGGTCGTGAATCCTGCCATGACTGGCTGCATCGCCTCCCCTCCATAGCGGCACCATCTGTCACAGCGACAGGAAATCAAAGTACAGTAGCCTGGCCTTCTCATGCCATTGGGCCCCGGCCCCACACAGATGGATGGCCTGTCAAGCTCCTCTCCGTGCTCGCCAGTTTATTCAACGCTAAATTTGGAAATGTCTGGATTTCCCTCACCAGAGCCAATTCCACCAGTTGTTCAGTGGACCAGCAGCTCCCCTCCCTCTTCGCTTTGTCAACCTCACCCCCTTTGTTGTGTATATGGGTCAGAAGAGAGAGAGATTTTTGAGGTGGAGGTGTGTGTTTCTTGGACTGTATCTGCATCAAATGTGGTGATGATGGAAAGGTAAGTGTGTCACTTTAGCCAGTGGTGGATTTAGGTATAGGTGACATGGGCGGCCGCCCAGGGCGGCATCTTGCCCGGGGCGGCACGGGGCGCCCGCACAACAAAAGTCGAAATGGTGACATTTGCACATCGGTTTTCTATCGCTCATTTGCGCATCACGTCAATGATATCATGTCACCGTGTGGGACTGTGGGTCAATTAACCTTGTCGGAGTGGGCGCCCTGATTGTAGTTTGTGAGCTAGGCAGGCTACTGCCTGAAAGGTCTCCCACTCAGAAGTACGAGATGGGGAGGGCGACAGGGGTAGGTTGACCTCAGGTCTCCCCACTGGAAGCCCGAGGTAGGGGGAGCGGGGGAATCTATCAAATAGCGCACGTGTTACTTTGTACAGTACTAATGCAATTAGTAAAATCAGTCACACTACGAAATGCTACCAAATAAACCACAATTCATTCATAATACTGTGAATATGTAGTTTCACAGACATATTGTTGCATTTTTTTCTGGTTTGTGCAAAATCATTAAGAATAATATAAAACCAGTCTGCACACCACCAAGGTGAATTGGTTTAGTCTTGACTCTTGGTTGACAGTGTTGGGGGATGGTTAATGTGTTGATGCTCGAGTGCCAAATCAACACAAATTAGTTTCTATTTGTCTTCGTTACTTCTTTTTTATATTTATGGGTCTTATTTTTGTATATATTTTATATTTATATAGTTTTAAATGTTATGATTATTTATTTGTGTTGTTCCAAGTGTCTGAATATTTGTTTATTTTTTTTTGGGGGGGGGGGGGGGCGTGGGGGTTGAAGGGGGGGGTTCGCCCAGGGAGCCATACAAGCTAGAATCACCACTGACTTTAGCTGTGGGGTTACAACAGCGTGTTGTGCTTTAGCCTACTAGGTCCATTGTATTTGTCCATTTGAAGCTCAGTGGAGAAGGCTTTGTGAAATTGATAGGAAGATTTCAGTCTCCTCCAGAAGTTCTGTTCAGTGGTTCAAGTTACAGGGGGGGGCGGTTTTGCTCCATAAATTGTGAGTAAACCACTACTCCTGTTTTGATAGGTAATGAAGTCATAAAACTATGGGGATGTTTATGGAAAAATGAAAAGGGTTTTACGGCAAAATCAATGTTGCTGCACGCCAAGGCCCATATTTCACAGGTCCCTGAATAGCATCAGCTGTTTGCCTTCCTCTGGGTTGAGTGTTGAGTTATTTTGTCTGTGGAATGCATTGGAGGTTCAAATTGTTGATGTCGGGGAGAATGTGGGTGAAACGTTATTGTCCTAGTCTGTTTCCTGTCATCAGCCCCAGTCTTTTTGATCGACTCTATTCTATGAAAGGACCTCCCTCCTGCATTTTAAAGGTATAGTTTACCCAAATTACAAAAAAAAAAACATAAAAATGCCTCCTTCCCTAAGAAAAGTATGATCCAGGAGAGATTTAAATCCACAATCTGGGCTTGGATTACTTTTATGTTAAAAGCATTGATGACCAAAAAGCAAAGAGAATGATTGGCCCCTACATACTCTTGAGTGTTATGGGTAGGCTATGAGCTTACTCTTATTTTTATTCACAAATCATCCCAAAGTCATTTGGAAATCAAATGACTCAGCTTCACGGTCCTCTTTGAAGTGGGGGCATGTATACAGTAGGGCTGCTGGTTGTGTGCTTTCGATTGCTGAATCACATGATCTCAACGTACAAGGTATGAGACCAAGATCTTGTCACACATGCAGATGAAGTTACATAGCGGTAGTTTGAACTGCAGCCAGCCATGTCATCATGACTAAAAGATGTGCATTAATATGTTGGAGCGCTCCTCTGGCCTACTTGCTTACAACAGGAACTCATAGTGGGTGACAGTAGGTTGAACATTACAGACACACACACACACACACACACACACACACACACACACACACACACACACGGTCACATGCACGCAGTCACACACACACACACACACACACACACACACACACACACACACACACTCACACCAGCTGGTGTCCTTTAAAATATGTGTTAATCTACTGTAGGGAATTCAGTTATTAAATTTATTGTCAAATGTCCATGTTTTTTTCTTAGAATGCACTCATACATTTTCTAATGGTATCAGGTATATATTTTATATTTTGTGTTAAAATAAAGAAAATGATATGTGCCTAATTTGCATAAATACACTGGGTGTATTTGTATATAACATAAAGAGGTGGAACAGGGCTGCAACTACAAGACTTCCTCTGTCTAGGTCTACCTGCACTCACCTGCTCTGTCTAGGCCTACCTGAACTCACCTGTTCTGTCTAGGCCTACCTGAACTCACCTGTTCTGTCTAGGCCTACCTGCACTCACCTGCTCTGTCTAGGCCTACCTGCACTCACCTGCTCTGTCTAGGCCTACCTGAACTCACCTGTTCTGTCTAGACCTACCTGAACTCACCTGTTCTGTCTAGGTCTACCTGCACTCACCTGCTCTGTCTAGGCCTACCTGAACTCACCTGTTCTGTCTAGGCCTACCTGCACTCACCTGCTCTGTCTAGGCCTACCTGAACTCTACTGCTCTGTCTAGGCCTACCTGAACTCACCTGCTCTGTCTAGGCCTACCTGAACTCACCTGCTCTGTCTAGGCCTACCTGAACTCACCTGCTCTGTCTAGGCCTACCTGAACTCACCTGCTCTGTCTAGGCCTACCTGAACTCACCTGTTCTGTCTAGGCCTACCTGAACTCACCTGCTCTGTCTAGGCCTACCTGAACTCACCTGCTCTGTCTAGGCCTACCTGAACTCACCTGTTCTGTCTAGGCCTACCTGCACTCACCTGCTCTGTCTAGGCCTACCTGAACTCACCTGCTCTGTCTAGGCCTACCTGAACTCACCTGTTCTGTCTATGCCTACCTGAACTCACCTGCTCTGTCTAGGCCTACCTGAACTCACCTGCTCTGTCTAGGCCTACCTGAACTCACCTGCTCTGTCTAGGCCTACCTGAACTCACCTGTTCTGTCTACCCTACCTGAACTCACCTGCTCTGTCTAGGCCTACCTGAACTCACCTGCTCTGTCTAGGCCTACCTGAACTCACCTGCTCTGTCTAGGCCTACCTGAACTCACCTGCTCTGTCTAGGCCTACCTGAACTCACCTGCTCTGTCTAGGCCTACCTGAACTCACCTGTTCTGTCTAGGCCTACCTGAACTCACCTGCTCTGTCTAGGCCTACCTGAACTCACCTGCTCTGTCTAGGCCTACCTGAACTCACCTGTTCTGTCTAGGCCTACCTGCACTCACCTGCTCTGTCTAGGCCTACCTGAACCCACCTGCTCTGTCTAGGCCTACCTGAACTCACCAGTTCTGTCTACCCTACCTGAACTCACCTGCTCTGTCTAGGCCTACCTGAACCCACCTGCTCTGTCTAGGCCTACCTGAACTCCCTTGCTCTGTCTAGGCCTACCTGAACTCACCAGTTCTGTCTACCCTACCTGAACCCACCTGCTCTGTCTAGGCCTACCTGAACTCACCTGCTCTGTCTAGGCCTACCTGAACTCACCTGCTCTGTCTAGGCCTACCTGAAATTACCAGTTCTGTCTAGGCCTACCTGAACCCACCTGCTCTGTCTAGGCCTACCTGAACTCACCTGCTCTGTCTAGGCCTACCTGAACTCACCTGCTCTGTCTAGGCCTACCTGAACTCACCTGTGCTGTCTAGACCTACCTGAACTCACCTGTGCTGTCTAGACTGTTCTGTTGCATAATTCAACAAGTGTGTCAATAGCAGGATACCGTTGGATTAAAACATCAACAGGCTTGGCTCTAGATTACACCTATCCAAACATACTTCACATTGTTTGCGAGATCAAACATGATCACTATAATCCGAAGTGTTCATTTTTGAAAGTTGCTTTCATTTCAGCGCATCTAATTTGTAAACATTTCAACTGTAGCAAATTCAAACTTTTTGCAATTCCACCAAAAAATGAACAACCACCAAAATAAAGTTTTCTTCTCTTTCTTGCGATGTAAGTGTTGAGATTGTGTGTTAAATCCCAGACCAAGCTTTAGCGTTCTTATAGATACAACGGAATGACACTGTATTCCATTGAGCCCATTTCAGCCATTACCAAGGTGTGTTTGACAGGTCATTACAAACTTTTCCGCGGTCGTAAGGTTAACGGGGGGGAAAAAAACAGGCACAAGCAAGAGTATGAAAGAGTCGCGGGAGTAAAATGAAAGCAATCAATCAAGCGAGATTTAAGAGACAAGTGGATTCTGCACCCTTCAAACACAGGAAATAAATAGCTGAAGACAGATCCTCAGGTGGGCGGGGCATGTGCATTGTTCTTCAAATACTGGGCTATATTATATGCAAAAACATTTTGGGGAAATTCTTTTATACTAATACAGTTGCTCAAAGAAAGAGATTTTGTTAAACAAGTTATCTTTTTTTTCTTCAAAAAGGTTGGGGTCATAATTGATTACGGATAATCCGGAATGAGTCATGAATAATGATGAGTGAGAAAGTTACATGACGGTCAATGATTATACCCTGATTAAATGCTAACCTCCCGTTATTGTAATGGTGAGAGGTCAGCATGTCTTGAAGGTATGACCTTTGACCCCCTGTAACTTTCTCACTCATCATTATTCACGATTCATTCAAGATTATCCGTAATCATGGTAGCATCCACATTAATGTAGAAATGTTTAGAAACAAATTCTATTGTTATTTACAATAAAAGTGACTCCAAAATGACACAATACATTATTTACCATTCATTTCTATTGGGCACAAAATAATCAGAAACACAACCAAAACTAACTGTAAACGCATCCAACACGTTTGTAGAGTCACAGGCATGATGTAGTTATTGCATGTTAGGAACATGGGAACAAATACTAAACTTTTGACTACTTTATTTATAAGAATCTTTAGGGGTGTCAATAATTTTGACCTCTACCTTTTTGAGAGAAAACAATGATTACTTAAACAAAATCTCTTTCTCAGAGCAATTGTATTAGTATAAAATAACTTCATTTCCCATTTTTTTGGGAGCATACAAAATAGCTCAGTATTTAAATGTTTTATTTTCTACGGTCATAATTGCTCATCTTTATCAAGGGTGTCAATCATTTCGGACCCCCACTGTATATACAGTATATCATACACAAACACACAAGCAGTGCAGAGTCAAAATAACACTGCTCACTATACATTTGCTTTGCGGTTTGTGTGTGCATACTTTTGTGTGTGTGTGTGTGTGTGTGTGTGTGTGTGTGTGTGTGTACTCTCCATGCATGTGTGTGTATGTGTGTATTCATGCATCTCTGTATTACAGCGTGTGTGTGTGGGTTTGTGTGGATCCATGCATTTCTTTTTCTCTGTGTGTGTGTGTGTGTGTGTGTGTGTGTGTGTGTGTGTGTGTGTGTGAGAGAGTCAGTGAAGGTCATTTGTGCCAGCGCCTGTACATATGTAGGATCTTAATTTGAGCCGGTTTTCTACTGCAGGAAAATAATCCTGCAGCAACATGAAATGTAAATTATTATGTGAATTATCATTTTGTGTAGGGGTTGATACATTTTTTTTAGGGAGAATCAAGGCTGACATTTTAAAGTGGGAATTAAAAACTATAGAAGCCTTTAAAAAAATTATCAACAAAAGTGTAATCAAATTAAGATCCTACATATGTAGGTGTCATGTGTGATGGAAACCAGAGCGTGGGCGACCCCCCCCCCCCCCCCCCCGCCATACCTCACTCTGTGCCCCCACAGTATGTGCATTTCATCATCTGAAATAGAGACGAGGCCATGCGCCTTCACATCACCAAGTGACAGAAACCCCCTGTCATTTGAATGAACTGCTGCTCGGCGTGATGGAATGGGCTGCAGTGGCTTAGGGCACATTAAGAAGCCTGTAATGCTCTGTACTGTCTCCCTCTCTCCATCTCTCCATCTTTCTCTCTCTCCCTCCGTATCCTCTAGGCTTATTGCACATGGTCCCATTTATCTGGTAGCTGTTGTAACGTGGGGACCGGAGCCCTGTGTATGTCCAGCATATTAGGACAGAACAATTAGTGCTTTTTGAGGTCGGTTTGATTATTTTATTACTTCACTTTAATCAAAATATTTGTTTTATTTGATTACTTTATTGTTTCATTCCAAGTCATCATCTCATCTCTATAGAGCTGCTGCCCTATGCTGACTGACAAAATCGCTATTTTTGTTGTTCTTCAAAGTAAATATGGTATACTTTTATGACTGCAGAATGCCAACTGTCAATCACTTAGATCATGTATTTTCAGGTAGCGATACCTCGCAAAGCAACTGCTTTCTATCCCTCTTGATAGCACGTTCTCTCTTCTCTCTGTCTCCATGTCTGCTCCACACAGACTGGTCACGTAGGCGCGCGCACAATGGATTATGGCCATTGTAGTTATTTACCACGTTTTCTGCGCTAAGCTATGTAGAATATTGGCCATGATTTATTTCTACAAAAACTGCGCATCCAGCTCACAGAAGAAGGAAAGAAACTGCATGGAATTAAAATAATTGAACTGACGTCAGTCAATTAGTTGTTTAAAAACCTAAAAATAACTGAAATGTTGGTTAATCGCTCAGCACTAATATCTGATGGCACAGGGACGGGGATGTGCTGAATGTGGGGGGGGAGTGGTGGGTGTGTGTGTGTGTGTGTGTGTGTGTGTGTGTGTGTGTGTGTGTGTGTGTGTGTGTGTGTGTGTGTGTGTGTGTGTGTGTGTGTGTGTGTGTGTGTGTGTGTGTATTTTTGTGAATGCGTGCCTGTGTGTCAGTGTGTGAAATTAAATTACACATAGCCTGTGCGAATCCTCACTTGAATCTGATTGTGTTGTAATGCTCCTATCTAAATTCAGTGGTTGACTGGTAGAGATAAGTGTGGAGCGCGTTATGAGGGATGGAAGTGGAAGGCTACTGCTTTAAGTGGCCATGGGAGTGAATGGATTGGGAGAAAGGACCTTAAGGGGGACCACCTGGGTCCTCATCAGTCTTCATCACCAGACTGATAATAACTATAGTACTACCAGGTAGAAGCAGAATACACTGCAAGAGATGACTTACTCTCTGGGCTTTGTGGATGTTCCTCCCAAACCTAAACAACAGCAGTTCAAAACGGACTGTAATTGTAGAAGGCCATGCAGGGATCTTTCCTAGTATGTACCGTCATTTACTTTAACAAGGCAGCTTGATGTTCAAACTCTTCTGCTACATTTGCATTGTTCACTAATCGTTTTATCGGACGTTCAGCAGGGAAGGCTGCGCAGGAGAGTCTGTCTGACTCAGCTGTGTGTGAGGTTATTGACCAGATACCAACAGTGTTGTTCCTGTTGGAATTGCATTGTGGGGATGAGGTGAAATATAGTGCCTCAAGCCAGGAAGTAGAGCTAAAAGTTCACCTTCATGGAGCAACCTTGTTCATCTTAGTATTTATTTTCTGGGAAAGATGTAAAGAACCACCTATGATCTAAAGTTGATTGAGTCGGCCTGGGATTCCAGATGAGCAGGGCACTATTCCATTGATTCCAATGCGCCAGGCAAGCTCAATCAAGTGCAGCTGAAGTATTGGAATGAAAGCAAATACTATCTGAATCCAGGTCTGGATGAGAGCTTCTGCTGAGTGATTGTAATGTAACGTAGACCACGTCTGAAATGGCTCCTTATTCCCTAAATAGTGCAGACTCTGGTCAAAAGTAGTGCACTACACAATAGGGTGCCATTTGAGATGCAGAAAATGTAATGGACTCTCCCCTTGTTGTCTCTGCAGGCCAGTTGGCGGTGGGCACGTGTGAGATCGTGACGCTCAACAGAGACAGCAGCGTGCCCAGGCGCACCATCGACCGTCAGACTGCCCGCTGTGCCTGCAGGAGAGGCCAGATCGCGGGCACCACGCGAGCCAGGCCTGCCTGCGTCGACGGTGAGTGTGAACAAAGGTAGTTAAATTAAGCTGTGTCTAGGGTGGCAAAATTCAGGTAACATCCACAGATTTTCCAATAATCCGGATTGGAGGAGTCTAGGAATTCCTGCTTATTCCCTCCTAATTGTAGGAATCTTCCAGTTGGTACTTCTGGAGATGTGGGAATTTTTGCAACCCTAACAGTTATCTCTCTATGATCATCTTCATGTAACATAGAGGTCAACCACACGACTCCTCCCCTGTCCTCAATCTGCGCTGCTCAACAGTACATAAACAACAGGCCATATCTGGCATAACGTGTGCCTATCTGGTACCACACTGTCTTTGTAATACTGTCTCTTCAGACAGCTCCACATAACGCTCCAGCAACGCTGCTTAACTAAAAGAGAACTATGATTACAGCAGCATGAAATGGATTATTACTGGCTGCCCATTGCAGCTCTCGCTGACGTTAATAGCCAGTCCATTAAATGCAGACCTGTAGCACACTGGCTGCCACTATGGAGAACGCGAACGCTTTCTGTTGTCACATCTCTGAATGGAATTACAGCACAGAGATGTAGTGAAGACTAGTTGATTTGTGTCGAGGCGGGGTTGGGTTGGGGAACTTTGCCTGTAAACGTTTTTTCGGGATGTGGTTGGTATAGTGTTGGAAATGTCGACGATTTGGAGATGATATCTGACGGTTATTCGGGGTCAGGTCGGCAGACGAATTTGTGTCAGTTTCTCTTTCTATATATTTCTACGACACACTCTCTCTCTCTCTCTCTCTCTCTATTTCTTCTATACAATCCAGACCGGTCTCTCTCTCCTGCCCCCTCCCTCCCTCCCCACTCTCTCTCTTCCCTCTCTCCCTGCTCTCTCTCTCTCTCCCTCTCTCTCTCTCTCTCCCTCTCTCTCTCTCTCTCTCAGTGGTCCTGGCTGGCAGGGTCTGCTAGGGGACAGATGGCCACATGAGCTCTTAGGCAGGAACAGTTGCAGGAGAGAGCTGGCCCATAGGACCTTCAGAAGCTGATAACCCTGGGCCAGCATCCAGCCTGTCTGGGGGGTGGGGGGGCCGTGAAAACAGAGAGTGACTGGAAGGCCACCCAGGTGTCAGTCACAGCTCTTCACTCTGTAGTGCCCTATGGGCTGTGTTCTGTACGGCACAGCGTTCTGAAACGTTTTGCAACTGAAAAAGAAAATGAATGTTTACTATTTAGACGAGTTCAGGTAGCGCCTACCCGTTTCACTGTGTTTCAAAATGTTTTCTCCCTTATTGGACACAACCCAGCTGTTTCAGTCTGTCTTTCAGCCAGGCTGTGCTTTAGTGCTCTGTTGGTCTCTCTGCACAAATCGGCCAACTTTGCAAACTCAGCTTAATTTCTTTAGCCCCTCAGCAATTGGGTTTAGCTGTTACATGATATACTCACAACTATGTTTACGAATGACTGATCAATCTATGCTTTGTTACGGCTGATGGCGCTGACGATCCAATTCGCAGAGGGAAATTGCAGTGTCAGGGGCAGGATAGCTAGACTTTTGCAGCTGTTGAAGGAATCACGGAGGAATTGAAAGGGAACTTGAAATGTTTTTCTCCTTAAAGCTTTTTTGACCCATTCCCATTCATAACATGATATTGGAAAACAGTTGGTGTTCAGGCAGCCAGAGATCCTTTTTTGCAGTGTGTGTGTGTGTGTGTGTGTGTGTGTGTGTGTGTGTGTGTGTGTGTGTGTGTGTGTGTGTGTGTGTGTGTGTGCGTGCTTGCGTCTGTGCACGTGTATACTTAGTCCCATGGAAAGACAGACCTACACAGGGCAGTGATAGCTGACTCGAAGGAACAACATGATACAAGCAATTATTGAAAACATCAACAAGGGGTTATCCTTTAGCGCCACAATCAGGAGGGACACAAACTCCTTTACTCTCATTGTGGATATTTGCCACTGCAGCCCCTCTGTCTCTCACTCTCTTTCAATTTGCCCCCCACCACCGTAAACCCTGAGGGACCAGAAAGGGACGACAGCTCATGCCAGGTCCTGAGAGGACTGATAACCTTTGAGAGAGCTTGAACACACACACACACACACACACACACACACTGTGAGGAACAATCAGTGTTGATCAGCGTCAACAAAGCCTAATGCTAATTCAATGTCGTCCGGACAGATTATATAGAGAACACAAGAGAGTGGCCGTCATTATGGTGACACCATCTAGTGTCTAGACAGATGACTTTCAAAGAATCTAATCAAGAGCCACTGATTGTGAAGAAGCTATTTCTCTCTCTCTCGCTCCCTTGCTCTCTCTCTCTCCCTCTCTCGCTCCCTCTCTCCCTCTCTCGCTCCCTCCCTCCCCTCTCGCTCACTCTCAATTAAAATCAATTCAATTTAAGGGCTTTATTGGCATATGTTAACATTGCCAAAGCAAGTGAAGTAGATAATAAACAAAAGTGAAACAAACAATAAAAAAAGAACAGTAAATATTACACTCACTAAAGTTCCCAAAGAAATTTCAAATGTCATATTATGTGCAAAGAGTTAAAGTACAAAAGCAAAAATAAATCTCTCTCTCAATTCAATAAACTTAATTGACATGGCAAGTTAAATGACTTAATTGTCTAAGTACAAATATAACAACGACCTAGTAGTAGTGGCTTTGTTATTAACGTTAAGAGCAACTACAACAGCAATAGTAATGAGAATAATAATAAGTACAATGAATTGTAGTAGGCTTTTATAGATACAAATTATTTGCAATGAATGATCATTTTGGGAAATAAATATGATCTTGCGTTTTGAGTATCTGTCACAGTGTAAAGGGAAATGCAGCTCTGTCTCCAACTCTCCCCGGGAGCAGAGTGAGCACAAAGTGGCCAGCCAGGTTTGCTTGTGACGACCGGTCTCTATGGCCAGGCTGTGCTCACTGAGTCTGTACATAGTCAGTGTTTTCCTCAGTTTTCTATCAGTCACAGTGGTCACCGTGTGCTGTCTGTTTAGAGCCAAATAGGATTGAAGTTTATTTTGATTTTTTTTGTGGCGTCTTTCCAATCAGCCTCTTCTCTTGTTTCATCTCTTGACATTGTAGGGCTGTGTGATGAAATGTTTTGTGTGGTCGCTTGTTTTTAGATGGATGTCAAATTGTATGGCTATTTTTTATTTGAATAGGGAAGGGAGTATTTGCCCAATTCTGCTCTTACATACGTTATTTTGATTTTGTTGGGACAAACATCGATTTGTTGTTTGTCCCATTTGGTAAATTCAATATTGGAATATTTTGAGCCAGATCCTAATTGGAATTTCAATTTTAATGAGACTCGAAATTGAGCCCAGGTGATCCTGTTTCCATTGATTATCCTTGAGATGTTTCTAGAACTTGATTGGAGTCCACCTGTGGTAAATATAATTGATTGGACATGATTTGGAAAGGCACACACATGTCTATATAAGGTCCCACAGTTGACACTGCACGTCAGAGCAAAAACCAAGCCATGAGGTAGAAGGAATTATCCATAGAGCTCTGAGACAGGATTATGTCGAGGCACAGATCTGGGGAAGGGTACCAAAACATTTATGCAGCATTTAAGATCCCCAAGAAAACAGTGACCTCCATCATTCTTAAATGGAAGAAGTTTAGAACCACCAAGACTCTTCCCAGAGCTGGCTGCCTGGCCAAACTGAGCAATCAGGGGAGAAGGGCCTTGTTCAGGGAGGAACCAAGAACCCGATGGTCACTCTGACAGAGCTCTAGAGTTCCTCTGTGGAGATGAGAGACCCTTCCAGAAGGACAACCATTTCTGCAGCATTCCACCAATCAGACGGAAGCCACTCCTCGGTAAAGGCACATGACAGCTCACTTGGAGTTTGCCAAAAGGCACCTAAAAACTCTCAGACCATGAGAAACAAGATTCTCTGGTCTGATGAAACCAAGATTGAACTCTTTGGCCTGAATACCAAGCATCATATCTGGAGGAAACCTGGCACAATCCCTACGGTGAAGCATGATGGTGGCAGCATAATGCTGTGGGGATGTGTCTGAATACTTATGTAAATATAATATTTCAACTTTTTTGTTTGTTATAAATTTGCCAAAAAATATAAACTGTTTTTGCTTTCCATTATGAGGTATTGTGTGTAGTTTGATGAGGAAAATGTAATAGATTTTAGAATAAGGCTGTAACTAACAAAATGTGGAAAACGTCAAGGGCTCTGAAAATCTTCCGAATGCACTATATCTATCTCTCACTCTCTTTCTCTCTCTCATTGAAGACCATGTTGGTATGGCTTGTCATTGGTTGTTGAAACATGGTCAGTGACAAAGCACTAGCATCTACCGATTAGCATAGTGAGCTAATATACAGTGAACTTTATATTTGTATAGCATGTTTGACAGTGTCACTACCCATCAAGCCATTTGTGTTCAAATGCACTTGAAATAAAGTGTGACTTTAAAAGGTTGATGACATTAGCTAATTTAACCTAGTTTCTCTCTCTCTCTCTCTCTCTCTCTCTCTCTCTCTCTCTCTCTCTCTCTCTCTCTCTCTCTCTCTCTCTCTCTCTCTCTCTCTCTCTCTCTCTCTCTCTCTCTCTCTCTCTCTCTCTCTCTCTCTCTCTCTCTCTCTCTCTCTCTCTCTCTCTCTCTCTCTCTCTCTCTCTCTCTCTCTCTCTCTCTCTCTCTCTTTATCCCCTCAGCGCGTATCGTGAGGGGCAGACAGTGGTGTGAGATGGCGCCCTGCTTGGAGGGGGAGGTGTGTGGCCTCCTCTTCAACCGCTCTGGCTGGACCTGTACCAAAGGCAGTGGCCGTATCAAGACAGTCACGGTAATATGTAGCCTCATGGAGTCATATTGAAACATACAACTGCCATTAGCTTTGGAACAGGGATGGAGAGAGGGGGCATTTATAAGCTTGTTAAATTGTGCTGTCAACATCCTTTGTAAATGTCTTTGATTCACAAGTATGATACACCAAGTGAGAGAGTTTGTGTGTGCCTGCCTGCCTGCCTGCCTGCATGCCTGTGTACATGGAGAGATCCAGTGCTGTCCTCATTTTTAGGTACGTAGGGTGAAAGGTCATCCAGTGACTGCATCATGTCCACTAGGTTTCAGTGTGTGTATTATAGTCTGTCTGGGAGGTGCAGGCAACTACTGCACATTTCACTCTCATCACTACATCATCTGGGTTTGACAGTTTACTGTTTGTCATTGGCTGAAAATGCAGATTATACATACAGTATGTTTTGTCCATTAGCTGTTGAAGGACCCGATTTGTGAATGTAATAATATTGTGTATTGATGATGAGGCCTTGGATGAAGCGCAGAGCCACTGACTGACAGACCACAATACGGAGGAAGAATGCTCAAGATGGATGCAAATGAGAAATACACGTAACGAGGGCTGAACAGACTAGGATGGAGAGGGAGAGAGGGACGAGAGAGCTAGGCAGAGAGCAGGAGTGACACAGGCTACAGTTGGGCGTGCAGCCAAGCAAAGTGTGTATGTGGGCGTGTCGGCTGTCACATACACTCCCCCCTGCACCTGCACCCCTTTCTAAATGTAGCCATTGGACAAGTTATTATTGGACACGCTCTTTGTGTGTATTGTATAATATTTAAGGACACTAATTAGAATTATGCTAACTATACATATTTTGTTTGATACTTTTTTATGATTACTGTAGTGTTATTTCATTTAAGGGAGAATATAAGAATAGATGCTGTAGGAAATGTATTTTGGGATGTCGTAAGGGCTAGAGGAAGTTGCAGTCATGCATTTTGGATGAAATTGCTGGCTCTCGACAAACGAAACAGCACACACAGGATCACCCAATGGGTCACAGAGACTTGCATCACATTTAGCACATTTTTGTTCTTCTGCCAACCGTTCCCTCTCCCTCATGTTGTTAGCCAGCACTAAATGCTTGTCGACTCTCAGGACCCATTTCCCGGAACCTGGACTAATAAGCACTCTCAATGAAGATTCTCCATTGAGCTTTTTTTTTCGTAAAGCAGTAGACTTCATGCGGGTCCAGGAAACTAGCCATATTTTGGCAAGCCTATGCATTAAAAAGTGTTGCTGTTGAATCTTGGACTTTGATTAATCTGACCAACTAAAATACGTAAGACCATTTCGTAAAACATGGTTTAATGGTGGTGACTACGTAAACCAGCATGCCTCGTTTCTTAATGCCCAAAGTTGCTTTGATATCCCCTGCTCAAAATTGGAGCAGTCCGACTTCAGATGAGCTCAAAGGCAAAGGCCCCTGGATTTCCCTTTGGATTTCATACAGGCTGTTGTTGATAATCTAGTACATTGATTATAATGTATTGATTTCTTCTCCAGTTGTATAAGGAGTAACTAATCATTATCTGTAAATATATGCTTGAATCAGCACACGGAGAGGAATTGTGTGTGGAAAGAGAAATAGAAGTGGAAGTATGGATAGATGGAAGTAAATGTAGAAAGAAAGATTACTAAGAGTGAAAGATGACTGTTGAAATCATTTCAATATGATTCCGCTATTGTTCCCTCTTCTCATTGACATTACAATGGCCTTTTAAGTGTTGGCTCCATTTTAAGAGACAGTGCTGTGGATTTCATGACTTCATCCACAGTAACTGATGTGTCCCTGGGCACAGCCCCCTGTAAGGATAAATAAAGTGACTTCTCTGGTGCTGCCACACTCTATAAATTCATACATTTGTTCCTTTTCTTTTCTCCTCGGCGTATGTTTACCCCTCTCTTGTTCCTGTCAGAGACCCTCTCTGAACACACTCTTTTCCCTTGTCACTTAAAGCACTTTCAGTCCGTTTCCCATTTCAACTTCTGTCATTGCCTACTCTTTGAACTGTCATTTTTGTTTTAATCAGCTCCGTTTTCCTCTGCTGACTGTCTGTTGTAAAAGTAGTAGACCTGTGGTGTATTGTGTTCTGTTGAGGCGTAACATCTAGGTCGAATGTCGATGGATTCTCTCGAAAATGGGGTTTGTTAATTTCTATCTGCAATGGTCTGGATTGTGTTGAGTAGGAAAGGATTGCTCACCTCGAACAAATCCCTGTCATTCACATGAAGAAGAGACGCCGATACAGGGGACGCAATAATTTAGCGGCGAGTGGGTAACCCGCCTCTACCATCCGTCTTATTGGCCAACGTGCAATCATTGGAGAAAAAATTGGATGCGCTCCGTTCAAGACTATCCTACAAACAGGACATTAAACTGTAATATCTTATGTTTCACCGAGTCGTGGCTGAACGACGACATGAAAAAAAAAAAAAAATAATATATATATATATATATATATACTGCTCAAAAAAATAAAGGGAACACTAAAATAACACATCCTAGATCTGAATGAATGAAATAATCTTATTAAATACTTTTTTGTTTACATAGTTGAATGTGCTGACAACACAATAACACAAAAATAATCAATGGAAATCCAATTTCTCAACCCATGGAGGTCTGAATTTTGAGTCTCACTCAAAATTAAAGTGGAAAACCACAATACAGGCTGATCCAAGTTTGTTGTAATGTCCTTAAAACAAGTCAAAATGAGTCTCAGTAGTGTGTATGGCCTCCACGTGCCTGTATGACCTCCCTACAATGCCTGGGCATACTCCTGATGGGGTGGCGGATGGTCTCCTGAGGGATCTCCTCCCAGACCTGGACTAAAGCATCCGCCAACTCCTGGACAGTCTGTGGTGCAACGTGGCGTTGGTGGATGGAGCGAGACATGATGTCCCACATGTGCTCAATTGGATTCTGGTCTGGGGAACGGGCGGGCCAGTCCATAGCATCAATGCCTTCCTTTTGCAGGAACTGCTGACACACTCCAGCCACATGAGGTCTAGCATTGTCTTTCATTATGAGGAACCCAGGGCCAACCGCACCAGCATATGGTCTCACAAGGGGTCTGAGGATCTCATCTCGGTACCTAATGGCAGTCAGGCTACCTCTGGCGAGCACATGGAGGGCTGTGCGGCCCCCCCAAAGAAATGCCACCCCACACCATGACTGACCCACCGCCAAACCGGTCATGCTGGAGGATGTTGCAGGCCGCAGAACGTTCTCCACGCCGTCTCCAGACTCTGTCATGTCTGTCACATGTGCTCAGTGTGAACCTGCTTTCATCTGTGAAGAGCACAGGGCACCAGTGGAGAATTTGCCAATCTTGGTGTTCTCTGGCAAATGCCAATTGTCCTGCACGGTGTTGGGCTGTAAGCACAACCCCCACCTGTGGACGTCGGGCCCACATACCATGAACGCATGATTTATCCCCGGTAATTGAAAAACGTGAATAAAATAGTAAATATATCAATAATACCACACAAAACATTTTCTGATAGTGATTTATTGATTCAAATGGCGGTGCAGGCAGTCAATCACGGTAACCTCTCACTCTCACTCTGAGCCATTCAGTGTTGTTGTTTATGTAACAATCACATTCTGGAATGGAGAGAATGTTCTAACATCACGTGCATAAAAAAACTCACGCTGGGGCGACCATTAGAGATATTTGGAACTCACGCATGATTAAGGAAGTCTTGATGTTACGCTCACCTGAGGTAGAGTATCTCACGATAAGCTGTAGACCACACTATTTACCAAGAGAATTTTCATCTATATTTTTCTTAGCTGTCTATTGACCACCACAAACCGATGCTAGCATAAAGACCGCACTCAAAGAGCTGTATAAGGCCATAAGCAAACAAGAAAATGCTCATCCAGAGGCGGCGCTCCTAGTGGCCAGGAACTTTAATGCAGGGAAACTTAAATCCCTTTTACCTAATTTCTACCAGCATGTCACATGTGCAACCAGAGGGAAAAAAAACTCTAGACCATCTTTACTTCTACTAAACCGGATCCGACGCTCGTCGGTTGTGGCAGGGCCTGCAAACTATTACAGACTACAAAGGGAAGCCCAGCCGCGAGCTGACCAGTGACACGAGCCTTCCAGACAAGCTAAATTACTTATGCATGCTTTGAGGAAAGCAACACTGAAGCATGCATGAGAGTGCCAGCTATTCTGGATGACTGTTTGATCACGCTCTCCATAGCCGATGTGAGTAAAACCTTTTATCAGGTCAACCTTCACAAGGCTGCAGGGCCAGACGGATTACCAGGATGTGTACTCGGAGCATGCGCTGACCAACTGGCAAGTGTCTTCACTGACATTTTCAAACTCCCTGACTGAGTGTGTAATACCTACATGTTTCAAACAGACCACCGTAGTCCCTGTGCCCAAGAACACCAAGGTAACCTGCCTAAATGACTACCGACCCGTAGCACTCATGTCTGTAGCCATGAAGTGCTTTGAAAGGCTGGTCTTGGCTCACATCAACACCATCATCCCAGAAACCCTAGACCCACACCAATTCGCATACCTCCCCAACAGATCAATAGATGACACAATCTCTATTGCACTCCACACTGCCCTTTCCCACCTGGACAAAAGGAACACCTATGTGAGAATGCTATTCATTGACTAAAGCTCAGCGTTCAACACCATAGTGCCCTCAAAGCTCATCAATAAGCTAAGGACCCTGGGACTAAATACCTCCTTCTGCAACTGGATCCTGGACTTCTTGAAGGGCCGCCCCCAGGTGGTAAGGGTAGGCAACAACACATCTGTCACGCTGATTCTCAACATGGGGGCCCCTCAGGGATGCGTGCTTAGTCCCCTCCTGTACTCCCTGTTCACCCATGACTGCGTGGCCAAGCACGACTCCAACACCATCATTAAGTTTGCTGACGACACAACGATGAGACAGCCTATAGGGAGGAGGTCAGAGACCTGGCAGTGTGGTGCCAGGACAATAATCTCTCCCTCAAAGTGATCAAGACAAAGGAGATGTGGCATGGGTCCTCAGATCCTCAAAAGGTTTTACAGCTGCACCATCGAGAGCATCCTGACTGGTTGCATCACCGCCTGGTATGATAACTGCTCGGCCTCCGACCACCAGGCGCTACAGAGAGTAGGGCGTTCGGCCAAGTACATCACTGGGGCCAAGCTTCCTGCCAACCAGGACCTCTATACCAGGCGGTGTCATAGGAAGGCAAAGACCCCAGCCACCATAGTCATAGACTGTTCTCTCTGGTACCGCATGGCAAGCGGTACCAGAGCACCAAGTCAAGGACCAAAAAACAGCTAATCAATTGACTACCCAGACTATTTGCAATGACCCCCCCCCCCTTACACTGCTGCTACTCACTGTTTATTATTGATGCATAGTCACTTTACCCCTATCTACATGTACATATTACCTCAATTAACTTGACTAACCTGTACCCCCGCACATTGACTCGGTACCGGTACCCCCTGTATATAGCCTCGTTATTGACTCTGTACCGGTACCCTCTGTATATAGCCTCGTTATTGACTCTGTACCGGTACCCCCTGTATATAGCCTCCTTATTCACTCGGTATCGGTACCCCCTGTATATAGCCTCGTTATTGACTTGGTACCGGTACCCCCCTGTATATAGTCTCGTTATTGTTACTCTTTTATTTTTTTACTTTAGTTTATTTAGTCAATATTTTCTGAACTTGTATTATTTTTTTAAATGCGTTGTTGGTTAATGGCTTGTAAGTAAGCATTTCATGGTAAGGTCTACATCTGTTGTATTCGGGGCATGTGACAAATAAAATTTGATTTGACTACACATCGATTAGTCACAGTTGGTACCCCCCAATAGTATGTCCAGTGGCATGATCATTCTAGGTTATGACGATACATATTCAGTCTCCATCGTTATCAGTGGTGTAAAGTACTTAAATAGAAAATACTTTAAAGTACTACTTAAGTCATTTTTTTTGTGTATCTTTACTTTACACCCCTTTACTATTTATATTTTTAACAACTTTTACTTCACTACATTCCGAAAGAAAATAATGTGCTTTTTACTCCATACATTTTCCCTGACACCCATACGTACTCGTTACATTTTGAATGCTTAGCAGGACAGGAAAATGGTCCAATTCACACACCTATCAAGAGAAAATCCGTGGTCATCTCTACTGCTTCTGATCTGCTGGACACACTAAACACAAATGCTTTGTTTGTGAATTGCGTCTG